>NC_055987.1:73358417-73983417 GCF_018446385.1 Zingiber officinale | reverse complement strand
AGCGCCGGTCCTCTAGAAGTATCCACACGGACAACTTAGGTGGAGAAAACCTCACACAAAGGTGTGCTAGCACCTTGGTAAGGTTCGGCCAAGTAAGGAGGAGAGGGAGAGGGAGAGCTTGAGAGGAAGAAGAAGGAAGAATCACCACACTTGAATGAAAAATGAATTCAAATTCATTCTCAAAGTGGCCGGCCACATTCTCCACAAGAGTAACTCCCCATTAAATGCAATTAATGTGGAGTTAATAAGAAAATGGCTTTGTAACTTCCATGAGGTGACACCCATGATGATGTGGAACATCATTATTGGTCCACCTAATGCCAACTCACCAATGAGGTGGCAAAAGGTCAAGTCAAAATTGACCTTTGGTCTTCCTTCTCTAGTCAAGTCAAACTTGACTCAATCTCTACCATGGTTGATCTAATCCAACCATTTGATTCAAGCCAATTTAATATAATGAATCTAATTCATTAAATTAAATTGATTTAATAAGTCATAATCTAAATTAGACTCATTAAATACATGAATCAACTTGAGTCGAACTCAAGTTAGCCCAATTAGGATTACTCTTAATCCAATTTGATTTATCAAATAAAACTAATCCTCTTGGTTCATCATATGAACCTAATCTCCACCTAATTGTCCTAAGTGTGTGACCCTATAGGTTCTTGTAACGTTGACAATGCCCTAAACCCATTTAGGAGCATAAGCAATGAGCGGTATCTAGCAACACATCATTACTACCCAAGTTACAAGAATGTCGAGATCCGACATCACCTTGTGACTACCAATTGTGACTCCTCACAAAATAATGACAAGTGTCCTTCTATCCTAGACATCTAGATTGATCAATATGAGGCATAGACCGTGTCATCCTCTAATCAATCTAAATCTTGAACTCCAAGTAGACTCACTCGATCAAATAAGCTCAACATCTCATGTTGACTCATTTGGGCATGGCCATGCACTTTGTGGTCTAACTCTATCAAGAATATTGATGTCGCTCCCGTCATATGGGAGGGATAGATCCCATCTACATCACTCACATCCCTCTGCATAATTTGTTACATACCCAGTAATCGCCTTTATAGTCCACCCTGTTACGGGTGACGTTTGACGAAACTAAAGTACATAACTCCTTATGTAGGGATCCATGGTGACTTCAGGTCAAAGGACTAATAGTCATACTAATAGCCACATGAGAAAGTATATGACACTCATATAACGATCCATGATACTTTCTCATGGCGGGTCATTCAGTATACATTCTCTAATGCATACCTATGTGTCAGCTTGATATCTCTATATCCATGACTTGTGAGATCAAGTCATCGAGCTGACCTACATGCTAGTCTTATTGTATTAACATTGTCCCTGAATGCTAATACTCGACTAGGAATGTTTTAGAGTAGTGTTCCCTATATCATCTCACTATCGATTCAACTAATCGATTGATATAGGTATGAACGTTCTACTCAAGGACGTTACTATACTTATTTTATCTGACACTAATACAAATAAGCATAATAACCAAAAACCAATGCCTTTATTAATATACAAGAATATGATATACATGAGTCCATACAATCATTAAATGATTGGCTCTAGGGCTCTAACTAACAGTAAGCTACTTGGTTTTCTCTTGTTCCTTTACTTAACTATCTTCTTACTTTTAACTACAATTTCCATTCTTTTCTATTCATCTATTATTCATTACCCTAGTGGTTGCCATACACTAATTTAACTCTATTATTTGTGGGAGGTTCAAGGTTCAAACCTTAACCTCACTTCCTTTTTATTTTATTTTGGTTTCTATTTCCATTTCTCTTTTTCTTTTATTATAAAGGAAAAATACTCATAGGTATAGCTTATCATTTCGTGGGTGTTACAGTACCCCATACCTCATAGAAAGTTCGTCCTTGAACTTAAAATAGCTCCGGATACTTCCGTTTCATATCATCTTCTCGTTCCCAAGTGGCTTCTTGGAACCGTTGATTTTGCCACAGGACCTTTACTAAGGGCACTTCTTTGTTTCTTAGCCTTTTGACATCTCGATCCAATATCTGAACCGGTTGGCTCTCGTAGGTTAGGTCCTCTTGCACTTGCACTGTCCGTGGTTCGATCTCTTGGTCCGTGCTCGGAATATATTTCTTTAGCATCGAAACGTGGAACACCTTGCCAATTCTTTTCAGAACTTGATATGGCCCCACATAGCGCGGGCTTAACTTTCCCTTCTTACCAAACCTCATTACTCCTTTCATAGGAGCTACCTTGAGGAATACTGAGTCTCCGACACTGAATTCCAATGGCCTTCGTCACTTATCCGCGTAATTCTTCTGTCGACTCTAAGCAGTTTCTATTCTTTGACGAATGTTCTGTATAGCACGGGTGGTGTTATTGATGAACTCTGTCTGGAATCCCATCTCTTTCTTTTTGCTGCCTTCGTACCAACATATAGGGGATCTACATTTCCTCCCGTACAGAGCCTCGTAGGGCGCCATTCCAATAGTAGCCTGGTGACTATTGTTGTAGGCGAATTCCGCTAAGCATAAATGTCGGCACCAGCTTCCTTTGAAGTCTAAGGTGCAAGCCCGTAACATGTGTTCTAGTACTTGGTTCACCCTTCTGTCTGTCCATCGGTCTGAGGGTGAAAGGCAGTACTGAATAATAGCTTTGTGCCAAGAGCCTTCTGAACACATTCCCAAAAATGTGAAACAAAGCGACCATCTCTGTCAGAAATGATGGTCTTAGGAATCCCATGTAATCTAATAATTTCCTTGACATATAACTGAGCCAGTTGCTCAATTGAATAAGTCATCTTGATTGCTAGAAAATGAGCGGATTTGGTTAATCTATCCACGATTACCCATATAGCATCATAACCATTTGTTGTCTTAGGTAATCCTGAAATAAAGTCCATAGAGATATCTTCCCATTTCCATTCTGGAATTTGGACAGGCTGCAGTAATCCTCCAAGCTTTTGGTGTTCTACTTTAACCCTCTGACAGGTCAGGCAGGTACTGACGTACTGAGCCACGTCTCTTTTCATACCAGACCACCAGAATTTCTTTTTCAAATCTTGGTACATTTTGGTGGATCCCGGATGCATTGCATAGGGCGTTGAGTGGGCTTCTTGAATAGATGAGAATATCGTCAATGAAGACGATCATGAATTTATCGAGATATGCCGTAAACACCCGATTCATCAGGTCCATAAATACAGCAGGAGCATTTGTCACTCCGAAGGGCATAACTATGAACTCATAGTGTCCGTATCTTGTTCGGAATGCCGTCTTCGGTATATCATCCTGTTTCACTTTCACTTGATGATAGCCAGACCTTAGGTCAATCTTAGAGAAGACGGTCGCTCCCCTTAATTGGTCGAACAGGTCATCGATCTATGGAAGAGGGTACCGGTTCTTGATTGTCACATTGTTCAGCACTCGGTAGTCTATACACATCCGAATAGACCCATCCTTCTTTTTCACAAACAATACTGGAGCTCCCCATAGAGAGTGACTCGGGTGAATAAGTCCCTTGTCAAGTAACTCTAGTAATTGTCCCGATAGTTCCTTCAATGGCAGCCTACATCAGGTGTATCTGTGAGGGCGAGAACCTCTAAAGATGTGCTAGCAACCTTAGAGGATCAGCAATGGTGGAGGAGAGGGAGAGAAGAAAGGTAGAGAGGAAGAAGAAGCCTTGAATGAAAAATCAATTCACACTTGTGAATTGAGTGGCCGACCACCTTTTGAGGCTTATAAACCTCCATGGGATTTCAAGAGTCACAACTCTTGATCTCCCTCATGAGGTGGCACACACATGTGCTAGCCTTGATGATGTGGCACATCATCATTAGTCCACTTAATGCCAACTCACAAATGAGGTGGCAATGGTCAAGTAAAACTTGACCTTTTATCTTCCTCTCAAGTCAGGTCAAACTTGGCCACTTCTCTCCCATGGTTGATCAAATCTAACCATTGGTTCAAGTCAATTTTAATTTAATGAATCTCTATTCATTGAATTAAATTGGCTCAATGAGTCCAAGTCCAAATTAGACTCATTTAACACATGAACCAAATTGAGTCCAACTCAAGTAGTTTACTTTGGATTACTCTTAATCCATTTTGGTTCATCACATGAACCTAATCCTCTTGGTTCATCAAATGAACCTAATCTCCATCTAATTGCCCTTTGTGTGTGACCCTATAGGTTTTTGTAACGTTGGCAATGCTCCTAAACCCATTTAGAAGCATAAGTAATGAGCGGTATCTAGCAACAAATCATTACTACCCAAGTTACAAGAATGTTGAGATCCAACATCACCTTGTGACTACTAATTGTGACCCCTCACAATATATGATAAGTGTCCTTCTATCCTTGACATCTAGATTGATCAATATGAGGCATAGACCGTGTCATCCTCTAATTAATCTAAATCTTGAATCCCAAGTAGACTCACTCAATCAAATGAGCTCAATATCTCATATTGACTCATTTGAGCATGACCATGCACTTAGTGGTCTCACTCTATCAAGAATAATGATGTCACTTCCGTCATATAGGAGGGATAGATCCCATCTACATCACTCACATCCCTCTGCATAATTTGTTAAATACCCAGTAATCGCCTTTATAGTCCACCCAGTTACGGGTGATGTTTGACGAAGCCAAAGCATGTAACTCATTATGTAGGGAACTATGGTGACTTCAGGTCCAAGGACTAATAGTCATACTAATAGCCACATGAGAAAGTATATGACACTCATATAATGATCCATGATACTTTCTCATGCCGAGTCATTCAGTATACATTCTCCCATGCATACCCATGTGTCAACTTGATATCTCTATATCCATGACTAGTGAGATCAAGTCATCAAGTTGACCTACATGCTAGTCTCATCGCATTAACATTGTCCCTGAATGTTAATACTTGACTAGGAATGATTAAGAGTAGTGTTCCCTATATCATCTCACTATCGATTTAACCAATTGATTGATATAGGTAAGAACCTTCTACTCAAGGACGCTATTATACTTAGTTATTTGGTACCAATACAAGTAAGTATAATAACCATAAACAAATGCCTTTATATACATATGAAATATGATACAATTAGTCCATACAACAATCATCAAATGATTGGCTGTAGGGCTCTAACTAACAATCTCCCACTAGTACTAGTGCCAATCAGTGTAGGCTATAAGGCCTAATGACCTAGTGTGACCATCATGCTTTCTCTGTGCCAAAGCCTTGGTCAAGGGATCTGCGATGTTAACCTCTGTGGGTACTCTGTAAATCTTCACATCTCCTCTATCGATAATCTCTCGAATGAGATGGAAGCGCCGTAGTATGTGTTTGGTTCGCTGGTGTGAGTGAGGTTCCTTAGCCTGTGCAATTGCTCCATTGTTGTCACAATAGAGCTCAATCGGATCAGCTATGCTAGGAACCACCCCAAGCTCAGTAATGAACTTGCGGATCCAAACTGCCTCCTTTGCTGCTTCTGATGCAGCAATATACTCGGCTTCTATTGTAGAATCAGCAACTGTGTCCTGCTTCAAACTCTTCCAGCTCACAGCACCACCATTTATGCAAAACACGAACCCAGACTGCGATCGATAATCATCCTGATCAGTTTGGAAGCTAGCATCACTGTAACCCTTTACAGCTAGCTCGTCATCGCCTCCATATATCAAGAAATATTCTTTAGTCCTTCTCAAGTACTTAAGAATATTCTTAACCGCTATCCAGTGACTTTCACCTGGATCTGACTGGTATCTGCTCGTCATGCTCAAAGCATACGAGACATCAGGACGAGTACATAGCATGGCGTACATGATAGATCCTATGGCTGAAGCATAAGGGATCTGATCCATGCAATCTCTCTCCTCTCTAGAAGAAGGACTTTGAGTTTTCGAAAGATTCACACCATGTGACATCGACAGAAATCCCTTCTTGGAGTTCTACATGGCAAACCGAAGTATTACCTTGTCAATGTATGTACTCTGACTTAGGCTAAGCAATCTCGTAGATCTATCTCTATAGATTTGTATGCCTAGAATGCGGGATGCTTCACCTAAGTCCTTCATTGAGAAATAAGTCCCTAGCCAAGTCTTAACAGACTGCAGCAAAGGGATGTCTTTCCCAATGAGTAGTATGTCATCCACATACAATATAAGGAAGACAACTGTGTTCCCTACAACCTTCTTGTAGACACAAGGTTCATCGTCTTTCTTGATGATACCAAACTATTTGATCGCATCATCGAATCGAAGATTCCAACTCCGAGAAGCTTGCTTTAGTCCATAAATGGACCTATGCAGCTTGCATACTCTGCCAATATGCTATAAATCTACAAAACCCTCAGGTTGTGTCATGTACACATCCTTGAGCAGGTTTCCATTTAGAAACACAGTTTTGACATCCATCTGCCAGATCTCATAATCGTGGTATGCTGCAATAGCAAGCATGATCCGAATGGACTTAAACATCGCTACTGGAGAAAATGTTTCATCATAGTTAATACTATGAATTTGCTTGAAACCTTTAGCTACCAAGAGACCCTTATAAATAAGTCTATCCATGTCAGTCTTTCTCTTAAAGATCCACTTACACCCAATGGGTTTGACCACTTCAGGTGGATCAACCAAAGTCCATACTTGGTTGGTGTACATAGATTCCATCTCGGATCTCATAGGCTCTAGCTATTTCTCAGAATCCGGGCTCTCACAGCTTCCTGATAGGAGGTAGGCTCATTTTCAACGAGCATAACGTCATCATGGTCAGACAAGAGAAATGAGTATCTCTTAGGCCGATTACATACCCTATTAGACCTGAGAAGAGATAGGTCTACTTGAACTAGTTGTTGTTCCTCAACTCCTTATGGAACAATCTCATCATTCACAACACTTTGTAGTTCCAGTTCAACTTCCATCAAGGCTTCAGTGCCATGGTCCATATCCTGAACTTCTTCAAGATTGAACGTACTCCCACTAGTTTTTCTAGAAATAAAATCCCTTTCTAGAAATATCCCAGTCTTAGCCACAACTACTTTGTGTTGACTGGGAAAGTAGAAGTAATATCCCTTCGTTTCCTTGGGATATCCTATAAAATAACACTTATCAAATTTGGGTCCCAAATTGTCCAAGACTTGACGTCAAACGTAAGCCTCACAACCCCAAATCCTCATAAAAGACACCTGGGCATCTCTCCCAGTCCATATCCTATATGGTGTCTTTATTACAGCCTTAGATGGAACTCGGTTGAGAATGAAGGATGCTGTGTCTAGAGCATAGCCCCAAAGATACATGGGAAGATCTGTGTGACTTATCATAGACCATACCATATCTAATAAGGTACGATTCCTCCTTTCAGATACACCATTCCACTGTGGTGTTCCAGGAGGAGTGAGTTGAGATATAATCCCACACTCAGCTAGATAGTCACGAAACTCATGGCTAAGGTATTCACCACCTCGATCTGATCGAAGTATCTTAATACTCTTGCCAAGCTGGTTTTGTACTTCATTCTTGAATTCTTTGAACTTTTCAAAGGATTCTGACTTATGTGTCATCATATACACATAACCATATCTACTGAAATCATCAGTAAATGTAATGAAGTGCCTATAACCACCCCTAGCAGCGACATTGAAAGGTCCACATACATCACTATGTATAAGTCTTAACAAGTCAGTCGCTCTCTCGGTGTGTCCACTAAAGGGAGTCTTGGTCATCTTGCCCAGTAGGCATGACTCGCATGTCTCATATGATTCAAAATCAAATGATCCAGCAAACCATCTTTATGGAGCTGGGATAAGCGTTTGTCATTTATATGACCTAAGCGACAATGCCAGATATCGGTTTGGTTCATGTCATTTGACTTTAACCTCTTGGTACTTATGTTATAGATAGGGTTCTCAAGGTCTAGAATATAGAGTCTGTTCATCAGATGTGCACTACAATAGAACATATCATTTAAATAAACTGAACAACATTTCTTCTTTATTATAAATGAAAAGCCTTTCTTGTCTAAACAAGAAACTGATATAATGTTCTTAGTCAAAGCAGACACAACAACAATCATACAATTCTAGTACAAACCTAAAGGTCAGAGATCGAGAATAAGTTCCTACAGCAACAACAACAACCCGTGCTCCATTGCCTACTTGTAGGTCCACCTCGCCCTTCGTCAATGCCCTGCTATTTCTCAGCGCCTGCACATTAGTACAAATGTGAGAAGCACATCTAGTATCTAATACCTATGATGAAGAAATAGATAGATTGACTTCTATAACATATATACCTGAAGTGGAAGTCTCACTTCTGTTCTTCTTAAGATCTTCCAGGTACACTTTGCAGTTCCTCTTCTAGTGCCCGGTCTGATCGCAGTGGAAGTAGTTAGCATCCTTGGCAACCCCTCCTTTGGGTTTCAGTGCCTTGCCTTTGCCCTTGGCTTGGGACTTTCCTTTACCTTTGGGTTTGCCCTTGTCCTTATGCTTTTGTACCATCAGAATGGAATTGAGCTTAACCTTCTTAAGGTTGAGCTCAGCAGTTCTTAACATGCTAAGTAGCTCGGGCAGTGGCTCGTCAATTTCGTTCATGTTATAATTTAGAACGAATTGACTATAGCTATCTGGCAAGGATTGCAAGATCAGGTCAGTGGCCAGCTCTTGGCCAAGTGGGAATCCCAACCTCTGTAGGTTTTCTATGTACCCAATCATGTTGAGTACATATGGGCCTACGGGAGTCCCATCTTGAATCTTGCACTGAAACAGTGCCTTAGAGATCTCGAATCTCTTGTGCCTCGCTTGTCCTTGATATAGTTGACGAAGATGTTCAACCATATCATAAGCGCCCATCAGCTCGTGTTGCTTCTGAAGCTCAGAGTTCATGGTCGCGAGCATAAGTCATGACACATCTAATGCGCCATCTTGATGCTTCTTGTAAGCATTTCGATCAGCTCGCGTGGCAGTGACAGGAGGTGCCTCGGGAATGGGCTGCTCTAGGACGTACAATTTTCTTTCCTGAGTGAGAACGATTCTCAGGTTCATGTACCAGTTCAGGAAGTTAGCTCTATTGAGCTTGTCCTTATCGAGGACATAACGCAGGGAGAAGGATTTCGTGTTTGACGACATGGAAATCTACAATAAAAAAATGCAGAAAATAAATATCATATTCTATTAATCATTTAATTAGGCCTTTAATTAAATGATGCTCCCACTGAATTATAGATCTTTGTAGAATCAAGTCATGGGCGTGGTCAAACCACACTTACTAGATTCTAACTAGCTATAATTCATGCGGGACAAGATCCACATCATACTACGCCTTGAGTTAGTTTTGGCTAAATCGCCCAAGACTTAGTATGATCGGTAGGTAACTAATTACCAATTACATCTCTATGCAACTCTTGTTTATAGAATCAAGATCCGCATGTATATTAAAACTTGAGTTAGCTTTGGCTAAATCGCCCAAGAGTTAATATAAATGGGATTTTGACCTATCTACCAACCATTGGAAAATGCCTATAGTTAAACTCGATCCAATTGAGTTAACTAGTTACTCAATCTAATTGAGTTGTACTCACCCATGCGTTGATAGGCGGGACTAAGATTGTCCCTCCGCACCCTACCAAGATAATATGCGTTGCTCTGCTTTGGCAGATTCAACAACAACATGTGATCGAGGTAGTGATGGGTATCACGGCATGGTAGGCATTTCGAGTTGACATGATTGAGATCTAATCTAATCGATGATGTGTATCATATACGCGATTTAGATCTAATCTAATCATGGAGGTGCATCATGTACACAATTTAGATCTAATCTAATCGTTAAGGCACTAATTAATTACTATTCTAGCATGCATCACATACACACACACACACAAGCAATTAATTAAATTTTGTGATTAGTCATGACCCTAATACGATCTTCTCAAGCCAATGAGAAGATAGGATGGTCAACCTAGGGTCAACAGCTTCCTCAAGCTCCTCCCTTTGACCGTCATGTGTTGCTCGCACCCTCCTCGTAACTCCGTCTTGAGTGGACCTTCCACCGCTCCAATTTTGTATATTACAAAAGGTGAAACTCGAGTTACATTCGAGTCTAAAAACTATTTTACAACAAGAATATAAATAGAAGGGCATGATGCACAGGTCGTGAATCAAGTACAACACGCACAAACACACAAAAATTGGCGCGCAGGCCATATTATGAATTACAACACATATTTCCAATCAAATTGGGTTATTTGGGCCATGACCATCACAAAATGATACATAATTATAAATTATGTAATTTCCATAAATTTCTATAATTTTTCTAATATTTTTATGATTTTATGAGTCGCAACTTCCTGGTGGTCCCGATTAGCGATTTTAAGGCGCGATTGCGGAACAAAGCCCCTTGCGGGGTTAGGGGCAGCACCCCTACTTGCGATATAACCATCGTGAGTGTTCCTAAGCGATCCTACAGCGCCAACACCTTGCCAAATCGGAAGGTATTTCTCGGTAGTCGAAGCCTACAAGTGTTCAAACACTTGTTGATTCGTTTCTACGAGAAAAATACCCATAAAATACATAAAAATCATAAATTTACAGAAAGTTACAGATCTAATATTTTCCATAAAAATATAAAATAAACTCGTACACGCTTCGCACGTGGCTCTGATACCACTGTTGGGTTTTTCAGGCCACAAAAACCATTTTTTGCGTTGCGGAAACCCTGAATCCCATGCCACCGGATCCGTGCGAAGTTATAAAACAAAATTTTCTACGTGTACGAGTTTCTCTAACCAAGATCTACACTAGATGTACAAAGAAAATGAGATTATCCTTGATGCGAAGCCCTTCGCAAATCCCGCTCGTCCAAGGTTCGCCGGATCTCAAGGTTGTCAAGTGTACAACCCTCTATGTGTATCCACATGAACAAATCGATGGAGAGAACCTCTAAAGATGTGCTAGAAACCTTATGTTCACTCTCCGCAAGTGTACGGAAATGTCGCAAGTAATATAAAAGATTATCGTATCCACAGGGACTGGAATAAGCACTAGAAATGTCTTAATGCGAATTAGCTAAGCAACTATCCAATCGTTTCAAAAGCAAAGTAAAGGTAAACAAATCTAATCTTAAAGATCAACAAACAAGAGTTTAGTATTTTGGATTATGCTAAAGGGAGATTCTAGGAGTTTCGGTTTCTTTGTAAGATTTCTTGAATGTAAATGGTTCACCAATTCTTATCCCTCAATTGCCAAACATGTAGAAAGTTGCCGGTTCTCTCTTGCAATAGACAACCGGCTAAGGACTGAGAAATGTATCTAAATAGGATTAATTAGACATGAACCTACGTTGTCCTTACACAGAAGCGCACCTATTACTATGCCTTCCTCGGATATCAACATAGAAGCCCACAACTTATTAATCTATCAAGATACAAGAAACTAATCACAAGATCCATCCTACTCTCTTGAATATTCCCATTTCCTCTTCAAGATTATCTCTCAAACGTCCTTACACGGGCTTGCACCTGTCACGTGGATCCCTCGGATGATCGAGTGAGAGTTTATCTTTACAAAGCCCACAAGAAATCCAAACAATCAATCAAGAATGAGAATTAAGCACAAATTATCATTAATCATTCAAGATGTAATTGATACAAGCAAGACAATGTCATTGAAACAAGAAAATGACAAATCCATAAGAGATTACATCAATCCATCATACAAATACTCCCTTAATCCTAGAATACAAGATCTACTCCATGAATCGAGGAAGAAAACCCGAAGAAATAGAGATTACAAGCATTTCTTAAATCCCCAATCCAAGAAATCAAGAAGAGGGGGAAAGAGAAAACTTATCTACGAAGAAGCCTCGTCTTCGGATCCAATCCTCGCTCCGGAGTCGAAATCGTCGAGATCTCCCTTAGAATCGCCCAGAAATCCTCCCAAGAATGGGAGGAAACCACCAAATCTTGCTTTCTCCCAAAGGGGGAGAGATCCCCTTTCAATTCATGAAGAAGGGTTTAAATAGAGGAGGGAATCGGGCGCCACACGGCCCCGTGACACGGCCGTGAGATTCCTTCTCTGCCAAAGCTGCACGGCCGTGTGTCTCACACGGCCAGGACCCTTCTGCTCTCTGGAAATGCTACACGGTCGTGTGGTGCACACGGCCACAGCCTGCTTGGTCTCTGGAAATCTCACACGGCCGTGTAGATCCACACGGCCATGTAAGGCTTCTGCTCTGGTAGGCTTCAAATCTTGACACGGCCGTGCGAGGTTCACACGGCCATGTCATCTTCCTCTTCTGTTGGTGCCAAACTCCACACGGCCCGAGCTCCATACCAGTGCAGGGCCGTGTGAGGTACACGACCCGGTGCTTTCTCCCTTTGCTTCCTCCAATGCATGCCCAAAGATGTAGATTCTTCACCAAATCGACTCCTGTGTACAGAAAATGCACAAAAAGCAGATCTCCGAACCAAAAGAGTAAATATGCTAAAAGGAAAGCTGGAAGTATAAAAATGCATAGATCAAACATGCTCAAAATATGTAAATGTGCGTAAAAACATGCATAAAAGAGTATATAATCTACGCACATCACACCCCCAGACTTAAACCTTTGCTTGTCCTCAAGCAAAATGCTGCGGTCTAAATTCATATGTTCTACAACACATTCATAAAACCCAGTGCACTTTCCTAACTCTATCAAAAAGTTTCATTAACAAGCATGATCATGGACAAGTAAAGTGTGGTTCAAGCATAAGAATCTTGTGCGCAGTGTAAAAGTAACTCAACACCCTTCAAGTTTCAATCCATGTCCTAGTCAAGTCATTATCAAATTTGAATTCCTAGTGTTCCCAGTGAAAGACAAGTAACCAGTGATAGGCACTTACTCACCATTCACTTGGTTCATATTTCTCAACTAACCCAAGGTCTCAAAGGTGTGCTCAATCTCAAGAGAAGCTAAACAGTCATTTCCCCAGTAACCTAACTCGGTCTCAAAGGGGTGACTTGCTAGATTCCACTCATGACAACTGTTTTTTATATCCCTTATTATTCTTTTATTTTATTTTATTTTATTTTATTTTTTTATAAGTGTTTGCATTGTGCAAAACTTATTCACAAATGTACTTTTAGCACACATGTTGGGATATTTTAATTTTTCCAAATGAGCTTTAATGATTTGAGCCTCATCCAGTAACCAAAATGAAAGTTGAGAAATCACCATGGAAACCAAGTACTAAACAAACAAGATGAATCATGACTATTTCAATGAAATCAACTATTCAAGCATCAAGCACAAGTGTAGTGAAGATAAAATCCTTAAGGTTGAACCAAAACTAAAACTCATCACCATAAGATTCTTAGCTTATTAATGCTTCCCAAGATAGAAAAAAGAACTACACAAAGTTTACTACTAGCATCATTCGAACATCATGAATCAAGACAATAATCGTGCTAACATTTCACTTGAATCCAAGAAAGCATATAAGTGAAGTTTTGATGTTCTCAAAATATTTTGCCATGATTATTTCAAAAACAAACACAAGCAAAATAAAGCAACAAGCAATGAAAATAAGAACCAACATGAAAAACTAACAAAAACTAAAAACTGAAAACCAAACTAAACAATACATGACACCCCCCCCTCCCCCCCGACTTAAACTTTTCATCGTCTCGATGAAATCAGTATGGTGGAGGAGGTGGAGGTGGACGAGGGAAAGGAGGTCTACGACGTGGTTGGCCAATAGGAAAACTAGGAAAACCTGGAATCTCACCCAAGGATCTATGATACTCATATAAAGCATCTACTTGTTGGCTAGTAAGCGTCATACTTTGCATAAAATCTCTCATCCTAGCCTGATCAGTATCATAATCCTGCACAAACTCAGCCACTTGACCTTGAAAATTCCTCGTAAACTGAAAATGATTTTGTACCTCCCTAAACTGATCATCAGATAAAGAGAAGCGCCCCTCCAGCATTTTTCGTTGGGAATCTTGCTTCTCATGAAGTGATTCTAGAGACGTACGAAAATCTGAAAAATCAAACCTAGAAGATCCCGTGCCATATGCAAAAGAATGCCTAGCGGGCTCCATAAAGCTAGAAGGCTGCGTGTGTCCAGATGACGAGGGCTCATGATGTGGCTCAGTGTCTCCAGGTATAGAAGGGTTATTCTCAAAATCTAACTCAGAAATCACCCAATTAGCCGGGTTACGAATAGTAGTTCGTTCAGGAAAAGGAAGGGGTAAAGGAGAACCACTCCTCCTAGGAAACGTGAAACCATTCTCATCCCGAACGATCATTTTCATAGCAAGACATGTATCAATGTCAATCATGTCATTACCATGAATTATTTCCAACCCATCAACATCAAGATTTAAATTATAAGCTATTCGGGTAATCAAACCACCAAAAACAATCGATCCCGATGATGCCCTAGCCGATCTCAATAAGGTTTGAACAAAATGAAAACCAGAGTCAAATTCAACCTTATAAAGCATAGCCCATAAAGCATAAAGCTCTATCTTTTTAACCACCCCATCACTCTCTCCCCTACCAAAAATAGTTTTACTCATGACTCTATGTAGATACCTAAAGATGGGGTTCTGCATATGGGAGGCCTTAGCTCTTGAAGGCTCGTAAGGTTGAGCTAACCCAGTTATTGCATTCCAAAAATGATTCCAATTAAACCTTGGATCAAACCTACGAGGGCTACCGGTGGTTATTCCAAAACAGGAATTAAAGTCACTAAATGCCTATAGAAATTCTTGATTCATTAATCTAAAAGAGATTTTTCCAGAATAATCATCTTCATTAGTAAAATGGACATCCAATGAACTTAAAAATTCCAAAACAAGACGAGGATATGTAGGCAAATGTGTGTACATAATATCACTCCAATCCAAAAACCCAATCATCAAATCTACATCTTCCCTAATTCCAAGCATATCAAGAACAGTTGGGTCCATATATCTAGTACACACTATCTTTCTATTGACAAGAATTGCAAATCTAGTTACTTGATCATCATTTCTAAACACAATATTGAATTCATTGTCATTACCTTCGTTGCGTGAAGTCCTTTTGCCTTTGCCCTTCACTGGTTGTTTTCCTTTGTCCCTTGATGGCTCCTTCTCTTTGTCTCCACTAGATCCACCACCCCCTTTGTGAAGTCTCTTCAAAATATTGGACATCTTGACGAGTTTAGATAGGGGAAGAATTATCTAGAGTTGTGGAACTCAAAGAACAAAACTTCAAAGAACAAAAGATCTTAGGTTAAGAGAACAAAAAGTCCAAGTCTTAGGGAGGAGGAGAATCGGATCTAAGAGATCTTGAGAGATTAGAGAGGGGTTTTTAAGAAATTGGGGGAGAAAGATATGTTTTGGAGAGTCGGGGGTGTGCGGAACACGGCCAAGATCTGGCCGTGTGAGGTAGGAAGAAGACTTTAATAGTTCTCCTACACGGGCCGTGTAGATCTACACGGCCTCCCCATCTTTCCTCTCGGGATTCTTTGCACGGGCCGTGTATATCCACACGGCCTCCCCCTCTTCCTTCTCTGGATTCCTCGCACGACCGTGTCTGGGACACGGCTTCTCCATCCTTCCTCTCGGGATTCTTTACACGACCGTGTTTTTGACACGACCTAGATCCTTTTCTCCTCGGAAGATGCTACACGGCCGTGTCTGGATGACACGGCCTAAGCACTTCCCTTCTCTGCAACTTTTCCCTAGCCGTGTATAGCACATGGCCGAGCTCCGTTTTGCACCTAACCTGAAAACAAAAATCAAAAGAATGCATCAAACTAAAAGAAATTTAGATACAGATCAAAACTAACTAAAAGAACCCTTGGGTTGCCTCCCAAGAAGCGCTTGTTTAAGGTCTTTAGCTCGACCAAACTTTATCATTCACTTCTTTTCCTCGCCCTTGGAGGACAGATATACTTTTGGTTTTTGTTGGGGGATCTTCTCCCAACATCTTCCACCACATTATCTCCTTCATTTGGCGGCCTTCCATGAGGATGAAAATTCCATTCCTCAAGTTTATAAATGCTTGACCTGCTACAAGCATTTAAAAGAGACGAGACATGGTTAGAGATATTAGATAAATCATATTCCAACTTTTCCTTACCAATTACCAAAGAAAGCTTATGATTTTTGACATCAATTATAGCTCCAGCTGTAGCAAGGAAAGGTCTTCCTAATATGATAGGAATCCTAGGGTCCTCTTCCATGTCCAACACGACAAAATCTGTGGGAATAACATTCCCATCCACCTCTACTGGCACATCTTCTAAAATATCCAAAGGGTACCTGCAGGAATGATCGACAAGTTGAAGTGCCATAGTAGTAAGTTTAATGTTTTTGAGACCTAATTTATTACAAATTGAATAAGGAATGAGGCTAACACTCGCCCCCAAATCACAGAAAGCTTTTTCAAAAAATTCTTTTCCTATGTTGCAAGGGATATAAAAGCTCCCTGGGTCCTTCAGTTTTGGAGAAGTGTTCCTCTCAAAAATAGCACTACATTCCTCACTGAGCGCAATGGTCTCGACCTCTCCTCTTCTTCTCTTGTTTGTCATGAGATCCTTCAGGAATTTGGCAAATCTAGGCATTTACAGAATAGCATCGATAAGAGGTACCTCTACACAAATTTCCTTAACTTTTTCTAGAAACTTGCCAAATTCTTCATCTTTCTTGAGCATTGTAAGTCTTTGAGGAAAAGGGACAGCTTTGCTCTGATGGTTCAGTGGAAGAGTTTCTTCAACCTCAATGGTACTCTCCTCATTAGCTTGAATCTGATTTGATATAGGAGGAGAGAGCTCTTCTTCTTTTTGTATCCCTTTTGAAACAGTCACTTGGGAGTCTCCTAAGGTCCGTCCGCTCCTAAGCTCAATCCTATTGCAATGCTCCATAGGATTCACATCAGGTTTTCCTGGAAGTTGCCCTGGTGCTCTGGATGATGAGGAAGCGAGTTGGGCAATTTGACTATCCTGGATCATTTGATGCTTTTCACAATTATCCATTCTTTGGATGAGCTTTGCTATATCTTGCTTCATTTCATTCTGACTTGAGATAATTTCTTCAAGCATCTTTTCAACATTTGACTTTGGTAAGCCTTGAGAAGATATATGTTGAAAATTTTGTTGCCCAGCTTGAAAATTTGGTCTTGCCCCCATAGATGGTCCTTGATCTTGATTGTTTCTGTAAGAAAAATTTGGATGACTCTTCCATCCAGGGTTATAAGTATTTGAGTATGGGTTGTTCTGCCTTTGATTGTAACTCATGATTGCATCACATTGTTCAAGTTGATTGATTTGTGCAGTGATAGCTCCCAATGGACATGAGTCATTTGAATGCTCTGAACTCCCACATACTTCACAAGATGTACTAATAGCATTGACCATATTAGCACTAGTCCCCATATTCTCAAATTTCTTTGTAAGAGCGTCCAATTTTGCAGACAAAAGAGTAACTGCATCTACCTCAAACTTCCCTGATGCTTTAATTGTTGGGTTTACAGAGGAATAGCCACCACTTCTTTCATTTGCCCATTGATGATGATTTTGTGCTACACTTTCAATGATTTCTTCGGCTTCATCTAAGCTTTTGTTCATAAGTGCCCCTCAGCAGCTGAATCAAGGGACACTTTGGTATGATAATTGATACCATTATAAAAAGTATGCAACACTAACCATCTTTCCAACCCATGATGTGGGCATTGTCTGAGCATACTATTATATCTATCCCATGCTTCAAAAAGAGATTCTGAGTCAGTTTGCTTGAAGCTTGCAATTAAATTCCTCATATGAGCTATTTTGCTTGGTGGATAGAACTTATCAAGAAACTGTTGCTCACACTGCTCCCAAGTGGTGATGCTATTAGGGGCCAAAGAATTCAGCCATTACTTTGCCCTATCTCTTAGAGAAAACCCAAATAACAATAATCTAACTGCATCTGAAGGAACTCCATTCATTTTCATGGTACCACATATTTCATAAAAGACCTCTAAGTGTTGATTAGGGTCCTCATGAGGTCCTCCACTGAATTGGTTCTGCTGCACCATAGATATGATTGTAGGTTTGATCTCAAAGTTATTAGCTTCCACCGAAGGTCTTGAAATACTAGATCGAAAACCTCTCGCATAGGGTGCTGCATAATCCTTAAGTGGTCTATTCGCCATGTTCAAATGTTCCTGTTCTCCAATTTGCCTTTGCAGAATTCTTCTTTTATGGAAAGTTCTATCAATCTCAGGGTCAAAAGGAAAGAATTCCCCTGCAAAGTTAGATCTTCGCATACACAAGAACAAGATAGCAGATGGCAATTCGACACAAAAAGAAGAGAAGAAAAAATAGATGGATCAAAATTGCAGAATTGAATTTGTACAAAAAGAATTAACAAGAAGTGAAAGTTATACAGGAAAGTAAAAACAGAAATCTACTGATTAGTTACAACTATGCAATATGAAAGGAAAATAAATGTTATGTTTAGTATAACTCAATTGATAATTCCTAATGTTATAGCGCAGTCCCCGGCAACGGCGCCAAAAACTTGTTCGCTCTCCGCAAGTGTACGGAAATGTCGCAAGTAATATAAAAGATTATCGTATCCACAGGGACTGGAATAAACACTAGAAATGTCTCAATGCGAATTAGCTAAGCAACTATCCAATCGTTTCAAAAGCAAAGTAAAGGTAAACAAATCTAATCTTAAAGATCAACAAACAAGAGTTTAGTGTTTTGGATTATGCTAAAGGGAGATTCTAGGAGTTTCGGTTTCTTTGTAAGATTTCTTGAATGTAAATGGTTCACCAATTCTTATCCCTCAATTGCCAAACATGTAGAAAGTTGCCGGTTCTCTCTTGCAATAGACAACCGGCTAAGGACTGAGAAATGTATCTAAATAGGATTAATTAGACATGAACCTACGTTGTCCTTACACAGAAGCGCACCTATTACTATGCCTTCCTCGGATATCAACATAGAAGCCCACAACTTATTAATCTATCAAGATACAAGAAACTAATCACAAGATCCATCCTACTCTCTTGAATATTCCCATTTCCTCTTCAAGATTATCTCTCAAACGTCCTTACACGGGCTTGCACCTGTCACGTGGATCCCTCGGATGATCGAGTGAGAGTTTATCTTTACAAAGCCCACAAGAAATCCAAACAATCAATCAAGAATGAGAATTAAGCACAAATTATCATTAATCATTCAAGATGTAATTGATACAAGCAAGACAATGTCATTGAAACAAGAAAATGACAAATCCATAAGAGATTACATCAATCCATCATACAAATACTCCCTTAATCCTAGAATACAAGATCTACTCCATGAATCGAGGAAGAAAACCCGAAGAAATAGAGATTACAAGCATTTCTTAAATCCCCAATCCAAGAAATTAAGAAGAGGGGGAAAGAGAAAACTTATCTACGAAGAAGCCTCGTCTTCGGATCAAATCCTCGCTCCGGAGTCGAAATCGTCGAGATCTCCCTTAGAATTGCCCAGAAATCCTCCCAAGAATGGGAGGAAACCACCAAATCTTGCTTTCTCCCAAAGGGGGAGAGATCCCCTTTCAATTCATGAAGAAGGGTTTAAATAGAGGAGGGAATCGGGCCCACACGGCCCTGTGACACGGCCGTGTCCAATGCTGCACGGCCGTGTGGTCCACACGGCCAACCCTTCTGCTCTCTGGAAATGCTACACGGCCGTGTGGTGCACACGGCCACAGCCTGCTTGGTCTCTGAAAATCTCACACGGCCGTGTAGATCCACACGGCCATGTAAGGCTTCTGCTCTGGTAGGCTTCAAATCTTGACACGGCCGTGCGAGGTTCACACGGCCATGTCATCTTCCTCTTCTGTTGGTGCCAAACTCCACACGGCCCGAGCTCCATACCAGTGTAGGGCCCGGTGCTTTCTCCCTTTGCTTCCTCCAATGCATGCCCAAAGATGTAGATTCTTCACCAAATCGACTCCTGTGTACAGGAAATGCACAAAAAGCAGATCTCCGAACCAAAAGAGTAAATATGCTAAAAGGAAAGCTGGAAGTATAAAAATGCATAGATCAAGCATGCTCAAAATATGTAAATGTGCGTAAAAACATGCATAAAAGAGTATATAATCTACGCACATCACCTTAGAGGATCAGCAATGGTGGAGGAGAGGGAGAGAAGAAAGGTAGAGAGGAAGAAGAAGCCTTGAATGAAAAATCAATTCACACTTGTGAATTGAGTGGCCGACCACCTTTTGAGGCTTATAAACCTCCATGGGATTTCAAGAGTCACAACTCTTGATCTCCCTCATGAGGTGGCACACACATCTGCTAGCCTTGATGATGTGGCACATCATCATTAGTCCACTTAATGCCAACTCACAAATGAGGTGGCAATGGTCAAGTAAAACTTGACCTTTTATCTTCCTCTCAAGTCAAGTCAAACTTGACCACTTCTCTTCCATGGTTGATCAAATCTAACCATTGGTTGAAGTCAATTTTAATTTAATGAATCTCTATTCATTGAATTAAATTGGCTCAATGAGTCTAAGTCCAAATTAGACTCATTTAACACATGAACCAAATTGAGTCCAACTTAATTAGTTTACTTTGGATTACTCTTAATCCAATTTGGTTCATTACATGAACCTAATCCTCTTGGTTCATCAAATGAACCTAATCTCCATCTAATTTCCCTTTGTGTGTGACCCTATAGGTTCTTGTAACGTTGACAATGCTCCTAAACCCATTTAGAAGCATAAGTAATGAGCGGTATCTAGCAACATATCATTACTACCCAAATTACAAGAATGTTGAGATCCAACATCACCTTGTGACTACTAATTGTGACCCCTCACAATATATGACAAGTGTCCTTCTATCATTGACATCTAGATTGATCAATATGAGGCATAGACCGTGTCATTCTCTAATCAATCTAAATCTTGAATCCCAAGTAGACTCACTCAATCAAATGAGCTCAACATCTCATATTGACTCATTTGGGCATGGCCATGCACTTAGTGGTCTCACTCTATCAAGAATAATGATGTCACTCCCGTCATATAGGAGGGATAGATCCCATCTACATCACTCACATCCCTCCACATAATTTGTAACATACCCAGTAATTGCCTTTATAGTCCACCCAGTTACGGGTGACGTTTGACGAAACCAAAACATGTAACTCATTAGTAAGGAACCATGGTGATTTCAGGTCCAAGGACTAATAGTCATACTAATAGCCACATGAGAAAGTATATGACACTCATATAACGATCCATGATACTTTCTCATGGCGGGTCATTCAGTATACATTCTCCAATGCATACCCATGTGTCAACTTGATATCTCTATATCCATGCCTTGTGAGATCAAGTCATCGAGTTGACCTACATGCTAGTCTCGTCGCATTAACATTGTCCCTAAATGTTAATACTTGACTAGGAATAATTAAGAGTAGTGTTCCGTATATCATCTCACTATCGATTCAACCAATCGATTGATATAGGTAAGAACCTTTTACTCAAGGACGCTATTATACTTAGTTATTTGGCACCAATACAAGTAAGTATAATAACCATAAACAAATGTCTTTATATACATAAGAAATATGATACAATTAGTCCATACAACAATCATCAAATGATTGACTCTAGGGCTCTAACTAACACCATATCGTCATCTTGTTGTTCTCTTTCTTTGACTCCATCATTCCCCCTTTCCCCAAAAGGATTCGGTCCTCAAATCTTGATCAACTACATCAAAGGGAGAAAGATCAAAAACATTAAATGTAGCACTCACATTATACTCACCTGGTAAGTCAAGCTTGTATGCATTATCATTGATTCTAGCAATGACTTTGTTGGGTTTTTCGGGCCGTAAAAACCGCTTTTTGCGTTGCGGAAACCCCGAAATCCCCTGCCATCGGATCCGTGCGGAGAATAAAATTTCGTAAAACTTCGAATATGCGTTTTCTAACCTAGATATACACTAGATCTACAAGGAGAAGAGTTTACCCTTGATGCAAAGCCCTTCGCGTATCCCGCTCGTCCAAGGTTCGCCGGATCTCAAGAGTATTAAAGTAGATACTCCTCTACGTGTATCCAAACGAACAAATGATGGAGAAAATAACTAAAAGGTGTGCTAGCACCCTTAGAAGTTTCGGCCAAGGAGGTGGAGGAGAGGGAGAATAAGATGAGAGCTTGAGAGGAGGAAGAAGATGGAGTTACAAAACAAAATTGAAACTCCACAAGCACTAAAAGTGGCCGGCCACTATTAATGAGGGGTTATATACTCCATGGAATTTCAAGAGTCAAAAAATCTTGATCTCCCTCATGAGGTGGCACACACATGTGCTAGCCTTGATGATGTGGCACATCACCATTAGCCACTTAATGCCAACTCACAAATGAGGAGGCAAATGGTCAAGACAAACTTGACCCTTCATCTTCCTCTCAAGTCAAGTCAAACTTGACCACTTCTCTCCCTTGGTTGATCTAATCTAACCATTGGTTCAAGTTAATTTTAATTTAATGAATCTCTATTTATTGAATTAAATTAATTAAATGAGTCTAAGTCCAAATTAGATTCACTTAACACATGAACCAAATTGAGTCCAACTCAATTAGCTCAATTTGGATTACTCTTAATCCAATTTGGTTCATCACATGGACCTAATCCTTTAGGTTCATCAAATGAACCTAATCTCCATTTAATTGCCCTTTGTGTGTGACCCTATAGGTTCTTATAACGTTGGCAATGCTCCTAAACCGATTTAGAAGCATAAGTAATGAGCGATATCTAGCAACACATCATTACTACCTAAGTTATAAGAATGTTGAGATCCAACATCAACTTGTGACTACTAATTATGACTCTTCACAATATATGACAAGTGCCCTTCTATCCTTGACATCTAGATTGATCAATGTGAGACATAGACCGTGTCATCCTCTAATCAATCTAAATCTTGAGCTCTAAGTAGACTCACTTAATCAAATGAGCTCAACATCTCATATTGACTCATTTGGGCATGGCCATGCACTTCGTGGTCTCACTCTATCAAGAATATCGATGTCTCTCCAGTCATATAGGAGGGATAGATCCCATCTACATCACTCACATCCCTCCGCATAATTTGTTACATACCCAGTAATCGCCTTTATAGTCCACCCAATTACGGGTGACGTTTGACGAAGCCAAAGTACGTAACTCCTTATGTAGGGAACCATGGTGACTTCAGGTCCATGGACTAGTAGTAATACTAATAGCCACATGAGAAAATATATGACACTCATATAACGATCCATGATACTTTCTCATGGCGGGCCATTCAGTATACATTCTCCAATGCATACCCATGTGTCAACTTGATATCTCCATATCCATGACTTGTGAGATCAAGTCATCGAGTTGACCTACATGCTAGTCTCGTCGCATTAACATTGTCCCTAAATGTTAATACTCGACTAGGAATGATTAAGAGTAGTGTTCCTTATATCATCTCACTATCGATTCAACCAATCGATTGATATAGGTAAGAATCTTCTACTCAAGGACGCTATTATACTTAGTTATTTAGCACTAATACAAGTAAGTATAATAACCAAAACAAATGCCTTTATTTATATATAGAAGAATATGATACAATGAGTCCATACAACAATCATCAAATGATTGGCTGTAGGGCTCTAACAATTAGACTTGAAATGGACCATCTCCTCGTGGATGCAACTTAGTATGACATTTAGTAGGAAATCTTTCCTTCCTCATATGAACCCAAACCTAATCTCCGGGTTCAAAGATAAATTTCTTTCATCCCCTGTTGGTTTGCATAGTATATTGTTCATTCCTCTTTTCAATTTGCAATCAATTTTTTTCATACAATTGCCTCACAAACTCAGCTTTCTGGTACCATCTAAACTAGCACGCTCAGAGACAGGCAAAGGTGACAAATCTAAAGGAGTTAAAGGGTTGAACCCATATACCATTTCAAAAGGTGAAAAATTAGTAGTAGAATACATAGATTTATTATAAGCAAATTCAACATGTGGTAAACAATCTTCCCAACCTTTTAAATTCTTTTGAATGATAGCTCTTAATAAAGTAAATAAAGTTTGATTTACTACCTCAGTTTGTCCATCTATTTGTGGATGACAAGTTGTAGAAAACAAAAGCTTTGTTCCCAATTTTCCCTATAGTGTCTTCCAAAAGTAGCTTAGGAACTTTGCATCACAATTTGAAACTATGCTCCTCGATACTCCATGAAGCCGCACAATCTTCCTAAAAAATAGATCCGCAATATGGTTAGCATCATCTATTTTCCTACAAGGAATAAAATGAGCAATTTTAGAAAATCTGTCCACAACGACAAAAATAGAATCCATACCTGATTTAAACCTTGGTAGTCCTACAATAAATTCCATGGAATTATCAACCCAAGGTTGACTAGGAATTGGTAAAGGTGTATACAATCCATGAGGTAAAGATCTAGATTTTGCTTGCCTACATGTAATACACTTCTCACAAAACTTGACTACATCTCGTTTCATGTGTGGCAAAAAAGAAATGCTCTACCAACACTTCTAGAGTTTTTCTTACTCCAAAAATATCCCATTAGTCCCCCACCATGAGCTTCTTGGATTAATAATTCCCTTAATGAACAATTAGGAACACACAACCTATTCACTCTAAAAAGAAATCCCTCATGCCTATAAAATTTCCCAAATGCAGCATGTTCATAAACATCAAACATATTTCCAAAGTCAGGATCATTAGAATATATATCTTTAATGTATTCAAATCCTAACAATTTAGTGTTCAAAGTAGAGATCAAGGTATACCTTTGACACAAAGCATCTGCAACAATGTTTTCCATACCTTGTTTATATTTGATCACATAAGGGAATGATTCAATAAACTCCACCCATTTTACATGATGTCTATTCAACTTACTTTGGCTCTTCAAATGCTTCAACGATTCATGGTCAGTGTGAATGACAAACTCTTTGGGCCACAAGTAATGCTGCCAAGTCTCTAAAGCCCTCACTAATGTATACATCTCCTTGTCATAAGTTGGATAGTTCAAAGCTGCTCCGCTGAGTTTCTCACTAAAATAAGCAAGAGGTAGACCTTCTTGTATTAGCATAGCTCCAATACCTATTCCTGATGCATCACACTCAATTTTGAAAGTTTTAGCAAAGTTAGGTAATGCAAGTAATGTTGCAGAACTTAACTTCTCCTTAAGTAAGTTGAAAGATGAAACTTGTTCACTATTCCAATGAAACCCAACATTCTTTTTAACAACTTCAGTTAAGGGTGCAACTATAGAACTAAAATTTTTAACAAACCTCCTATAGAAACTTGCCAACCCGTGAAAACTACGTACCTCAGTTATCGTTTTTGGTGTTGGCCACTCACGAATTGCCTTAACCTTTTCTTCATCAACTGCTATTCCCTTAGCACTAACAATATAACCAAGAAATTCTATTTGACTAGTGCAAAAAGAACATTTTTGAAGGTTATCATACAATTTTTCATTTTGTAAAATAAGTAGAACTTTTTGTAAATGATTGACATGCTCATCTAAATTCTTATTATAAATCAAGATGTCATCAAAATATACTACAACAAAGTTCCCAAAATAAGCACGAAAAATATGGTTCATTAATCTCATGAAAGTACTAGGTGCATTAGTTAGCCCAAATGACATGACTAACCATTCGTACAAACCATACCTAGTCTTAAAAGCAGTTTTCTATTCATCTCTCTCATGCATGTGAATTTGATGATAGCCAGATTTCAAATTAATTTTAGAGAAAATGCAAGAACTATATAGTTCATCTAGCATATCATCTATTCTAGGAATATGATGACGATACTTTATCATAATTTTATTGATAGCCTTGCAATCAACGCACATTCTCCAAGTTCCATCCTTCTTAGGCACAAGCAAAATAGGAACTGAACAATGACTCAAACTTTATCGGACATACCCTTTTCTCATTAACTCTTTATCTTGCATTTGAAGCTCCTTCATCTCCATAGGATTGCTCCTATAGGCTGGTCGATTAGGAATGGTTGCTCCTCGGATGATGTCAATTTGGTGCTCTATTCCCCTAAGTGGTGGCAATCCATCAGAAACTTCTTCTGGAAAGACATCATCAAATTCCTGCAAAAGAGATTTAACAACACTAGGCAAAAAGTTTGTTAGTGTTGAAATAAGCCTCCTTGTACAAAAGTACAATAATCGACTGTTGAGAATAAAAAGCTCTCTTAACCACTATTTCTTTTGCATAAAAGCTATCTTTTTTACTCTCTTGCTCTATTTTTTTTTCTGTTTCTTTTTCATTTTTTTTTTCACTACTCTCATCCTCACTTTTTCTTTTCTCACACTCTTTTTTTTTCATTTTTTTCTCTAACTATCTTTTCTTTTTTCACTCTCTTTTTTTATCCTCAATTGATCTTCATATACTTGCTTAGAAGTTAATGGTACAAGAGTTACAAGGTTATTATGTATCTTAAAAGAATATTTATTTGTGAAGCCATCGTGCATGACCCTCCTATCAAATTGCCATGGTCTACCTAAAAGCAAATGACTTGCATGCATTGGTACTACATCACAAAGAACATCATCATGATACCTACCAATGGATAATGAAACCAACACTTGCTTAGTGACCTTAACTTCCCTACAATCATTCAACCATTGTAGTTTATAAGGTCTAGGATGTTTAGTGGTAGGTAAGCACAATTTCTCAACCAAGATAGTACTAGCAACATTAGTGCAACTTCCCCCATCTATAATCATACTACATACCTTGTCTTTGATGTGGAAACATGTATGAAATATGTTGTCTCGTTGTTCTTTCATCTTCTTCCTTCACTTGCACATTTAGTGCACGCCTAGTGACAAGGGCTTCACCTTCGACGGGATACTCTTCTACATCACTTTCCATCAATGGTAGCATGACATTATCATCTTCGGACTAGCTCTCAGTTTCAATATCATCATTTTTTTTCACAAGCATAATTCTTTTGTTTGGACATTGTGAAGCAATATGTCCTCTTCTCAAATATTTAAAGCATTTAATATCTCTATTTCTTGAAGATTGGATAGGTTCTTTACCTTTGACCAATGGAGAACCAGCATCTTTATTCTTCAAAAACTCGATCTTACTCTTTGATGCAAATTTATCATCTCTTTTGTTCCAACTAGATTTCCAAATGGATGAATTTGACCGTGCTTGATTGAACCCTTCCTTTTGAGTTGCCTTTCAACTTTCATGGACATATGCACCATATCTTCTAGCTCCACATAATGTTGCAACTCCACTACATTTGCAATTTCTGAATTCAAACCTTGTAAAAATCTTTCCATGGTTGCTTCTCGGTCCTCCTCCACATTGGCTCAAATCATGGCAATCTCCATCTCCTTGTGATATTCTTCCATAGTTTTGGATCCTTGGGTTAGACTTTGTAGTTGTTGGTACAAATCTCAATAGTAATGTGATGGCACGAACCTCTTTCTCATAATAGATTTCATCTCTTCCCAAGTACCAACGGGTCTCTCGTTGTTTCTTCTCCTGCTTAGAATAATTTGATCCCACCAAATAATAGTGATCCTGTTTGAGAAACTTGACAAAACAGAAAGCTGGGAGAAAACCTACTGCTGATGAAGAGTAATACCTGTAGGATACCGATCCGAGAAACCCAAAGCGGATCTGGGAGAATGAAGTCACAGAATGCCCTCCTTGCGGGAAGATCCAAAAATGAAAGGAAGGATTCAATGAAGAAAACCAATATCTAGAGCTTCCAAAACTTCCTACGCACAAGAGACCAACCAACACTATTGTCAATGACCTAAGACCGGGATGGGAATCCATGGCTAGGCCCTCCGACGCTCAAGTTAGTGATCTCTCTTAGTGTGGAAGAAGGAAGAAGATGAACAATAACTGGGAAACTAGGGTTGTGAGTGTGAGCATCAACGTGAACACACCTCGCCAACGGAGAAGATTCCCCTTTTTATACAACTTCATATAACCTCTGTAGTCATGAAGTGGACCCCGGTTTGTTAGAGTTTGTTATGAGATGACGTAAGCCCTGTACTTTCATAAAATAACTTTTAAGGAATCTTTTTTGTACCCAAGATATACCTTCTTTGTCGTCTAGTGCCTGCAGAAAAATCTCGAAACATATTTTCCGCCAAATTAGCAAAACCTGTTATATAATCACATACCACATATATCTTCATTAAGCTATTTATGAATATTCTTGAAATATTTGCTCTTGCCTTGTCTTATAAGTTATATCGGAGTATATTTTGTTGGGTTTTTCGGGCCACGAAAACCGCTTTTTCGCGTCGCGAAAATCCCGAATCACCCATGCCACAGGATCTCGTGCGAAGGATAGATTTCAAAAATACGAGTACGAGTTTCAAACTATGATCTACAGTAGATCTACAAAGGAAAAACATTTTATACCTTTGAAGCGTGCCCTCGCAAATCCCGCTCGTCCAACGGTACGCCGGATCTCAAAGTTGTCAACGTAGACAACTCTCTAGTGATATCCACAAGAACAAGAAGTGTTCTCTAACACTCAAGGATGGAGAAGAGAGCACCACAAGTGTGCTAGCACTCTCTAGGGCTCTCGGGTAGGATTGGAAGAAGAAGAAAAGAAAAGAAGAGAACACACTCCTCTAAAATCTCTATGTGACTTTCACTAACCTTTCTTCTTAGATTAGATTCACTCTCCTTTCTTCTCCCTTGCTTGAAACCCACGACCAAGAGAAGAGAAGGAGCAAGAAGAGAGCTTAGGAGGAGGAAGATCACTTGAATGAGAGTTACACTTACAAAATGAAACTCTTTTCATCAAATTAAGTGGTTTGTAACCTCCATGGATACCAAGAGTCACAACTCTTGGTAACTCCCATGAGGTGGCACTTCACTTAATTAACCATGATGATGTGGAGCATCATCATTGGTCCACTTAATGCCAACTCACCAATGAGGTGGCATAAAGTCAAGTCAAACTTGATTCTTCATTTTCCTCTCAAGTCAAGTCAAACTTGACTTAATCTCTCTCATGGTTGATCTAATCCAACCATTTAATTCAAGTCAATTTAATATAATGAATCTAATTCATTTAATTAAATTGATTCAATGAGTCATAATCTAAATTAGACTCATTGAACACATGAATCAACTTGAGTCCAACTCAATTAGCCCAATTAGGATTACTCTTAATCTAATTTGATTCATCAAATGAATCTAATCCTCTTGGTTCATCATATGAACCTAATCTCCATCCACTTGTTCTTTGTGTGTGACCCAATAGGTTCTTGTAACGTTGGCAATGCTCCTAAACTCATTTAGAAACATAAGTAATGAGCGGTATCTAGCAATACATCATTACTACCCAAGTTACAAGAATGTTGAGAACCAACATCACCTTGTGACTACTAATTGTGACTCCTCACAATATATGACAAGTATCCTTCTATCCTAGACATCAAGATTGATCAATGTGAGGCATAGACGATGTCATCCTCTTATCAATCTAAATCTTGAACTCCAAGTAGACTCACTCAATCAAATGAGCTCAATATCCTATATTGACTCATTTGGGCATGGCCATGCACTTCGTGGTCTCACTCTATCAAGAATACCGATGTCTCTCCCGTCATATAGGAGGGATAGATCCCATCTACATCACTCACATCCCTCCACATAATTTGTTACATACCCGATAATTGCCCATTTACGGGTGACGTTTGACGAAATCAAAGTACATAACTCCTTATGTAGGGAACCATGGTGATTTCAGGTCTAAGGACTAGTAGTCATACTAATAGCCACATGAGAAAGTATATGACACTCATATAACGATCCATGATACTTTCTCATGGCGGGTCATTCAGTATACATTCTCTAATGCATACCCATGTGTCAACTTGATATCTCTATGTCCATGACTTGTGAGATCAAGTCATCGAGTTGACCTACATGCTAGTCTTATTGCATTAACATTGTCCCTGAATGTTAATACTCGACTAGGAATGATTAAGAGTAGTGTTCCCTATATCATCTCACTATCGGTTCAACTAACCGATTGATATAGGTGAGAACCGTCTATTCAAGGACGTTATTATACTTAGTTTATTTGGCACCAATACAAGTAAGTATAATAACCAAAAACCGAATGCCTTTATTTATATAGAATATGATACAACATGTCCAAAATACAATCATCAAATGATTGGCTCTAGGGCTCTAACTAACAATCTCCCACTAGCACTAGTGCCAATCAGTGTAGGCTCTAAGCCCAAATGACCTAGTGTGACCATCATGCTTCCTCTGTGCCAAAGCCTTGGTCAAGGGATCTGCGATGTTAGCCTCTCTAGGTACTCTGCAAATCTTCACATCTCCTCTCTCGATGATTTCTCGAATGAGATGGAACCGCCGTAGTATGTGTTTGGTCCGCTGGTGTGAGCAAGGTTCCTTCACCTGTGCTATAGCTTCATTATTGTCACAATAGAGCTCAATAGGGTCAGCAATGCTAGGAACCACCCCAAGTTCAGTGATGAACTTGCGAATCCAAACTGCCTCCTTTGCTGCCTCTGATGCAGCAATATACTCGGCCTCTGTTGTAGAATCAGCTACTGTGTCCTGCTTCGAACTCTTCCAGCTCACAGCACCACCATTAATGCAAAACACGAACCCCGACTGCGATCTATAGTCATCCTGGTCGGTCTGGAAGCTAGCATCACTGTAACCCTTTACAGCTAGCTCATCATTGCCTCCATATATCAAGAAATATTCTTTAGTCCTTCTTAAGTACTTAAGAATATTCTTGACCGCTATCCAGTGACTTTCACCTGGATCTGACTGGTATCTACTCGTCATGCTCAAAGCATACGAGACATCAGATCGAGTACATAGCATGGCGTACATGATAGATCCTATGGCTGAGGCATAAAGGATTTGATCCATGCAGTCTCTCTCCTCTCTAGAAGAGGGACATTGAGTCTTCGAAAGACTCACGCCATGTGACATCTGTTAGTTAGAGCCCTAGAGCCAATCATTTGATGATTGTATGGACTCATGTATATCATATTCTTATATTAATAAAGGCAATAGTTTGGTTATTATGCTTATTTGTATTAGTGCCAGATAAAATAAGTATAGTAACGTCCTTGAGTAGAAGGTTCTTACCTATATCAATCGATTGGTTGAATCGATAGTGAGATGATATAGGGAACACTACTCTAAATCATTCCTAGTCGAGTATTAACATTCAGGGACAATGTTAATACAATAAGACTAGCATGTAGGTCAGCTCGATGACTTGATCTCACAAGTCATGGATATAGAGATATCAAGCTGACACATGGGTATGCATTAGAGAATGTATACTGAATGACCCGCCATGAGAAAGTATCATGGATCGTTATATGAGTGTCATATACTTTCTCATGTGGCTATTAGTATGACTATTAGTCCTTAGACCTGAAGTCACCATGGATCCCTACATAAGGAGTTATGTACTTTAGTTTCGTCAAACGTCACCCGTAACTGGGTGGACTATAAAGGCGATTACTGGGTATGTAACGAATTATGCAGAGGGATGTGAGTGATGTAGATGGGATCTATCCCTCCCATATGACGGGAGCGACATCGGTATTCTTGATAGAGTGAGACTACTAAGTGCATGGCCATGCCCAAATGAGTCAACATTAGATGTTGAGCTCATTTGATCGAGTGAGTCTACTTGGAGTTCAAGATTTAGATTGATTAGAGGATGACACGGTCTATGCCTCACATTGATCAATCTAGATGTCTAGGATAGAAGGACACTTGTCATTATTTTGTGAGTAGTCACAATTGGTAGTCACAAGGTGATGTCGGATCTCGACATTCTTGTAACTTGGGTAGTAATGATGTGTTGCTAGATACCGCTCATTACTTATGCTCCTAAATGGGTTTAGGGCATTGCCAACGTTACAAGAACCTATAGGGTCACACACTTAGGACAATTAGGTGGAGATTAGGTTCATATGATGAACCAAGAGGATTAGATTCATTTGATGAATCAAATTGGATTAAGAGTAATCCTAATTGGGCTAACATGAGTTCGACTCAAGTTGATTCATGTGTTAAATGAGTCTAATTTAGATTTTGACTCATTGAATCAATTTAATTTAATGAATTAGATTCATTATATTTAGTTGGCTCGAATCAAATGGTTGGATTAGATCCACCATGGTAGAGATTGAGTCAAGTTTGACTTGACTTGAGAAGGAAGACCAAAGGTCAATTTTGACTTGACCTTTTGCCACCTCATTGGTGAGTTGGCATTAGGTGGACCAATAATGATGTTCCACATCATCATGGGTGCCACCTCATGGAAGTGACAAAGCCACTCTCTTAATGGTTTCATATTAATTGCAATTAATGCAATTAATGTGATTTTATGGTTTCATATTAATTGCAATTAATGCAATTAATGTGCATTTTGAAAAGTGGCCGGCCACTTGGTTTTTGGATGAGAATTTGATTTTTCATTCAAGTGTGCATCTTCCTCCTTCTCCCTCTCAAGCTCTCCCTCTCCCTCTCCTCCTTACTTGGCCGAACCTTACCAAGGTGCTAGCACACCTTTGTGTGAGGTTTTCTCCACCTAAGTTGTCCGTGTGGATACTTCTAGAGGACCGGCGCTTGACGGTCTTGAGATCCGGCAACACCTTGGAAGAGCGGGATTCGCGTAGGGCGCGCATCAAGGGTAAACACTTTTTCTTCATAGATCTAAGTACTAGATCAGTTTTTGAACTCGTACAAGAAATAGTTTTTCAAATTTTTATACGAATCTTTGCACGGATCTACGGCTTTGGGTCCTTCGGGGTTTCCGCGACGCGAAAAAGCGGTTTTCGCGGCTCGAAGAACCCAACAACATCGGCAGAAATCCCTTCTTGGAGTTCTGCATTGCAAACCGAAGGAGTACCTTGTCAATATATGTACTCTGACTTAGGCCAAGCAATCTCTTAGATCTATCTCTATAGATCTGTATCCCTAGAATGCGGGATGCTTCACCTAAGTCCTTCATTGAGAAACATGCCCCTAGCCAAGTCTTAACAGACTGTAGCATAGGGATGTCCTTCCCAATGAGCAGTATGTCATCCACATACAATATGAGGAAGACAACTATGTCCCTTACAACCTTCTTGTAGACACAAGGTTCATCTTCGTTCTTGATGAAACCAAACTGTTAGATTGTATCATCGAATCGAAGATTCCAGCTCCGAGAAGCTTGCTTTAGTCCATAAATGGACCTATGCAGCTTGCATACTCTGCTAGTATGCTGTGGATCTACAAAACCCTCAGATTGTGTCATGTACACATCCTCGAGTAGGTTTCCATTCAGAAATGCAGTTTTGACATCCATCTGCCATATCTTATAGTCATGGTAGGCTGCAATAGTAAGCATGATCCGAATGTACTTAAACATCGCTACTGGAGAAAAGGTTTCATCATAGTCAATACCATGAATCTGCTTGAAACCTTTAGCTACCAAGCGACCCTTATAGATAAGTCCATCCATGTCAGTCTTTCTCTTAAAGACCCACTTGCACCCAATGGATTTTATCCCTTCAGGTGGATCAACCAAAGTCCATACTTGGTTGGTGTACATGGATTCCATTTCGGATCTCATGGCCTCTAGCCATTTCTCGGAATCTGGTCTCATCACAGCTTCTTGATAGGTGGTAGGCTCATCCTCTATGAGCACAATGTCATCATGGTCAGACAAGAGAAATGAGTATCTCTCAGGCTGACGACGTACCCTATCAGACCTGCGAAGAGGTATGTCTACTTGAACTGGCTGTTGGTCCTCAACTCCTTGTGGAACAACATCATCCACAACACTTTGTGGTTCTAGTTCAATTTCCATCGAGGCATCAATGCTATTGTTCGCATCTTGAACTTCTTCAAGATCGAACGCGCTCCCACTAGTCTTTCTAGAAACAAAGTCCCTTTCTAGAAAGACCCCAGTCTTTGCCACAACTATCTTGTGCTGACTGGGAATGTAGAAGTAATATCCCTTAGTTTCCTTGGGATATCCAATGAAATAGCACTTGTCGGATTTGGGTCCTAATTTGTCTGAGACTTGACGTCGTACGTAAGCCTCACAGCCCCAAATCCTCATGAAAGATACCTGGGCATCTCTCCCAGTCCATATCTTATATGGTGTCTTTATCACGGCCTTGGATGGAACACGGTTGAGAATGAAAGCTGCCGTGTCTAGAGCATATCCCCATAGATATGTCGGAAGATCCGTGTGACTCATCATAGATCGTACCATATCTAATAAGGTACAATTCCTCCTTTCGGATACACCATTCCACTGTGGTATTCCAGGAGGAGTGAGTTGGGATAGAATCCCATACTCAGCTAGATAGTCACGGAACTCATGGCTAAGGTATTCTCCACCTCGATCGGATCGAAGTATCTTAATACTTTTGCCAAGCTGGTTCTGTACTTCATTCTTGAATTCTTTGAACTTTTCAAAGGATTCAGACTTATGTGTCATCAAGTACACATAACCATATCTACTGAAGTCATCAGTAAATGTGATGAAGTACCTATAACCGCCTCTAGCCGCGACATTGAAAGGGCCACATACATCACTATGTATGAGTCCTAACAAATCAGTCGCTCTTTCGCTGTGCCCTTTAAAGGGAGTCTTGGTCATCTTGCCTCGTAGGCATGACTCGCATATCTCATATGATTCTAAATCAAATGAGTCCAGCAAACCATCCTTATAGAGCTGGGATAAGCGCTTGTCATTTATATGACCTAAGAGACAGTGCCAGAGGTAGGTTTGGTTCATGTCATTTGACTTGAACCTCTTGGTATTTATGTTATAAATAGGGCTCTCAAGGTTTAGAATATAGAGTCCGTTCATCAGAGGTGCACTATAATAGAACATTTCGTTTAAATAGACGGAACAACATTTGTTCTTTATTATAAATGAAAAACCTTTCTTGTCCAAACAAGAAACAAATATAATATTCTTTGTTAAGGCATGCACATAACAACAATCATCTAATTCTAGTACAAGCTCAGAGGGCAGAGATAGATGGTAAGTTCCCACAACAATAGCAGCAACCCGTGCTCCATTGCCTACTCGTAGGTCTATCTCACCCTTCGTCAATGCCCTCTATTTCTCAGCGCTTGTACATTAGTACAAATGTGCGAAGCACATCCGGTATCTAATACCCACGATGAAGAAATAGAGAGGTTGGCTTCTATAACATGTATACCTGAAGTAGAAATCTTATTTCTCTTCTTCGTAAGATCTTCCAGGTATTCTTTGGAGTTCCTCTTCCAGTGCCTCGCTTGTCCTTGATATAGGTGACAAAGATGTTCAACCATATCGTAAGCGCCCATCAACTCATGTTGCTTCTGAAGCTCAGAGTTCATGGTCGTGAGCATAAGACAGGACACATCTAATGCATCATCTTGATACTTCTTGTAAGCATCTCGGTCTGCTCGTGTGGCAGTGGCAAGACGAGCCTCCGGAATGGGCTGCTCTAGAACGTACAGTTTACGTTCTTGGGTGAGAACTATTCTCAGGTTCCTGTACCAGTCCAGGAAATTTGCTCCGTTGAGCTTGTCCTTCTTAAGGACAGAACGCAGAGAGAAGTTGTTCGTGTTTGACGTCATGGAAATTCTACAACAGAAATAAATGTAGAAATAAATATCATATTCTTTAAATCATTTAATTATGCCTTCAACTAAATGATGCTCCCACTGAATTCTATAATTCATGTGGGACAAGATCCACATCATACTAACTCTTGAGTTAGCTTTGGCTAATACGCCCAAGACTTAGTATTATCGGTAGGTAACGATTACCAATTACATCTCTATGCAACTCTTGTTTATAGGATAAAATCCGCATTTATATTAAAACTCGAGTTAGCTTTGGCTAATACGCCCAAGAGTTAATATAAATGTGATTTTGACCTATCTACCAACCATTGGATTAATGTCTATAGTTAAACTCGATCCAATTGAGTTAACTAGTTACTCAATCTAATTGAGTTGTACTCACCCATGCGTTGATAGGCGGGACCAAGATTGTCTCTCTTTACCCTACCAAGATAGTATGTGTTGCTCTGCTTTGGCAGATTCAACAACAACATGCGATCGAGGTAGTGGTAGGTATCACGGCATGGTAGACATTACGAGTTGACGCGATTTATATCTAATCTAAACGATGATGCGTATCATATACTCGATAGATCTAATCTAATTGAAGGGTGCATCATGTGCACGACTTAGATCTAATCTAATCGTTAGGCACTAATTAATTACTTAATTAACTAGCATGCATCACATACACACAAAAGAAATTAATTAAATAATTTTGTGATTATTTCATGGCCCTACTACGATCTTCTCAAGCCAATGAGAAGATCGGATGGTCAATCTAAGGTCAACAGCTTCTCAAGCGCCTTACTTTTGACCACCTTGTTTTGCTCGCGCCTTCCTCGTAACTCCGTCTTGAGTGGACCTTCCACCGCTTCAAAATTTACATTACATTTTGAAACTCGAGTTACATTCGAGTCTAAATCTAATTTACAACAATAATAAAAGAGAAAGGCACGATGCGCAGGTCGTGAAAAAAAAAAATAAAAATACAACACGCACATCACATCACGGCACGCAGGTCGTATTATGAATTACAACACAAATTATCCAATCAAATAGGGTCTTTGGGCCATGACTATCACAAAAATAATATATAATTCAAAATTATATATTTCTATAATTTTCTATAAATTTTCTATAATTTTTACGAGTACAATTTCCCGGCGGTTCCGTTTAGCGATTTTCGGGCGCAATCACGGAACGAATCCCCTTGCGGGGCCAAGGGAAGCGCCCCTACCCGCGATCTAACCATCGCGAGGGTTCCATTGCGATCTAACAGCGCCCTAGCCCGCTGTCCCAAAAAGTTTTGGGGCGAAACTTGGCCGTTTAGGAAAATCTTCTCGGTAGTCGAAGCCTACAAGTGTCGAAACACTTGTGCTTCGCTTCTACGAGAAAAATACTCATAAAAACTATAAAAATCATAAATTTACAGAAATTCACAGAACTGAAAAGTTTTCATAAAACACAAAATAAACTCGTATCGTCTTCGCACGTGGCACTGATACCACTGTTGGGTTATCGGGCCGCGAAAATCGCTTTTTCGCGTCGCGGAAACCCCGAATCACCCATGTCACAGGATCTCGTGGGAAGGATAGATTTCAAAAATATGAGTACGAGTTTCAAACTATGATCTACAGTAGATCTACAAAGGAAAAACATTTTATACCTTTGAAGCGTGCCCTCGAAAATCCCGCTCGTCCAACGGTACGCCGGATCTCAAAGTTGTCAACGTAGACAACTCTCTAGTGATATCCACACGAACAAGAAGTATTCTCTAACACTCAAGGATGGAGAAGAGAGCACCACAAGTGTGCTAGCACTCTCTAGGGCTCTCGGGTAGGATTGGAAGAAGAAGAAAAGAAAAGAAGAGAACACACTCCTCTAAAATCTCTATGTGACTTTCACTAACCTTTCTTCTTGGATTAGATTCACTCTCCTTTCTTCTCCCTTGCTTGAAACCCACGACCAAGAGAAGAGAAGGAGCAAGAAGAGAGCTTAGGAGGAGGAAGATCACTTGAATGAGAGTTACACTTGCAAAATGAAACTCTTTTCATCTAATTAAGTGGTTTGTAACCTCCATGGGATACCAAGAGTCACAACTCTTGGTAACTCCCATGAGGTGGCACTTCACTTAATTAACCATGATGATGTGGAGCATCATCATTGGTCCACTTAATGCCAACTCACCAATGAGGTGGCATAAAGTCAAGTCAAACTTGATTCTTCATTTTCCTCTCAAGTCAAGTCAAACTTGACTTAATCTCTCTCATGATTGATCTAATCCAACCATTTAATTCAAGTCAATTTAATATAATGAATCTAATTCATTTAATTAAATTGATTCAATGAGTCATAATCTAAATTAGACTCATTGAACACATGAATCAACTTGAGTCCAACTCAATTAGCCCAATTAGGATTACTCTTAATCCAATTTGATTCATCAAATGAATCTAATCCTCTTCGTTCATCATATGAACCTAATCTCCATCCACTTGTTCTTTGTGTGTGACCCAATAGGTTCTTGTAACGTTGGAAATACTCCTAAACTCATTTAGAAACATAAGTAATGAGCGGATCTAGCAATACATCATTACTACCCAAGTTACAAGAATGTTGAGATCCAACATCACCTTGTGACTACTAATTGTGACTCCTCACAATATATGACAAGTGTCCTTCTATCCTAGACATCAAGATTGATCAATGTGAGGCATAGACGATGTCATCCTCTAATCAATCTAAATCTTGAACTCCAAGTAGACTCACTCAATCAAATAAGCTCAATATCCTATATTGACTCATTTGGGCATGGCCATGCACTTCGTGGTCTCACTCTATCAAGAATACCGATGTCTCTCCCGTCATATAGGAGGGATAGATCCCATCTACATCACTCACATCCCTCCACATAATTTGTTACATACCCAGTAATCGCCTTTATGGTCCACCCAGTTACGGGTGACGTTTGACGAAACCAAAGTACATAACTCCTTATGTAGGGAACCATGGTGATTTCAGGTCTAAGGACTAGTAGTCATACTAATAGCCACATGAGAAAGTATATGACACTCATATAACGATCCATGATACTTTCTCATGGCGGGTCATTCAGTATACATTCTCTATTGCATACCCATGTGTCAACCTGATATCTCTATGTCCATGACTTGTGAGATCAAGTCATCGAGTTGACCTATATGCTAGTCTTATTGCATTAACATTGTCCCTGAATGTTAATACTCGACTAGGAATGATTAAGAGTAGTGTTCCTTATATCATCTCACTATCGGTTCAACTAACCGATTGATATAGGTGAGAACCGTCTACTCAAGGACGTTATTATACTTAGTTTATTTGGCACCAATACAAGTAAGTATAATAACCAAAAACCAAATGCCTTTATTTATATAGAATATGATACAACCTGTCCAAAATACAATCATCAAATGATTGGCTCTAGGGCTCTAGCTAACATATTTATCACCCATACCTACTCGTCCTGCCTTATTCGGAGTATGTTTTTATCACCCATACCTGCTCGCCCTATCCTTATTATGTTATAGACAACCTGATATGGTACTATGCCTTGTATCGATCGAAATTGAACCTAGACCATGCCCGGTAGGTTTATTACTACCATTCAATTAATCGTTTAATAATATACTATAAATTCTATAAAGCCTTAGATCTTTTCAGACCTGGGCAATCATGTATATCCAATTAATAATAGTCTATGTTCAGGTACGCCACCTTAAACAATCTTGGTTCTTCTATCTTACCCGTGTAAACTCGGCCGATATTGGCTTACCTCTCCTGAGATATATCCCGGCCGATATTTGCCTATCCTTCTCAAGGTATTTCTCGGCTGATATTGGTCTCTATCCCCTTAAGCCCGTTATCTTAGCCGCTATTGGGCTATATTTTATTAAGTGTGTGACCTCGACCGGTATTGGCCTATCATTCTCAAGGTATTACCCGACCGGGATTGGCTTACCTCTCCTGAGGTATATCCCGGCTGATATTGGCCTATCCTTCTCAAGGTATTTCTCGGCCGATATTGGTCTCTATACCCTTAAGCCCGTTATCCTAGCCGGTATTGGGCTATATTTTATTAAGTATGTGACCTCGACCGGTATTGGCCTATCCTTCTCAGGGTATTACCTGACCGAGATTGACCTACCTCTCTTAAGGTATATCCCGGCCGATATTGATCTATTTTCTTATTCTGCTATCTCCTTTCCCCTTTTCACCAGGAACCTACTAAACCTAACCCATATCACTAGCCTTCCCTTCAAGTCTAGTGAAGGAGGTGTAACCGACTGACTAAACACAAGTCTATTTTTGTTTCTTTACCTATCTTTACCCATGACTCTGCCATGGGTACTGTAGTGGCCTCATGATCTTCTTTATAGTAGCCCTCATAACTCCTGGTACAGTAATCCCGTGAACCGTAGTGCAGTGATCCTGTGAACCCAAGTACAGTGATCCCTTGAGTCTTTTGATATTTTAAATAGGGCTATGATCCTCTCTTCATTCTCCACTTGCCTCAGTTCTTTTTCCTCCTTGTTCGCTTCTTCCTACCGAGAGTATGGCTTTAGACCCCCCTCTCTGGGGGTAATTCTTATTGAACAAGGCAAAATTTATATATGAGGTTGCCCAAGCTTTGGATTTAGTTAACTCTATGGTCTGAGAGCTGGAAGTATTTCTTTTGATCGCCCAATTTCGAGTACGATCAAAAACTGCCCTGAGGAACAAAGTTCCTCGAGATCTAGAATCTCAAGCCAAAGGCATGACTGCTCCGTAGACCCAACATGCTTCAGAGGGGTTCACACTAATCATGGAGGTTTAAGTAACCAGCCTCTGGACATCACGACGATAGCATAGCCCAGGTTATCTGAAGGCTAAGGAGGACACTCTGGAAGCAGAGCTTCAAGGCTCAGGCAGGAAAGGGACCCTTCAGTCACCTTTCCACCGGGCATAAATAAGTCTGCCCTCCCTTATTCATGAGACCACTCTGCTTCATAGTTTCCTTCGTGCTGGGCGTAAAAGAACACACCAGCTTTTCTAAATGGGGAGGTGGGAGGACAATTCGGTTGGATGACAGATTTTTCATCCTACCTTCCTACCAGGCAAAATATTTCCACTTTTGTAGCTTGGTCGAGCTTACCCTTAGTTGGGTTGAAGTTTTCTAAGAAGTATAAGAGCTCATGTTTCAACAGGTTTCTATTCAAGTCTATCTGAAGGAGGTGTATAAATTCATGTTTAGTTGAATTACCTAGTTTAGGCAATATTACGTGTTCAATCAAGCTTTGCCTATTGAGTATATGTAAATCCTATCTTGTTCTTTACTTAATTGATGATATATTTTGAGCTATGTAAGACTAAAACGCTTTAAATGCAATCAATATGTTAGACTCAATCAAACTCCTTTTGACTTTGGTTGATATTAACCTATCTTTCATAAACATATTAACTAAGAAGGTATTGGCCCCTTTCGGGTAACGTGTTGGCCTGGTTGACACTGACTCATCTATGGTAGACATGTTATCCCGGCCGATGTTAGCCTGTCTATTATAGATAAGGTTATCCTGACCGATATTAGCCTGCCTATTGCAGACAAGGTTATCCCGGCCGATGTTAGCCTGTCTATTATAGATAAGGTTATCCTGACCGATATTAGCCTGCCTATTGCAGACAAGGTTATCCCAGCCGATGTCGGCCCGTGCTTCATAATGATATTAATTCAAACCGTGCTTCACTCTTGCCTGACTTTCATTTTTTATTTTTTGTCCTCGGTCAGGGCTCTGTCAAAACCGTTCCATCTTCCTTTATTACACATATTAAATTGTGCCTTTTCTCAAAATTTCATTGATTATGTTTGGTCTTTCATTGGTAAGAGAATGTTGGAGGCGCGTGACGAGGCATCACCAACCTTTACATGATTCAATTTGTCGTGTCCATCATAAATGCCCATTTGTGGCAACATCAGCTTTTGCATTTTCTCTATAATCAATGGTGTCAGTTGATAAAACACATTCTGATCTAACGGTGACCATACGCTCTCTCAACCCTAAACCCTTCATATTTTTGTCGACTTTGTCTCTTCTTCCCTACCTTAGTGCTTCTTCTATACTGTGATCTTCTCACTCAATCTTCGCGCTCGCTCCCAGTGATCTTCTTTCTTGCCTTCAGTAAGTAATTTGTTGTTCTGTTAACCCTTACTTCTATCTATGGTTGAGGAAACGATTTTCTATATCTATTTGGTTTGAGCCCAGTCAAACATAAGCTACACGGCTCCTTAGGTAAAGTTCTATTTCTTCTTTTGTCAATTTTTACTAACTAAAACATTTTCTTCCTTTGTGTAGTGGCTGGTTTTTATGCTGCTCTAATCGATGAAGAGCTACGACTAGAAGAGGCCAAGCTTCATGCTAAAGAGCAAGAGCTTCTTGCGGCCATTAATCAACCCTCCTCTACTGAAGTTTCAGTTCCTCCAGCTGAAGCTTCCGGCTCTCAGGTGGTGCCTGAAGTTCCTGAGGGTTCTCCTGCAGAAACTACTACTGCCGCTTTGCCCACTATTTCTTCACCATTGGTTGTTGCTTCTTCAGCAGCCACTTCCCTTCCTATTATTGAGCTTACATCTCCTGTAAGCTCAGGAAAGTCCCTTGCTGAAGTTGCTCCCAGCAAACGCCTGGGACGCAAACTCACTAGGGCTCCTCCTCCCAAAAGGAGACTCATTCTTCCCGCTGTCAAACTTGCTTCAGAAGGTTTTGCTTCAGCTGACCTTCCTTCGGATGAGCCTACTTTGGCTGACCTCTATCCTTCTCTTATTTTCTCTTCCTCGCCTTCTTCCAGTACTAGTGCTCCTGGCGGCACTTCTTTTACTTTTCCCTTATCTCTTCCAGAATCTGGGTCTTTACCCTCCTCATTCTCTTCTTATCTGGTTTTTGCTCCCCCTCTATTCCAACCTCTTCCTTCTCCATGGGTTCTTCTACCATTCCAGTCCTCCCTGTACTGCTGGGAGGTTCTTTTGCTACTGCTCAAGAGGAAATTCGCCCCCTCTTCGAAGGGATTACCCCTATATAGATAGCCGATCAACTTTCTCATGAGGGGACCAAGGTATTTTTTTCACTACTACTTCTTTATCATTTATTCTTGATTAATTTAAGACCCCTTATTATATCTTTAGCGATGGATGACCAACATGGGAGTGGCTCGACTAATAAGCCACTTATACCATGAGAATGAAAAGCTTAAACAACAAGTCGCTGAGTTGTCTTTTACCACGCTATCAGAGGAATCCAAGAAACAGTATGAAGCCTAGATTGAGAGCCTTCGGTCTCAATTTAAATCAGCTACGAACCTCAACACTGAATTGACTTCCAAATTAGAGAAGCAGACTGTTGAGACAAACAAATTGAAGTCTGATTATGAATCTATGTTAGCTGATAAACTCAAGGCTTTACGTCTGAAAGATGATGAAATAGCTTCTCTAAAGACCTCCTTGAACATAGTTAAAGCAGAGGCTTCCTCAAAAGATGCCGAACTGAAATCTTCTCAAATAGCATTGGTGGAGTATAAAGCTGGTGAAGATAATCGCTTTAAAGATCGGGCTATCATCTTGATCCAATCTACTAAGTTCAACAGGCCAATCGTAAAGTCTATCTTGGCGGCCTACACTATCGGAGCTGAAGGAGCGGTGAAGCAATTGCGAGAAGAAGACTTCTTGTCTCGTGATCCTCCTCCTAACTTCTTGAACCGACGCAAGCTCCTTGATAACAGGCCCGCTGATCTATTTCCTGTTAGTTAGAGCCCTAGAGCCAATCATTTGATGATTGTTATATGGACTCGTTGCATATTCTTGTATATAAATAAAGGCATTTGTTTTGGTTATTATACTTACTTGTATTGATGCCAAATAACTAAGTATAATAGCGTCCTTGAGTAGAAGGTTCTTACCTATATCAATCGATTGGTTGAATCGATAGTGAGATGATATAGGGAATACTACTCTTAATCATTCCTAGTCAAGTATTAACATTCAGGGACAATGTTAATGCGATGAAACTAGCATGTAGGTCAACTCGATGACTTGATCTCATAAGTCATGGATATGGAGATATCAAGTTGACACATGGGTATGCATTGGAGAATGTATACTGAATGACCCGCCATGAGAAAGTATCATGGATCGTTATAAGAGTGTCATATACTTTCTCATGTGGCTATTAGTATGACTACTAGTCATTGGACCTGAAGTCACCATGGTTCCCTACATAAGGAGTTACGTACTTTGGCTTCGTCAAACATCACCCGTAACTGGGTGGACTATAAAGGTGATTACTGGGTATGTAACAAATTATGCGGAGGGATGTGAGTGATGTAGATGAGATCTATCCCTCCTATATGTTGGCGCGGGAAGCATCCGACGATCGAACCCAAGTTTTGATAATGATAAAGGGTTCAAAGATAAGTCTTCTTGTGATCTAACGGTCTGAATGAGATTGCAGGAAAGTCCTAAGTGTACTTAGGCAAAAGCCCTAGCTGCGGTTAGGCAAGGTTAAAACCCTTGGGGGTGGTAACCCTCGGTCATAGGGGGTGGTAACCCTATGCGGAAAGTCTTGGTGGGTCGAGTGCTTCAGGCAAAAGTCCTAGGGGAGGTAACCCTAGGTGGAAAGTCCTGGTGTCGTGAACCAGGTGAAAGACTGGACCAGTTGGGAAGCGGAAGTCCAGTAGAAAGTCCGGAAGCATCGAACATCGAGCATCGAGCAAAAGTCCAGTCGATCGGAATGATCGCACTGACATCAGGTAAATCTCCTAAGTGGAGTAGATGAGGACGCGTTCCCCGTAGAGGGAACAGTAGGCATCGAGTCAACCTAGGATTTCCGGTTGGGAATTCGAAGTCAGACTCGGACAGTCCGGAGACTGTCATTATATTCTGTTATCATATTTACTGTTGTTTTGTGCTAACTTTATTTTGCAGGGTATGTGTTTGGGACTAACACTTTTGCCAGACCAAAGGAGCACAAGTTAACTTCGGATGAACAGTGTCCGAGGCGTCTCCATGGAGCTTGGAGGCGACTCCGGTGCGAGCCAAGAAAAGCCAGTGCAGCAGACTGGAGGCGCCTTGAATGAAGCTCAAGGTGCCTTGGACTGAAGGCTGAAGGTGCCTTGAACCAGATTGAGTTCGACTAGGTCTGTGCTGATCCACGCGTGTGACTCGGCGGGCTGGAGGCGCCTTGAGAGGGTTTGAAGGCGCCTTGAACACAGTATAAATAAAGGTCTCGAGGCAGTAGCCAATACAACTTATTCCAAGTGATCCTCTTGCTGCGTGCTGCTAAATCGACGACCCGGAAGTGCTGCGACTTGACACCGATGACCCGGAGCTTCGCTTTTTTATCCATTGTTGTCGGTATAAGATTTCTGGTTTAAATTAAGCTGTAAATTGTTATACTTGTAAACCTTATTGAGCTTAAAGTTGTTTCCCACGAGAAGCGATCAAGGATCGCGGGCCTTCGAGTAGGAGTCGATCTAGGCTCCAAACGAAGTAAATCCTCGTGTTCTTTCTGTTTGTTTTTCTTTATTCCGCTGCGTGTTTTAACTCTGATAGTTTTACGATTCCAAACTGAGTGAAAGCCACGAGCGCTATCCACCCCCTCTAGCGCTTCTTGATCCAACAATTGGTATTAGACCGAGGTTGCGTTGATCTGGTGCAACCACCAATCACGCAATATTTTTTCGTGGTATTTTTTTTTTGGTTTCTCGGAGTCAATTAGAAATTAGCTTATTAGCTAAATTCTAATTCCTTTTCGAATCGGTTTTGCTCGAAGTTGGTCAATACCACTCGAGCTCGTCTCTTTTTATTAATCCCGCACTACTAATCCAAGACTCAGTCTTGGAACAGAATTCTTTTGTCTTTATTTTTTTTGCAAGATGTCGATGGCCCAACAAGAAGGCTACAACACTGTTCGCCCCCCACTTTTCTCCGGAGAAGACTTCGAATATTGGAAGGGGCGAATGGAAACCTTCCTGAAGACGCAATTCGATACGTGGATGATAGTCAAGATCGGATTACAACTCCCATCCGACGAAGACGGCAAGCCGACACTCTGCGAAAAATGGGAACCGACCACAATCAAGAAAGTGGAAGCTGATGCCAAAGCGACCTACACCCTCCAGTGTGGACTGACCATGGAGGAGCTCAATCGAGTTGGTCCATTCACATCAGCAAAGGAGCTTTGGGAGAAACTGATCGAACTTCACGAGGGCACCTCCGACACTAAGGTTAGTAAAAGAGATTTATTACTTAATAAACTGTATAATCTAAAGATGCAGGAAGGTGAGACGACAACTTCATTGCATGCAAGAATTCAAGACATCCTCAACTCCCTCCACGGAATTGGGCAAAAGGTCGAGAATAGGGACATCTTAAGGTATGCACTCAACTCCTTTCCTAGGAGCACATTGTGGGCATCAATGGTAGATGCCTACAAAGTCTCCAAGGATCTATCTTGTATTAAATTAGATGAATTGTTTTCGGAATTCAAACTTCACGAGCAGACTAATGCACAGCCAACCGAGAAGGGGATTGCTTTGGTTGCAGGTACCAGTCGAACACGCGAACCGAGAGCATGACGAAGAACTGAACCAGAGTCGGAAGAAGAACCCAACTCAGATGATGAAGATGATGAATTAACAACCGAGCTCGTAAACCTTGTAAAGAAGCTCTACAAGAATAAGAAGGGCTTCAACAAGAGAGATCTAAAGAAGGCAGTACAATCCAAGGAAGTTCAACTGAGTTCGAAGGGTAAGTTCGAGGTTATCTGCTACGGGTGCAACCAGAAAGGGCACATCAAGGCCAACTGCCCAAGTCTAAAGGATGCAAAGAAGCAAAGAAGGAAGGAGGCCTTAAAGGCAACGTGGGACGAATCCTCAGAAGAACATACCGACGACGAACTCGATCAAACGAGTCTCCTCGCACTGATGGCCAGGGACCAGATCGACGTGTCTGAGAGCGAGAGCGAGCCAGAGGCCAAGTTCAAGCGAAGCCACGGATCCGTATCCGTTTCTGAAGGGCCAGACCCCGCTGAACATAAAGAGTTGGATCAGTGGATGTTAGATAGTGGATGCCCCAGACACATGACTGGAGATAAACTAAAGTTCACAAAGCTCAAACTAAAGAATTTAGGGTCTGTTGCATTCGGCAACGACGACAAACTTAAGGTAATCGGAAGAGGTAACATCGAACTTAGTTCCGATTTTATTATTCGAAAAGTTCTATTAGTTGAAAACTTCAATTTTAATCTTCTAAGTATAAGCCAATTATGTGATAGTGGATATTTAGTTACCTTTGACAGATTTAGCTATTTAGTTAAAAATATTGAAAACCCTGAAATCACACTTAAGGGGCTTAGGAAAAATAATATGCACTCAATTGATCTACCCACTTCCTCATTAAAGTGTTTTCTAACACAAGAAGAGGAAACTGAGTTGTGGCACAGAAGATTGGGTTACACTCACACTAGACTCATTTCAAAAATAAGTCAAAATGGTCGAGTTAAAGGTTTTCCCAAATTAAAATTTATTGAAAACTCAATCTGTAATGCTTGTCAACAAGGAAAACAAACCAAGTCAACACACAAATCAACTAATCTAGAAAGAACTAACTCTATACTTGAGCTCCTTCACCTTGACCTATTTGATTCACATAACTGCAAGTCGACCAGATATAATATTTACAGTTGGTATGTGCGCAAGATACCAATCTTGTGCAAAAGAATCACATCTAACATATGTTAAAAGAATACTTAGGTATATTAAGGGCACCCTAAATATAGGACTTTGGTACCCTAGAACTAGAACCTTTGATCTTTTTGGCTATTCTGACTCAGACTATGCCGGGTGTAAATTAGACAGAAAAAGTACAAGTGGTAGTTGCCAAATCCTAGGTCAGTTCCTAGTAAGTTGGCCAAGAAGAAAGCAACATTGTGTTGCTCTGTCAACCACTGAAGCTGAATACATAGCCCTAGGAGAGTGTGCCTCTCAACTTTTGTGGATGATGCATACCTTAAAATACTATCAATTAGAATACAAAAATACAAAAATCTTAATTGATAATATAAGCTCAATTAATCTAGCTAAAAATCTAATTCACCACTCTAGGACTAAACATATAGAGGTAAAGCACCACTTTGTAAGGGATCACGTTGCTAAAGGTGAACTTGCACTCAACTATGTTGAGCCCAAATCAAACCTAGCTGACATTTTCACAAAATCCTTATCTGAACACGAGTTCAGTGCACTTAGAAGACAAATAGGAATGTGCTGGGTAGAATAGATGTTGCTTTTCAAACTCATTCTCTTACTTAATCATTCTGTTCTTTTTAAAAACTTCTAGGAAAAATAATGATTTCAAAATCCCCTTTTCTTAGAATTTTCAAAAATTGGACTTAGTTTAGGCTCTACCCTAGAAATCCTGTTCCCCTAAATTTAAGCCAGAGCATCTCACAAACACCTAGGTATACCTTGCTTGTGTTTGAAAAACATAGAATGGTGTGAGACGCATAGGGTACAGCCTGGACTCAAGAATGCTTATTTCTGTGCATCAATATGAGTCTTGGCGTTAAATACTTTATTATCAGTAATCAAGTCAAGTGTTCCAGCCTTAGTCAAATCTAACTGGACTAAATGACTTAACTTGACTAACCAAGTGAAAGCTACTGCCCTCTAGGCAATCAGCAAGTAGCTAAAGGTTAGACAGTTGGTGAAGGAAATGGAAATACTAAGATTAAGCATGCTTGTAATTTAGGGCTCTGATACCTGATCAAGACAAGTTAAATAAGTTGACTCATGCTTGGACTTAAGGACCAACTGAATAAATAACTTAAATTTTTAGCTACTCTCTCTCTTCATCCAAAAATAAAAAAATAAAAAAATTAACAAGTTCTTACTCCTAATTTTTCAAAAATAAGTATTATTTTATTCAAAATTAAGCTAAGTCCCTTTTCACTTAAGCTACATTTTCAAAATTCAATGCTTGCAAAAGGCTTAGCTAAGTGATTCATAGAGCAACTTTCAAACTTTTTCAAACTTAGCCAACCTTGAAACCTAACTTTATAAATTCATGCTAAGATATTTTCCTAAGTTACCTTTCAGATAGTTTTGCAAAATTTAAACTCAGCGCTTTCAAGATTTTAGATGAAAATTTATTTTTTCAACTTAGCACTTATCCCATTTTTTTCATAGCCTAATTTACTTTTCAAAAAGAAAAATTGAAAATTGTTTTTAACTGGCTTATTTTTTGATAAATGGCAAAGGGGGAGAGTAGTAAATTCAAAAGTAAAAATTCAAAAAGGAAGCCCTGTATTAAGGGGGAGCTTCACAAAAGTTTAAGTGTTAGCTTAAGTTATGCTTTTATTTGAATTTATATACTTAAGCTTGCTCACTTAAAACCTTTTAATATATTTATGCATTTGTTTTACTTAACTTTGAATTTGGGTTGCCATAATCAAAAATGGGGAGATTGTTGGTGCGGGAAGCATCCGACGATTAAACCCAAGTTTTGATAATGGCAAAGGGTTCAAAGGTAAGTCTTGTTGTGATCTAACGGTCTGAATGAGATTGCAAGAAAGTTCTAAGTGTACTTAGGCAAAAGCCCTAGCTGCGGTTAGGCAAGGTGAAAACCCTAGGGGGTGGTAACCCTAAGTCATAGGGGGTGGTAACCCTATGCGGAAAGTCTTGGTGGGTCGAGTGCTTCAGGCAAAAGTCCTAGGGGTAACCCTAGGTGGAAAGTCCTGGTGTCGCGAACCAAGTGAAAGACTGGACCAACCGGGAAGCGGAAGTCCAGCAAAAAGTCCGGAAGCATCGAGCACCGAGCAAAAGTCCAGTCGATCTGGAGGATCTCATTGGCATCAGGTAAATCTCCTGAGTGGAGTAGGTGAGGACGCGTTCCCCGTAGAGGGAACAGTAGACGTCGGGTAGACCTAGGGTTTCCGGTTGAAAATCCAAAGTCAGACTCGGACAGTCCGGAGACTGTCATTATATTATGTTATCATACTTACTGTTGTTTGGTGCTAACTTTGTTTTGTAGGGTATGTGTTTGGGACTAACACTTTTGCAGGACCAAAGGAGCACAAGTTAACCTCGGATGAACAGTGTCTGAAGCGCCTCCATGGAGCTTGCAGGCGCCTCGGGTGCGAGCCAGGAAAAGCCAGCGCAGCAAACTGGAGGCGCCCTGAATGAAGCTCAAGGTGCTTGGACCCTGAAGGCGCCTTGAACCAGATAGGGTTCGACCAGGTCTGTGCTGATCCACACGTGCGACTCGGCGGGCTGGAGGCGCCTTGAGAGGGTTTGAAGGTGCCTTGAACATAGTATAAATAAAGGTCTCGAGGCAGCAGCCAATACAACTTATTCTAAGTGATCCTCTTGCCGTGTGCTGCTAAATCGACGACCCGGAAGTGCTGCGACTTGACACCGACGACCCGGAGCTTCGCTTTTTCATCCATTGTTATCGGTATAAGATTTCTGGTTTAAATTAAGCTGTAAATTGTTATACTTGTAAACCTTATCGAGCTTATAGTTGTTGCCAATGGAAAGCGATCAAGGATCGCGGGCCTTCGAGTAGGAGTCGATATAGGCTCCGAACGAAGTAAATCCTCGTGTTCTTTCTATTTGTTTTTCTTTATTCCGCTACGTGTTTTAACTCCGATAGTTTTACGATTCCAAACCGAGTGAAAGCCACGAGCGCTATTCACCCCCCCTCTAGCGCTCCTCGATCAAACACTATATGACGGGAGTGACATCAATATTCTTGATAGAGTGAGACCACTAAGTGCATGGCCATGCCCAAATGAGTCAATATGAGATATTGATCTCATTTGATTGAGTGAGTCTACTTGGGATTCAAGATTTAGATTGATTAGAGGATGACACGGTCTATGCCTCATATTGATCAATCTAGATGTCTAGGATAGAAGGACAATGTCATATATTGTGAGGAGTCACAATTAGTAGTCACAAGGTGATGTTGGATCTCAACATTCTTATAACTTGGGTAGTAATGATGTGTTGCTAGATACCGCTCATTGCTTATGCTTCAAAATGGGTTTAAGAGCATTGCCAACGTTATAAGAACCTATAGGGTCACACACATAGGGCAATTAGATGGAGATTAGGTTCATTTGATGAACCTGAAGGATTAGGTTCATGTGATGAACCAAATTGGATTAAGAGTAATCCAAATTGAACTAATTGAGTTGAACTCAATTTGGTTCATGTGTTAAGTGAGTCTAATTTAGACTTAGACTCATTTAATTAATTTAATTAAATGAATAGTGATTCATTAAATAAAAATTGACTTGAACCAATGGTTAGATTAGATCAACCATGGGAGAGAAGTGGTCAAGTTTGACTTGACTTGAGAGGAAGATGAAGGGTCAAGTTTGACTTGACCATTTGCCACCTCATTGGTGAGTTGGCATTAAGTGAGCTAATGATGATGTGCCACATCATCAAAATTAGCACATGTATGTGCCACATCATGAGGGAGATCAAGAGTTGTGACTCTTGATATCCCATGGGGTTTAAAAACCCCTTCTTGAATGTGGCCGACCACTTTTAGTGTGAGAGGAGTTTTATTTTGTGTGATAACTCCATCTTCTTCTTCCTCAATCTCTTCTCTTCTCTCCCTCTCCTCCCTTGGCTGAACCCTATCAGAGGTGCTAGCACACCTTTTGTGTGGTTTTCTCCATCTCTTTCTTGTGTGGATACACATAGAGGAGTATCTACTTTGATACTCTCGAGATCCGACGAACCTAGACCGAGCGGGATTACGCCAAGGGCTTCGCATCAAGGGTAACCTCTTTATCTTTGTAGATCTAGTGTAGATCTAGGTTAGAAAACTCATACTCAAAGTTTTACGAAATTTTATTCTTCGCACGGATCCGGTGGCGGGGGTTTCAGGGTTTCCGCAACGCAAAAAGCGATTTTTGCGGCCCGAAAAATCCAACAGTGGTATCAGAGCCACGTGCGAAGCGAGTATGAGTTTTAATTTGTATTTTTATGAAAATTACAGATCTATAACTTTCTGTGAATTTATGATTTTTATAGTTTTTATGGGTATTTTTCTTGTAGAAGCGAAGCACAAGTGTTTAGACACTTGTAGGCTTCGACTACCGAGAAGATTTTTCTAAAACGGCAAGGTTTAACCCTAAATCATTTTGGGACAGCGGACTAAGGTGCTGTAGGATCGCTTAGGAACACTCTCGATGGTTATATCGTGAGTAGGGGCGCTGCCCCTGACCCCGCAAGGGGCTTCATTCCGCGATTGCCCCCGAAAATCGCTAAACGGGACCGCCGGGAATTTTTACTCATAAAAATTGTAAAAATTGTAATAAAAATTACAAAAATTTATAGAAATTGCATAATTTAGAATTATGTATTATTTTGTGATGGTCATGGTCCAAAAGACCCAATTAGATTGAAAAATTGTGTTGTAATTCATAATATGGCCTGCGTGCCATTTTGTGTTTGTGCGTGTTGTACTTGATTCGCGACCTGCGCGTCATGCCTTCCTCTATTTTATATTTCCTGTTGTTTAAACTCAAATGTAACTCGGGTTTCACTTTTGTAATGTACAAAATGGAGCGGTGGAAGGTCCACTCGAGACGGAGTTACGAGGAGGGCGCGAGCAACACAAGGTGGTCAAAGGGAGGAGCTTGAGAAGCTGTTGACCTTAGGTTGACCATCCGATCTTCTCATTGGCTTGAGAAGATCGTAGTAGGGCCATGACTAATCACAAAACATTTAATTAATTGTTTGTGTGTGTATATGTGATGCATGCTAGAATAAGTAATTAATTAACGTCTTAACGATTCGATTCGATCAATCGTGTATATGATACACTTCGACGTTTAGATTAGATCTAAATCGCATACATGATGTGCCCTAACGATTAGATTAGATCTAAATCACGTATATGATACACCTCGTCGATTAGATTAGATCTCAATCGCGTCAACTCGAAATGCCTACCATGTCGTGATACCCATCACTACCTCGATTGCATGTTGTTGTTGAATATGCCAAAGCAGAGCAACACATTTATCTTGGTAGGGTGCGGAGGGACAATCTTGGTCCCGCCTATCAACACATGGGTGAATACAACTCAATTAGATTGAGTAACTAGTTAACTCAATTAGATCGAGTTTAACTATAGGCATTTTCCAATGATTGGTAGATAGGACAAAATCACATTTATATTAACTCTTGGGCGTATTAGCCAAAGCTAACTCGAGTTTTAATATAAATGCGGATCATGATCCTATAAACAAGAGTTGCATAGAGATGTAATTGGTAATTAGTTATCTACCGATCATACTAAGTCTTGGGTGTTTTAGCCAAAGCTAACTCAGGACATAGTATGATGTGGATCTTGTCCCACATGAATTATAGAATTCAGTGGGAGCATTATTTAATTAAAGGCCTAATTAGATGATTAATTGGAATATGATATTTATTTTTCTACATTTTTTTCTATTGTAGATTACCATGACGTCAAACACGAACACCTTCTCTCTGCGTTCTATCCTTGACAAGGACAAGCTCAACGGAGCAAATTTCCTGGACTGGTATAGGAATCTGAGAATAGTTCTCACCCAAGAACGTAAACTGTACGTTCTGGAGCAGCCCATTTCGGAGGCTCCTCCTGCTAATGCCATGCGAGCTGACAAAGATGCTTATAAGAAGCATCAAGATGACGCATTAGATGTGTCATGTCTTATGCTCGCAACCATGAACTCTGAGCTTCAGAAGCAACATGAGTTAATGGTTGCTTATGATATGGTTGAACATCTTCGTCAACTATATCAAGGACAAGCGCGGCACGAGATATTTGAGATCTCTAGGGCATTATTTCAGTGCAAGATGTCAGATGGGGCTCCCATAGGTCCATATGTACTCAAGATGATTGGGTACATAGAGAATCTACAGAGGTTGGGATTCCCACTTGGCCAAGAGCTGGCCACTGACCTGATCTTGTAGTCTTTACCAGAGAGCTACAGTCAGTTTGTCATGAACTACAACATGAACGAAATTGACAAGCTACTGCCCGAACTGCTTAGTATGTTACGAACTACTGATCTCAACCTTAAGAAGGTTAAGCCCAACTCTATTCTGATGGTTCAGAAACACAAGGGCAAGGGTAAGCCTAAAGGCAAGGGAAAATCCCAAGCCAAGGGCAAAGGCAAAGCACTGAAGCCTAAAGGAGGGGTCGCCAAGGATGCTACCTGCTTCCATTGCGGTCAGACCGGGCACTGGAAGAGGAACTACAAGGTGGTTATATCACTTTCTTGTTTGGACAAGAAAGAGTTTTCATTTATAATAAAGAACAAATATTGTTCAGTTTATTTAAATGATATGTTCTATTGTAGTGCACCTCTGATGAACGGACTCTATATTCTAGACCTTGAGAGCCCTATCTATAACATAAGTACCAAGAGGTTCAAGTCTAATGACATGAACCAAACCTATCTCTAGCATTGTCGTTTAGGTCATATAAATGATAAGCGCTTATCCCAGCTCTATAAAAATGGTTTGCTGGACTCATTTGATTTTGAATCATATGAGACATGCGAGTCATGGCTACTAGGCAAGATGACTAAGACTCCCTTTAATGGACACAGTGAGAGAGCGACTGACTTGTTAGGTCTTATACATAGTGATGTATGTGGCCCTTTCAATGCCACTGCTAGAGGTGGTTATAGGTACTTCATTACATTTACTGATGATTTCAGTAGATATGACTATGTGTACTTGATGACACATAAGTCTGAATCCTTTGAAAAGTTCAAAGAATTCACGAATGAAGTACAAAACCAACTTGGCAAGAGTATTAAGATACTTCGATCAGATCGAGGTGGGGAATACCTTAGCCATGAGTTTTGTGACTATCTAGCTGAGTGTGAGATTCTATCCCAATTCACTCCTCCTGGAACACCACAGTGGAATGGTGTATCCGAAAGGAAGAATCGTACCTTATTAGATATGGTACGATTTATGATGAGTCATACAATCTTCCTACATTCCTTTGGGGCTATGCTCTAGACACAGCAGCCTTCATTCTCAACCGAGTTCCATCCAAGACTGTGATAAAGACACCATATAGGATATGGACTGGGAGAGATGCCCAGGTGTCTTTTATGAGGATTTGGGGTTGTGAGGCTTATGTTAGACGTCAAGTCTTAGATAAACTGGGACCCAAATCCGACAAGTGCTATTTTATCGGATATCCCAAGGAAACTAAGGGATATTACTTCTACATTCCCAGTCAACGCAAGGTAGTTGTGGCTAAGATTGGGGTATTTCTAGAAAGGAATTTTGTTTCTAGAAAGACTAGTGGGAGTATGTTCGATCTTGAAGAAGTTCAAGATGCGAACAATAGCACTGAAGCCTCGATGGAAGTTGAACTGGAACTACAAAGTGTTGTTGATGATGTTGTTCCACAAGGAGTTGAGGAACAACAACCAGTTCAAGTAGACATACCTCTTCACAGGTCTGATAGGGTACGTCGTCAGCCTGAGAGATACTCATTTCTCTTGTCTGACCATGATGATGTTATGCTCATAGAGGATGAGCCCACCTCCTATCAGGAAGCTATGATGAGACCAGATTATGAGAAATGGCTAGAGGCCATGAGATCCGAGATGGAATCCATGTACACTAACCAAGTATGGACTTTGGTTGATCCACCTGAGGGCGTAAAACTCATAGGGTGTAAGTGGGTCTTTAAGAGAAAGACTGACATGGATGGACTTATCTATAAGGGTCGCTTGGTAGCTAAAGGTTTCAAGCAGATTCATGGTATTGACTATGATGAAACCTTTTCTCCAATAGCGATGTTTAAATCCATTCAGATCATGTTTGCTATTGCAGCATACCATGACTATGAGATATGGTAGATGGATATCAAAACCGCGTTTCTGAATGGAAACCTACTCGAGGATGTGTACATGGCACAACCTGAGGGGTTTGTAGATCCACAACATACTAGCAGAGTATGCAAGCTGCATAGGTCCATTTATGGACTAAAGCAAGCTTCTCGGAGCTGGAATCTTCGATTCGATGATGCAATCAAATAGTTTGGTTTCATCAAGAATGAAGATGAACCTTGTGTCTACAAGAAGGTTGTTGGGAGCACAGTTGTCTTCCTTATATTGTATGTGGATGACATACTACTTATTGGGAAAGACATCCCTTTGCTACAATCTGTTAAGACTTGGCTAGAGACTTGTTTCTCAATGAAGGACTTAGGTGAAGCATCCCGCATTCTATGCATACAGATCTATAGAGATAGATCTAAGAGATTGCTTGGCCTAAGTCAGAGTACATACATTGACAAGGTATTACTTCAGTTTGTCATGCAGAACTCCAAGAAGGGATTTCTGCCGATGTCACATGGTGTGAGTCTTTTGAAGACTCAAGGTCCCTCTTCTAGAGAGGAGAAAGATCGCTTGAATCAGATCCCTTATGCTTCAACCATAGGATCTATCATGTACGCCATGCTATGTACTCGTCCTGATGTCTCATATGCTTTGAGCATGACGAGCAGATACCAGTCAAATCTAGGTGAAAGTCACTGGATAGCAGTCAAGAATATTCTTAAGTACTTGAGAAGGCTTAAAGAATATTTCTTGATATATAGAGGCGATGATGAGCTAGCTGTAAAGGGTTATAGTGATGCCAGCTTCCAGACCGACCAGGATGATTATCGATCGCAGTCAAGGTTCATGTTTTGCATAAATGGTGGTGTTGTGAGCTGGAAGAGTTCGAAGCAGGACACAGTACCCGATTATATGACAGAGGCCGAGTATATTACTGCATCAGAATCAACAAAGGAGGCAGTCTGGATCCGCAAGAACTTGGGGTGGTTCCTAGCATCGCTGACCCTATTGAGCTCTATTGTGACGACAATAGAGCAATTGCACAGGCTAAGGAACCTCGTTCACACCAGTGGACCAAACACATACTACGACGCTTCCATCTCATTCGAGAGATCATCGATAGAGGAGATGTGAAGATTTGCAGAGTGCTCACAGAGGCTAACATCGTAGATCCCTTGACCAAGGCTTTGGCACAGAGAAAGCATGATGGTCACACTAGGTCATTAGGCCTTAGTGCCTACACTGATTGGCACTAGTACTAGTGGGAGATTGTTAGTTAGAGCCATAGAGTCAATTATTTGATGATTGTTGTATGGACTCGTTGTATCATATTCTTGTATATAAATAAAGGCATTTGTTTTGGTTATTATACTTACTTGTATTGGTGCCAAATAACTAAGTATAATAGCGTCCCTGAGTAGAAGGTTCTTACCTATATCAATCGATTGGTTGAATCGATAGTGAGATGATATAGGGAACACTACCCTTAATCATTCCTAGTCAAGTATTAACATTTAGGGACAATGTTAATGCGACGAGACTAGCATATAGGTCAACTCTATGACTTGATATCACAAGTCATGGATATGGAGATATGAAGTTGACACATGGGTATGCATTGGAGAATGTATACTGAATGACCCGGCATGAGAAAGTATCATGGATCATTATATGAGTGTCATATACTTTCTCATGTGGCTATTAGTATAGCTACTAGTCCTTGGATCTGAAGTCACCATGGTTCCCTACATAAGGAGTTACGTACTTTGGCTTCGTCAAACATCACCCGTAACTGGGTGGACTATAAAGACGATTACTGGGTATGTAACAAATTACGCGGAGGGATATGAGTGATGTAGATGGGATCTATCCCTCCTATATGATGGGAGTGACATCGATATTCTTGATAGAGTGAGACCACTAAGTACATGGCCATGCCCAAATGAGTCAATATGAGATATTGAGCTCATTTGATTGAGTGAGTCTACTTGGGATTCAAGATTTAGATTGATTAGAGGATGACACGGTCTATGCCTCATATTGATCAATCTCGATGTCTAGGATATAAGGACAATGTCATATATTGTGAGGAGTCACAATAGTAGTCACAAGGTGATGTTGGATCTCAACATTCTTATAACTTGAGTAGTAATGATGTGTTGCTAGATACCGCTCATTGCTTATGCTTCAAAATGGGTTTATGAGCATTGCCAACCTTATAAGAACCTATAGGGTCACACACATAGGGCAATTAGATGGAGATTAGGTTCATTTGATGAACCTAAAGGATTAGGTTCATGTGATGAACCAAATTGGATTAAGAGTAATCCAAATTGAGCTAATTGAGTTGGACTCAATTTGGTTCATGTGTTAAGTGAGTCTAATTTGGACTTAGACTCATTTAATTAATTTAATTCAATGAATAGAGATTCATTAAATTAAAAATTGACTTGAACCAATGGTTAGATTAGATCAACCATGGGAGAGAAGTGGTCAAGTTTGACTTGACTTGAGAGGAAGATGAAGGGTCAAGTTTGACTTGACCATTTGCCACCTCATTAGTGGTGGGCTAATGATGATGTGCCACATCATCAAGATTAGCACATGTGTGTGCCACATCATGAGGGAGATCAAGAGTTGTGACTCTTGATATCCCATGGGGTTTAAAAACCCCTTCTTGAATGTGGCCGACCACTTTTAGTGTGAGAGGAGTTTCATTTTGTGTGGTAACTCCATCTTCTTCTTCCTCAAGCTCTTCTCTTCTCTCCCTCTCCTCCCTTGGCCGAACCCTATCAAAGGTGCTAGCACACCTTTTGTGTGGTTTTCTCCATCTCTTGCTTGTGTGGATACACATAGAGGAGTATCTACTTTGATACTCTCGAGATCCGGTGAACCTAGGATGAGCGGGATTATGCGAAGGGCTTCGTATCAAGGGTAACCTCTTTATCTTTGTAGATCTAGTGTAGATCTAGGTTAGAAAACTCATACTCAAAGTTTCACGAAATTTTATTCTTCGCACGGATCCGGTGGCGGGGGTTTCGGGGTTTCCACAACGCAAAAAGTGATTTTTGCGGCCCGAAAAACCCAACAGTTCCTCAGTTGACTATAGAGTAATCTCTTTACTTGAATCTAGATTATTTTAAAGTTAACTAGAATTCATTATGACAATCTAGCTTGTTTGTGTAAAGTTAAACTTCTCTTTCTATTACTAAATTTGCTCCTTTTCATTCATGGTGGTTGCTCGTTTTATCTAAGCATGTCGAATGTCGCCTGGCTTGCCCCTATAAAGCCTTAATCAAGATATTATAATATCATCCATCTCGGTCGATCTATCATAACCGGTCGATTCATACTTGTGCTTAAAAATATCGTTCGGTATCTTGTAGTTAACTAAGTCCCGTCCGATTTAGTATGGCATGTTATAATACTATTAATATCATTTGATTTATTATAACTGGTCGATTTATACTTGTGTCTATGAATACCATCTGGTGCATTATACTTAACTAAATTTCGTCTGATCTATTATGACCGTCTAGGTTTTGTTGTTTAATAAAGTAGATAGTCTTAAACTATCCTATCAACCTCATTCCCAGTTGATTTTCCCCATACCTCGTTGATTTTTTAAGAATCAAGCGCAGGAAGAGAGAAACTTATCACGCTTTCTGAGGACGATTGCTATGCCTATCACCCTTTTCTCGGGGTCCAGCTTTCTTTTTGAATTCGATCCCATTCCTCGGTGACATCACCTCTTTATGACAGTTATGATACTGTGTGTTCTTTTTTATCGAGTTTATATTTTTTCCTACCCTCTTTTATACCTAAGTCCTGGACGAATCATTGTTAATCCTATTATTTAGACACTTTTATGGCTTTGGGTTCTTTCTTTTCCCAGTTCTTCTTCCTTGTCTGTTCAAGGGTTTTAGTATAAAGCCCCGAGGAAGGGAAAAGGTTTAAGACGCTCTCTTCTGCTTCCCGACTTTTTCTCCTACTTTCCCTTGTTCGCCTTCCTTCTGCTGTTCAGCCATGGCCACTTCTTCCCCCGCGCGATTCCTTTCGTGCGCTTCTGACCTTATAGAGCCAGAGGAAGTGGAGTTACAAGTGAATTATGGTTTTCCTTCCTATATAGTTCACCCTACCCCTCAGGATAGTCCGCACCTTCCTCCTCTAGGGAGTGTATCTATCTTTCGGGATCAAGTTTTACAAGGTTTTCGATTCTCTCTTCATCCCTTTTTCACTGATATTAGTATCTACTTTGAGATTCCCCTTAATCAGTTCATTCCTCAGTCTTTCTCTATCCTCATGGGTTTTGTTGGGGTGTCCAAATTGCTAGATTTTCCTCTATCCGCTCATCTTTTTCATTACTTCTTCATTCCCCGCCAGGTAGACATTGGTGTTTTTAAATTTCAGTCTCGTCCTAAGACTATTTTGTTTAACAGGATTCTCCTCAAGGGGAATGATATCATAAATTTTTCTTTATGTGTCTCCCTTCTTCTCCTCCTTTTCCTATCAACTGGATATATGACCTTCCTCCAGTTCCTAGTACTGACAATCTCCTCGATGATCCCTTTGTCTCTTTCGCTTTCTCCAAACTAAAGGGGGATAAATTTTCCTTACCGACCTTGATTGCAGAGGGTTTAATGTTTCCTTTTGAAATAAGCTCTATCGAAACTCCTTTGAAGGTCTCTTTTGGTACGCAAAGACATTCTCGACTATGTTTATTAGTCACTTGTTAATTATTTTTTATAATAACGCCTAATTCTTATATTTCAGGTGATGCTCTTTTGCCCGCTTTCATGTACAAGAATACAATTATGACTAAGTCTTTTTTGAACAAATTTGGAGAACAATTACTGCAAGCTCGTCGAGCTAACCCTACTACCTCTGCTTTGGGTTTATTGTCTGAGGAAGAACAAACAACAGAAGCCGTTGCTGCTATGGAAGAGGAAGAGGAACAACCTTTTGTTGCTATAGTTAAAAAACCTAGGCTTAATGAGGATATTCGTTTTCGTGACACTTTTGTTACTTTTGTGCAGACTCCCGTTGCTCCTGCACCTATCTCTTTTGAGAGAGGTAAGGCACCAATGCCCCCTACGCACATAATCTCCAATCTTTCTCTTAGAATGATGAGACTGGCTCTACTTATTCCTTCCTCTTCTGTTATTATTTCAGCTACTTATGCTTCTAAGATGGCTACTACTACTCCTGCATCCTCTCAATCTCCTTCCTTGGCCTTACCTCCTCTGGCTTCTGGCCCACGAGCTAAAAGAACACCTGGCCGGAGGTCTTCCCCAAATCCGGGACTATCAGCTATCCGTGCCTCAACAACTAAATCAACTCTCCTTTCCCTGCCATCTTCCATCCCCTTTAGTTCTTCCTTTGTTGTTCCCATTTCTACTACTTCTTTCCCTTCCATTCCTTCCTCTTCTTCTTCCTGGCCTCCTTCATCTTCTGTCCCTATACCCTTATTTAGAAAAGTTATGGGCCTACCCTCTCACATGGGACAATCTTCAAATCCTCCTGGGTATGGTTTTCTACAGCTACAAAGCCCATTGGTTGAATCTTGGCTACATAGCCAAGAGCTATTAAAAGGCACCAGTATTTCCAGCCGTGTCGACAGTCATAGTTATCAAGCTATTGCAGTAAGTGTTTTTTTATTATATATTGCTAATTTCTCATTACTCCCGCTAACTGTATTATTATTATTTTAGTTTCTTGCCTCAAGTCTTCATCTGGACCAGTTAATCATTGCCTTGGAAAGGGAAAATAGCAAGTTAAAGGCTTAAGTAGAGGCATTAAAAGCCAATCTTCCTCCTTCTCACATTGAGCTCACTTAATTGTGAGAGAAGATAGCTTCGAAGACTCAACAAATAGAGGGTCTAAAGAAGGAACTGCAACATTAGCAGCATCTATTGGCAAACAAAGAGCTTGAAAGGAAAACTTTGGAATTACGAGTGGATCGATTAAATTCCAGCCTCTAGGTGGAAATTGCTTTGAAAGACAAAGCCCTCTCAAATATTTCTCATAAAAACATTGTCTTAAAGAAAGTAGAGAGGCTTCACAATGTCTTTCTTTCTGATCAGGCTCAAGATTCATCCTCAAGAGATTTTGCTCTTCTACAAGAGCAAGAGCAAAGGAAAGCTCAGGATGCCGAGATATCCTCCGTCTAAAAGGAACTAGAATAGCTTAAATTGGAGAGAGACACTCTTAAAGATCAAAATACTAAACTACAAGCTAAATTTCAAAGTTATAAGGAGCATGAGGAAGACCGATGGGAAGATAGGCGCTTAACTTATCTAAGGTCTCCGGCGTTTGTTAACGAATACGTTCGTTGAATCATAGGAGCTCTAAATCATTCTATGACAGGGGTTATTCAACAATTGAAGGAAGACGGTTATGTACCTTGAGAACCCCCTTCTCTATTCATAAACCATCGCAGACTCAACCAGGAATTACTCAAAAATTTGACAAGCCATTTTGAGTAACCATGATTATGTATTTATAAAAGACTTGTAATTGAAAGACTTGTAATTAAGTACCTATAATATTAAAAAGAAATTGGTACTTACTTGTTTTTCCTGGCTTGTGTTAGCTTGATACTGCTTCCTTTGAGATGCTCTTGAGAGCTAAGAATAAGTGTTATCTTGTTCAAAAATTCTTCCTTATTTCTTGAATTTGGGCCTTGTTTTGATAAGCTCCTCCATTTGTAATATCTTCATTGGCCATATGATTTTGAGCAGTAAAATTTTTTTATAAAGTCCCTGAACTCCAATAAGGCAGGAATATATATATAAGATTCCATCCATACTTCAGAAGGGAATGTAACCTCCGGCGACTTTATATGAAAAACTCCATAGGATTTATGTTTTCTTAGTCGGGCGTACAACCCTGGGCGATTTTAAATAGAGAATCTCATATGATTGTGGCTCCTGATAGGGAATGTAATTTTGAAGGATTATATATATATATATACATAAAGAATTCCCTTTGAACTTTGAATCCTGGTCGGGAGTGTAACATCGAGTGATTTTTATAAAGAAATCCGCATAACTTTGAGTCAATAAAGTCTTTTGCTCTATCAATGTCTTGATCAGGTGCTTGCTCTTGCATGATTTTGCCAATGATAGTTTAAAGTCTTCGGTTCCTTTCAAGAGGACCCATCCGGGTTACCTCAGGAGGTTTCCCGATCGACTATGCTTATGATCGTTTAAAGTCTCCGGTTCCTCCCATGAAGACCCGTCTGGGTTACTTCATGTGATTTCCCGATCGACTATGCTTTATGATCGTTTAAAGTCTCATGTTCCTCCCATGAAAACTCGTCCGGGTTTTACTTCATGAGATTTCCCGATAGACTATGCTTATGATCGTTTAAAGTCTTCTGTTCCTCCCATGAAGGCCCGTCCGAGTTACTTCATGCGATTTCCCGATCGACTGTATTTGTGATCGTTTAAAGTCTTCGGTTCTTCCCAAGAAGGCCCGTCCGGGTTACTTCATGCAATTTCCCGATCGATTGTGTTTGTGATACTTTAAAGTCTCTGGTTCCTCCCATGAAGATTCGTCCGGGTTACTTCATGAGATTTCCCGATCGATTGTGCTTATGATAGTTTAAAGTCCTCGGTTCCTCCCATGAATGCCCATCCGGGTTACTTCATGTGATTTCCTGATCGACTGTGCTTATGATAGTTTAAAGTCTCCTGTTCCTCCCATGAAGACCCGTCCGGGTTATTTCATGAGATTTCCTGATCGACTGTGCTTATGATAGTTTAAAGTCTCCGTTTCCTCTCATGAAGGCCCGTCCAAGTTACTTCATGTGATTTCCCGATCGACTGTGCTTATGATAGTTTAAAGTCTCTAGTTCCTCCCATGAAGACCCGTCCGGGTTACTTCATGTGATTTCCCGATCGACTGTGCTTATGATAGTTTAAAGTCTCCAGTTCCTCCCATAAAGACCCGTCCGGGTTACTTCATGAGATTTCCCGATCGACCATACTTTATGATCGTTTAAAGTCTTCGGTTCCTCCCACGAAGACCCGTCCGGGTTACTTCATGAGATTTTCTGATCGACTGTACTTATTATAGTTTAAAGTCTCCGGTTCCTCCCATGAAGACCCGTCCGGGTTACTTCATGTGATTTCCCGATCGACTGTGCTTATGATAGTTTAAAGTCTCCAGTTCCTCCCATGAAGACCCGTCCGGGTTACTTCATGTGATTTCCCGATTGACTGTGTTTATGATAGTTTAAAGTCTCCGGTTCCTCCCATGAAGACCCGTCCAGGTTACTTCATGAGATTTCCCGATCGACCATGCTTTATGATCGTTTAAAGTCTCCGGTTCCTCCCACGAAGACTCGTCCGGGTTACTTCATAAGATTTCCCGATCAACTGTGCTTATGATAGTTTAAAGTCTCCGGTTCCTCCCATGAAGACCCGTCCGGGTTACTTCATGAGATTTCTCGATCAACCATGCTTTATGATCGTTTAAAGTCTCCGGTTCCTCCCACGAAGACCCGTCCGGGTTACTTCATGTGATTTCCCGATCGACTGTGCTTTATGTAAAACTAAAATGCTTCCACTAACCTTGTGATGGTTTAGCTTCTTTGAGATTTTCTTAAGGAAACCCGGTAGGTCCTTCCTTAAAGCTCCCAACCGACGACCGCTTGAGCAGATTAAAAATGTTTGCCCATATCATCACGCTATTTGAACCATATCTATTTCTTGGGTGATATTTGGCCTGCATTGTATTTATCGAATTGAATGAAGTATATGAATTATGAACATACTTGTTATTTGCTCGTGGGGAAACTGCTTCAAGTAAATTTGATTTGTTTTCTCGGGCGTACTCTTGAATGATATGAGCTTGTTAAGTTCAATAGGGCTGTAAATGATTTATACTCCATGGATGCTCGAGAATTCTTCCTTCAATGTCCTGGATATAATATGAACCCGATGCGAGTTTTATACCACTTTGTAGGGTCCTCCCTATTGCGGTGCCAATTTATTAACTTCACCAACAGGTTTGACACGTTTCCATACTAGATCTCCCACCTGAAAGAATCTTGGGATGACCCTCTTATTATAATTCTGCCTCATTCATTGTCGGTATGATGTGAGACGAGTTACAGCTTTGTCTCGAATTTCTTCTATCAGATCTAGCTCCATAAGCCGCCGACCTGCATTATCATCATTATATAGTTATCTTTTATCGGATTCTGCCCCTACCTCAATAGGAATGACAGCTTCTCCTCCATAAACCAGTTGGAAGGGAGTGATTCTTGTGGCTTCTCAGGGTGTAGTTCGATATGCCCAGAGAACACTGGGCAATTCATCTACCCTGTTGCCTCTAACATGATCCAGTTTGGTTTTTAATCCTCTTATAATCTCTCTGTTGGTTACTTCTGCTTGACCGTTACTCTGTGGATATGCCACAGAAGTGAATGCTTGAATAATACCATAGCTTTTGCACCAGTCTAAGATTTTGTCTCCTTGAAATTGCTTGCCATTATCAGAAACTAATTTGTGAGGAATGCCAAATCTGCATACAATACTTTTCCACAGGAATTTAATAACTACATTTTCAGTAATCTGAGCAAGTGGCTCTGCTTTTACCCATTTAGAGAAATAATCCACTACTACTAATAAGAATCTCCTTTGTGCAGTTGCCATAGGAAATAGACCAACTATGCCCATGCCCTATTGGTTAAAGGAGCAGGAGACTATAGAGGTTCTTAACAATTGTGTAGGATGGTGTGAAATATTCTGATGTTTTTGACAAGAAATACAAGTTCTTACAAATTTTGCAGCATCTTCATGTAAAGTAGGCTAGAAATATCCTGCTAATAAAATTCTGCGGGCCAAGGACCTTCCACCTATATGACTGCCACATGAGCCCTGATGGACCTCTTGCAAGATGTATTGTATATCTTCTATCCCAATACACTTAAGTAAAGGTCTAGAGAAAGCCCTTTTATATAACTGTTCCCCTATCATAGTATATTGAGCAGCCATCTTCTTAAATATCCTTGCTTGTTCTGTATCAACTGGAAGAATACCTTGTTGTAAATATAATATGATTTGCGCCCTCCAATCACCTTGTATCTCTACATCAATCTGTCTTTCAATACAAGATACTAACAATGTCTGCTCTACTGGCCGATCCAAGCTCCATGGTATTATAACAGAGGCTAATCTAGCTAATTCATCTGCTACTTGATTCTCAGATCGAGGAATTTTTTATAGATTTACTTCTTGAAATTGAGCCTTCAATTTATCAAATGCCTCAGCATATAACTTGAGTCTATCATTATTAATTTCAAAGTTACCTGATAATTGTTGGGCTGCCAATTGAGAGTCAGAATAAATATACACTTGAGATGCTCTCACATGCTGAGCGACCTGTAATCCTGCTATTAATGCTATATATTCCGCTTCATTGTTAGTAGCCCTATAATTTAATCTGACAGAAAGTTGAAGCTTATCCTCCCTTGGAGATATAAGGAGAACACCAATTCCACTGCCTTGTTTGGTTGAAGATCCATCCACATAAACTTTCCAAGTATTTTCTTCCTCAGGGCCTTGAACTTCTATGATGAAATCTGCTAGAGTTTGTGCCTTGATGGCCAAGCGGGGTTGATACTGTATATCATATTTACTAAGTTCGGTCGTCCATTTAATCAATCGACCAGATGCCTCCGAGTTAAGCAGTACCCGCCTGAGAGTACTGTTGGTCAATACAATAATTGCATGTGCTAAGAAATATGGGCGTAGTCTCCGAGCAGTTAACACTAATGCATAGGCCAACTTTTCGAGTGTAGTATATCTACACTCGGCTCCTTTTAATAAATGACTAGAAAAATATACAGGTTGTTGCTCTTTCCCTTCATGTCTAACTAACACAGAGCCTATAGCATTTTCATTGGCTGATAGATATACCCAGAGAGTTTCTCCGACTACAGGTTTAGCCAACACAAGAAGGGTGGCCAGGTAATCTTTCAATTCCTGGAAAGCTTTGTCACATTCTTCATTCCACTGGAATTTGTTAGCCTTCCGGAGTATTTTGAAGAAATGGAAGCTACGATCAGCCAACCTTGAAATGAATCTAGACAAGGTGGTAATCTGGCCGGTGAGTCTTTGGGCTTCCCTCATGTTGCGTGGTGGCTCCATGTTTTGAAGTGCTTTGACTTTGCTCGGGTTGGCCTCTATTCCCAGCTCGGACACTATATACCCCAGGAACTTTCTGTCCTTTGCTCCGAACAAGCATTTGCCTGAATTCAACTTGAGCCTGTATTGCCTCAACGTTTCGCAAGTCTCCTCTACATCTCTGCATAGGTCAGTAGCCTGAAGAGACTTAATTAAAATATCATCAACATATACTTCCATATTTCTTCCAATCTACTTCTGGAAGACCTTATTCATAAGCCTTTGATAAGTTGCTCCTGCATTTTTCAGTCCAAATGACATAATATTATAACAATAAGTACCTTCAGATGTTATAAAACTGACCTTCTCTTGATCCTCTTTAGCAAGAGGGACTTGATGATAGCCTTGATAGGCATCCAACATAGAAATATATTCACATTTGGCCATAGAATCTACTAATTGATCAATCCGGGGCAAAGGATAATAATCTTTCGGGCAAGCCTTGTTTAGGTCACGGAAATCAATACATACCCGCCATTTATTTCTTTGTTTAGAGACAAGGACAACATTGGCTAACCAGCTAGGAAACTGCACCTCCCTGATGTAGCCTGTAACGCCCGCCCCTCCTGCTAGTAGGGTGCGGGGTTATGTACTTAACCATTACTATTGCGGAAACATATATGCATATTAAAATTGCTTTCTAAAATAAAACACTTAAAAATATCCTGAAGTCATACGGACAATAACATAACACACTTAGTCCATTTCATCATAACGAAATAACATAAGCAGGTCTTCCATTTCTTTAAGCCGAACCACCACCACATACATCTGCTTGCCTCTCCTGCTGCTCCCCTAGGTCATCCATTCTTTGCCTTTATCTGTGGTACAAGGAAAGAAAGCTGTAAGCACACGGGCTTAGTAAGATCATTTCCTACTCACAAAATCCATATTTCAAGCATAAACACAACATATAATCATGGAAATATAATCATCTAAAATCACATGGTGAATGCATAGCATCGTAACATATTATCTCATAAAGAACATCATGCTATATCACCTCATATATCACCATGTCATGTATATCATAAGAGTGTAGCATGTCACATCATAAATCATAAAGAACATCATGCTATGTCATATCATAATCATCATGTCATATAAATCATAAGAGCATAGCATGTCATATCATAAATCATAAAGAATATCATGCTATGTCATATCATAAATCATCATGTTTCATAATGCAAGATGTCTTTTAAAATATATCATATAATACTTGAACATAATATCATCATGAGGACTCGGCTTGTACCACATACATACATAAATGCGCGCAATCCCTAGGATAGGGTAGCTAGCCCCGAACCTACTAGGGATCTAGGTCCGTTCATAGTCCGTCGTGTTAGTTAGAGCCCTAGAGCCAATCATTTTATGATTGTATGGACTCATTGTATCATATTCTTGTATATTAATAAAGACATTTGTTTGGTTATTATACTTATTTGTATTAGTGCCAAATAGACTAAGTATAATAGCGTCCTTGAGTAGAGGGTTCATACCTATATCAATCGATTAGTTGAATCGATAGTGAGATGATATAGGGAACACTACTCTAAATCAATCCTAGTAGAGTATTAACATTCAGGGACAATGTTAATGCAATAAGACTAGCATGTAGGTCAGCTCGATGACTTGATCTAACATGTCATGGATATAGAGATATCAAGCTGACACACGGGTATACATTGGAGAATGTATACTGAATGACCCGCCATGAGAAAGTATCATGGATCGTTATATGAGTGTCATATACTTTCTCATGTGACTATTAGTATGACTATTAGTCCTTAGACCTGAAGTCACCATGGATCCCTACATAAGGAGTTATGTACTTTGTTTTCGTCAAACGTCATCCGTAACTGGGTGGACTATAAAGGCGATTACTGGGTATATAACGAATTATGTAGAGGGATGTGAGTGATGTAGATGGGATCTATCCCTCCCATATGACGGGAGCGACATCGGTATTCTTGATAGAGTGAGACCACTAAGTGCATGGCCATGCCCAAATGAGTCAACATTAGATGTTGAGCTCATTTGATCGAGTGAGTCTACTTGGAGTTCAAGATTTAGATTGATTAGAGGATGACATGGTCTATGCCTCACATTGATCAATCTAGATGTCTAGGATAGAAGGACAATGTCACATATTGTGAGGAGTCACAATTAGTAGACACAAGGTGATGTTGGATCTCAACATTCTTGTAACTTGGGTAGCAATGATATATTGCTAGATGCCGCTCATTGCTTATGTTTCTAAAGGAGTTTAGGAACATTGCCAATGTTACAAGAACCTATTGGTTCACACACAAAGAACAAGTGGATGGAGATTAGGTTCATATGATGAACCAAGAGGATTAGATTCATTTGATGAATTAAATTGGATTAAGAGTAATCCAAATTGGGCTAGCTTGAGTTAGACTCAAGTTGATTCATGTGTTCAATGAGTATAATTTAGATTATGATTCATTGAATCAATTTAATTAAATGAATTAGATTCATTATATTAAATTGGCTTGAATTAAATGGTTTGATTAGATCAACCATGAGAGAGAGATTAAGTCAAGTTTGACTTGACTTGAGAGGAAGAGGAAGAGTCAAGTTTGACTTGACTTTGCCACATCATATGTGTGACTTGGCATTAAGTGGCCAATGATGATGTGCCACATTATCATAGTTAATACATGATTATGCCACCTAATGGAAGTTACACTTCCTTCTTTGTTTTAATGTGGCCGGCCACATTAATGAGAGTAATTACTCTCATTGTGGCCAGCCACTCAAAATGAAGGGAATTGATGTTTTTCATTTTAATGGTTATTAACTCCTTCTTCTTCCTCCTTGGGTGGTCTCTCTTCTCTCCATGGTGCTGTTGCCGTGAGGTTCCAAGAGTGGAGAGGATGATTTGAGCTCCCAAAAGTAGAAAGGGTAAGTGAAGGTCACATAGAAGAGTGTTCTTGGTTTTTATCCTCTCTTCTTTGATCTCCTTTCTTCTTCCATTCCATCCGAGAGCCCTATAAAGTGCTAGCACACTTGGGGTCTCTCTTCTCCATCCTTTGAGTGTGAGAGACACTCCTTGTTCGTGTGGATATCATTAGAGGAGTGTCTACGTTGACACTCTCGAGATCCGGCGTACCGTTGGATGAGCGAGATTTGCGAGGGCACGCTTCAAGGGTAAAATTCTTAACACATAGATCTAGGAGTAGATCTAGATATTTTGAAACTCGTACTCGTAATTTTCGTTCGGTTTTCCTTGCACGGATCTACGGCTTTGGGTGATTCGGGGTTTCCGCGTCGCGAAAAGCGATTTTCGCGGCCCGAAAAACCCAACAGTGGTATCAGAGCCACGTGCAAGGCATGTACGAGTTTAATTTTTGGTTTTATGAAAACTAAAGTTTCTGTAATTTTCTGTAAAATTATGATTTTTGGGTTTTTATGAGTATTTTTCTCGAGTAATCGAAGCACAAGTGTTTAGATGCTTGTCGGCTTCGACTACCGGGAAGATTTTTCCAAAACGGTGATGTTTCAACCCAAATCCGTTTGGGAGAGCGAGCGAAGGCACTGTAGGATCGCTTAGGAGCAACTCACGATGGTTAGATCATGGGTAGGGGCACTCCCCCTAACCCCGCAAGGGGATTTTCTTCGCGATTGCGCCCGAAATCGCTAATCGGGACCATCGGTAAAATTCTTTTCAAAGGTTTCATCCCAAATTGTTTTGGGACAGCGAGTTTAGGCGCTGTTGGATCGCAAAGGAACCCTCGCGATGGTTAGATCGCGGGTAGGGGCGCTGCCCCTGGCCCCGCAAGGGGATCCGTTTCGTGATTGCGCCCGAAACCGCTAAACGGACGCCGGGAAATTTTACTCGTAAAAATTGTAAAAATTAATTTTAAAAATTATAGAAAATTATGAAAATATATAATTTTGAATTATATATTAATTTTGTGATAGTCATGGCCCAAAAACCCAATATGATTGGATTGTGTTGTAATTCATAATACGGCCTGCGTGCCGTTATGTGTTTGCGCGTGTTGTATGTTTTTATTTTTCCGCGACCTGTGCGTCGTGCCTTTCTCATATATTCTGGTTGTAAATTAGATTTAGACTCGAATGTAACTCGAGTTTCAAATTGTAATGTACAAATTGGAGCGGTGGAGGGTCCACACGAGACGGAGTTCCGAGGCGGGCACGAGCAACACAAGGTTGTCAAAGGGAGGAGCTTGGAGAAGCTGTTGACCCTAGGTTGACCATTCGATCTTCTCATTGGCTTGAGAAGATCGTAGTAGGGCCATGACTAAATCACAAATAGATTAATTAGTTAATTTCTTATGTATATGATGCATCTTTAATAAGTAATTAATTAATTAGTGCCTTACGATTAGATTAGATCTAAGTCATGCACATGATGCACCCTTGCGATTAGATTAGATCTAAGTTGTGCACAAGATGCATCCTTTTCGATTAGATTAGATCTCGATCGAACCAACTCTAAATGCCTAACTGTGCCGTGATACCTATCACTACCTCGATCATATGTATTGTTGAATCTGCCAAAGCAGAGCAATACATATTATCTTGGTAGGGTACGGAGGGACAATCTTGGTCCCGCCTATCAACGCATGGGTGAATACAAACTCAATTAGATTGAGTATTCCTAGTTGCTCGGTTAGATCGAGTCAACTATAGACATTCTTCCAACGGTTGGAAAAGATAGGTCAAAATCACATCTATATTAACTCTCGGGCGTATTAGCCAAAGCTAACTCGAGTTTTAATATAAATGTGGATATTGATTTTATAAACAAGAGTTGCATAGAGATGTAATTGGTAATCGTTACCTACCGATCATACTAAGCCTTGGGCGTATTAGCCAAAGCTAACTCAAGGGTTAGTATGATGTGGATCTTGTCCCACAAGAATTATAGAATTTAGTGGGAGCATCATTTAATTAAAGGCCTAATTAAATGATTTTAAAAGAATATGATATTTATTTCTACAAATTTTCTGTTGTAGATAACCATGACGTCGAACACGAATTCCTTCTCCCTGCGATCTGTCCTTGAGAAGGACAAGATCAACGGAGTGAATTTCCTGGATTGGTACAGGAACCTGAGAATAGTTCTCACTCAGGAATGTAAGCTGTACATTCTAGAGCAGCCCATTCCGGAGGCTCCTTTTGCCACTGCCACGCGAGCTGACCGGGATGGTTACAAGAAGCATCAAGATGACGCATTAGATGTGTCCTGTCTTATGCTCGCAACCATGAACTCTGAGCTTCAGAAGCAACATGAGTTGATGAGTGCTTACGATATGGTTGAACATCTTTGTCACCTATATCAAGGACAAGCAAGACACTGGAAGAGGAACTCCAAAGAATACCTGGAAGATCTTACGAAGAAGAGAAATAAGATTTCTACTTCAGGTATACATGTTATAGAAGTCAACCTCTCTATTTCTTCATCGTGGGTATTAGATACCGTATGTGCTTCGCACATTTGTACTAATGTACAAGCGCTGAGAAATAGTAGGGCATTGACGAAGGGTGAGATAGACCTACGAGTAGGCAATGGAGCACGAGTTGCTGCTATTGCTGTAGGAACTTATCATCTATCCCTTCCCTCTGGGGTTGTACTAGAATTAGATGATTGTTGTTATGTGCCTGCCTTGACTAAGAACATTATATCAGTTTCTTATTTGGACAAGAAAGGTTTTTCGTTTATAATAAAGAACAAATGATGTTCTGTCTATTTAAACGATATGTTCTATTGTAGTGCACCTCTGATGAACGGACTCTATATTCTAGACCTTGAGAGCCCTATCTATAACGTTAGTACCAAGAGGTTCAAATCGAACGATATGAACCACACCTATCTCTGGCACTGTCGCTTAGGTCATATAAATGACAAGCGCTTATCCCAGCTCCATAAGGATGGTTTGCTGGACTCATTTGATTTTGAATCATATGAGATATGCGAGTCATGCCTATGAGGCAAGATGACCAAGACTCCCTTTAGTGGGCACAACGAGAGAGCGACTGATTTGTTAGGACTCATACATAGTGATGTATGTGGCCCTTTCAATGTCGCTGCTAGAGGCGGTTATAGGTACTTCATCACATTTACTGATGACTTCAGTAGATATGGTTATGTGTATTTGATGACACATAAATCTGAATCCTTTGAAAAGTTCAAAGAATTCAAGAATGAAGTACAGAACCAGCTTGGCAAGAGTATTAAGGTACTTCGATCAGATCGAGGTGGTGAATACTTAAGCCATGAGTTTCGTGACTATTTAGCTGAGTGTGGGATTTTATCTCAACTCACTCCTCCTGGAACACCACAGTGGAATGATGTATCCGAAAGGAGGAATTGTACCTTATTAGATATGGTACGATCTATGATGAGTCACACGGATCTTCCGACATATCTATGGGGATATGCTCTAGACACGGCAGCTTTCATTCTCAACCGAGTTCCATCCAAGGCCGTGATAAAGACACCATATAAGATATGGACTGGGAGAGATGCCCAGGTGTCTTTCATGAGGATTTGGGGCTGTGAGGCTTACGTACGACGTCAAGTCTCAGACAAATTAGGACCCAAATCCGACAAGTGCTATTTCATTGGATATCCCAAGGAAACTAAGGGATATTACTTCTACATTCCCAATCAGCACAAGATAGTTGTGGCAAAGACTGGGGTCTTTCTAGAAAGGGACTTTGTTTCTAGAAAGACTAGTGGGAGCGCGTTCGATCTTGAAGAAGTTCAAGATGCGAACAATAGCATTGATGCCTCGATGGAAATTGAACTGGAACCACAAAGTGTTGTGGATGATGTTGTTCCACAAGGAGTTGAGGACCAACAGCCAGTTCAAGTAGACATACCTCTTCGCAGGTCTGATAGGGTACGTCGTCAGACTCATTTCTCTTGTCTGACCATGATGACATTGTGCTCATAGAGGATGAGCCTACCACCTATCAAGAAGCTGTGATGAGACCAGATTCCGAGAAATGGCTAGAGGCCATGAGATCCGAAATGGAATCCATGTACACCAACCAAGTTTGGACTTTGGTTGATCCACCTGAAGGGGTAAAATCCATTGGGTGCAAGTGGGTCTTTAAGAGAAAGACTGACATGGATGGACTTATCTATAAGGGTCGCTTGGTAGCTAAAGGTTTCAAGCAGATTCATGGTATTGACTATGATGAAACCTTTTCTCCAGTAGCGATGTTTAAGTCCATTCGGATCATGCTTGCTATTGCAGCCTACCATGACTATGAGATATGGCAGATGGATGTCAAAACCGCGTTTCTGAATGGAAACCTGCTCGAGGATGTGTACATGACACAACCTGAGGGTTTTGTAGATCCACAGCATACTAGCAGAGTATACAAGCTGCATAGGTCTATTTATGGACTAAAGCAAGCTTCTCGGAGCTGGAATCTTCGATTCGATGATGCAATCAAACAGTTTGGTTTCATCAAGAACGAAGATGAACCTTGTGTCTACAAGAAGGTTGTAGGGGACATAGTTGTCTTCCTCATATTGTATGTGGATGACATACTGCTCATTGGGAAGGACATCCCTATGCTTCAGTCTGTCAAGACCTGGCTAGGGAGTTGCTTCTCAATGAAGGACTTAGGTGAGACATCCCGCATTCTAGGGATTCAGATCTATAGAGATAGATCTAAGAGATTGCTTGGCCTAAGTCAGAGTACATAAATTGACAAGGTACTCCTTCGGTTTGCCATGCAGAACTCCGAGAAGGGATTTCTGCCGATGTCACATGGCGTGAGTCTTTCGAAGACTCAAGGTCCCTTTTCTAGAGAGGAGAGAGACCGCATGGATCAGATCCCTTATGCCTCAGCCATAGGATCGATCATGTACGCCATGCTATGTACTCGACCTGATGTCTCGTATGCTTTGAGCATGACGAGCAGATACCAGTCAGATCCAGGTGAAAGTCACTGGATAGCGGTCAAGAATATTCTTAAGTACTTAAGAAGGACTAAAGAATATTTCTTGATATATGGAGGCAATGATGAGCTAACTGTAAAGGGTTACAGTGATGCTAGCTTCCAGACCGACCAGGATGACTATAGATCGCAGTCGGGGTTCGTATTTTGCATTAATGGTGGTGCTGTCAGCTGGAAGAGTTCGAAGCAGGATACAGTAGCTGATTCTACAACAGAAGCCGAGTACATTGCTGCATCAGAGGCAGCAAAGGAGGCAGTTTGGATCCGCAAGTTCATCACTGAACTTGGGGTGGTTCCCAGCATTGCTGACCCCATTGAGCTCTATTGTGACAACAATGGAGCTATAGCACAAGCGAAGGAACCTCGCTCACACCAGCGGACCAAGCACATACTACGGCGCTTCCATCTCATTCGAGAGATTATCGATAGAGGAGATGTGAAGATTTGCAGAGTACCTACAGAGGCTAACATCGCAGATCCCTTGACCAAGGCTTTGGCACAGAGGAAGCATGATGGTCACACTAGGTCATTAGGCCTTAGAGCCTATACTGATTGGCACTAGTGCTAGCGGGAGATTGTTAGTTAGAGCCCTAGAGCCAATCATTTGATTATTGTATGGACTCATTGTATCATATTCTTGTATATTAATAAAGGCATTTGTTTGGTTATTAAACTTATTTGTATTAGTGCCAAATAGACTAAGTATAATAGCGTCCTTGAGTAGGGTTCATACCTATATCAATCGATTAGTTGAATCGATAGTGAGATGATATAGGGAACACTACTCTAAATCATTCCTAGTCGAGTATTAACATTCAGGGACAATGTTAATGCAATAAGACTAGCATGTAGGTCAGCTCGATGACTTGATCTCACAAGTCATGGATATAGAGATATCAAGCTGACACATGGGTATACATTGGAGAATGTATACTGAATGACCCGCCATGAGAAAGTATCATGGATCGTTATATGAGTGTCATATACTTTCTCATGTGGCTATTAGTATGACTACTAGTCCTTAGACCTGAAGTCACCATGGTTCCCTACATAAGGAGTTATGTACTTTGGTTTCGTCAAACGTCACCCGTAACTGGGTGGACTATAAAGGCGATTACTGGGTATGTAACGAATTATGTAGAGGGATGTGAGTGATGTAGATGGGATCTATCCCTACCATATGACGGGAGCGACATCGATATTCTTGATAGAGTGAGACCACGAAGTGCATGGCCATGCCCAAATGAGTCAATATGAGATATTGAGCTCATTTGATTTAGTGAGTCTACTTGGAGTTCAAGATTTAGATTGGTCAGAGGATGACACGGTCTAGGCCTCACATTGATCAATATAGATGTCTAGGATAGAAGGACAATGTCACATATTGTGAGGAGTCACAATTAGTAGTCACAAGGTGATGTTGGATCTCAGCATTCTTGTAACTTGGGTAGCAATGATGTATTGCTAGATGCCGCTCATTGCTTATGTTTCTAAAGGAGTTTAGGAACATTGCCAACGTTACAAGAACCTATTGGGTCACACACAAAGAACAAGTGGATGGAGATTAGGTTCATATGATGAACCAAGAGGATTAGATTCATTTGATGAATTAAATTGGATTAAGAGTAATCCAAATTGGGCTAGCTTGAGTTAGACTCAAGTTGATTCATGTGTTCAATGAGTCTAATTTATATTATGATTCATTGAATCAATTTAATTAAATGAATTAGATTCATTATATTAAATTGACTTGAATTAAATGGTTTGATTAGATCAACCATGAGAGAGAGATTAAGTCAAGTTTGACTTGACTTGAGAGGAAGAGGAAGAGTCAAGTTTGACTTGACTTTGCCACATCATATGTGTGACTTGGCATTAAGTGGCCAATGATGATGTGCCACATCATCATAGTTAATACATGATTATGCCACTTAATGGAAGTTACACTTCCTTCTTTGTTTTAATGTGGCCGGCCACATTAATGAGAGTAATTACTCTCATTGTGGCCGACCACTCAAAATGAAGGGAATTGATGTTTTTCATTTTAATGGTTATTAACTCCTTCTTCTTCCTCCTTGAGTGGTCTCTCTTCTCTCCATGGTGCTGTTGCCGTGAGGTTCTAAGAGTGGAGAGGATGATTTGAGTTCCCAAAAGTAGAAAGGGTAAGTGAAGGTCACATAGAAGAGTGTTCTTGGTTTTTATCCTCTCTTCTTTGATCTCCTTTCTTCTTCCATTCCATCCGAGAGCCCTAGAAAGTGCTAGCACACTTGGGGGCTCTCTTCTCCATCCTTTGAGTGTGAGAGACACTCCTTGTTCGTGTGGATATCATTAGAGGAGTGTCTACGTTGACACTCTCGAGATCCGGCGTACCGTTGGACGAGCAGGATTTGCGAGGGCACGCTTCAAGGGTAAAATTCTTAACACATAGATCTAGGAGTAGATCTAGATATTTTGAAACTCGTACTCGTAATTTTCGTTCGGTTTTCCTTGCACGGATCTACGGCTTTGGGTGATTCGGGGTTTCCTCGACGCGAAAAGCGGTTTTCGCTGCCCGAAAAACCCAACACGTCGACCTAGGGACGTACTAAGGAGCCCATCCCTTTACTAGACCCGTTCATAGTCCGTCGGCCTAGGGGCGCTTATGGAGCCCATCCTTGGTACAAGCTATATAAAGTAAAATATCCTATCATGGTTCATATCATAACATAACATATCTTATTTTATCATATCATGAGGAGTAAAGCATGCATATTTGGGCACACAGCACATGCATGGATCATAAGCATACATAATGAGCATGTCATTAGCCATATCATAAAGCATGCATATTTGGGCACACAGCACATGCATGGATCTTAAGCATATATAATGAGCATGTCATTTACCATATCATAAAAGCATGCATATTTGGGCACACAATACATGCATGAATCATAAGCATACATAATGAGCATGTCATTTACCATATCATAAAGCATGTATATTTGGGCACACAGCACATGCATGGATCATAAGCATACATAATGAGCATGTCATTTACCATATCATAAAGCATGCATATTTGGGCATACAGCACATGCATGGCTCATAAGCATACATAATGAGCATGTTATTTGTCATATCATAAAGCATGCATCTTTGAGCACATAGCACATCATAAAAGACGCAATCATGCATGGCATCATTAAATAACATCTCCTAATTCATAACGTATCATGTGAGGCATATCTAAGCTTCTAAACTCATAATGGCCGAACCACTTATAAAGAGGAAACCAGGCTATAGGCAACATGCAAGCATAAATACCTAGCTAAATTCATATCATATTATCAAGAGGTACATGAGCATGCTAGGTTAACTTTTTAGCTTCTCTAAATCCTAATTTGGTTCTTGGCCGAACCACTCATGAAGGGAAATTAAGTTTTAAACAACATGTAAACATAAACACCTAGCTTAAATTCATATCATATCATCAAGAGGTACATGGGCATGCTAGGTTAACTTTTTAGCTTCTCTAAACCCTAATTTGGTTCTAGGCCGAACCACTCATGAAGGGAAGTTAAGCTTTAAACAGCATGTATACATAAACACCTAGCTTAAATTCATATCATATCATCAAGAGGTACATGAGCATGCTAGGTTAACTTTTTAGCTTCTTTAAACCCTAATTTGGTTCTTGGCCGAACCACTCATGAAGGGAAGTTAAGCTTCAAACAACATATAAACATAAATACCTAGCTAAATTTATATCATATCATCAAGAGGTACATGAGCATGCTAGGTTAACTTTTTAGCTTCTCTAAACCCTAATTTGGTTCTTGGCCGAACCACTCACGAAGGGAAGTTAAGCTTTAAACAACATGTAAACATAAACACCTAGTTAAATTCATATCATATCATCAAGAGGTACATGAGCATGCTAGGTTAACTTTTTAGCTTCTCTAGAACCTAATTTGGTTCTTGGCCGAACCACTCATGAAGGGAAAATTAAGCTTTAAATAACATGTAAACATAAACACTTAGCATAAATTCATATCATATCATCAAGAGGTACATGAGCATACTAGGTTAACTTTTTAGCTTCTCTAAACCCTAATTTGGTTCTTGGCCGAACCACTCATGAAGGGAAGTTAAGCTTTAAACAACATGTAAACATAAACACCAAGCTTAAATTCATATCATATCATCAAGAGGTACATGGGCATGCTAGGTTAACTTTTTAGCTTCTTTAAACCCTAATTTGGTTCTTGGCCGAACCACTCATGAAGGGAAGTTAAGCTTTAAACAACATGTAAACATAAAAAAAAACCAACCCAATCCCTTAACATAACATGCATATCATAAGGATGTAGTGAACATGGTTAGTTTAGGTCTTAAACTTTCCTAGGTCCTTCATCTATACTTGGCCGAAAGTTCATGTTTATAAATCTAGGTTTTAAGTCAACATACAACATGAGAACATTAACTAGCTTCTTATACTAGGGTACTTATCATAAGAACATAATGAACACGCTTTATTTAGATCTTGATCTACCCAAATCTTTATTTTTCTATACTTGGCCGAAAGTTCCAACTTGTGACCCTAGGTTTTAAGCATTCTACTCTTATGTGAAAACAAAAGCAACTTGTACCACAGGTGAGGGGATACTTACATCCTTTTGCTTGTGGTTTTTCTTAAGGAAAGATACTCTAGGTGAAGAGGAAGAAGAGAGCTTCTTTTTCTTGCACTCCCTTTTGTTTCTCTTGCTTGGAAGGGGTAGATCTTGAAGGCTCCTTCTTATAATTTAGTTTTCTTGGAGAGGAACCTTAGCTTAACTTTTGGAAATGAGGAGAGGGAGAACTTTTGGTTTCGGTGGGGAATGAAGAAGGAGAAGGAAGGAGGAAGAAGAAGAAGGAAGGATTAATCTCTTGCTTTTCTTCTCTCAATCCTATTTATTTCCATGTAAATGAAGCATGTCCTCATTCATTCCCTTAACCCCTCTATTTCCTCATTCTTTTCATCTCACGAAAATAGAGAGAGGGAGGGAAGCAAGCAACTTGTCTTTTGCTTGCTCCTTCTCTTAACCAAGAGGAAAAGAAAGTAAGCTACTTGGTTTTCTCTTGTTCCTTTACTTAACCATCTTCTCACCTTTACTAACATTTCCATTCTTTTCTATTCACATATCATTCATTACTCTAGTGGTTCTATGCACCAATTTAACTCTATCATTTGTGGGAGGTTCAAGGTTCAATCCTTGACCTCACATCTTTTATTTTGGTTTCTATTTTTTTCCATTTTTCTCTTTCTTTCTTTTATTCTTCTATTTTAAAGAAAAATACTCTTAGGTATAACTTAGCATTTCGTGGGTGTTACATAGCCAGCTTCCATGAGTTTATCCACTTCTTCCTTGATGATTTGATTTTGCTCAATACTAAAATTTCTCTTTCTTTGCATGACACGATGAGCATCTGGGAAGACATGAAGAGAATGCTCCATTATTGAAGGAGAAATGCCCGTGACCTCTCTGGGCGTCCAAGCAAAGACATCATTATTCTTCTTCATGTATTGAACCAGCTCAGTTTTCAGCATGGGATCAAGATCGGCCGCGACATAGGTAGTAGCTTCAGGCTGACCGGTCTGTATTTGGACCTCTTCCTTTTCCTCATAAACCAGAACAGGTGGCTTTTCTTGAATGACATTGACCTCTATTTTTTGAATCTTTCGGGCGACATTGGCTTCGATTCTGACAATCTCCACATAACATTTACGAGCCATCTTTTAATCGCCGCGTACTTCTCTGACCTGGTCATCAACAGGAAATTTAATCTTCTGGAAAAAAGTAGAAACAACCGCCCTAAACTCATTTAAGGCCGACCGACCCAGTATCACATTATAGGAGGAGGGGGCATCCACCACCATAAAGTAGGATCTTCTTATTCTCATAAGAGGCTCCTCCCCTAGAGATATGGCCAATTTTATCTGGCCAAGCGGTTGTACCTCATTACCAGTGAATCCATATAAAGGAGTCACCATCTGTTGAAGTTCGCTCGAGTCAATTTGCAGCTGATCAAAAGTTTTTTTGAAAATAATATTCATAGAACTGCCAGTATCTATAAAGGTACGAGAAATAGTATAATTGGCTATCACAACCTTAATTATTAGTGCATCATCATGGGGTATTTCTACCCCTCAAGATCTTTGGGCCCAAAACTGATTTCTGGCCCTGCTGCTCTTCCATGTTGCAGCCTACAACATGGATCTCAAGTCTCCGCGCATGTGCATTTTTGGCCCTGTTGGAATCTCCATCAGTGGGCCCGCCCGCGATCATATTAATGTTTCCTCGGGCAACATTGCTTTTATTCTCTTCTTGTCGGGCGGTCATAGTTTCAGGCTGAGTCTTCTCAGGCACCTGAGTTGTACCGGCCGGGATTGGAAATACGCCTTGTTGAGTCTCGACCGAGCGATATTCTAATTTGAGCGGACTTTGCTGCCTGGGATATTGTTGCTGATAATAGTTTCACCTTTGATAACGACCCCTATTTGCTCTTTTGTTTTTAAAAACAAAACAGTCTTTGGTATGATGACTGCTGGTCTTGTGATAAGTGCACCATCTTCTTGGTGCTTCTTACTGTATCTCCACATGTTGTACTGCTTTTGGATGATATTTTAGATGACGATGGGGCGGATGCACTACTCGAGGTCCCCTAGGTGGAGGGACAGGCGCGGGAGCCTTCTCTTTAACAGGGGTAGGAGAAGAAGTAGTACCCTCTTTTCTGCGGGCAGCTTGAGCTTCTGCAACATTAATGAATTCAGTGGCACGTTCAATTAAGGAGTCAAAATTGGCAGGAGGGTTTCTCACCAGATCTTTAAAGAAATCATTATCATTCATGCCTTGAGAGAAGGCACTCACCAATATCTCGGTAGTAGCATTGGGCACATCAATAGCTACCTGATTGAATCTTTTGATATAGGCTCTAATGGACTTCTTAGATGCTTGTTTAATTGAAAATAAACTCCAGGGAGTTTTATGATACCTTTTGTTGCTGGAAAAATGGTGTAGGAAAATCTTCTTGAAATCCTTAAACTTTCGGATAGATTTTTCCGACAATTTCTTGAAACAACGTTGTGCAGCTCCTCCGATTGTTGTAAGGAACATCATGCACTTCACCCCATCAGAAAATTGTTGTAATAATACTGCATTCTCAAATTTCAACAAATGATCCTCTAGATCTGTAGTCCCAGTGTATTCGCCGATCTGCAAATTTTGATACCGCTTAGGAAGCGTATCATCCAGTACACTTTGGGAAAATGGAGAAATGACTCTTTCTGGCGAGCTATCACTAGCTACCATCATCTTAGCTTTGCGCTTCTCTTTGTCTGGTGCCTCACCAAAGGATTCTTGAAATATAGACCTTCGTCCTCCCTATTCCAAAGGAGTACGAAGGAAGGCTCGAGGGCGCCTAGTTGGAGAAGCAGCAGCCGGAGGGAAATATACATGATCTTCTTCTTCCAGCTCCTTTCCCTTCCGATGCTTAGTAGTCAAAACCGCCGGATTATGAGCTACTGGCAGAGTAGCTCCAGTATGAGCTTGTTGTTGTTGTAAAACCTTCTGCACATGAGTGTTGATGATGAAATCCAAATATTCATGACTAATAGTGAGTAGGTTCGATTTTCCAGTATCTTCCATCTCGCAGTCTCAGATTTAGGTGAAGTTCCCATAGACTACGCCAAATTTGATCTTGTCTGAGAAACTTGACAAAATAGAAAGCTGGGAGAAAACCTACTGCTGATGAAGAGTAATACCTGTAGAATACCGATCCGAGAAACCCAAAGCGGATCGGGGAGAATGAAGTCACAGAATGCCCTCCTTGCGAGAAGATCCAAAAACGAAAGGAAGGATTCAATGAAGAAAACCAAGATCTGGAGCTTCCAAACCTTCCTGTGCACAAGAGACCAACCAACACTATTGTAAGTGACCTAAGACCGGGGTGGGAATCCCTGGCTAGGCCCTCCGACGCTCAAGTCAGTGATCTCTCTTAGTGTGGAAGAAGGAAGAAGATGAACAATAACTGGGAAACTAGGGTTGTGAGTGTGAGCATCAACGTGAACATACCTCGTTAATGGAGAGAATTCCCCTTTTTATACCACTTCATATAACCTCCGTAGTCATGAAATGGACCCTGGTTTGTTAGAGTTTGTTATGAGATGACGTAAGCTCTGTACTTGCATAAAATAACTTTTAAGGAATCTTTTTTGTACCCCAGATATACCTTCTTTGTCGTCTAGTGCCTTCAGAAGAATCTAGAAACATACTTCCCGCCAAATTAGCAAAACCTGTTATATAATCACGTACCACAGATATCTTCATTAAGCTATTTATGAATATTCTTGAAATATTTGCTCTTGCCTTGTCTTATAAGTTATATCGGAGTATATTTATCACCCATACCTACTCGTCTTGCCTTATTCGGAGTATATTTATCACCCATACCTGCTCGCCCTGTCCTTATTATGTTATAGACAACCTGATATGGTACTATGCCTTGTATCGGTCTAAATTGAACCTAGACCATGTCCGGTCGGTTTATTACTACCATTCAATTAATCGTTCAATAATATACTATGAATTCTATAAAGCCTTAGATCTTTTCAGACCCGGGCAATCATGTATATCCAATTAATAATAGTCTATGTTCAGGTACGCCATCTTAAACAATCTTGGTTCTTCTATCTTAACCGTGTAAACTCGGCCAATATTGGCTTACCTCTCCTGAGGTATATCCCGGCCGATAGTGGCCTATCCTTCTCAAGATATTCCTCGGCCGATATTGGTCTCTATCCCCTTAAGCCCGTTATCCTAGCCGATATTTGGCTATATTGTATTAAGTGTGTGACCTCGACCGGTATTGGCCTATCCTTCTCAAGGTATTACCCAGTCAGGATTGGCTTACCTCTCCTGAGGTATATCCCGGCCGATATTGGCCTATCCTTCTCAAGGCATTTCTCGGCCGATATTGGTCTCTATCCCTTAAGCCCGTTATCCTAGCCGGTATTGGGCTATATTTTATTAAGTGTGTGACCTCGACCGGTATTGGCCTATCCTTCTCAGGGTATTACCCGGCCGAGATTGACCTACCTCTCTTAAGGTATATCCCGGCCGATATTGATCTATTTTCTTAATTCTGCTATCTCCTTTCCCTTTTTCACCAAGGACCTACTAAACCTAACACATATCAAATAGCATAATCAATAAATTCAACAATAGTTAGTTTTACCTTCTTCTCTTCAGAGTAGTTGTGACAATCAAACACTAATTCAACTTTCTTTCCCTACTCCAAATATATGTTTGGATTGCTTTTTCCTTGAAATGAAGAAATCTCCATCTTGATATTTCCTAAGTTTCTATGAACATAATCATTCATTCTCCCTCTTCTACCACCAATTCTAGCATGACTAGATCTGCCACTAGAAACTCTATCATCAATGTCCTCAGATACGCCATCATCATCATTATTGTCATCATGATTATATTGCCTTGAATTTCGTGTAGGAACTCTACCAGCTTGGCTATTTTACAATCTCGAAATTACAACATCTTGTCTCTCTAATCTATCGAGGATTTGATTGAATCTGATTTCCATGTGTTCCAAGTGTTATCTCAAGGCTCGTTGTTTAAGTTTCTCTAGGTCTTGCTTTCTCTCCACTTGTCGCCATTAATGCAATCTGTTGACACTCAATCACTCAACTCACTAATGTTAGCCTTTTAAAGAACTTAGAATTGTGGCAATTTCCCTATAAGCATTCGTTGACTAATTGAAACTCCCAAGGGTATTAGGATAAAAGATAGGAATTGATATAAAAATACAAGTTGCAGAATTGAAAAGTGATATTAAGGACTGAAAGGAAATTTGCCAAAATTAAATCTTGGTAGAACTTAAAAGGAAAATATGGAATTGGAAAATGCAAGTATACTTGGCAAGACTTTAAAGGAGATGCGAAGTATACTAGGCAAGACTTTAAAGAAAATACGGAATTGGAAAATGCAAGTATACTAGGCAAGACTTTAAAAGAGATGTTGAGTATACTAGGCAAGACTTTAAAGAAAATATGAAATTGGAAAATGCAAGTATACTAGACAAGACTTTAAAGGAGATGCGGAGGATACTAGGCAAGACTTTAAAAGAAATGTAGAATTGGAAAATGCAAGTATACTAGGCAAGACTTTAAAAGAAATGCAGAATTGGAAAATGCAAGTATAGAAATAACAATTTTCTATACCCACCTTCTTTTTTTTTTCTTTCCTTTTTTTTAATCTCAGCCCTTTTTTTTGTTGATTTTTTTTTTTTGAATTTTGATCTTTTTTTTGCTGAAAATATATATTTTTTTAATTTCGACCTTTTTTATATAGCAACAAGATGACTAAAACTCACTAAGATTGAGATGATAATGATAAGTAGATAATGTTGAACAAAATAAAGAAAGATTCAAGCACAAAAGAAAAAGGATAACGAAATTGATTTAGAAAAACCAAAGCTCTGATACCAAATGATGTGAATCCAAAGAGAAAGATATCTCAAGAACCCACAATGAATGGAAGAAGAAAGAAAGAACTAAATCAATAAGATTGATGAAAAGAACGTCGACCCAATGCTTAGGAAAGCATGAACCTTGGTATAGAAGATGGTAAACGCCACAACCTTGAGATGGAGGTTGATAAGTCTTCGAACGTCACATGGAAATGCCTTGATAAATTCTAGTTTAATGAAGAACCAATAAGTGAGAGCCTCACCGTAGTTTAGATTGAAAAATATGTCAAAGATACATGTGTGGCTATCACCCCCTTTATTTATAGCTATAAGGTGACCAAAAACCCCTAAAAGGCCAAAAGAATGTCCATTTAGTAAAGTCCTATGTAGACTACCTAGCCATTTTAAGTTTATGGCTCTATTATAACCCAAATAAAAGTAGAAATTGAGTCTAAATTGAGCCTACATATCTCTACTACATAGACATGAGACTTAAGTGCTAATTAAGCTCATCTAAGGCTTGAATTAGGTTGGATATGCCGAACGACTTGCTCTTGGTCAAACCTTCTTCAATGGTAGCTTTGGCCTTCACATCTTCAATTAGTAAATTAAGTGCTTCCTTCATCTTTCTAGCCTTAGCCCTTGTAATTAGGCCTCCATTGATACATAAAAGATCATCATTAATATCTAGAGTGGGTTGACTATGATCTATATTGTTAGCTTGTTGCTCTTTTTCTTTGACTCCATCAAAGGCATCAAGAAAATTTGATGTAGATGCAGACACGCTCATGTCTGCAAAGTTGGATACTCTGACAAAAAGTTTGAGACTATGGGGAACAACACGGGCAATACAATTGTATGTGTGTGTGAGACTTGCGGAGGTTCGGACCACGCTCAAGAAACTTGCCCCCTAGGGTCAATATCTGAACAAATAAATCAACTTGAGCAATGTGATGCAATAGTCAGTTACAACCAAAGGTAGAACAATTCATACTCCAACACATACAATCCTAGGTGGAGGAATTTGTTAGAATGTATATTAAAAGCTTAGCATTTTGTATAAACATTTATTTTAAAATGAGAATCACATTGGTCAAATGTCTACATTTAGTTAAATGTGGTTGTCTATTTAATTTATATTGTAGATAACATGGTGTGTGGTGTCACACAGAAGATCATGTTATCAGTTCCTTATAAATTATAAATAGAAGCTCACAACCAAGATGGATTGAGACAAACCATTGGAATGGTTGTAGTGTAATTTGGTAGTACTTTATCTTGACTATAAAATTACACTAGTACACTATGTGTGTATAGAGCAGGACCATTTGAGGTTGTTCCTTTTATATTGACTGTATAAAAGAACATAACCTCTGTTATTATGGATGTGCGTACTCTTAATCCTGATATAATAACAAGCACATGTACTTAGTATTTATTTCTTTAATTTATCAAAGGGTGAGATTTATTCGTTAAATCAATAGGCCTCATAAGTTGGGAAATAATATTATTTATATGGTGTGTTGTTGATTATAGAAGGAAATTGTGTCCTATTTATTAGGATGATGATGTCCCCTTGAGGAGCTCATAAGGATTGTCATGTAAACCCTGTAAATGGACTTAGTTCCGACATGATAATGAAGTTGAGTAGTACTACTCTTGGAGCTAGATGTTAATTAAGTGAGTTGTCAGTAATTCATTTAATTAATGGACATTCGATATCTTAAACATAGGGCAATTAATGCACTCATGATAAGAAGGAGCCCATAATGTAATATGCGATTGGTGCGGTAGTTCAATAATAACTCTTTAGTGGTATGAGTTATTATTGATGAACTTGAGTTGGGTGTTCGGGTCGAACACAGGAAGCTCAAGTTCATCGGGAGGCCAAAACCAATTCATTCTCTAGGTCCTTGTTGTAGCCTCTATAAAGCTTCGCATTCACCCATTTTGATTATCCTTCTTGTAACAACCCACCCTTCTTACTACTACTCTCTAAGGGTGATCGTTACTTATCTATTACTCTACTTACTAGTGTCACTGATGCTGTTATTAGCATCAGTTAGATTTATCACGGCTCAGAGGAATTCCTACCGAAAAATTTCGGCAGAGTCTCCCCTGTACCGGTGACCAAATCAATAATACAAACAATATATACACAGCCAGAGGCGGCTGGAACATATTTTTCACAATCACGCAGTGATAAAAACCACAATAAGAAGAAAGAAACTACTCTAGCAATAGTAAACAACTATATCACTCCACGAATAATAAAAGAAAACTAATTACAAGTGCGGAATAAACTCAACTACAATCCCAATTGCATAATAACATTAAAAGAGAACTAAAAGAACTAAACAGAAAAGTCTTGGCAATTTGCCAGCTCATTCTAGATCTCTCCATAGTCCAGTCATCACACACCTTCATCACCACCACCTTGTCACCTTCCTTTCATATTTTAGCTTTTCCTTTATCTTTCTTATACTTGTTCAAGTAAAATACTTGTTCTTGTTAATACTTCTAATAAAAGATTGCTTCTTACAAACTGAAATGTTTAAACAAATTCTGACTTTGAAATGCATAAACCAAGAATCTGCCTACTATGCTAATAAAAAATCTACACTAAGACTTAACATAAATCTGCACTAATGCTTAATAGAAATCTGTACTAAATTACTAATCTACATCATGCAATTCCTTTCTTCAATACATCAAGCAGTTCCTTTCTTCAAGCATTATCCAGATATATTAAATCATAAGTCTTTTCTTTGTTGACCACAATGTTCATCCTGAGATTCAAGATTGAGATTATATTGTTAATGATAAACATAAATTTTTACTAGTGAAGGTCATTCTTGTTTCTCCTTTTTATTTTATTTAAAGAAAACTAGGAATTGAATCATTCTGCAGCCAAGAACCCTTAACCTTCCTTAGTAACCAATTCCCTTGTAATGTGGAAGAACCCCCTTCACAACAATTACTCCTGTATAATATTTAATTCCTAACCAGCGCAAATAAATTGTTGCATACTCCCTATCAGTCTTTCAACCAACATCACAAAATATATCATTCCTTCCAATATTAACAATTGCTGCTTCATGAAGCTCACTTGAAACTCTTTTTGACTTCACATTCCTTACACTTAGGCATTGGTCTTAATTAAATCGTATCAAATTCCACATTGCAAACTAATTCTTAAGCATGGAGGTCGATCCTCAATCGATTCGAGAATATAAGCAACCTAAGCGCTTGAAGCAGAAATGAAAAGGAAACTACTGTATAAATGCCAAGTCCGAAACCAAATGGACCTGCCCCAGCATATCCAGCCATTAGAAGATGGTAATCAAGTTGTTGAAACCAATTCACAAACACCATGTCATTTCCATAAATTCTTCAACAGAAACTAATAAAACCAACACCGCATTCATCCTATAACCCTCTAAATTTGTTTAGAGAATTAGCCATCATGAGGAAACAGATACAACATTAGAATCAAGTGAAAGCACACAAATCTGTCCAAATCCTAATTCATTAAACATGCTACTGCTGAATTAAAAAGGAGAAAGCAAATCTCTTAAATCTCTAGCAACATTTCTTTAAACATACTACTGCCGAATTAAAAAGGAGAAAGCAAATCTCTTAAATCTCTAGCAACATTTCTTTAAACATACTACTGCCGAACGCAAGGAAGGGAGAAGAAATCGAAGCTCGAAACTCATCAATTCACAATTCCTACAGCATATTCTGAAATATGAAGAAATCCAAACCATATGCCTAACTCAACAATTCATTTCTTTCTTTGAAATTCTCGGCAGCAGACATCAAGAGCACTGCCCTTACAACATGCTTCGAAATCAAGCAGGAAACAAGAATCCAAAACCTCAACTCATGGCAGCAGGTAAAGGAAATCTCAGAACTACTCTTACTACAGGTGAGAGCACTTACTGAAGACTACTCATGCTCATCTACTAATAAAAGAACAAGACATGCTGAAATGCTAAACATGTAAAGCTACTCATGCTCAGAAAATAGCAAAGAACTGTAAGCTAATCTAAATAACATGCTAGCATAAAAGAAAACTCAACTTGCTGATTTTAAAACAAAGTGAAACTTAATTCATTTGTTCTAAACTTATTCTTTAATTCACTTGTATAAAACTTATTCTTTAATACTTTATACTTATGTAAAATTTACTTTACTTGTTCAAAAACTTTATACTTATAATACTTCAAAATAGTAATCAACTTCTCTTGGGCCCGGCAACTGTACTTGATAGCGGTAATTGAGGTTCCACCAGCTACCCAGGGAGTCGCCACAGCACCTCAGAGGCAAGAAGCTTACCTTATACAGTGGTAGAAATTGAAACCAGAGAGCTTCTCAGGCATGACTGAGCCCTGGGATGCCCAGGCTTGGTCAAGACACTAGAGAGCACAATGGATCTTCTTGACTGGCCAGAGGTTGAGAAGGTCAAGTGCGCCTCTTTCTGCCTGTCAAGAGACGCTCGTATGTGGTGGGAGAGGATAAAGACCAAGAGGGCAGTCGATCAGATGAGCTAGGCTGATTTTCAGTCAGAGTTTTATGAAGAGTTCTTCCACCTACAGATCACCAACAAGCACTATGAGGAATTTATAGAGTTCAAACAGGGTGACCTGTCAGTGGAAGAAGCAGCCAAGAAGCTCAATAAACTAGCTCGTCTCTGCCCAGAGCTAGTAAGTACAGAGAAGGAGCGAGTCAGACTGATGCTCAGAATGCTGAGACCACAGATAGCACTGAATGTGAGCAGTGGAGCTCACCGGCCCCAGACTGGTGAAGAGCTGATCAGTAATGCATTAGTTGCTGAGCACTACCTGAACAACATCAAAGCACAACGAGCACAGCACAAGCCAGTGAAGATAGAGGACAAGTCAGCGGGGAACCAGAAATCCCAGTCAAGTAAACAGAACTGGAAAGGCAAGGGTAATAAAAGAAAGCAGTGGAACTCAAGAGGTAATCAGAAGGGAGGACCAGCAAACAAGCAAACCAAGTTTCCTCCCTGTACCAAATGTGGGAGAATTCATCCAGGAGCCTGTCTTTTGGGCAAGACTGGGTGTTATTCCTGCGGTCAGGAAGGACACATGGCTAAAGAATGTCCTAACAAGCTCAAAGCACCTCAGCCACAGCCAGTGCAATATGTAAGCCAGCATGCACAGTTGCACTACATGGGAGCAGCATTAGAGGGACCCCATATCAGTCAGGGAAGGTTGGAAGCTCCTCCAGTTCCAGCCTTTGACAGCGCCAGAGTGTTCTCCCTCACCAAAGAAGAAGCTGCTAGTGCCTCGACGGTTGTAACAGGTCAAGTAGTTATTTTTCAGCATTTAACTACTGTACTATTTGATACTAGGGTGACCCATTCTTTCGTATCAGTACCCATTGCCAGCAGATTACAGGTGCCTACAGAAAGTATGAACTCCAAGTTCCTGACGACCCTACCTTCTGGGGAAGTCATGGAATCCAATCAGTGGCTTCGGGCCATACCAGTCCGAGTTGCAGACCGAGAGCTATATGTCAACCTGGTAGTCCTCGCCATGCAGGATTTCAATATCATTTTGAGTATGGATTTCCTCAGCAAGTACAGTGCTTCAGTGGACTGCCGCAGAAGGAGAGTAATCTTCAGTCTAGAGGGTGAACCACCTTTTGAATTCACGGGCGTGCCAAGGAAGAAGACCCAAAACTTCTCTCCTCCCTAGCAGCTCACCAGATGTTAGCTAAAGGGTGTGCTCGTTTTCTTGCATACATAGTGAATGCAGAAGAACAGAAAGGACTCAAGCAGGAGGACGTCCGGGTAGTATGCGAGTATCCAGAAGTATTTCCAGAAGAGCTACCTGGACTGCCTCCGGACAGAGAAGTAGAGTTTGAAATTGAGTTGGTACCTGGTACCGGTCCAATTTCAAAATCTCCGTATCGCATGTCTCCAGCAGAGCTGAAAGAGTTACAAGAGCAACTTCAGGAGATGCTTGACAAAGGCTTCATCCGCCCTAGTCACTCACCTTGGGGAGCTCCCGTGTTGTTTGTCAAGAAGAAGGACGGATCTATGCGAATGTGCATAGATTACAGAGCTCTGAATCAAGTGACCATCAAGAACAAGTACCCCCTTCCCAGGATCGACGACTTATTTGATCAGCTGAGAGGGGCAACAGCATTCTCGAAGATAGACTTGCGCTCTGGGTACCATCAGCTGAAGGTGAAAGAAAGAGACATACCCAGAACAGCTTTCAGAACCAGATACGGACACTACAAGTTTGTAGTAATGCCTTTTGGTGTGACTAATGCACCAGCGGTCTTCATGGACTTAATGAACAGAGTGTTCAAAGAATACCTTGACAAATTTGTCATTGTATTCATCGACGACATTCTGGCCTATTCAAGGACTCCAGAGGAGCATGACACGCACTTAAGGATAGTATTGCAGACCCTACAGCAGAAGCAGCTGTATGCTAAATTCTCCAAGTGCGAGTTCTGGTTAGATCAGGTGGCGTTTCTAGGTCATATAATTTCTAAAGAAGGTATCCAAGTAGATCCAGCCAAAATAGAAGCGGTCAGCAACTGGAAGAGACCCAAGAATGCCAGAGAGATCAGAAGCTTTCTTGGTTTAGTTGGGTACTACAGGAAATTCGTGGAGGACTTTTCCAGGATAGCCAATCCACTAACAGCCCTCACCAGGAAGAACAAGAAGTTTGAATGGTCAGATAAATGTGAGCAGAGTTTCCAAAAACTCAAGAAGAGACTGACCAGTGCTCCTATCCTGACAATTCCAGAAAGTGATAGGAGTTTTGACATCTACAGTGATGCTTCCAAGATGGGCTTAGGAGCTGTACTCATGCAGGAAGGAAAAGTGATAGCTTATGCTTCCAGACAACTCAAAGATTATGAAAAGAACTACCCCACTCATGATCTTGAGCTGGCAGCTATGGTTTTTGCACTGAAACTCTGGCAACATTATTTGTATGGAGTTCAGTGTAGAATCTTCACAGATCATCAGAGTCTTAAGTACTTCTTCACTCAGAAGGACTTAAACATGAGACAGCGCAGGTGGCTGGAGTTGGTCAAAGATTACGACTGTGAAATCCTCGACCACCCAGGCAAAGCTAACAAAGTGGCAGATGCACTAAGCAGAAAATCCAGTGTATCCCTGATGTCTTTGTCATCATTAGCCCTGCCACTGTAGAAGGAGTTGTCATATTTTGGACTTGAAATTATTGAAGGGCAACTCTATGCATTGACCTTAGAGTCTACATTGCTTGAGGAGATACAGAGAAAGCAAAGTGAAGATCCAGACATCCAGAAGATCAAGCAAGGGATACAGAAAGAAAACAAGTTAGAGTTTCGAGTGACGGACAGCGGGATTCTTTATCAGGGGAGTCGCATTTGCGTGCCCAATGATGAAGAACTGAGAAAGAAGATTTTAGAAGAAGCTCATAGCACCCCATACTCCATGCATCCTAGTTCTACCAAGATGTACCAAGATGTGAAACAGAGGTTCTGGTGGTCAGGACTCAAAAGGGACGTTGCTAAATATGTCAGTACCCGCCTGACATGCCAGAGAGTCAAAGCAGAACACCAGAGACCAGGAGGAGTTCTTCAGCCTCTCCCAATACCAGAGTGAAAGTGGGAAGACATATCCATGGACTTCATAACAGGTCTTCCATGAACTACAAATGGATATGACGCAATATGGGTAGTAGTGGACAGATTGAATAAGTCTGCCCATTTCCTAGCCATCAAGGTGTCCCACTCCATAGAGCAATTGGCACAACTATACGTTAAGGAGGTGATCAGACTTCATGGAGTTCCTAAGTCTATCATTTCTGATAGAGATGGACGCTTCACCTCACACTTTTGGGAGTGTGTTCAGACTGCACTAGGCACCAAACTCAAGTTCAGCATAGCCTTCCATCCTTAGACTGATGGACAAACAGAGCGAGTAAATCAGATCTTAGAAGATATGCTCAGGGCTTGTACATTGGATTTCAAGGGAAGTTGGTGCAAGTATCTATGCTTAGCTGAATTTGCCTACAACAATAGCTATCAGGCCACCATCAAGATGGCACCTTATGAGGCACTGTATGGAAGAAAGTGCAGATCACCCATATGCTGGCAAAAAGCAGGTGAGAGAAAAGAAATGGAAGTAGAGCTGGGCATTCAGGCAGAGCTAATAGATGAGACTACTCAGGCTATCCAGTAAATCAGACAAAGAATTGAGACTGCCCAGAGTAGACAGAAGAGTTATGCTGACACACGCCGTAGGCCACTTGAATTCCAAGTAGGGAATTCAGTCTTCCTCAAGGTTGCTCCTATGAAGGGAGTGATGAGATTTGGCAAGAAGGGCAAATTAAGTCCTCGCTATGTAGGACCTTACCTGATCATAGAGAGGATTGGGAAAGTAGCTTACAAGCTGCACTTACCACAAGACATGTCAGCAATACACAATGTATTTCATGTCTCCATGCTAAAGAAGTGTCTCCACGACCCGAGCCAAGTGATTCAGCCTCAGTCAGTGCAGATCCAAGAGGATATTAGTTATGAGAGTAGACCTACACAGATAGTGGACAGAGCAGTTAAGAGACTAAGAAATAAAGAAGTGCCACTAGTGAAGGTCATCTGGCAGAACCAGAAGCACGAGGAAGTCACTTGGGAGCAAGAGGACAGTATGAGACAGAAGTATCCAGAGCTATTCTAAGTTCGAGGACGAACTTTTTATAAGGTATGGGGGATTGTAATGACCCAATTTTTCCCTATTTCAAATTCTAAAAGTCCATAAAAATATTTGGAAATACTTTTAAAATATTCTAGAGATTTTTAGAAATTTTTAGAGTATTTTTACGTAATTTTTGGAGATCGTTTAGTATGTTTACAAAAAGAAAGAAATTTTGAAGGTGAGATTCGAACCCACGACCTCGACCCGAGCCGAACCTCAGCCGAACCCAGCCAACCAACTGGTCTGCGGTTGATTTGTGATTAAGAAGGGGAGCGAATTTAATTAAGTTGTAGTTGGAGTAGAATTTAAACCTAGTTATAAGTTTTCCCTTTCTCGCCGAAAACCCTATCTGCCCTTCTCCCCGATCCCGACTGCGTGCGGCGCTCCGGCTCGGGCGACAGTGAAGAAGAAGCTAGGTTTTGGTCCCCAGCGACTGGCGAAGGCCTTCTTCCGACGATCCTTGCGGATCCGAGCTCCTCTCGCCTAAGAGAACGCATGAGCACGAAAGGGAAGCCTAAGTCTTCATCTCCCCGGAAGCCCTAGCAGCCCTACCGCCGGTTGTAAGTCCAAGAACAGTAGGTAAGTACTACTCACCTGCGGTAGGAGTATTTCTGCAATTTTGCTTTCTTCTTTTCCTTGCCGAGCATGAACAGATTTTGTATTGACTTGTTTAAGCATTTCGGTTGGATTTTGCTAAGCACAGCATGGTTTAAGGAGCTTTGTTTTAGGTTGTGACCTTGATGAGCATGCTCTGTTGTGTAGGGTAATACTTCAAAAACTTTATTTTTCGGTAGGAATTCCTCTGAGCCGTGATAAATCTAACTAATGCTAATAACAGCATCAGTGACACTAGTAAGTAGAGTAATAGATAGGTAACGATCACCCTTAGAGAGTAGTAGTAAGAAGGGTGGGTTGTTACACTTCCTACCCAAGAAAGAGGCCGACAACATCCTTTCTTGGTGCCCAAGCAAGGGGTCGGCGAAGCCTTTCTTGGTGCCCAAGATGTGGGCCGGCCAAGCCTTGCTTGGTGCCCAAGCAAGGGGCTGGCTATAACTTAATAGAAAAGGAAGTTTTTTTAAAAAACATTTTTTTAAAAAAAATATTTCCTTTTATGATTATCTACAATGGTTAAAAAGAGATATTTTAATTTTGTTAAAATCTTTCCTTTTTGTAACCAACCATAATAGGAATAAAACAAAGATTTTATTTAAAACAAAATTTTGTTATAATCTTTCCTTTTATAGCTATTTACAATGGTTTAAAAAGAGATATTTTAATTTTGTTAAAATCTTTCCTTTTTTTAAACCATCCACAATAGAAATAAAAGGAAAATTTTATTAAAAATTTTCCTTTTTAGCCGCCAACAAAGAATATAAAAGAAGAGGAGGGGGTACTCCCTAAAAAGAATAACCTAAGCTCTCTCTTCTATTCCCTTGGGTGGCCGGCCCCTTCCTCTCTATTTTTCCTTCCCTAGGGCCGACGACATATACTCTCTTCTTTCTCCTTTTCTTCCCTCTAGGGCCGATGCTCATCTTACCTTGGTGGTCATGGCTTGAAGGAGAAGAAGAAGAAGAAGAAGAGAGGAAGCACTTGGAGGCCGGTTGCTTGGAGGAGAAGAAGAAGAAGGAGGCACCTCTTCACTTTGCATTCTTTGTAGCCGAGAGTTTAGAAAGGAAGGAGAAGGCCGGGTGTCTTTGTCTTGGTAGATCGTCGCCCACACGACGTCCAAGAGGAGGAGAGGAATACAACATAAGATCAAGAAGTCTTTAAGATACAAAGAAAGATATAACTAGTTAATTGTTTTCGCTGTGTACTAGTTTAGTTTTCCTTTGTATGGATCCTGAAATACCAACACAAGAGGCTAGAGATCTTGTGCTTCGATTGAGGTCTCTATAGTTAAACCTAGGATTTACTGTAAGGAGTTTAAATATTCAAATTCTTTGAAAGGCTTTGTCTAGGAAGTGGTGGATGATCCCATACCCAAGAAGGCCAAGTGCCTCGCCAACGACCTGGAAGCCAATCCTTGAAATAGATATTTAATCAACTTCTGTAATATGGTTTAACTTCTGATGAACACATGGGTTGAACTTGGATTAATAATGTTAAGTTTCATTTGCAATCCATGTTTAACTTCTGAAAAGCACATGGGTTGCTAGGAAAAGTTCTGTGCTTGTATAAATTTTTGTACAGGGGAAACAGAACAGAATTCCGAGTAGCGCCAACAATTGGTATCAGAGCTAGTTTTCTGCCTATGTGTGTTTGGTTTTCAGTTAAATTATGCACTTTTCATACATAAATTTAGGCAGGATAATAGTAGGATGTGTAAATAGATCAACTCTGTGGTTGCAGGCATCCTAGTTCCAACTATTATGGCCCTATTGTGTTTGTGTATGATTTGGACCCTCAGGCATGTCAAGGACATTTTATATGTGTGCATGATTGTAATTATTAAATACTGCAGGAGCTGTATTAGTTTTAGGATTTTACATTCTGTTCGATCTAGATTATATGTACATTTCCTTGTGGAATATAGGATCGATAAATGTAAAATTTTTATTTTTGTTGCGGATCGTATCCTTGCGAGGCATGGTGCTATTTGAGGACCACAGGCACAATGAAAAAGGAAGCAAGATAGATGCGATGACATGACCCGTTGGCGGCGGCTAGGGTTAGTGGTACATGGAGGACAGCTATGGATGAGGCCATAATAGTTGGAAAATTATTTTTTATATTTATTGCCTTTTATGCTATTTATATGTGTTTTGTGTGTGTTAAAATTCCTCGTTTAAATAACTAAGTGGGAGAGGAATTATTTAAATTCCACGGTCTCCATTACTGGTTTGTAAGTAATGCATTCAAACTTGTGCGTTGGCTTGAGTGTCTTCCTCCACATCGAATGAATTTGTTTATGGATCACTAAATCAAACTCCCTTTATGGATGATTATAGGAAATTATTTAGGTTTGTGTGGTCTTCTCCATCTATAGGGGCACAATCCTATTTAATAGACTAAGTATCAAGTAATAGTATACACTTAGGCGCATTTAATAGTATCCTCCCCATCGGAGTCACTGCTATTATTTGTGTGACCGAAGAAAAACCGACTATTAATTTTATTTGCCATAAAGTTAGGATGACAAGATAATAAAATTAATGGGTAAAACCCCCTCTTACAAATGTGAATTTATATATGTCCAAACTATTGTGGCATACAAAATTCACGATGTTTTGAGGTGTTGGTGAATTTAAATGATATTGTTTGAGGAATCAATATTATTTTAAATTCTAAAGTTTTGACTAAATATTTTGTGATTCTTAGGATTTCAAATGATTCAATCCTCTTACTGTTATATTGAAAGAAAACAAACTTACTGGTCCCAATTACATTAATTGGAAATAAAACTTGAACATTGTCTTAACTGCTGAAGGTTACAAGTTCGTACTTCTCGAGGTCTATCCTAGAATGCCTGATAAGGATTCTAGTGAAGAGGAGATAGAGAGACATAGGAAATGGGTCAAGGCAGATGAGATGACGCGGTGTTACATTTTGGCTTCTATGTCAAATGTATTGCAACATCAGCACCAGGCCTTACCCACTACCTATGATATGATACTCAATCTCAAAGAACTCTTCGGATATCAGAATTGGGCTGCTAGGCAGGAGGCTATGAGAAACTTAATGACGACCACCATGACTGAGGGGATACTCGTAAGGGATCATATCCTCAAGATGATGGCTTATTTGACAGACTGTTCTCATAGTAATGAGAATAATGAAGGTGTATCTTATTCATTAGTTGTCGAAACATGTTTAGCGGTGTTATCTACCGGTACCTGGTGTATAGATACGGGAGCCACTGATCATGTCTGCAATTCATTGCAGGGGTTCCAGGAAACCCGATGAATTTATGAAGGAGAAATTACCGTCTACATGGGCAATGCTACAAAAGTAGCGGCTGTTGCAGTGGGAGATGTTTATTTATCTTTTGATAGAAATAAAACATTGATTTTGAGAAATTATCTTTATGTACCATGTTTTAGAAAGAACATGATTTCAATTTATAAACTATTTATGGATGGATATTCTGTTTCTTTTGATGACAAAGTAGTTGTCAAGAAAAATAGGGTAGTTATCTGTACTGGTACGTTGGTTGACAATTTGTATACTCTAAATCCAATAACTCCCACGATACAAAAAATAAAAATTAATAACACATCTTCTAATTCTAATAAGAGAAAGCAACCTTCGAAAATAAACCAAACATATCTTTGGCATCTAAGACTTGGTCATATTAACTTGGGTAGGATTCAAAGGCTAATAGCCGATGGACCTTTGGGTTCATTAGTGGTGGAAAATTTTCCAAACTGCGAATCTTGCTTGGAAGGAAAAATGACCAAGAGACCTTTTAAGGCCAAGGGGTATAGAGCCAAAGATGTGTTGGAATTGGTTCATTCTGATTTGTGTGGACCTATGACTATCCAGGCAAGAGGTTGTTTCGAATATTTTGTCTCTTTTATAGATGACTATTCAAGATACGGGTATATTTACTTGATGCGCCTCAAGTCTGAGTTCTTTAATAAGTTCAAAAAATACAAGGCTGATGTGGAAAAATGTCATGGTAAAGGTATCAAGACACTACGGTCTGATTGTGGTGGCAAGTACCTCTTAGGAGAGTTTAGGGGTTATTTATCAGAGGCTGGGATTCAATCTCAACTGTCTGCACCTGGTACACCCGAACAAAATGGTGTGGCAGAATGAAGGAATATGACTCTTATGGAAATGGTTATATCAATGATGAGTTATTCAGAATTACCAATTCATTTTGGGGATATGCTCTGGAAACGACAGTGTACATTCTGAACTTGGTACCTTCAAAGTCAAGAACCTCTACTCCCACAGAATTGTGGAATGGGTGTAAGCCTAGTCTGAAACATATTCGGATTTGGGGTAGTCCAGCACATGTGCTGAAGGGAGATGCTGATAAGTTGGAATCACGTACAGAAGTTCGTTTGTTTGTGGGTTATCCTTAAGGAACGAAAGGTGGTTTATTTTATAGTCATAAAGATTAGAAGGTCATTGTTAGCACCAATGTCCGATTTTTAGAAGAGGACTATGTAATGAACCACAAGCCCATGACTAAAATTGTTCTTGAGGAAATAAGAGAAAACACGTCTACTTTAGTACCAACGGTACAAGATGAGAAACCACAAGAAATTGCAACACGTGTCACAAATAATGTACAATTACAAGTAGTGCCTTGTCGTAGTAGGAGGGTTGTTAGGCAACCTGATAGATTCATGTTTTTGGGAGAATCTTCAGACTTATCCTTGGTGAACATGAACCCGATCCCTGGACATATGATGAAGCACTCTAAGATAAAGATGCAGCATCTTGGCAAAGTGCAATGAACTTTGAAATAGAATCTATGTACTCTAATCAGGTCTGGGAGCTTGGAGAACCACCAAATGGTATAAAAGTCATTGGATGTAAATGAGTCTACAAAATAAAAAGAGGGACAGACGGGAAGGTGGAAACCTTCAAAGCAAGGCTTGTTGCAAAAGGGTATACTCAAAAAGAGGGAATTGATTATGAGGAAACCATTTCGTCGGTAGCTATGCTTAAGTCTATCCGGATTCTTTTATCTATTGCCGCTCATATGGATTATGAGATTTGGCAAATGGATGTCAAGACAATTTTCCTTAATGGAAGTCTTGAAGAAAATATCCATATGAAGCAACCAGAGGGATTCATTGCGAAGGGTAAAGAGCATCTTGTATGTAAGCTCAATCGGTCTATCTAAGAACTGAAGCAAGCTTCAAGTTCTTGGAACATCCAGTTTAATGAAGTGATCCAGTGTTATGGATTTATTCAGTGTCCGGATGAGTCTTGTGTATACAAGAAGAGTGACGGAAACATGGTGGTATTTCTTGTACTATACGTAGGTGACATTTTGCTCATTGGCAACAATGTCAAAGTGTTGTTAGATGTAAGAGTATGGTTGTCCAAGTAGTTTGATATGAAGGATTTGGGAGAATGTGGACATATTCTTGGGATCAAAGTAATAAGGGATCACAAGAAAAGAATGTTGTGCTTATCCCAAGCTTTATACATCGATACTATTCTAGCTCATTTTAGCATGCAAAACTCCAAGAAAGGTTTTCTACCTTTTCGGCATGGAGTACCATTATCTAAAGAGATGTCTCCTAAGACATCAAAGGAGATAGAGGACATGAAGGCAGTTCCTTATTCTTCGGCTGTAGGAAGCCTAATGTATGCAATGCTATGTACGAGATAGGATATCTGTTTTGACGTGGGCATGGTTAGCAGATATCAAAGTAATCTAGGACAAGGACATTGGACTGCCGTAAAGCATATATTAAAGTACCTGAGAAGGACTAGAGATTATATATTGGTTTACCAGGCAGATGATTTGCTCCTTGTCGATTACACGGATTCAGACTTCTAATCAGATAGGGGCAATAGTAAGTTGACCTCAGGGTATGCGTTTACTTTGGGAGGTGGAGCCATAGCATGGAGGAGTGTTAAGCAGAAATGCATTTCAGACTCCACTATGGAAGCTGAGTATATGGCTGGCAAAGAAGCTGTATAGCTCAGAAACTTCTTGATGGACTTAGATGTGATTTCTGGTTTGCCCCAAATTATCACAATTTATTGTGATAATAGTGGTGCAGTAGCAAACTCGAAGGACCCACGAGCCCATAAGGCAAGTAAACACATTGAGCACAAGTACCACCTGATATGAGACATCGTAAAACAAGGAGAAGTTGTTGTCACTAAGATTGCATCAAAAGATAACCTAACATATCCTTTCACTAAGGCCTTTCCGACGAGAGCTTTTGATGGGCATGTTGTGTAACACCCATAGGGTCCTTAGCAAAATTCTAAAATATTCTATCATGAATAAAGAAAAACATATATGCTTTAGTTGAATTTTGCTCCTAGCCGAACACTTAAACAAATAAAATAGAAATAAAAATACATAAGGTCTAGGACTTGAACTCTAGATCTCTCATTAGATACCTGAATAAGACAACCACTAGACCAAGAGAAATTATTGTAAGGAAAGAGAGGGAAACCATAATTAAATGTAAGAAGAAAAGGCTCTTCTCTTAGAAGGAGAAGTGAGAGTTATCTTCTCCCTCTCTAATGAAGATATGCTCTAGAATATTCCTTTCTTACTCACCAAGAAGGGATGTATCTAGACTTTTCTTAATGATGAAGAGAGTAAAAGAAAGGAGGAAGAAAAATATATTTTTCCTTCCTCCTCTCATGATGAATAAAAGGAAGAAATTAAAATGAGTTGGCATTTTTTTCATTCACTCTCCTACTCTCCCTCACCGTGACCTCTCTCTCCCTCTCATCCTCTTGCCGAGACCAAGGAGCAAGGAAGCTCCCCTCTCTAGGAAGGGTCCACAACAAAAGGTTAAATCTCTAAGGAAAACAAGCGCAAGGATGTGAGTATCCCTTCACTGCAGTACAAGTAGCTTCGGTTTTTAGAATGTTTTTCTCTTTCGAAACTCTAAAACTTTTCTTGAAAGAAGATGGTCAAGATAAAGAATAGGTAGTCACTTAGGGTTAACAAGTGATAAGAGATGCTTCATGTTATAAAAAAAAAAAAGAAATTTAGAACTTGTTGCATGATTCGGCCAAGGATGGAAGAAAGGATCTAGAACAAGTTTTTTTTTGATCACATGCTTAAATTTCTACTCTATGATATATGAATTTCATATGTTGTTAGTTTAGTCTTCATTCTTCATGTTGTGAAGAAAAAAAAAAAAGAGAAACCTATCTATATGGTTCGGCCAAATTGATTATAAGGCCTTGGGTCAAGAATTTTAGTTAGAAACCATACTAATTGTACCTCTTTGTGATGTATGAATTTTTACATGTTTATAACTAAGGTTTTTATGCTTCATATGGAATGAAATGGTAGTAAACCCTACTGATATGGTTGGCCAAATTGAATAAATGGGTTAGGGTTTAAGTTTTTGAACTCAAATATGCTTAGAACATGAAGTACAATACCTTGTAGGCACTTAGATTAAATGGGCTTGTTATAAGTTTAAGTTTTATGCTTCTTATGGAATAAAATGATATGGAACTCTACTGATATGATTCGGACAAATGAAAATAAAAGGGTTAGGGTTAGAGTTTTGAACTCAAATAGGCTTATTCATGAAGTATGGTTCCTTGTAAGTACTTGTACAATATTCTATAGGTACTTAGATTAAATGTGCATGCTACATGTTTAAGTTTTATGCTTCCTAAGGGATAAAAAGACATGAAACCCTACTGATATGTTTCGGCCAAATGAAAATAAAAGGGTTAGGGTTAGAGTTTTGAACTCAAATAGGCTTATTCATGAAGGATGGTTCCTTGTAAGTACTTGTACAATATTCTATAGGAACTTAGATTAAATGTGCATGCTACATGTTTAAGTTTTATGCTTCCTAAGGGATAAAAGACATGAAACTCTACTGATATGTTTCGGCCAAATGAAGATAAATGGGTTAGAGTTAGAGTTTTGAACTCAAACATGCTTATTCATGAAGTATAATGCCTTGTATGTGCTTAGATCAAGTTTACATGCTATGTGGATAAGTTTTATGCTTCATATGGAACCAAATGATATAAGAACCCTACTGATATGTTTTGTCCAAATTGAGATAAATGGGTTAAGGTTAGAGTTTTGAACTCAAACATGCTTATTCATGAAGTATATTGCCTTGTATGTGCTTAGATCAAGTTTACATGCTATGTGGATAAGTTTTATACTTCATATGGAACTAAATGATATAAGAACCCTACTGATATGTTATGTCCAAATTGAGATAAATGGGTTAAGGTTAGAGTTTTGAACTCAAACATGCTTATTCATGAAGTATATTACCTTGTATGTGCTTAGATTAAGTTTTACATATTATGTGGGTAAGTTCTATGCTTAATATGGAATGAAATGAGGATGAAACCTACTGATATGGTTCGGCCAAGATGGATAAATTGGGTCAGGAAAGAGTTTAAACCTAACAAAACATGCTTAGGCATTTTCATGATATGTAGTCTTTGATATATAAGTGGAGTAAGCTTTCATGCTTTATGATATGTTGCATTTCTATGTCTTATGATAAGATGTGCCATGTTTATGATATGACATGATAGACTTATGACATGATATGCCATGTTAATGATATGATATGCTAGACTCATGATATGATATGCCATGTTCATGATATGTATGCTAAGTTCATGAGATGATATGCCATGTTTGATGATATGAAAATGACATGTTATGCTTTATGTTATGATAAGAACATGTTATGTTTCATAATGCATGTATGAATGGCTTATGTAAGAAGAAAAGCCTAAAGAGTTGCTTCCCTTAAGTTGGGACCAAGAGCACTCTTCATGTTATGGAAAAGAGTTGCTTCCCTTAAGTTGGGATCAAGAGCACTCTTCATGCTATGGTAAAGAGATGCTTCCCTTAAGTTGGGATCAAGAGCTCTCTTAATGATATGACAAGAATTATGACATGTATGATATGATGAGATATGATATGCATGATATTTTACTTTGTATGGCTTGTACCAAGGGTGGGCTCCATAAGCGCCCCGGGGTCGACGGACTATGAACGGACCTCGTTAAGGGATGGGCTCCTCAGTACGCCCCTAGGTCGACGGACTATGAACGGACCTAGATCCCTAGTAGGTTCGGGGCTAGCTACCCTGTCCTAGGGATTGCGCGCATTTATGTTTACATGTGGTACAAGCCAGGGCCCTTCTCATGATGATGATGATATGATATTTAAGTATGTATACTATATGTTTTGAAAGAAGCATGATGCATATGTGCATTCCATGATACATGTTTTAAAAATATACATATTGCATCTACATGCACATATTTATGAAATTATGTTTATGCACCCTTATGAACAGGTATGAGTTATGATACATGTTTACATGATATGATAGGCTTCATGATATGTGCTTACAGAATGTGATATGAATCATGATATGCATTCACATGATATACTTTGATATGTTATGCTCCTTATGTGATATGATATATTATGTTCTGCTTTCTCTCATGTTATGCTATGAGTTGTTATGGTTTTTACATGATAAGATATGTTCTATGTTATGACTCTCCATGCTATGTTATACTATGCTATGTTTTCTACATGTTATGTTATGTTATGTGTTTTTCGGATTTATGGGTAGGCAAGGATCTCACTAAGCCTTTGGCTTATAGCTACACGTTTTCCTTGTACTGCAGATAAAGGCAAGGAATGGATTGTTTAAGGGGAGCAGAGCAGGAAAGGCAAGGAAGATGTGTGTGGAAGTGCTGGTGGATAGATCTATTTAAGTTTTTTTGAATTATCTAAGTTATGCATGTGAACAATGTTGGACCTATGCTTATGATGATGATTTCAGCTAGTATTTCATACACTTATGATATTTTACTCATGTTAGAATAATGATGATATGATGATAATGTTCAGTATGCTTTGATTCACATGCCATGATAAGTAAACCATATGTATTAGTATAATTGATGTCTATGTTTCAGTGACGTCCGTCCCTCCGGGGTGGCCTTAGTGCTACCTGGAAGGGCGGGCGTTACAAGTTGGTATCAGAGCAGGTCTACCTTCCACTACACACACATCAAGCCTTTATCCTGCCGCTCCAAGTAAGAATTTTATGCTTAAATTTTATTTTGATGTGATATTTATGCTTGATCTATTTCTTTATGATGTTTTATAATATGCATGCTTATTATCTTATTTATTTAGTTATCACATTTTTAGCTTAGATATATATGATGGTAGATTAGGAACAATAACAACCATAGGGTAGTCTGGTTATGAATAATGATAACTTATATTAGCTTATTGTGATTATTGAAGATAAAGCATGGTTAGAACACGAACTACCCGAGCAAATGAGACGGTACCTCCACCCGATCTGATGCATGTGATTACCGAGCTCCAGTGTCAGGTCACGGAACAGCAACAAATGATCACTGCATTGATGAATCAGCAAGGGAATCCTGTTACACCACCAGGGAACCCAAATGCGATACCTATTATACATGCGGCTGTACCAGTACCTCCGGCATCGGTACCACCGGTAGTTCCTATTCCAGTGGTCCGACAAGAGGCATACCTGATTCAGTGGCAGAGGTTGAAGCCAGAAGCCTTCTTCGGAAACTGTGAGCCATGGGATGCTCAGGCGTGGCTTAAGACTGTGGAAAGCATCGTGGAGCTTTTAGATTGGCCCGAACACGAGAAGGTTAAGTGTGTATCATTTTGCCTTACAGGCGATGCCAGAATGTGGTGGGACCGAGTCAAAGCAAAGAGACAGGTGAATCAGATGAGATGGATAGACTTCGAGACTGAATTCCTTGAAGAGTTCTTCCATATGCGGGTGACCAATAAACACTACGATGAGTTCACCGAGTTTCGGCAAGGTGACCTATCAGTGAATGAGGCCGTGAAGAAATTTAACCGATTAGCACGCCTATGTCCAGAGCTGGTCAGTACAGAAAGAGAAAGGGTCAGACTAATGCTGAAGATGCTCAGACCCGAGATAGCCCTAAATGTGACCGGCGGCGTTAATAGACCACAGACCACCGAGGAATTAATTAGCAGTGCTCTGATCACTGAACACTATCAGAAGGCGATGAATGAGGGTAAGAGTCAAGTTCAGAAACCTCAACATATCAGAACCAACTGGAAGGGAAACTCCAACGGTAAAAGAAAACAATGGAACAGTTCTCAGGGTGGTTCAGCGAACAAGCAACCTATGTTTCCTCAGTGCACCACCTGCGGAAAGAAGCATCCGGGAAAATGCCATGTGGGCACGAATAAGTGCTACAACTGCGGATTGGAAGGACACTTGGCCAGAAATTGTCCTACTCAGATGCAGACACCTCAGCAGCAGAGTATACAGAACAGAGGTGCCCCCTCACAGCTACATCTAATGCAAGCTGCACTAGAAGGCCCTCAAATTGGCCAAGGGAGACTGGAAGCCCCGCCAGCTAGGACGAATGCCAGGATCCACTCCCTCACTAGAGAAGATGTGGCGAACGCTTCGACTGTTGTCACAGGTCAGATACTCATTTTCAGTCAGTATGCTACTGTATTATTTGACACTGGGGCAACACACTCGTTTATCTCTACACCCTTCACAAGTAAGATAGATATGCCACCGCAAGCCTTAGATGGCAAATTTTTAACGACCCTACCTTCAGGAGAAGTAATGCCATCCACTCATATGCTGCGAGCCGCACCTATCCGAATTGCAGACAGGGAACTATACTGTGATCTGATAGTGCTGGATATGCAGGATTATGATATAATATTGGGCATGGATTTCTTGAGCAAATACGGAGCTTCGATTGAGTGCCGTAAAAGAAAGGTGGTCTTCCGGCCCGAGGCAGAATTGATATTTGAATTTAGCGGAATGCCAAGGGGAGAGACTGAGAAATTCCTATCAGCTCTGGAAGCACGGAAGCTGTTGAGCAATGGATGCATGGGGTTTCTAGCACATGTGGTCGATACAAGTAGAGCAGAGGATCAGAAGCTAGAGAATGTCAGAGTTGTATGCAACTTTCCAGTTGTCTTCCCCGATGAACTGCCAGGGTTAGCACCTGACAGAGAAATTGAATTTGAGATCGAATTGATTCCTAGAACTAAACCGATCTCTAAGGCACCCTACCGTATGGCGCCAGCTGAATTGAAGGAGCTACAGGAACAGTTACGAGAGTTACTTGACAAGGGACTTATTCGCCCTAGCCACTCTCCATGGGGAGCTCCCGTACTATTTGTGAAGAAAAGGGATGGATCTATGCGAATGTGCATAGATTACCGAGCGTTGAATAAAGTAACAATCAAGAACAGGTACCCTTTACCTCGGATTGATGACTTATTTGATCAATTGAAAGGTGCCACCGTCTTCTCCAAGATTGATCTGAGATCTGGCTATCATCAAGTGAAAGTGAAACAAGATGATATACCAAAGACGGCCTTTCGAACGAGATACGGACATTATGAATTCATAGTAATGCCCTTCGGAGTTACAAATGCTCCTGCCCTATTTATGGAATTGATGAATCGAGTGTTCTCGAAATATCTCGATAAATTTGTGATAGTCTTCATCGACGATATTCTTATCTACTCGAAGACCCAGGAAGAGCATGCTGAGCACCTGAGCATAACATTACAAATTCTCCGGGAGAGACAATTGTATGCCAAATTCTCAAAGTGCGAATTTTGGCTTGACCAGGTGTCGTTTTTGGGTCACGTGATCTCTAAGGACGGAATTATGGTAGACCCAAGCAAGATAGAAGCCGTGAGTAACTGGAACAGACCAAAGAATGCCAGTGAGATCCGAAGTTTCCTCGGACTAGCCGGCTATTATCGGAAATTCGTAGAGGGTTTTTCCAGAATTGCAGCTCCCATGACGGCCCTCACCAAGAAGAACAAAAGGTACGAATGGACGGAGGATTGTGAGAGAAGCTTCGCGGAGTTGAAGAGAAAATTGACTAGTGCCCCAATTCTCACTCTTCCAGAAAGTAACGAGGGATTCGATATGTACAGCGATGCTTCCAGGTTGGGACTCGGAGTTGTACTTATGCAGAATGGAAAAGTCATTGCGTATGCCTCTCGACAACTTAAGGAGCATGAAAAGAATTATCCCACACATGATTTAGAGCTAGTCGCTGTAGTCTTTGCTCTCAAGATATGGAGGCATTATCTATATGGGGTCCAGTGTAAAATTTATACAGATCACCAGAGTCTGAAATATTTCTTTACACAGAAAGACCTAAACATGCGACAACGGAGATGGCTCGAGCTAGTCAAGGATTATGACTGCGAGATCTTTTATCATCCGGGAAAAGCAAAAAAGGTAGCAGATGCGCTCAGTAGGAAGTTCTGAGTTACCGGAATTCTTATTTTAAGTTCGAGGACGAACTTTTATGAGGTATGGGAGACTGTAACACCCATAGGGTCCTTAGCAAAATTCTAGAATATTCTATCATGAATAAAGAAAAACATATATGCTTTAGTTGAATTTTGCTCCTAGCCGAACACTTAAACAAATAAAATAGAAATAAAAATACATAAGGTCTAGGACTTGAACTCTAGATCTCTCATTAGATACCTGAATAAGATAACCACTAGACCAAGAGAAATTATTGTAAGGAAAGAGAGGGAAACCATAATTAAATGTAAGAAGAAAAGACTCTTCTCTTAGAAGGAGAAGTGAGAGTTGTCTTCTCCCTCTCTAATGAAGATATGCTCTAGAATATTCCTTTCTTACTCACCAAGAAGGGATGTATCTAGACTTTTCTTAATGATGAAGAGAGTAAAAGAAAGGAGGAAGAAAAATATATTTTTCCTTCCTCCTCTCATGATGAATAAAAGGAAGAAATTAAAATGAGTTGGCATTTTTTTCATTCACTCTCCTACTCTCCCTCACCGTGACCTCTCTCTCCCTCTCATCCTCTTGCCGAGACCAAGGAGCAAGGAAGATCCCCTCTCTAGGAAGGGTCCACAACAAAAGGTTAAATCTCTAAGGAAAACAAGCGCAAGGATGTGAGTATCCCCTCACTGCAGTACAAGTAGCTTCGGTTTTTAGAATGTTTTTCTCTTTCGAAACTCTAAAACTTTTCTTGAAAGAAGATGGTCAAGATAAAGAATAGGTAGTCACTTATGGTTAACAAGTGATAAGAGATGCTTCATGTTATATATAAAAAAAAAAAAGAAACTTAGAACTTGTTGCATGATTCGGCCAAGGATGGAAGAAAGGATCTAGAACAAGTTTTTCTTTGATCACATGCTTAAATTTCTACTCTATGATATATGAATTTCATATGTTGTTAGTTTAGTCTTCATTCTTCATGTTGTGAAGAAAAAAAAAAAGAAACCTATCTATATGGTTCGGCCAAATTGATTATAAGGCCTTGGGTCAAGAAGTTTAGTTAGAAACCATACTAGTTGTACCTCTTTGTGATGTATGAATTTTTACATGTTTATAACTAAGGTTTTTATGCTTCATATGGAATGAAATGGTAGTAAACCCTACTGATATGGTTGGACAAATTGAATAAATGGGTTAGGGTTTAAGTTTTTGAACTCAAATATGCTTAGAACATGAAGTACAATACCTTGTAGGCACTTAGATTAAATGGGCTTGTTATAAGTTTAAGTTTTATGCTTCTTATGGAATAAAATGATATGGAACTCTACTGATATGATTCGGCCAAATGAAAATAAAAGGGTTAGGGTTAGAGTTTTGAACTCAAATAGGCTTATTCATGAAGTATGGTTCCTTGTAAGTACTTGTACAATATTCTATAGGTACTTAGATTAAATGTGCATGCTACATGTTTAAGTTTTATGCTTCCTAAGGGATAAAAAGACATGAAACCCTACTGATATGTTTCGGCCAAATGAAAATAAAAGGGTTAGGGTTAGAGTTTTGAACTCAAATAGGCTTATTCATGAAGGATGGTTCCTTGTAAGTACTTGTACAATATTCTATAGGTACTTAGATTAAATGTGCATGCTACATGTTTAAGTTTTATGCTTCCTAAGGGATAAAAAGACATGAAACCCTACTGATATGTTTCGGCCAAATGAAGATAAATGGGTTAGAGTTAGAGTTTTGAACTCAAACATATTCATGAAGTATAATGCCTTGTATGTGCTTAGATCAAATTTACATGCTATGTGGATAAGTTTTATGCTTCATATGGAACCAAATGATATAAGAACCCTACTGATATGTTTTGTCCAAATTGAGATAAATGGGTTAAGGTTAGAGTTTTGAACTCAAACATGCTTATTCATGAAGTATATTGCCTTGTATGTGCTTAGATCAAGTTTACATGCTATGTGGATAAGTTTTATACTTCATATGGAACCAAATGATATAAGAACCCTACTGATATGTTATGTCCAAATTGAGATAAATGGGTTAAGGTTAAAGTTTTGAACTCAAACATGCTTATTCATGAAGTATATTACCTTGTATGTGTTTAGATTAAGTTTTACATATTATGTGGGTAAGTTCTATGCTTAATATGGAATGAAATGAGGATGAAACCTACTGATATGGTTCGGCCAAGATGGATAAATTGGGTTAGGAAAGAGTTTAAACCTAACCAAACATGCTTAGGCATTTTCATGATATGTAGTCTTTGATATATAAGTGGAGTAAGCTTTCATGCTTTATGATATGTTGCATTTCTATGTCTTATGATAAGATGTGCCATGTTTATGATATGACATGATAGACTTATGACATGATATGCCATGTTAATGATATGATATGCTAGACTCATGATATGATATGCCATGTTCATGATATGTATGCTAAGTTCATGAGATGATATGCCATGTTTGATGATATGAAAATGACATGTTATGCTTTATGTTATGATAAGAACATGTTATGTTTCATAATGCATGTATGAATGGCTTATGTAAGAAGAAAAGCCTAAAGAGTTGCTTCCCTTAAGCTGGGACCAAGAGCACTCTTCATGTTATGGAAAAGAGTTGCTTCCCTTAAGTTGGGATCAAGAGCACTCTTCATGCTATGGTAAAGAGATGCTTCCCTTAAGTTGGGATCAAGAGCTCTCTTAATGATATGACAAGAATTATGACATGTATGATATGATGAGATATGATATGCATGATATTTTACTTTGTATGGCTTGTACCAAGGGTGGGCTCCATAAGCGCCCCGGGGTCGACGGACTATGAACGGACCTCGTTAAGGGATGGGCTCCTCAGTACGCCCCTAGGTCGACGGACTATGAACGGACCTAGATCCCTAGTAGGTTCGGGGCTAGCTACCCTGTTCTAGGTATTGCGCGCATTTATGTTTACATGTGGTACAAGCCAGGGCCCTTCTCATGATGATGATGATATGATATTTAAGTATGTATACTATATGTTTTGAAAGAAGCATGATGCATATGTGCATTCCATTATACATGTTTTAAAAATATACATATTGCATCTACATGCACATATTTATGAAATTATGTTTATGCACCCTTATGAACAGGTATGAGTTATGATACATGTTTACATGATATGATAGGCTTCATGATATGTGCTTACAGAATGTGATATGAATCATGATATGCACTCACATGATATACTTTGATATGTTATGCTCCTTATGTGATATGATATATTATGTTCTGCTTTCTCTCATGTTATGCTATGAGTTGTTATGGTTTTTACATGATAAGATATGTTCTATGTTATGACTCTCCATGCTATGTTATACTATGCTATGTTTTCTACATGTTATGTTATGTTATGTGTTTTTCGGATTTATGGGTAGGCAAGGATCTCACTAAGCCTTTGGCTTATAGCTACACATTTTCCTTGTACTGCAGATAAAGGCAAGGAATGGATTGTTTAAGGGGAGCAGAGCAGGAAAGGCAAGGAAGTTGTGTGTGGAAGTGCTGGTGGATAGATCTATTTAAGTTTCTTTGAATTATCTAAGTTATGCATGTGAACAATGTTGGACCTATGCTTATGATGATGATTCCAGCTAGTATTTCATACACTTATGATATTTTACTCATGTTAGAATAATGATGATATGATAATAATGTTCAGTATGCTTTGATTCACATGCCATGATAAGTAAACCATATGCATTAGTATAATTGATGTTTATGTTTCAGTGACGTCCGTCCCTCCGGGGTGGCCTTAGTGCTACCTGGAAGGGCGGGCGTTACATGTTGAGGGGATGGGGATCAGATATATGATAGCATATATGGAAGCATAGTCTTTTAGTATAAGTGGGAGATTGTTAGAATGTATACTAAAAGTCTAACTTTTTATATAAACATTTATTTTTAAATGAGAATCACATTGGTCAAATGTGTGTATTTAGTTAAATACGGTTGTCCATTTAATTTATATTGTAGATAACATGGTGTGTAGTGTCACACAGAAGATCATGTTATCAGTTCCTTATAAATTATAAATAGAAGTTCACAACCAAGATGGATTGTGACAAATCATTGGAATGGTTGTAGTATAATTTGGTAGTAGTTTATTTTGGCTATAAAATTACACTAGTAAACTATGTGTGTTTAGAGCAGGACTATTTGAGGTTGTTCCTTTTATACTAACTGCATAAAAGAACATAACCTCTGTTATTATGGATGTGCGTACTCTTAATTTTGATATAATAACAAGCACATGTACTTAGTATTTATTTCTTTAATTTATCAAAGAGTGAGATTTATTCATTAAATCAATAGGCCTGATAAGTTGGGAAATAATATTATTTATATGGTGTGTTGTTGATTATAGAAGGAAATTGTGTCCTATTTATTAGGATGATTATGTCCCCTTGAGGAGCTCATAAGGATTGCCATGTAAAACCTATAGGTGGACTTAGTTCCGACATGACAATGAAGTTGAGTGTTACTACTCTTGGAGCTAGATGTTAATTAAATGAGTTGTCAGTAACTCATTTAATTAATGGACATTCGATATCTTAAACATAGGGAGATTAACACACTCATGATAAGAAGGAGCCCATAATGTAATATGGGATTGGTGCGGTAGTTCAATAATAACTCTTTAGTGATATGAGTTATTATTGATAAACATAAGTTGGGTGTTTGGGTCGAACACAGGAAGCTCAAGCTCATCAAGAGGCCAAAACCAATTCCTCCTCTAGGTCCCTGTTGTAGCCACTATTATAACGCCCACCCCTCTTGCTAGTGGGTGCGAGGTTACTTTACTTAACCATTACTATTGCGAAAACATACATGCTGATATGGGTAAGGTTTTATAGCCCCCTGGTAAGAAGAAAAAAGGGGGGGGGGGGGGGAAGGAAACTAAGAAGAGAGGCCAATATCGGCCTGGACATACCTCCCAGGCAGAGTTAGGACTATACCGGCCGGGACATACCTCCCAGGAAGAGTAAGGTCTATATCAGCCGGGACATATCTCCCAGGCAGAGTTAGGTCTATATCGACCGGAACATACTGCCTAGTCGGAGTTAAAATAATATCGGCCGGGACATACCTCCCAGACAGAGTTAGGACTATACCGGCCAGGTCATACCTCCCAGGCAAAGTTAGGTCTATATCGACCGGGACCTACCTCGCAAGAAGAGTTAGGTTTATATTGATAAAGACACACTTCCCGAGAGAAAATATTTGCATGAATTAAAAGGAGGTAGGATAATTTCGGCCGGTACATACCTCCAAGGCGAAGTTAGGCTAATATCGACCGAGTCATACCTCCCAGGCAGAGTTAGGTCTATATCGACCGGAACATACTTTCTAGTCGGAGTTAAAATAATATCGACCGGGACATACCTCTCAGACGGGGTTGGGTCTATATCGACCGGGACACACCTCCCAGGCGAAGTTGGGTTAATATCTGCCGGGACATATCTCCCAGGTAAAATAGGCTAATATTGGTCGGGACATACCTTCATGATGAAGGTAAGGTAATATCGGCCGGGACATAACTTCAGGAAGGAGGTAGGGTAATATCGGTTGGGATATACCCCGATAGGAAGCTAGTACGGGATGGTCGATCAATACCTTAGAAAGATACTGAATATTAACATGAAAAGAGGTGTAAATAGAAGACGTATGAGGAGGGATCATAGATGAATATTTCAAAAAAGATAATTAATGAAGATATCTGTAATATGTAAATACATAACAGGTGTTATATTTTGGCGGGAAATATGCTTCCAGAATATTTTGCAGGTACTAAACGACAAAGAAGGTACATCTGGGGTACGAAAAAGATTCCTTAAAAATCATCTACCATAAGTACGCAGCTGACGTCATCTCATAACAAACTCTAACTAACCGGGGTCCACTTCATGACTACGGAGGTTATATGAAGTGGTATAAAAAAGGGAATCCTATCCATTGGCCAGGTAAGGGGAGGGGTTTACATCATTGCACACATTCATAACCCTAATTTCTAGCTACTGTTCATCGTCTTCCTCTATTTTCCACACTAAGAGAGATCACTGACTTGAACGTCGGAGGGCCTAGCCAGGGATTCCCACCCTGGTCTTAGGTCACTGACGATAGTGTTGGCTGATCTCTTGTACGCAGGAGGTCTTGGAAGCTCTGGAGCGGGTTGTTCTTCGATTGGATTTCTTTCTTGGCCTGGGATCATTGTAGGAAGGAGGCATTTGGTAACTCTATTCTTCACGATCCGCTTTGGTTTTCTCGGATCAGTATTCTCTAGGCATTATTCTTCGCCAGCAGCACTATTCTCTATCAGCAGTGGGTTTCTTCTCCCGGTTCTCCATCTTGTCTAGCTTCTCAGACAGGATCAAATTTGGCGCCGTCTGTTGGAATCTCACCTGAATCTGAGACTATATGATGGAAGAGGCCGGAAAATCAAACCTACTTACTATCAGTCGGGAGGATTTGGATTTTCTCATCAACTCTCATGTCCAGAAAGCCTTGCAGCAACAGCAACAACAACTTCAAGCTCACACTGGAGCTACTCTACCAACATCTCATAATCTGGCAATATCAACTACCGAACATCGGAAAGGAAAGGAACTAGAAGAAGAGGAACATGCGTATTTTCCTCCAACTACTGTTTCTCCGACGAGGCGTCCACGAGCCTTCCTTCACACTCCTATGGAGCCGGGAGGTAGAAGGCCTGTGTTCCAAGAATCCTCTGGTGAAGTACCCGATAAAGAAAAGCGTAAGATCAAAATGATAACTAGTGATAGCTCACCTGAGAAGGTCATCTCCCCATTTTCTCAAAGTGTATTGGATGATCCGCTTCCTAAGTGGTATCAAAATCTGCAGATCAGGGAATATACTGGAACAACAGATCCAGAAGATCATCTGTTGAAATTTGAGAACGTAGCATTATTACAACAATTCTCTGATGGTGTGAAGTGTCGGATGTTTCTCACTACCCTCGGAGGAGCTGCACAGCGCTGGTTCAAGAGATTACCAAAAAAATCTATTCGAAAATTCAAGGACTTCAAGAAACTCTTTCTACACCATTTCTCTAGCAATAAGAGGAATCATAAGACTCCTTGGAGTTTGTTTTCAATCAAGCAGGCGTCTAAAGAATCTATCCGAGCATACATCAAAAGGTTCAATCAGGTAGCTATTGATGTGCCTAATGCTACTACTGAAATATTAGTAAGCGCTTTCTCTCAAGGTTTGAATGATAATGATTTCTTTAAAGATTTGGTAAGAAATCCCCCTGTTAATTTTGATTCCTTGATTGAGCGTGCTACTGAGTTTATTAATGTAGAAGAAGCTCAAGCTGCTCGTAGAAAGGAGGGTGTCACCTCTTCTCCTACCCAAATTAAGGAGAAAGCTCCAGCCCTTGTGCCTCCACCAAGAGGTCCTAGAATCACTCATCCACCCCATCGACAACCAGAGAATCATCCACAAGCTGTACAACATGTGGAGATACAGCCAGAGGCACCAAGGAGGTGGTGCACTTATCATAAAACTAGCAGTCATCATGCTGAAGACTGTTTTGTTTTAAGAAATTGACGAGCCAATAGGGAGCAATATCAGAGGCAGAACTACTATCGACAGCAATACCCCAGGCAGCAAAGTCCACCCAAATTGGAATATCGTCCGATCGAGACTCGGCAGGAGGCAATACCAGTCCCGGTCGGTACTAGTCAAATATCAGAAAAAGCACCTTCTGAAGCTATGATGACTCGACAGGAAGAAAACAGAAACAATGCTTCTCGAGGCAATATCAATATGATTGCAGGCGGGCCCACTGATGGGGATTCTAATAGAGCCAGAAAAGCACATGCCCGAAGATTGGAGATTCATGCAGTAGGGTGTAGCATGGAACGAGCAGCCGACCCTGAAATAAGTTTCGGGCCCAGAGATCTTGAGGGGGTAGAAATACCTCATGATGATGCTCTGATCATCAAAGCTGTGATAGCCAACTATGCCATTGCTCGTACCTTCATAGACACGGGTAGTTCCGTCAACATTATATTCAAAAAGGTTTTCGATCAGCTACAAATTGACCCAAGTGAACTTCAACAAATAGTTACTCCTGTATATGGATTCATGGGCAATGAAGTACAACTTTTAGGTTAAATAAAGTTGGCCATTTCACTGGGAGAAGAGCCTCTGATGAGAACCAGGAGATCTTATTTTATGGTGGTAGACGCTCCATCCTCTTACAATGTGATATTGGGTCGACCTGCCCTAAACGAGTTTAGGGCGGTCGTTTCTACTTTTTGTCAGAAGACGAAATTTCCTGTGGATGATCAAGTTAGAGAGGTACGGGGTGATCAGAAGACAGCTCGAAAATGTTATGTAGAGATAATTCGAGCTGAAGCTAACATCGCCCGAAAGATTCAAAGGATGGAGGTTAACGCCATTAGGGAAAAACAGCCCGTCCTGGTTTATGAAGAGAAGGAAGAAATTCAGATCCAGACCGGTCGACCTGAAGCTACTACGTATATCGCGGCCGATCTTGAGCCTACGCTGAAGGCTGCATTAGTACAGTGTTTGAAGAAGAATAATGATGTATTTTCCTGGACTCCCAAAGAAGTCTCGGGCGTTTCTCCTACCGTCATGGAACATGCCTTGCTTGTCTTCCCAAATGCCCGCCCGGTCATGCAAAGAAAAAGAAGCTTTAGCGCGGAACAAAATCAAATCATCAAAGAAGAAATAACCAAACTTATGGAGGCAGGATACATTAGGGAAGTACAATTTCTAAGCTGGTTGGCTAATGTGGTGTTAGTCTCTAAACCAGGAAATAAATGGCGAGTGTGCATTGACTTTCGGGATCTCAACAAAGCTTTCCCAAAGGACTATTATCCGTTACCCAGGATTAATCAGCTTGTTGACTCCACCGCTCGATGCGAATATATCTCTATGTTGGACGCTTATCAAGGTTATCATCAAGTTCCTTTGGCTAAAGAAGACCAGGAAAAGGTCAGTTTTATAACATCTGAAAGTACTTATTGTTATAATATTATGCCCTTCGGACTAAAAAATGCAGGAGCAACTTATCAAAGGCTTATGAATAAGGTTTTCCAGAAGCAGATTGGTAGAAATATGGAAGTATATGTTGATGACATCTTAATTAAGTCTCTTCAAGCTGCTGATCTGTGCAGGGATGTAGAGGAAACTTGCGAAACCTTAAGACAATATGGGCTCAAGTTAAATCCAAGAAAATGCTTGTTCGACGCGAAGGGAGGAAAATTCCTGGGATATATGGTGTCCGAACGGGGGATAAAGGCCAACCCGAGCAAGGTCAAGGCACTGCAGAACATGGAGCCACCGCGCAACATGAGGGAAGCCCAAAGATTGACAGGCCGAATCACAGCCTTGTCTAGATTTATTTCTAGATCGGCTGATCGTAGTTTTCATTTCTTTAAAATACTCAGAAAGGCTAATAAGTTTCAATGGAATGAGCAATGTGATAAGGCTTTCCAAGAATTGAAAGATTATTTGGCTACTCTCCCTGTGTTGGCTAAACCTATAGTAGGAGAAACTCTGTGGGTATACTTGTCGGCTAATGAGAACGCCATAGGCTCTGTACTAGTTAGACAAGAGGGAAAGGAGCAACAACCTGTATATTTTTCTAGCCATTTATTAAAAGGAACTGAGTGTAGCTTACGCCCTAGCATTGACTGCTTGGAGGTTGCGCCCATATTTCTTAGCACATGAGATTATTGTATTAACTAACAGCACTCTTGGGCGAGTGTTACTCAATCCGGAGGCATCAGGACGGCTGATCAAATGGACAACTGAACTTGGGGAATATGACATCCAATATCAACCTCGCTCGGCCATCAAGGCACAAGCTCTAGCAGACTTCATCATAGAAGTTCAAGGCCCCGAAGAAGAAAACACCTGGAAGGTTTATGTAGATGGTTCTTCAACTAGACAAGGTAGCGGAATCGGTGTTCTTCTTATATCTCCAAGGGAAGACAGACTGCAACTCTCCATCAGGTTGAATTACAGAGCTACCAACAACGAAGCAGAATATGAAGCCTTAATAGCCGGCTTGCAAGCTGCTCGGCATATAGGGGCAGCTCGAGTCCTTATCTATTCCGATTCTCAATTAGCAGCTCAACAACTATTAGGTAATTTTGAAATCAATAATGGTAGGCTTAAGTTATATGCTGAAGCGTTTGATAAGTTGAAGTCCCAGTTTCAAGAAGTAAATATACAAAAGGTTCCTAGATCTGAAAATCAAGTAGCAAATGAATTGGCTAAATTGGCTTCTGCTATAGAACCATGGAGTTTAGATAGGCCCGTGGAACAAACTCTGTTAGTATCTTGTATTGAAAGACATGCTGAAGCAGAGAATCAAAGTGATTGGAGGGCTCAGATCATATTATACTTGCAGCAAGGTATTCTTCCTAGTGATATAGAACAGGCAAGAGTATTTAAGAAGAGGGTCGCTCAATACACTATGGTAGGAGAACAGTTATATAAAAGGGCTTTTTCCAGACCTTTGCTTAAATGTATTGACACAGAAGATATATAGTTTATTTTACGAGAAGTTCATCAAGTTCGTGTGGTAGTCATAGAGGGGGAAGATCTTTGGCTCGTAAAATTCTGTTAGCAGGATATTTTTGGCCCACTTTACATGAAGATGCTAACAAGCTGGTAAGAACTTGTGTTTCTTGTCAAAAACATCAAAATATCTCACATCATCCTACACAGTTATTGAGAACCTCTATAGTTGCATGTCCCTTTGATCAGTGGGGCATGGACATAGTAGGTCCGTTTCCCATGGTAGCTGCACAGAGAAAATTCTTATTGGTAGCGGTGGATTATTTTTCTAAATGGGTGGAGGCAGCTTGCTCGAATTATGGAAGATGCAGTTATTAAATTTTTATGGAAAAATATAATCTGCAGATTTGGCATTCCTCATAAATTGGTCTCTGATAATGGAAGGCAATTCCAAGGGGATAGGATTTTAGATTGGTGCAACAGTTACGGCATTATTCAGGCCTTCACTTCTGTAGCTTACCCACAAAGCAATGGCCAAGCAGAGGTAACTAATAGGGAGATTATTAGAGGTCTAAAAACCAAATTAGATCATGTTGGAGGTAGCTGGGTAGATGAATTACCCAGTGTTCTTTGGGCTTACCGCACTACACCCCGGGAAGCTACAGGAATCACGCCTTTTCAGTTAGTTTATAGAGGTGAAGCAATAATTCCCATCGAGGTGGGGGTAGAGTCTGACAGACGGCGATTATATGATGAGGACAATGGAGATCGACGACTTATGGAGCTAGATTTGATAGAGGAAATAAGAGATAAAGCTGCTACCCGTCTTGTATCATATCGACAGCGGATGAGGCAAAACTATAACAAAAGAGTGATCCCTAGATTTTTCCAAGTAGGGGATTTGGTATGGAAACGAATTAAACCTATTGGAGATGTCAGTAAGCTAGCGCTACAATGGGGAGGACCTTACAAAGTGGTAGAAAAGCTCGCATCAGGCTCATATTATCTTCAAGATGCTGAAGGGAGAATTTCAGAGCGCCCCTGGAGCGCTAATCATTTACAGTCTTATCGAATCTGACCAGATCATACTATTTAAGAATGTGTTCACAATTATTTGAAGCCCCTGGTGAACTAAGGACAAGTATACCTACAATTTATATACCCTACTTCTTTTAATGAAAACCAGGCAAGACAAATATCATCACTGGAAATAAGTATGGTTCACACAGATTGATAAATATCAAGAGAACCTTCATTTTCTATTTCGAGCAATCAATAGGACGAAATCCTAAAAGGCCTATTTAGCTCCCCTCAAAGTCAAGAAAAACTGTCAAGAGGTTAGTACAAGAGTCATATTTTTGCATAGAGCAAAAGTCGATCGGGAAATTCTATGAAGTAATTTGGTCGGGTCTTCATAGGAGGAACCGGAGACTCTAAACCATCTCAGAGCAAAAGTCGATCGGGAAATTCTATGAAGTAACTCGGTCGGGTCTTCATAGGAGGAACCGGAGACTCTAAACTATCTCAGAGAAAAAGTCGATCGGTAAATTCTATGAAGTAACTCGGTCGGGTCTTCATAGGAGGAACCGGAGACTCTAAACCATCTCAGAGCAAAAGTCGATCGGGAAATTCTATGAAGTAACTCGGTCGGGTCTTCATAGGAGGAACCGGAGACTCTAAACTATCTCAGAGCAAAAGTCGATCGGGAAATTCTATGAAGTAACTCGGTCGGGTCTTCATAGGAGGAACCGGAGACTCTAAACTATCTCAGAGCAAAAGTTGATCGGTAAATTCTATGAAGTAACTCGGTCGGGTCTTCATAGGAGGAACCAAAAGTCGATCGGGAAATTCTATGAAGTAACTCGGTCGGGTCTTCATAGGAGGAACCAGAGACTCTAAACCATCTCAGAGCAAAATTCGATCGGGAAATTCTATGAAGTAACTCGGTCGGGTCTTCATAGGAGGAACCGGAGACTCTAAACCATCTCAGAGCAAAAGTCGATCGGCAAATTCTATGAAGTAACTCGGTTGGGTCTTCATAGGAGGAACCGGAGACTCTAAACCATCTCAGAGCAAAAGTCGATCGGGAAATTCTATGAAGTAACTCGGTCGGGTCTTCATAGGAGGAATCGGAGACTCTAAACTATCTCAGAGCAAAAGTCGATCAGGAAATTCTATGAAGTAACTCGGTCGGGTCTTCATAGGAGGAACCGGAGACTCTAAACCATCTCAGAGCAAAAGTCAATCGGGAAATTCTATGAAGTAACTCGATCGGGTCTTCATAAGAGGAACCGGAGACTCTAAACCATCTCAGAGCAAAAGTCGATTGGGAAATTCTATGAAGTAACTCGGTCGGGTCTTCATAGGAGGAACCGGAGACTCTAAACTATCTCAGAGCAAAAGTCGATCGGGAAATTCTATGAAGTAACTCGGTCGGGTCTTCATAGGAGGAACCGGAGACTCTAAACCATCTCAGAAGCAAAAATCGATCGGGAAATTCTATGAAGTAACTCGAACGGGTCTTCTAAACCATCACAAATCACAAGTAAGAGATCTTATAATTTCAAGACTTAATTAACCGAGATTACGCGGACATGAGGATGGAATTCAAAAGGGATACTATACATATGATACATTATTCATTTGGAGGCCTATCCATTTAGAAGTCCTTATTTAAAATTCACCTGGAATAATATACTTAGCTCGGAACTCAAGAATTTTACATAGCTCTCTATCCAGAGATCAGTTGAAATTATACATTCTTTTGGAATTATGAAATATACCAGATGTTGTCTGCAGAATAATTCATCGGGACAAGGCTTAACTTCACAGGATAAGCCAGGAATTCTCGAATAAAGTTTATACTCAATGCTCAAAAGTATTTCAGAAGGGGTATTCTCAAATCAGCATGATAAAGAAGCAAGTAAGTATCAAAATTTTCTTATATACTACAAGTACTTAGTTACACAGCTTTAATCACACTTGTTTTTCCATTAGCAGTTCCTATAGTACAAGTCTTTTATAAATGATCTCTTTAAACATTCGGAAAGGGGCCTTTTAAATCCGCGGGCAGTTCTTCGTTAAGCCTGCTGCGATTTATGAAAGAAAGGGGAGGTTCTTGGGGTAGGTAACCACCCTCTCTTAATTGTTGTAGAACTCCCGATACAGAATGGTTTAGAGCATCTACTATCCTACGAACGAATTCCCGAGCAAAGGATGAAGACTTCAAATAAGTCTGACGCCATTCTTCCCACCAGTTCTTCTCTTGCTCCTTGTAACTTTGAAAATCAGCTTGTAGTTTGGCGTTCTGATCTTTCAAAGTATTCTTCTCTGATTTAAGCTGCTCCAATTCCTTTTGAAGCAATGACAATTCAACCTCTTGAGCTTTCCTCTGCTCTTGTTCCTGTAGGAGAATGAAATCATGAGAGGCTAAGTCCTGAGCTTGGTCAGAAAGACAGGCATTATGGAGCTTCTCTACTTTCTCTAAAATAAGACTTTTTTGAGAAGCATCTGAGAGAGCTTTCTCTTTCAAAGCAATCTCTAGTCGAAGACCAGAGTGTAACCTATCCACCTGTGATTCTAACGTCCTTCTAGCAAGCTCTTTGTCTTTTAACAGTTGCTGACATTCCTCCAATTCTTGTTTCAAGGTTCCCAATTGTTGATTTTGCAAGGCCACCTTCTCTTGCAACTGAGCCATATCATTGTTAGAAGAAGGCGAAGCAGCCTTCAATGTCTCCAATTGAGCTTTCAACTTATTGTTCTCATGGTCCTTAGCTGTAAGTAGTTGATCGATATGTAGACTCGTGGCCAGAAACTAAACAAAAGGATAATGTAAGTTAAGTATGAAGATACAAAATTGATAACACATAACAAAGAATACTTACAGCCACTGCCTGACGACTATGGCAATCAGCTCGATGTGGGAGACTAAGGCCTCTTAGTTGCTCATAACCCTGCATCCAAGATTCGGCCAATAAACCTTGTAGTTGCAAAGTGCCATAGCTAGGTGGACTAGAAGGCTGTCCCAATTGAGAAGGTAAACCCGCGGCCAGTTTAAATAAAGGATGAGGAAGGGAAGAAGAAGGAGGCGAAGAAGAAGAAGATGCAATAAAAGGGAAAGGAATAGTAGAAACAAGAGGAACGGGGAAAGAACCAGACGGAATAGAAGGTAACAGTGTAGGAGGGGCTGTAGTAGTTATAGGAACATTAACGACTGAAGGATTTACACTTGGAGAAGATCGCCGGCAGGGTGCCCGTTTTGCTCGAGGCCTAGAAGCCAAGGGAGGCAAGGCCAGTGACAAGGACGCAGAAGACACAGGAGGAATAACGGTCATCTCAGAAGCAGAAGGAGCTGAAATAATAGAAGAAGAAGGAATAAGTAGACTGGGCCTCATCATCCTAAGAGCAGGATTGGAGATAATATGGGTAGGAGTTATCGGTGCCTTACCTCTCTCAAAAGAAATAGGCACCGGAACAAGAGGAGCTTGCACAAAAGTGCCAAAGAAATCGCCGAAGGGAGAGTCCTTAGTGAGATTTGGCTTTTTAACTAAGGTAACAAAAGTCTCTTCTTCCTCCTCTTCCATGAGTGCGACACCCTCTGCCTGTCGTTCTTCTTCGGAAAGCAAGCCCAAAGTAGAGGGATTAGGATCGGATCGGCGAGCAAACAACCATTTTTCTCCAAGATTATTGACAAAGGACTTAGTCATAGTAGAATTCTTGTACATAAAAGCTGGAAGAAGAGCATCAGCTGAAATACAGAGGATAAACATCATTATCAAAGAGATATTCTAATCAGTAAAGGCGAAGTGAAATAATTATACTCACCAAAGGAACTATCCAAAGGAGTGTCAATGTTGCCTATCCCGAAGGGAAACATCAAGCCCTCTTCGATTAGATGCGACAAACTGAATTTTGCTCCTCGCAGTCTGGGTAAAGTCGAAGCAACAGAGGGATCATTAAGAAGATCGTGGGTATCAGGAAGTGGAGGTAAATCATGTATCCATTGGATAGGAAAGGGAGGGGGAGAAGGGAGACGCATGTAGAAAAATTTACGATACCATTCACCTTGAGGAGGGATGCGGTTAAATAGAAAGGCCTTGGGACGAGACTGAAACTTGAAAATGCCAACATCTACTCGGCGAGGAATGAAGAAGTGATGAAAAAGACGGGGAGACAAGGGGAAATCCAACAGTTTTGATACCCCAATGAAACCCATTAGAATATAAAAAGATTGAGGGGCAAACTGGTTAAGCGAGATATCAAAATAACAGCTGACATTGCAGAAAAAAGGATGAAGGGGAAATCTAAAACCTTGTAAGACTTGGTCCCTGAAAATGGAGATACATCCTAAGGGGGGAAGATGTGGACCCTCATGAGGAGCGGGACGGATGATATAGGAGGGAAAACCATAGGTTGCCTGCAAGTCCACTTCTTCTGTATCTATGAGGTCGGAAGAGCATGAGAGAAACCACGCAGGAGAAGAAACCGCCATAGGAAGAAGCAATCACAGAAAAAGGAATCAAGAAAGAAGACGAAAGATGAAGAAAAACAGGAGAAAACTTCGTAAACCCTTATCTCTCTTTTTGCCTTGTGCTAAAACCCCTAAGCTGAAATAGCAAAAGAAAAAAAGGAGAGTAAAAGGTGCTTGGAGTATTAATCGTCATAAATGGGTAATAATATTAAAAAATAAAATCAAGAGAAAGAAGTAAAGTTAAAAAAGCTACCTCGGAAAAGGTGTGAATTTCCTTAGAAGTATTCTTAGGAAACCCTGACAAGGACAGATAGAAATTAGTACAGTAACTATAAGTTTAAGGCGTGGGTGTAATAAAATGGAAGTTGAGCGTCAGATAGTAGTTAATAAACGAGATCCATAAATAAAAATTGGACGGTTTTGATAAATCGGCAGAGATAAAGATCACTCAAAATATATTGACCAAAGGCTTATTATAATAAGGCAAATAATATACGCTATAATAAAACCCCGTGAGACTCAATTACTATGTGGAAAAAGACATATGAAGACACAAGGGTAAACCGGTCGAGTAAAATAAATCGACCAATATTAAGAATAGCATAATAAAGCTGTGTTAAATCGGGCGAGACATAACTAAGCTATAAAATATCGGGCGGTATTATAAACCTTAATATATACCGATCGATCATTAAGAAATGACCCATAGGGAAATGTCGCGTTATGGTAAACCAAATAGCATTAGATACATTTACAGAAAACCGATAGGTATCCTGAGAAAGAGTAAGATTCACAACCCAAAGGGGGTAATCGAAGTCACACGAGCTTATCATTACAAAATTTCAATAACTTGAATCTAAGTTAGAGTCAGCCTAGGGTACAGATCAGGAGGTTTGTTCTAAATTAGTCTGCGCCTATTTAAGAAATTAGGAGGGTCACGAGATAAGTAACTCTCTTCTCTTAATTGCTGAATTGCCCCTTGAGCTCCTGCAGTAAAAGCAGATAGAATGAATCTCACGATCGGTCTGTTGAACTCGGGAGACTCAATCATGGCCGTGGCTCGTTCCTTGTAACGAACATCCTCATTCCCTTTGTAGACTACCAATGCCATCTGAGAGGTCTTTAATTCATCTTCTTTGGCAGAAGCCTCAGCTTTAGCTGAATCAAGGGAGGTGGTCAGAGATGCTACCTCATCCTCTTTCAGTTGCAAGGCTTTGAGCTTCTCAGTCAATTCCGCTTCATAATTATCCTTCAGCTCGCCAAGTTTGGAAGTCAATTCTTGATTAAGGTCCGCAACCGATTTAAATTTTGCCTGAAGACTTTCAATTTGTACCTTGAATTGTTCCTTGGCGGCAGCAAAAAACGCTGTAGAAGATAATTCAACAACCTCTTGCTTTAGCTTATCATTCTCCGATCTCAACCTCTTGTTCTCAGTGTATAAGTTGTGTAGTAGTCAAGACAAACCCATATTTTCTATCCATCGCTGGAAATATAATGAAAATCCATAAGATAATAGTTGAGAAATAGAAAATAGGCGTTAACAAGCATACCTGATTCTCCTTGTGAGAGAAGCGATCAATTGCCTCAGGAATAGAGAGCTCTTCAAAAAGGGGACGAACTTCATCCCAAGAGCTGGCAAAAGAACCCCCTAATAATATGGGGAGAACAGGAATGGTAGAGGAATCGGCCGAGAAGGAAGAAGTAGGAATAGAGGGGGGAGCAAAGATTAAGTAAGAAGAAGGCGAGGAAGGCAAAGAACCGGAAGTTGGTATAGATAGAGGAAAAGAAAAAGAAACATCCCCAGAGGTGCTGGCACTGGAGAAAGGCGAGGCAGGAAAATTGAGAGAAGGATAAAGCTCTGCCAGCGTCGGTTCATCAGAAGGAAGGCCAGCCGAAGCAAAGCCTTCTGAAATCAACTCGTCAGCAGGAAGAATAAGCCTCCTTTTTTAGAGAGGAGCCCTGGTTAGTTTGCGTCCTGGACGCTTGCCCGTGGAAATTTCAGCTATCAATTTACCAGAGCTACCAGGAGACGTGAGCTCGATGAAAGGAAGAGAGGTAGATGAGGAGACAGCAGCAACCACTGGAGAGGTAACAGTGGGTGTAGGATTGGGAAGGATCTCTACAGCAGGATCCCCAAGAGAACCTTCAGGAGCCTCACGAACCCCTGAAGAGCTAGGTACTTCAGCTAAAGAAGTCGGCTCTCCGATTGAGGGTGGAGGGGTGATAGCGGCCAGAAACTTGGCTTCCTTGGCACGAAGCAGGTCCTCTTCCACGCGTATTTCTTCGTCAATCAAGGCATCATAAAAGCTTTCCACTGTATAGAAAATAAAAACAGTTTAGACAGTTAAAAGCGAGAAGAAAGGAACAAGATGTTACCTAAGGAAATGTGGGTATCAGGTTTGACGGGGCTTAAACCAAATAGGTATAGAAGCTCGACCTTCAACCATTTCGGGATCGAGAGTCGGTGACCTAATAACTTCTCACAATAAATAGGAAAAGAAGGAAGAAGATGAAACTCTCTAACGTCGGGCAAGGGAGGCAAGAAAGATTTCCAAGCATGAGACCAAGGAATAGGTCCCGGAAACTTTAAAAAGAAAAAATGAGATTTCCAGGCTTTGAGAGACGACGGCATATCTCCAAAAAGGACCATTTTAGTTCGCGACTGGAATAAGAAGACACCAGGTTCTGAGCACTTGGGATAGGAAAACATGAAGAAATTTTGAGGAGTTGGAGGAATATCCCATAGACGAAACAACATGTAAGTACCGCATAGGTAACGAAATGCATTAGGGGCAAACTGCTGCAAAGGAATATCAAAATACCGACTTATCTCAATCAAGAAAAGAGGAATGGGGAACCTTAAGCCCCCTATCAACTGATCCCTGAAAAAAGTCACGCAATTATCAGGGGGATGATGAGGTCGATCATTCGGTGTTGGGAGTATGATTCTATATTCCCTAGGAATTTCATATTGACGACGGATGGATAATCTAGCATTCTTATCAAAGGTAGAAGACATATGGACATACCAAGGAGCAATTGTTTCCGCAGCCATGGACAAAAGTATAAGCTAGTGAAGCAACAGGTTACTTATTGAAGACAAGAAAAGAGATCGTCGAGAAACGATGAGCCCAGGATATGGTTGAAGGCAGCAACAAGAAAAGAACTCTAGAGAAGAAAAAAGGAAGGACAAGGTTTAAAAGGAGACGAAGGGTTTAGGGTTTGAAAAGCACACAACTGTCGTCAGATCAAGACACTGGTGGCTCAGCAGACGCTGAGGATCGCAATAGAAAGGCAAAAAACCTACGTGACGTGGCGGTCAGAAAAAGTATGTGCCATACCATCATAAAAACATTCACGTCGGATGTGATAGGTCGGATCACACTGGGTTTGGTAGCCTCTCAGGATACGTTTCTAACACTCTCTCACCCGAAAAAGAACCAATCACTAGCCAGGAAGCTTCGAAAGAAAACGTGCATAACTGGGTATAATAAAATAAAAGGGATTGAACTTTTGACTAAGCCCAGGCTAAAGACAAAAGTATTTAAGGATGAAGATTTAGGCGAATGACAAATTTCAAATTAACGTCCTTATGAAATACAAACTAATATTGATCGAAATAATGTTGTATTAGCCGATATGATTTTTAATTATAAAATTAGTCGTGATATAAAAGTATGCCCATAGTTAAGACAGCCTCGGTCATGATTACAGCATTACATTTACTCTTGTAAATTACAGAAGGATTCCATAGAATCATTTAATTCAATACAAGAGTCCATTGTTACACTTAGAATCTGATCAAATACGTAACGATACATTTTCCCTCAGAACAGTAAGCCTCAGACAAATAACAAAGTTCACAAACACAAGTTCTCACAACACTTAGAAAATTTCAGTCCCACCGGATTCAAACTTACCATGGAGCAGAGATGAAAATATCTCACTTCGCCCAGGCTTGTCAAGGCTCATAAGTGACAATATTTTGCCCGGGACGAAGAAAGCAACAAAAACAGAAAAGCTCAAGGGTGACGAGACAGGGAAACATTTATTCATTCCATGATGGAAAAGTAAATGTAAAAACCACTTCCCCTCTCAAGCCCTAGAGCTCGGCCAGTGAAGCAACCAAGTACAACCCAAGGGTAACATGTGCTGTGCCCTTTGCACAGCACCCCTGGGTCATTTGGCTGCCCCTCTATGAGTAGCAAAAATCTCTCTGAAGTCCCTTGAGTCCTTCAGAGCATCCGTATCTTTGGATGAAAAATCTGAACTGTGAAGCTCCCTCTCTTAACACGATCCCTTGAACCCCTGAGGTAGCCGAAACAAAAATCCTGATAAATTCATATATAGATCTCACCTTGTCCAACAAAAGTTGCCCCCAAGGAGGAGGATCCACGACCATGGCCTTAGCAATAAAAGGTGGCAAGGAAGGAAAAGAACTGAGATGTGTTGCGGATGAAGAGAAGGTTATAGCCCTATTTAAAGGAGCAAAATGCTCATAGGAGTACTATACGTGAGTTAGCAGGACAGTTGTACACAAAATCTGTGAGGTCATATCAATATCTGAAGCAGAGTCACGGGTAGGAAAAGACAAAACCAAACTTATGTCTAGTCAGTCGTCTACACCTCCTTCGACTAGACTTGAAGGGAAGGCTAGTGATATGGGTAAGGTTTTATAGGCCCCTGGTAAGAAGAAAAAAGGGGGGTAAGGAAACTAAGAAGAGAGGCCAATATCGGCCGGGACATACCTCCCAGGCAGAGTTAGGACTATACCGGCCGGGACATACCTCCCAGGCAGAGTTAGGTCTACATACCTCCCAGACAGAGTTAGGTATATATCGACCGGAACATACTGCCTAGTCGGAGTTAAAATAATATCGGCCAGGACATACCTCCCAGACAGAGTTAGGACTATACCGGCCGGGACATACCTCCCAGGCAGAGTTAGGTCTATATCGACCGGGACCTACCTCGCAAGAAGAGTTAGGTTTATATTGATAAAGACACACTTCCCGAGAGAAAATATTTGCATGAATTAAAAGGAGGTAGGATAATATCGGCCGGTACATACCTCCAAGGAGAAGTTAGGCTAATATCGACCGAGTCATACCTCCCAGGTAGAGTTAGGTCTATATCGACCGGAACATACTGCCTAGTCGGAGTTAAAATAATATCGACCGAGACATATCTCTCAGACGGGGTTGGGTCTATATCGGCCGGGACACACCTCCCAGGCGAAGTTGGGTTAATATCTGCCGGGACATATCTCCCAAGTAAAACAGGCTAATATTGGTCGGGACATACCTTCATGATGAAGGTAAGGTAATATCGGCCGGGACATAACTTCTGGAAGGAGGTAGGGTAATATCGGTCGGGATATACCCTGATAGGAGAGCTAGTACGGGACGGTCGATCAATACCTTGGAAAGATACTGAATATTAACATGAAAAGAGGTGTAAATAGAAGACGTATGAGGAGGGATCATAGATGAATATTTCAAATAAGATAATTAATGAAGATATCTGTAATATGTAAATACATAACAGGTATTATATTTTGGCGGGAAATATGCTTCTAGAATATTTTGCAGGTACTAAACAACAAAGAAGGTACATCTGGGGTACGAAAAAGATTCCTTAAAAATCATCTACCACAAGTACGCAGCTGACGTCATCTCATAACAAACTCTAACTAACCGGGGTCCACTTCATGACTACGGAGGTTATATGAAATGGTATAAAAAAGGGAATCCTCTCCGTTGGCTAGGTAAGGGGAGGGGTTCACATCATTGCACACATTCATAACCCTAATTTCTAGCTACCGTTCATCGTCTTCCTCTATTTTCCACACTAAGAGAGATCACTGACTTGAACGTCGGATGTAACGCCCGCCCTCCCTGCTAACCCTAAGGGACGGGGCTACGATACTCTACGTACATATTACAGCGGAAGACTTAAAATAATTTTTTTTAGATTAATAAAACTTTTCTTTTGTTTGCATACCCGAACTACACTAATATGGTTTCCATAACATGATAACAAGATAAATAGAAACATAACATTAAGTCACCCATTTAGTACTACAATTTATGAAACCAAAGCGTAATTCTTAAAAGTTCTTAAAGCAGGTTCTTATTTGGTTGCCTAGCCACAGCCACACACATCTCCTTGCCTCTCCTGCTACTCCTTTAGCACATCCAGCTTTTTCCTTTATCTGTGGTACAAGGAAAGTAAGCTGTGAGCACTCATAGCTCAGTAAGTTCCTTTCCTACTCACTAAAACCGAAAATCATCACATGATCAAAGAATATCTCAACATAACATGATCTCAACTAGTCATGGCATAACATATCATACTCTTTAAGCATATCATGCAACATAACAAAATCATATCTAATCATGGCACATCATCTCTTAAAGCATAGCATGATACATAACATAATCATATCTATTCATGGCATATCAAGCATAGCATGAAATATAACATAATCATATCTAATCATGGCATATCATAAATCATAGCATCATCACAACATGATCATAAGGTATATGCAATATGATTTTGAAAACATGTATCCGAAAAACATGTGTATGTCTCATGATCTTTAAAACCATTTCTTCTTACATATATACTTGAACATAATATCAACATATTCAGAGCCCCGGCTTGTACCATACATAGATAACATAGATGCGTGCGTCCTAAGTATATCCAAGGTAGCAAGTCTTGAATCATACTAGGAACTAGGTCAGGATCACACAGCCATAGACCTAGGGGCGTACTAAGGAGCCCATCCCTTACTAGCCTGGATCACACAGCAAGGCCTAGGGACTGATTAGGAGTCCACCCTTGGTACAAGCCTTACAAAGTAAAGTAGCATGTATAAAAATGCATCATTTAGTCACATAGCATATCATAGAAGTATGCATCACTTAGGCATACATTATGTCATAAAAGTATGCATCACTTAGGCATACATCATATCATAAAAAGTATGCATCACTTAGGCATACATCATGTCATAAAGATATGCATCACTTAGGCATACATCATATCATAATATTATGCATCACTTAGGCATAGATCATAAAATCATGCATATCTTAAGCATAAAGCATATTATCAAGCATGCATAATTTAACCACATAGCATATCATGAAAGCATGCATATTCTAAGCACATCACATATCATCAAAGCATGCATATTTCTATCCACATAGCATATCATGGAAAGTATAAATCACAAGCATACATGTTTAAGCATAAGGGTGTATCATGTGATTATACTAACATAAGAAACATGGTAACATAGTTAACTTGGGTTCTAAGCTTCCTAATCCCTTGGGTTCTTATCATGGCCGAACCCCCTTAGATCTCAATTTAGGTAAAAACAACTTCCAAGCATGTGGAACCTAAATTATCATCACATCAATTTCATAGGAAGCATTATAAGCATGATTAACTTGGTTTCTAAGTTTTCCAAGTCCCTAAACTCATGTGGCCGAACCCTATCAGATTTGAAACAAGGTCTCAAATGTCATGAAAGCATGGAAACCTTAAACCATATTTATAGAATTTTTTTTTCCAAGTAACATAGTAAGCACGTTTGAGCTAGTTACTAAGTTCTTCAAGCCCTTAACATATGTCATGGCCAAACTTTTAACAAGTATTCCCTTAGGGCTAAAAACAAGTATACAAGCATGTGAACTTGAACTAACATCATGTATAAATTCATAATAAGACATCATACAATAGGTATGGCCGAAACTTACCCTAACCTCATTTAGGTCACTAAATAACATATAGCATGAGAACTTTGGTTTTCTACTTATCATATTTCATGTAGAGTTACATAAGCATATTTAATTTTTGTTCTAGGGTTTCTAGGGCATCTATCCCTTCATGGCCAAAACATACAATGGTCCATTTAGGTCATGGAAAAATTATACAAGCATGTGACACAATCAACATATTATCATATTTCCATAAGAAGCATTTTTAACACCATTGGTTTCAATTCTAAGGCTTCTAGGTCTTTTAAACCCTACTTGGCCGAGACTCATCAGTGTATAAACTTGCTTCAAATAGCCTAAAAGCATAAGAAGTCTTACAAGTTTCATAGCATATATAAAGACAAGCATAATAAAAATACATGTGAATTGTGTCTTAGGCTTCCTAGGTTTCTTTCCCTTTTTCTTTTATTTTTCCTCATGGCTGAAACCTACCAATCCCTAAACTAGGTTTTAAGTGACCTAAAGCATGGAAACCTAAGTAAGTTTCATGGTAAAAATTACTAAGAACATCATATACAAAGTTGGTTCATAAACAAGCTAGGACCCTTGTGATCTTACATGTCATATATCATGTAACTAAATTTTCTATGCTCTAATTAATCATAAGAGCATCAAACAACTTCCATATCATAATATTATAGAGGTCTTGAGCATGTTAAAATTTTGTTTAAGCTTTTATAAGCTATCCATCTTATCATGGCCCAAAATCTAAAATAAGAGTTCATGAATTTCTAGCAATATTCAACATGCAATTCTTTAAGAGAACTCTATATTCTATCATACAAACATGGTTACTTAAATTTAAAGGTCTTCCTAACCCTAAGCCCTTTTCTTGGCCGAAACATATGAGTGGATTTCTTTTGGTTCCAAGTAACTTTCAAGCAAGAAAACCAATAAAAGACCCTTAGTAGTTCATGGGGGAAATCTTGTACTAGTTTGGTTAAACAATGATTTCTCCAACCTTTTGAAAATATTTTTGGCCGAAATTCTAGGGTTAGGTACTCCTCTGATCAAGCATCATATAGGTATAAAAACATGAAGGAAAAACCTTCCTACATAGCATAGAAAAATATCATGAAGTGAGGACTTGTTTAAACCTTCCTAGATTTGAAAAACTCTTCTTTGGCCGAATTTTCTTAAATTATTTTCTAGGTTTTCTAATCCTCATAAAATCTGAAAATCACATAAAAAGCCTTGTACCATAGGTGAGGGGAAGCTTACATCCTTTTCGCTTGTGGATCTAATGTGTGATGATGGAAGAAGTAGCCTCTTCTTCTTGTTCCCTTCCCTTGATTCCCTTGCTAAGTCCTCCTTGTATCTTAGGCTTTCTTAGGAGAAAACCTTGCCTTGGGGCCGAAGATGGAGGAGAGGGGACTGAGGTTTCGGTGAGGGAGAGGGAGAATGAGAAAAAATGAGAGAAAATAGAATTTTCCCTTTACATATTCTCTTTTATGTTTAGGGGGAAGAGGTAGCAAACTTGGTTTTTGCTTTCCTTCTCCCTTAGACTTTTTTTTTCTATTTTCTTTTATTTATTTTATTTTCTAATTTATTCTCATCATTCATGATGAAACAAGGGGGAATGAATCCCCTTAATTCTTCATTTAAGGTCACGACAAGAGAGGGAAAAGAGAGAGGAAGGGAGGAAGGCAAATTGCCTTTCTCTTGCTCTTTTCTTGCTTTCTCTTCTTAGATCTTTACTCCTATCTTTATCATGCATTCCCTTTCCTTGCTATCAATATCTTCTCTCTATCCCAATTGGTTTCTACTAATTAATTCTATCTATTATAGTATAAGAGGTTCAAGGTTCAATCCTTGACCTCCTCTTCTTTTTATTTCACTTTATTTCTTTTTGCTTCAACTCACTTCTTATTATTTTTCTAAGGCAAAATTCATCATTCTCTTATTTATCTTAAAATCTTAGTGGGTGTTACCGTACCCCGTTCCTCATAAAAAGTTCGTCCTCGAACTTTAAAATAGCTCCGGGTACTTTTGTTTCAAATTGTCCTCACGTTCCCAGGTGGCTTCTTCAAATCGTTGATTCCGCCATAGAACCTTTACCAAGGGTATTTCTTTGTTCCTTAACCTCTTGACTTCTCGGTCCAAGATCTGGATAGGTCTACTTTCGTAACTTAGGTCCTCTTGAACCTGTACCGACTGTGGTTCAATTACTTGATCTGTGCTGGGAGTACACTTCATGAGCATCGATACATCGAACACATTGTGAATAGCTGCCATGTCTGGAGGTAGTTCTAGTCTGTATGCGACTTGACCCACTCTTTCTAAAATCCGATACGGTCCTACGTATCGTGGGCTTAACTTGCTCCTCTTTCCGAACCTCATTATCCCTTTTATGGGGGATACCTTAAGGAATACCAAATCTCCGATGTTGAATTCTAGCGGCCTGCACCGTTTATCGGCATAATTCTTCTGCCGACTCTGAGCAGTTTCTATTCGTTGGCGGATCTTCTGTATATCTCGGGTGGTGTCATCAATAAGTTCCGTTCGGAACCCCATTTCCTTCTTTTCACCACTTTCATACCAGCATATAGGGGATCTACACTTCCTCCCATACAGAGCTTCGTAAGGTGCCATTCCAATAGTAGCTTGGTAACTATAATTGTAGGCGAATTCTGCCAGGTATAGATATCGGCACCAGCTTCCCTTGAAGTCCAAGGCACAAGCTCTTAACATATCTTCTAATATTTGGTTCACTCTTTCAGTTTGCCCATCGGTCTGAGGGTGGAAAGCTGTACTAAATAACAACTTCGTGCCGAGGGTCTTCTGAACGCACTCCCAAAAGTGTGAAACAAAACGACCATCTCTATCAGAAATAATGGTCTTAGGGATACCATCTAATCTGACGATTTCCTTAACATATATCTGAGCTAGTTGTTCAGTTGAATAAGTCATCTTGATCGGCAAAAAGTGTGCGGACTTCGTCAATCTGTTCACGATCACCCATATAGCATCATATCCGTTTGTCGTCCTGGGTAGACCTGAAATGAAATCCATGGAGATTTCTTCCCATTTCCATTCTGGAATTTGGACAGGTTGTAGTAATCCGCCGGGTCTCTGGTGTTCAGCTTTTACCCTTTGGCAGGTCAGACAAGTACTGACGTACTGAGCCACTTCTCTTTTCATACCGGACCACCAAAATTTCTTTTTCAGGTCCTGGTACATCTTAGTGGAACCCGGGTGCATTGCATAAGGCGTTGTATGGGCTTCTTCCAGTATCTTCTTTCGCAACTCGGGATCCTCTGGAATACATAATCGATCCCTGAGGTATAATATTCCATCGTCTGTGATACGGAACCCGTCATTCTTTCCTTCTGCGGTCTCTTGCTTAATTCTTTGAAGGCTCGGGTCACTAGTTTGCTTCTCTAACATGTTCTCGAATAACGTTGGTGTTATGGTGAGGGTAGAGAGTCGTCCGGACATGGTTTCAACTAACGGATACGAAACATGTTTCAGTTTCTCGATGGATTCCCTCATCAGTTCGCTTTCAGCATTGAATAAAAATTCTAGCATACTGACTAAAATTAGTTAGCTGACCTGTGATGACAGTAGAGGCGTTCGCCATGTCATCCTGAGCGAGAGAGTAGACTCTGGCGTTCGTCATAGCGGGAGGGGCTTCCAATCTTCCTTGGCTGATTGAAGTCCCTTCTATGGCAGCTTGCATCTGGTGAAGCTGTGCGGGGGCACTCCTGTTCTGAAAGTCCTGCGGAGGTGGTGCCTGAGGCTGAGTAGGGCAATTTCTTACCAAATGACCTTCCTTTCCGCAGTTGTAGCACTTTCTGGTGCTCAGAAGACATACTCCAGAATGCATCTTCCCACATGTGGCACGCTGAGGGTACTTAGTCTGCTTATTGGCCGGACCACCTTTTGTTTTATTCCACTGTTTCCTCTTTCCACCTGAGTTTCCCTTCCAGTCAGTTCTGGTATTGTGTGATTTCTGTCCTCCGGTCAGTGCTTGGTTCTTGCCCTTGTTTATTGCTTCCTGATAGTGCTCGGTAATCAGGGCACTGCTAACTAGCTCCTCTGTAGTCTGCGGTCTATTAACTCCGCCGGCTATGTTCAGAGCTATCTCGGGTCGGAGCATCTTTAACATTAACCGGACCCTTTCTTTTTCAGTACCGATCAGTTCTGGGCACAATCGGGCTAGGCGGTTGAACCTCTTGACGGCTTCGTTAACTGACAGATCACCTTGCCGGAACTCAGTGAACTCGCCATAGTGCTTGTTGGTCACTTGCATATGGAAAAATTCCTCTAAGAATTCTGTCTCAAAATCTGTCCACTGCATTTGGTTTATTTGTCTTTTTCCCTTTACTCTGTCCCACCACATCCGGGCATCTCCGGTAAGACAGAACGACGCGCATTTGACCTTCTCGTGTTCAGGCCAATCCAATAGATCCATTATATTTTCCACGGTCTTGAGCCAGGCTTGTGCATCCCATGGTTCACAGTTTCTCGAGAATGCTTCAGGCTTAAGCCTTTGCCACTGAATCAGATAGGCCTCTTGTCGGACCATCGGAGTAGGGGCTCCCGGGGGCACTGGCGCGGCTGTAGGTATAACCGGTAGTGCATTCTGATTTGCCGGTGGGGTAACTGGGTTGCCTTGCCGACCCATTAAGGTAGTGATCAGCTGCTGTTGCTCGGCAATCTGATGCTGGAGATTTGTGACTACCTGCGTAAGGTCTAGTGGAGTAACTGTTCCCTCGGTTCGGGTATTGCGTGTCCTAACCATGTTTATCTAAATAAGGACAAATAGACTAGTGTAAGTGGTTATCGTTTTTAGCCTTGTATTATTCCTAACCTACCAATATGAAATCCTAATCTAAATTATAACTAAAAGCATAGAATAAAGCATTAAACATAAGCAAGTAAAACATGAAGCTAAAGCATAATCAACATAAAGAAATGTAAGAAGTAGAGTGACAACAATATGACATAAGGAAATAAAGCATAAGCAATATAGCAAAGAAAATAAAGCGTAAATCGTATAACATGAAACTAAGCATAAGCATATAACAAGAAATTAAACATAAGCATTCTTACTTGGAGCGGCAGGTCGGAGGCTTGATGTGTGTGTAGTGAGCTGGCAAAAACTTTGGCTCTGATACCAACCTGTAACGCCCGCCCTCCCTGCTAACCCTAAGGGACGGGGCTACGATACTCTACGTACATATTACAGCGGAAGACTTAAAATAATTTTTCTTAGATTAATAAAACTTTTCTTTTGTTTGCATACCCGAACTACACTAATATGGTTTCCATAACATGATAACAAGATAAATAGAAACATAACATCAAGTCACCCATTTAGTACTGCAATTTATGAAACCAAAGCGTAATTCTTAAAAGTTCTTAAAGCAGGTTCTTATTTGGTTGCCTAGCCACAGCCACACACATCTCCTTGCCTCTCCTGCTGCTCCTTTAGCACATCCAGCTTTTTCCTTTATCTGTGGTACAAGGAAAGTAAGCTGTGAGCACTCATGGCTCAGTAAGTTCCTTTCCTACTCACTAAAACCGAAAATCATCACATGATCAAAGAATATCTCAACATAACATGATCTCAACTAGTCATGGCATAACATATCATACTCTTTAAGCATATCATGCAACATAACAAAATCATATCTAATCATGGCACATCATCTCTTAAAGCATAGCATGATACATAACATAATCATATCTAATCATGGCATATCATAGCATCATCATAAGGTAGCATGGCATATCAAGCATAACATGAAATATAACATAATCATATATAATCTTGGCATATCATAAATCATAGCATCATCACAACATGATCATAAGGTATATGCAATATGATTTTGAAAACATGTATCCGAAAAACATGTGTATGTCTCATGATCTTTAAAACCATTTCTTCTTACATATATACTTGAACATAATATCAACATATTCAGGGCCCCATCTTGTACCATACATAGATAACATAGATGTGCGCGTCCTAAGTATATCCAAGGTAGCAAGTCTTGAATCATACTAGGAACTAGGTCAGGATCACACAGCCATAGACCTAGGGGCGTACTAAGGAACCCATCCCTTACTAGCCTGGATCACACAGCAAGGCCTAGGGACTGATTAGGAGTCCACCCTTGGTACAAGCCTTACAAAGTAAAGTAGCATGTATAAAAATGCATCATTTAGTCACATATCATATCATAGAAGTATGCATCACTTAGGCATACATTATGTCATAAAAGTATGCATCACTTAGGCATACATCATATCATAAAAAGTATGCATCACTTAGGCATACATCATGTCATAAAGATATGCATCACTTAGGCATACATCATATCATAATATTATGCATCACTTAGGCATAGATCATAAAAACATGCATATCTTAAGCATAAAGCATATCATCAAGCATGCATAATTTAACCACATAGCATATCATGAAAGCATGCATATTCTAAGCACATCACATATCATCAAAGCATGCATATTTCTATCCACATAGCATATCATGGAAAGTATAAATCACAAGCATACATGTTTAAGCATAAGGGTGTATCATGTGATTATACTAACATAAGAAACATGGTAACATAGTTAACTTGGGTTCTAAGCTTCCTAATCCCTTGGGTTCTTATCATGGCCGAACCCCCTTAGATCTCAATTTAGGTAAAAACAACCTCCAAGCATGTGGAACCTAAATTATCATCACATCAATTTCATAGGAAGCATTATAAGCATGATTAACTTGGTTTCTAAGTTTTCCAAGTCCCTAAACTCATGTGGCCGAACCCTATCAGATGTGAAACAAGGTCTCAAATGTCATGAAAGCATGGAAACCTTAAACCATATTTATAGCATTTTTTTTCCAAGTAACATAGTAAGCACGTTTGAGCTAGTTACTAAGTTCTTCAAGCCCTTAACATATGTCATGGCCAAACTTTTAACAAGTATTCCCTTAGGGCTAAAAACAAGTATACAAGCATGTGAACTTGAACTAACATCATGTATAAATTCATAATAAGACATCATACAATAGGTATGGCCGAAACTTACCCTAACCTCATTTAGGTCACTAAATAACATATAGCATGAGAACTTTGGTTTTCTACTTATCATATTTCATGTAGAGTTACATAAGCATATTTAATTTTTGTTCTAGGGTTTCTAGGGCATCTATCCCTTCATGGAAAAAACATACAATGGTCCATTTAGGTCATGGAAAAATTATACAAGCATGTGACACAATCAACATATTATCATATTTCCATAAGAAGCATTTTTAACACCATTGGTTTCAATTCTAAGGCTTCTAGGTCTTTTAAACCCTACTTGGCCGAGACTCATCAGTGTATAAACTTGCTTCAAATAGCCTAAAAGCATAAGAAGTCTTACAAGTTTCATAGCATATATAAAGACAAGCATAATAAACATACATGTGAATTGTGTCTTAGGCTTCCTAGGTTTCTTTCCCTTTTTCTTTTATTTTTCCTCATGGACGAAACCTACCAATCCCTAAACTAGGTTTTAAGTGACCTAAAGCATGGAAACCTAAGTAAGTTTCATGGTAAAAATTACTAAGAACATCATATACAAAGTTGGTTCATAAACAAGCTAGGACCCTTGTGATCTTACATGTCATATATCATGTAACTAAATTTTCTATGCTCTAATTAAGCATAAGAGCATCAAACAACTTCCATATCATAATATTACAGAGGTCTTGAGCATGTTAAAATTTTGTTTATTCTTTTATAAGCTATCCATCTTATCATGGCCGAAAATCTAAAATAAGAGTTCATGAATTTCTAGCAATATTCAACATGCAATTCTTTCAGAGAACTCTATATTCTATCATAGAAACATGGTTACTTAAATTTAAAGGTCTTCCTAACCCTAAGCCCTTTTCTTGGCCGAAACATATGAGTGGATTTCTTTTGGTTCCAAGTAACTTTCAAGCAAGAAAACCAATAAAAGACCCTTAGTAGTTCATGGGGGAAATCTTGTACTAGTTTGGTTAAACAATGATTTCTCCAACCTTTTGAAAATATTTTTTGCCGAAATTCTAGGGTTAGGTACTCCTCTGATCAAGCATCATATAGGTATAAAAACATGAAGGAAAAACCTTCAAACATAGCATAGAAAAATATCATGAAGTGAGGACTTGTTTAAAACTTCCTAGATTTAAAAAACTCTTCTTTGGCCGAATTTTCTTAAATTCTTTTCTCGGTTTTCTAATCCTCATAAAATCCAAAAATCACATAAAAAGCCTTGTACCACAGGTGAGGGGAAGCTTACATCCTTTTCGCTTGTGGATCTAAGGTGTGATGATGGAAGAAGTAGCCTCTTCTTCTTGTTCCCTTCCCTTGATTCCCTTGCTAAGTCCTCCTTGTATCTTAGGCTTTCTTAGGAGAAAACCTTGCCTTGGGGCCGAAGATGGAGGAGAGGGGACTGAGGTTTCGGTGAGGAAGAGGGAGAATGAGAAAAAATGAGAGAAAATAGAATTTTCCCTTTACATATTCTCTTTTATGTTAAGGGGGAAGAGGTTGCAAACTTGGTTTTTGCTTTCCTTCTCCCTTAGACTTTTTTTTTTCTATTTTCTTTTATTTATTTTATTTTATAATTTATTCTCATCATTCATGATGAAACAAGGGGGAATGAATCCCCTTAATTCTTCATTTAAGCTCACGGCAAGAGAGGGAAAAGAGAGAGGAAGGGAGGAAGGCAAATTGCCTTTCTCTTGCTCTTTTCTTGATTTCTCTTCTTAGATCTTTACTCCTATCTTTATCATGCATTCCCTTTCCTTGCTATCAATATCTTCTCTCTATCCCAATTGGTTTCTACTAATTAATTCTATCTATTATAGTATAAGAGGTTCAAGGTTCAATCCTTGACCTCCTCTTCTTTTTATTTCACTTTATTTCTTTTTGCTTCAACTCACTTCTTATTATTTTTCTAAGGCAAAATTCATCATTCTCTTATTTATCTTAAAAGCTTAGTGGGTGTTACAGTACCCCGTACCTCATAAAAAGTTCATCCTCGAACTTTAAAATAGCTCCGGGTACTTTTGTTTCATATCGTCCTCACGTTCCCAGGTGGCTTCTTCAAATCGTTGATTCCGCCATAGAACCTTTACCAAGGGTATTTCTTTGTTCCTTAACCTCTTGACTTCTCGGTCCAAGATCTGGATAGGTCTACTTTCGTAACTTAGGTCCTCTTGAACCTGTACCGACTGTGGTTCAATTACTTGATCTGTGCTGGGAGTACACTTCTTGAGCATCGATACATGGAACACATTGTGAATAGCTGCCATGTTTGGAGGTAGTTCTAGTCTGTATGCGACTTGGCCCACTCTTTCTAAAATCCGATACGGTCCTACGTATCGTGGGCTTAACTTGCTCCTCTTTCCGAACCTCATTATCCCTTTCATGGGGGATACCTTAAGGAATACCAAATCTCCGATGTTGAATTCTAGCGGCCTGCGCCGTTTATCGGCATAATTCTTCTGCCGACTCTGAGCAGTTTCTATTCGTTGGCGGATCTTCTGTATATCTCGGGTGGTGTCATCAATAAGTTCCGTTCGGAACCCCATTTCCTTCTTTTCACCACTTTCATACCAGCATATAGGGGATCTACACTTCCTACCATACAGAGCTTCGTAAGGTGCCACTCCAATAGTAGCTTGGCAACTATTATTGTAGGCGAATTCTGCCAGGTATAGATATCGGCACCAGCTTCCCTTGAAGTCCAAGGCACAAGCTCTTAACATATCTTCTAATATTTGGTTCACTCTTTCAGTTTGCCCATCGGTCTGAGGGTGGAAAGCTGTACTAAATAACAACTTCGTGCCGAGGGTCTTCTGAACGCACTCCCAAAAGTGTGAAACAAAACGACCATCTTTATCAGAAATAATGGTCTTAGGGATACCATGTAATCTCACGATTTCCTTAACATATATCTGAGCTAGTTGTTCAGTTGAATAAGTCATCTTGATCGCCAAAAAGTGTGCGGACTTCGTCAATCTGTCCACGATCACCCATATAGCATCATATCCGTTTGTCGTCCTGGGTAGACCTGAAATGAAATCCATGGTGATTTCTTCCCATTTCCATTCTGGAATTTGGACAGGTTGTAGTAATCCGTCGGGACTCTAGTGTTCAGCTTTTACCCTTTGGCAGGTCAGACAAGTACTGACGTAGTGAGCCACTACTCTTTTCATACCGGACCACCAAAATTTCTTTTTTAGGTCCTGGTACATCTTAGTGGAACCCGGGTGCATTGCATAAGGCGTTGTATGAGATTCTTCCAGTATCTTCTTTCGCAACTCTGGATCCTCTGGAATACATAATCGATCCCTGAGGTATAATATTCCATCGTATGTGATACGGAACCCGTCATTCTTTCCTTCTGCGGTCTCTTGCTTAATTCTTTGAAGGCTCGGGTCACTGGTTTGCTTCTCTAACATGTTCTCGAATAACGTTGGTGTTATGGTGAGGGTAGAGAGTCGTCCGGACATGGTTTCAATAACAGATACGAAACATGTTTCAGTTTCTCGATGGATTCCCTCATCAGTTCGCTTTCAGCATTGAATAAAAATTCTAGCATACTGACTAAAATTAGTTAGCTGACCTGTGATGACAGTAGAGGCGTTCGCCACGTCATCCTGAGCGAGAGAGTAGACTCTGGCGTTCGTCATAGTGGGAGGGGCTTCCAATCTTCCTTGGCTGATTGAAGTCCCTTAAATGGCAGCTTGCATCTGGTGAAGCTGTGCGAGGGCACTCCTGTTCTGAAAGTCCTGTGGAGGTGGTGCCTGAGGCTGAGTAGGGCAATTTCTTACCAAATGACCTTCCTTTCCGCAGTTGTAGCACTTTCTGGTGCTCAGAAGACATACTCCAGAATGCATCTTCCCACATGTGACACACTGAGGGTACTTAGTCTGCTTATTGGCCGGACCACCTTTTGTTTTATTCCACTGTTTCCTCTTTCCACCTGAGTTTCCCTTCCAGTCAGTTCTGGTATTGTGCGATTTTTGTCCTCCGGTCAGTGCTTGGTTCTTGCCCTTGTTTATTGCTTCCTGATAGTGCTCGGTAATCAGGGCACTGCTGACTAGCTCCTCTGCAGTCTGCGGTCTATTAACTCCCCCGGCTATGTTCAGAGCTATCTCGGGTCGGAGCATCTTTAACATTAACCAGACCCTTTCTTTTTCAGTACGGATCAGTTCTGGGCACAATCGGGCTAGGCGGTTGAACCTCTTGACGGCTTCGTTAACTGACAGATCACCTTGCCGGAACTCAGTGAACTCGTCATAGTGCTTGTTGGTCACTTGCATATGGAAAAATTCCTCTAAGAATTCTGTCTCAAAATCTGTCCACTGCATTTGGTTTATTTGTCTTTTTGCTTTTACTCTGTCCCACCACATCCGGGCATCTCCGGTAAGACAGAACGACGCGCATTTGACCTTCTCGTGTTCAGGCCAATCCAATAGTTCCATTACATTTTCCACGGTCTTGAGCCAGGCTTGTGCATCCCATGGTTCAAAGTTTCCCGAGAATGCTTCCGGCTTAAGCCTTTGCCACTGAATCAGATAGGCCTCTTGTCGGACCATCGGAGTAGGGGCTCCCGGGGGCACTAGCGCGGCTGTAGGTATAACCAGTAGTGCATTCTGATTTGTCGGTGGGGTAACTGGGTTGCCTTGCTGACCCATTAAGGTAGTGATCAGCTGCAGTTGCTCGGCAATCTAATGCTGGAGATTTGCGACTACCTGCGTAAGGTCTGGTGGAGTCACTGTTCCCTTGGTTCGGGTATTACGCGTCCTAACCATGTTTATCTAAAAAAGGACAAATAGACTAGTGTAAGTGGTTGTCGTTTTTAGCCTGGTATTATTCCTAACCTACCAATATGAAATCCTAATCTAAATTATAACTAAAAGCATAGAATAAAGCATTAAACATAAGCAAGTAAAACATGAAGCTAAAGCATAATCAACATAAAGAAATGTAAGAAGTAGAGTGACAACAATATGACATAAGGAAATAAAGCATAAGCAATATAGCAAAGAAAATAAAGCGTAAATCGTATAACATGAAACTAAGCATAAGCATATAACAAGAACTTAAACATAAGCATTCTTACTTGGAGCGGTAGGTCGGAGGCTTGATGTGTGTGTAGTGAGCTGGCAAAAACTTTGGCTCTGATACCAACCTGTAACGCCCGCCCTCCCTGCTAACCCTAAGGGACGGGGCTACGATACTCTACGTACATATTACAGCGGAAGACTTAAAATAATTTTTCTTAGATTAATAAAACTTTTCTTTTGTTTGCATACCCGAACTACACTAATATGGTTTCCATAACATGATAACAAGATAAATAGAAACATAACATCAAGTCACCCATTTAGTACTACAATTTATGAAACCAAAGCGTAATTCTTAAAAGTTCTTAAAGCAGGTTCTTATTTGGTTGCCTAGCCACAGCCACACACATCTCCTTGCCTCTCCTGCTGCTCCTTTAGCACATCCAGCTTCTTCCTTTATCTGTGGTACAAGGAAAGTAAGCTGTGAGCACTCATGGCTCAGTAAGTTCCTTTCCTACTCACTAAAACCGAAAATCATCACATGATCAAAGAATATCTCAACATAACATGATCTCAACTAGTCATGGCATAACATATCATACTTTTTAAGCATATCATGCAACATAACAAAATCATATCTAATCATGGCACATCATCTCTTAAAGCATAGCATGATACATAACATAATCATATCTAATCATGGCATATCATAGCATCATCATAAGGTAGCATGGCATATCAAGCATAGCATGAAATATAACATAATCATATCTAATCATGGCATATCATAAATCATAGCATCATCACAACATGATCATAAGGTATATGCAATATGATTTTGAAAACATGTATCAGAAAAACATGTGTATGTCTCATGATCTTTAAAACCATTTCTTCTTACATATATACTTGAACATAATATCAACATATTCAGGGCCCCGGCTTGTACCATACATAGATAACATAGATGCGCGCGTCCTAAGTATATCCAAGGTAGCAAGTCTTGAATCATACTAGGAACTAGGTCAGGATCTCACAGCCATAGACCTAGGGGCGTACTAAGGAGCCCATCCCTTACTAGCCTGGATCACACAGCAAGGCCTAGGGACTGATTAGGAGTCCACCCTTGGTACAAGCCTTACAAAGTAAAGTAGCATGTATAAAAATGCATCATTTAGTCACAAAGCATATCATAGAAGTATGCATCACTTAGGCATACATTATGTCATAAAAGTATGCATCACTTAGGCATACATCATATCATAAAAAGTATGCATCACTTAGGCATACATCATGTCATAAAGATATGCATCACTTAGGCATACATCATATCATAATATTATGCATCACTTAGGCATAGATCATAAAAACATGCATATCTTAAGCATAAAGCATATCATCAAGCATGCATAATTTAACCACATAGCATATCATGAAAGCATGCATATTCTAAGCACATCACATATCATCAAAGCATGCATATTTCTATCCACATAGCATATCATGGAAAGTATAAATCACAAGCATACATGTTTAAGCATAAGGGTGTATCATGTGATTATACTAACATAAGAAACATGGTAACATAGTTAACTTGGGTTCTAAGCTTCCTAATCCCTCGGGTTCTTATCATGGCCGAACCCCCTTAGATCTCAATTTAGGTAAAAACAATTTCCAAGCATGTGGAACCTAAATTATCATCACATCAATTTCATAGGAAGCATTATAAGCATGATTAACTTGGTTTCTAAGTTTTCCAAGTCCCTAAACTCATGTGGCCGAACCCTATCAGATGTGAAACAAGGTCTCAAATGTCATGAAAGCATGGAAACCTTAAACCATATTTATAGCATTTTTTTTCCAAGTAACATAGTAAGCACGTTTGAGCTAGTTACTAAGTTCTTCAAGCCCTTAACATATGTCATGACCAAACTTTTAACAAGTATTCCCTTAGGGCTAAAAAAAGGTATACAAGCATGTGAACTTGAACTAACATCATTTATAAATTCATAATAAGACATCATACAATAGGTATGGCCGAAACTTACCCTAACCTCATTTAGGTCACTAAATAACATATAGCATGAGAACTTTGGTTTTATACTTATCATATTTCATGTAGAGTTACATAAGCATATTTAATTTTTGTTCTAGGGTTTCTAGGGCATCTATCCCTTCATGGAAAAAACATACAATGGTCCATTTAGGTCATGGAAAAATTATACAAGCATGTGACACAATCAACATATTATCATATTTCCATAAGAAGCATTTTTAACACCATTGGTTTCAATTCTAAGGCTTCTAGGTCTTTTAAACCCTACTTGGCCGAGACTCATCAGTGTATAAACTTGCTTCAAATAGCCTAAAAGCATAAGAAGTCTTACAAGTTTCATAGCATATATAAAGACAAGCATAATAAACATACATGTGAATTGTGTCTTAGGCTTCCTAGGTTTCTTTCCCTTTTTCTTTTATTTTTCCTCATGACCGAAACCTACCAATCCCTAAACTAGGTTTTAAGTGGCCTAAAGCATGGAAACCTAAGTAAGTTTCATGGTAAAAATTACTAAGAACATCATATACAAAGTTGGTTCATAAACAAGCTAGGACCCTTGTGATCTTACATGTCATATATCATGTAACTAAATTTTCTATGCTCTAATTAAGCATAAGAGCATCAAACAACTTCCATATCATAATATTACAGAGGTCTTGAGCATGTTAAAATTTTGTTTAAGCTTTTATAAGCTATCCATCTTATCATGGCCAAAAATCTAAAATAAGAGTTCATGAATTTCTAGCAATATTCAACATGAAATTCTTTAAGAGAACTCTATATTCTATCATACAAACATGGTTACTTAAATTTAAAGGTCTTCCTAACCCTAAGCCCTTTTCTTGGCCGAAACATATGAGTGGATTTCTTTTGGTTCCAAGTAACTTTCAAGCAAGAAAACCAATAGAAGACCCTTAGTAGTTCATGGGGGAAATCTTGTACTAGTTTGGTTAAACAATGATTTCTCCAACCTTTTGAAAATATTTTTGGCCGAAATTCTAGGGTTAGGTACTCCTCTGATCAAGCATCATATAGGTATAAAAACATGAAGGAAAAACCTTCCTACATAGCATAGAAAAATATCATGAAGTGAGGACTTGTTTAAACCTTCCTAGATTTGAAAACCTCTTCTTTGGCCGAATTTTCTTAAATTCTTTTCTAGGTTTTCTAATCCTCATAAAATCCGAAAATCACATAGAAATCCTTGTACCATAGGTGAGGGGAAGCTTACATCCTTTTCTCTTGTGGATCTAAGGTGTGATGATGGAAGAAGTAGCCTCTTCTTCTTGTTCCCTTCCCTTGATTCCCTTGCTAAGTCCTCCTTGTATCTTAGGCTTTCTTAGGTGAAAACCTTGCCTTGGGGCCGAAGATAGAGGAGAGCGGATTGAGGTTTCGGTGAGGGAGAGGGAGAATGAGAAAAAATGAGAGAAAATAGAATTTTCCCTTTACATATTCTCTTTTATGTTAAGGGGGAAGAGGTAGCAAACTTGGTTTTTGCTTTCCTTCTCCCTTAGCCTTTTTATTCTATTTTATTTTATTTATTTTATTTTCTAATTTATTCTCATCATTCATGATGAAACAAGGGGGAATGAATCCCCTTAATTCTTCATTTAAGGTCACGGCAAGAGAGGGAAAAGAGAGAGGAAGGGAGGAAGGCAAATTGCCTTTCTCTTGCTCTTTTCTTGCTTTCTCTTCTTAGATCTTTACTCCTATCTTCATCATGCATTCCCTTTCCTTGCTATCAATATCTTCTCTCTATCCCAATTGGTTTCTACTAATTAATTCTATCTATTATAGTATAAGAGGTTCAAGGTTCAATCCTTGACCTCCTCTTCTTTTTATTTCACTTTATTTCTTTTTGCTTCAACTCACTTCTTATTATTTTTCTAAGGAAAAATTCATCATTCTCTTATTTATCTTAAAAGCTTAGTGGCTGTTACATCGGAGGGCCTAGCCAGGGATTCCCACCCCGGTCTTAGGTCACTGATGATAGTGTTGGCTGATCTCTTGTGCGCAGGAGGTCTTGGAAGCTCTGGAGCGAGTTGTTCTTCGATTGGATTTCTTTCTTGGCATGGGATCTTTGTAGGAAGGAGGCATTTGGTAACTCTATTCTTCTCGATCCGCTTTGGTTTTCTCGGATCGGTATTCTCTAGGCATTATTCTTCGCCAGCAACACTATTCTCTATCAGCAGTGGGTTTCTTCTCCTGGTTCTCCATCTTGTCTAGCTTCTCAGACAGGATCACATGCATATTAAAATTTCTTTCGAAAGTAAAACATTAGAAATATCCTGAAGTCATGCGGACAATAACATAACACACTTAGTTCATGTCATCATAACAAAATAACATAAGCAGGTCTTTTATTTATCTTAGCGAGCCACCACCACACACATCTCCTTGCCTCTCCTGCTACTCCCTTAGGTCATCCATTCTTTGCCTTTATCTGTGGTACAAGGAAAGTAAGCTATGAGCACACAGGCGTAGTAAGATCCTTTCCTACTCACAAAATCATATATCAAGCATAAACACATAAGCATATAATCATGGAATATAATCATCTAACATCATATGGTGAATACATAGCATCATAACCTATTATCTCATAAAGAACATCATGCTATATCACATCATAAATCATCATTTCATATAAATCATAAGAGCATATCATGTCATATCATAAATCATAAAGAACATCATGCTATATCATATCATAAATCATCATGTCATATAAATCATAAGAGCATAGCATGTCATATCATAAATCATAAAGAACATCATGCTATATCATATCATAAATCATCATGTCATATAAATCATAAGAGCATAGCATGTCATATCATAAATCATAAAGAACATCATGCTATATCATATCATAAATCATCATGTCATATAAATCATAAGAGCATAGCATGTCATATCATAAATCATAAAGAACATCATGCTATATCACATCATAAATCATCAATCATATCATGCAAGATGTCTTTTAAAACATGTGTCATGTCATATGCAAGATGTCTTAAAATATATCATATAGTACTTGAACATAATATCATCATGAGGGCCAGGCTTGTACCACATACATACATAAATGCGCGCAATCCCTAGGACAGGGTAGCTAGCCCCGAACCTACTAGGGATCTAGGTCCGTACTACGACCATTGACCTAGGGGCGTACTAAGGAGCCCATCCCTTTACTAGACCCGTTCATAGTCCGTCGGCCTAGGGGCGCTTATGGAGCCCACCCTTGGTACAAGCCATATAAAGTAAAATAGCATATCATGGTTCATGTCATAGCATAGCATATCTTATCTTATCATATCATGAAGAGTGCTCTTAATCCCCAAAGGGAAGCAACTCTTAGGCCTTCACTTATCATGTCATAAAGAGTGCTCTTAATCCTAACAAGAAGGGAAGCAACTCTTAGGCCTTTGCTTATCATATCATAAAGCATGCATATTTGGGAACATAGCACATCATAAGAGACATTATTATGCATGAGTCATAAGCATACATAAATGAGCATGTTATTTGTCATATCATAAAGCATGCATATTTGGGCACATAGCACATCATAAGAGACATAATCATGCATGGTTCATAAGTATACGTAAATGAACACAACACCTATCATAGAAAAGGCATGATCATGCATGGAATCATTAAATAACATATCTTAATTCATAACGTAACATGTGAGGCATATCTAGGCTTCTAAACCTATAATGGCCGAAAGTTCAAGAGTATGAACTTAAACTCTAAACCACATACCACTACAACAAAATCGCTCATAGACATCAGTGGAACAACAAAGGTTTTAGGCTAAAACCGAAGTCTTTGAGTATTTTACACCGGTTTTTCTAAAAATCGTTATCTATGAGCGCAGATTTTAGCTCATAGACATCGGTTTTTTAGGCGATGTCTATGAGCGCCCTTTTTTTGGTTAATAGACACCGATTTTAACATCGGTTTTTAAAATTCGATGTTAATAAACTCAAATAAAATATTTTAATTTTTCCCCACATGCCAAGATCTGCACACTGTGAATTCCCTCCAAACCTAAATCTTTATCCCACCCTTCCTCCGCGCGACATCTCTCTCGCGATAACCTAAACCTCCGACCATCCGACCACCACGCGACACCACCACGACACCACCACGACTTTCCTCCTAGCCGCTGGTCGTTCGACCATCTCTCTCAACCTCATCTCCCTCTTCCCCCCTTCCTAGATCCTCTCCCGATCAGGATCAAGACACGACGAACTTGCTTCTCCGTCCAACCACACCGCATCTCCTCCAACTCCTCCATTTGGTTGAGAAGACGAGGCCTTCTTCGCATTCCAGTAGTTTTTGCTTCATCCATCTCCGGTCCAGCATTCACTGCCACCGCTCGAGCCCTTCTTCACATTCTGGTAATTTTTCCTTTATACATCATCGCTACTGAATTTCTTCCTCATCTTCAACAGTTTCTTCTTCTTGATCTCTTGTTTGCAAGTATTAATTGATTGATGCATGCAATGTGGTTGATGAATTTCCTCAAACACTACCTTGAGTTGATTTGATCATTTTTGTTTGATAGATTAAGGAGTTGTTAGTTCCTGTTGCTAAGTAGGTTTTATGTAATCCTTGAACTATCAAGTTTCTTTTATGTCTAGGCTAATTGTTTTCACTGAAATGTCATGGTTTCTGGTTTAGAAATTTATTGGTATAATGATGAAGTAGTTGGTTTCTGGTATAAAATGTATTCGTATAATGATGAAGTAGTTGGTTTCTGGTTTATGAAATTTATTCGTATCCTTTCCTTGGTAAGCGTAGTTGGTTTCTTGGAGGACCCGCATAGTTAATTTATTTGTATAATGATGGATTAAGAATTTTGGCTCAGTGTTGTAATTGTCTTGATATTTTTGATTGATTCTAGATTCATTAGTACAACAAAATGGACAACGCATGGATGGCAAAGGATAGGTTATCACATGAGTTTGAACTTGGACTAGAATCTTTCTTGCAATTTGCGCTGCAACATGCTACTAATCCTACTAGTATACCTTGTCCTTGTACGAAATGTGGCAATCTATGGAACACTAATATTAACAGCATAAGGGCACATGTGTACTGTAATGGTATAGACTTAACATACAAAAAATGGATATGGCATGGGGAAGAATCTGTATTAGGAGATTTAAAGAAAGAGAATGATGCAGCTGGAGAAAGTGAAAACTATTTTGCTGATAAACCTATAGATATGGTACACGCTGCATATGAAAGTTCAGAGAATCCAGATCAATTTATAAAATTACTTGAGGATGCTGAGAAACCCCTGTATGTTGGGTGTACTAAATTTACAAAGTTATCTAATTGTGCAATTATATAACTTGAAAGCGAAATACAGCTGGAGTGATAATAGTTTTACTGAACTACTTGTATTGTTTGGAGAAATGCTTCCCGTTGACAATGAATTGCCTTTATCTTTATATGATGCAAAGAAAAGCTTATGTGCAATGGGGATGACTTATAAGAAAATACATGCTTGCCCTAATGATTGTGTCTTATACTGGAAGGAGTATGAGGATTTTACCAATTGTCCTACTTGTGGGGTGTCAAGGTGGAAGTTGGCCAAGAATTCTAGGATAATTGAAGGAGTCCCTGCAAAAATTTTATGGTACTTTCCTCCTATTCCTAGATTTCAAAGAATGTTTCGGAGCAAGGAAATATCTAAGGAGTTAATTTGGCATGCTAATAAAAGAGTATGTGATGCCTATATGCGACATCCAGCTGATGCACCTTGTTGGAGACTTGTGGATCATAATTGGCCAAATTTTGCTTCTGAGACAAGAAATCTAAGGTTGGCCATAGCAGCTGATGGGATCAATCCTCATAGTTTGATGAGTTCTACATATAGTTGTTGGCCAGTTATAATGATCACCTATAACCTTCCTCCATGGTTGTGTATGAAGAGAAAATATATGATGCTCACGTTGTTGATTTCTGGTCCCAAACAGCCGGGAAATGACATTGATGTGTACTTGGCGCCTTTGATTGACGATTTAAAAGAATTATGGGAAGTTGGTGTTGAAGCATATGATGCACACCGAGAAGAAAGATTCTTGCTTAGAGCTGTCCTATTGTGGACAATTAATGATTTTCCGGCATATGGAAACCTGGCAGGATGCACTGTAAAAGGATATCAAGCATGCCCTATCTGTGGTGAGGAAACTTGTGCAAAAAGGTTGAAGCATAGTAAAAAAATGTCATTTACAGGTCATAGACGGTTTCTTCGTAGAGATCATCCTTATCGAAGGCAGAAGAAGGCATTTGATGGGACGCAAGACTTTACTATGGCCCCAAAACCACTAAGCGGTGATGAAGTTTTAAAAAAAGTAGAAGGAATTACATGCCGATGGGGAAAAATTAGAGCAAATTTTCAATCAAAGGAAAATGATGGCAAGTCCTGCTGGAAAAAAAAAATCAATATTCTTTGAACTTGAGTATTGGAAAGATCTGCATGTTCGACATGTTCTTAATGTGATGCACATAGAGAAAAACGTTTGCGAAAGTTTGATTGGTACATTACTTGATATGCCAGGAAAGACAAAAGATGGAATTGCAGCAAGAAATGACCTAGTGGATATGAAAATTAGGGGAGAATTAGCACCACAAAAAGGGGAGAAAAGGACATTTTTGCCCCCAGCATGTTATACATTAAGCAAGGATGAGAAAAGAAGACTTTGTAATTCATTGTTCGGAATTAAGGTTCCCACGGGTTACTCCTCCAACATCAAAAACTTTGTCTCAATGAAGGACCTAAAACTGGTTGGTCTTAAATCACATGACTGCCACACCTTAATGCAACATTTGCTTCCAATTGCCATCCGTGGTGTTCTACCCAAGCATGTCAGAAATGCTATCACAAGGTTTTGTTTCTTATTCAATGTGTTATGTAACAAAGTAATAGATGCCTCAAAGTTGGATAAAGTACAAATAGAAATTGTGACGACGTTGTGTCTGTTTGAAAAGTATTTTCCACCTTCATTTTTTGATATAATGGTTCACTTAACAGTTCATCTCATGCGTGAGGTCAAGTTGTGTGGACCAGTTTGGTATAGATGGATGTTTCCATTTGAAAGATATATGAAAACATTGAAAGGTTATGTGCAGAATAGAAATCGACCAGAAGGATGCATGGCTGAATGTTATATTGCTGAAGAAGCTGTAGAGTTTTGCTCAGAATTTCTATCTAATATGAACACGATAGGGATTCCATCAAAGCATCGTGAAACAATACTCACTAAGACCTTGTCAGGTGCCAATGTGCACTTATGTTGTCACGATGAGTGGGAACAAGCACATCGGTATGTATTGGAAAATGAAGCTGAGGTTGATCCTTACATTGTGTAAGCCCTCTAATTTCGTAATAATCTCCTGAAATTGTTTAAAAAAATAAATGATTAATCTCTTCAAAAATTTTTGATTAGGGAACATATGACACACTTGAAGCAAAAATTTCCTATTAAAGGTGCAAAGTGGTTACAAGATAAACACCACAAAAGTTTTATTTCTTGGTTCCATGAACATGTAAGTACCATAAATATTAGCATGTTTATTATTGAACATAAGAACTTTAAGACTTTTAATAATTAAACCCCCTTATGATGAATTGTAGGTTACAAATACAACATCATCTTCCTCCAATCAATTATCAAAAAGAGTGAAGCTGTTGGCAAATGGACCTAGCAAGCAAGTGCTAAAATACTCTAGTTATATGATCGATGGGGTCACTTATTACACGAAAGAACGTGATAATGTTACAGTTGTTCAAAACTCGAGTGTAAGCTTGCTGGCACAAACAATGCAAGTTGCAAGTTCAAAGGATAAGAATCCAATTATAACAGACATGATGTATTATGGTGTGATACAAGAAATATGGGAGCTCAATTACCATGATTTTCGAGTTCCAATGTTTAAGTGTGATTGGGTAGAGAATAACACTGGTATTAGAGTAGATGATAATGGTTTCACCTTGGTAAATCTTAAGAGAATGGGATTCAAATCCGACCCATTTATCTTGGGCACTCAAGCAAAGCAAGTATTTTATGTAGAAGACCCTCAAGATCCCACATGGTCTATTGTACTTTCTGTTGGTGCGGGAAGCATCCGACGATCGAACCTAAGTTTTGATAATGGCAAAGGATTCAAAGTTAAGGTGCTTTGTTTTCTGACAGCTTTTGCTGAGTGTTTCAGGAAAGTCCTAACTGCGGTTAGGCAAGGTAAAACCCTAGGGGGTGGTAACCCTAGGTCATAGGGGGTGGTAACCCTATGCGGAAAGCCTTGGCAGGTCGATGGCTTCAGGCAAAAGTCCTAGGGGGTGGTAACCCTAGGTGGAAAGTCCTGGTGTCGCGAACCAGGTGAAAGTCTGAACTGGCCGGTGAAGCGGATGTTCAGCAGAAAGTCCGGGAGCATCGAGTGCCGAGCAAAAGTCCAGTCGATCTGGAGGATCCTGAGTGGAGTAGGTGAGGACCCGTTCCCCGTAGAGGGAACAGTAGGCGTCGGGTCGACCTAGGGTTTCCGGCAGGAAATCCAAAGTCAGACCCGGACAGTCTGGAGACTATCATAATTTCATATTCATACTATTATTTTGTGTTAACTTTGTGTTGCAGGTATTTTTGGATTAACATACTTGCAGGTACCAAAAACACAAAGAAGAACTCGGATGAACAGTGTCCGAGGCGCCTCCATGGAGCTTGGAGGCGCCTCGGGTGCAAAAGCCTGGAGGCGCCTTGAATGGAGTTCAAGGCGCCTTGGACCGGAGGTTGAAGGCGCCTTGGATAGGCTTAAGGCGCCTTGAACCAGATAGAGTTCGACCAGGTCAGTGCTGATCCACGCGGGTGACTCGGCTCGTTCAAGGCACCTTAATGAACAGTATAAGGCGCCTTGAACCCCCTTTATAAGGGGTATCAACCAGCAGCTTCAAACAATCTTCTTCTAAGTGATTCAAGTGCTACGTGCTGCTCCAAACGACGTTCCGAAGTGCTGCTACTTGTGCCCAACGACCAGGAGCTCCGAATCTTCATTTCTTTGTCGTTGGTATAATTATTTACTGTTGTTTATTGTACTTCAACTTGTAATCGTTTATCGAGCTTATAGTTGTTGCCCACCGGAAGCGATCAAGGATCGCGGGCCTTCGAGTAGGAGTCGCCTTAGGCTCCAAACGAAGTAAACAACCGTGTCTCTGTGTTTGTGTTTATTTACATTTTCCGCTGCTTTAATTACTCTACGAACACTTTACGATTCCGATAATCAAACGAAATAGCCGCGAGCGCTATTCACCCCCCTCTAGCGCGTCTCGATCCAACAATTGGTATCAGAGCGGGGTCGTTTTGAATTGGTGCAACCACCTTTCAAAACAAATTTTTTCGCAATTTTTTCGTTTTCGGAGTCGAATTAGAATTTAGCCTTATAGCTATATTCTAATTTATGTTTCCCTCGAATCGACTTTTTCTTGAAGTAGGTGCAACACCACTCGAGTTCGTCTTTATTATTCTTTATTCCAGCACTACTAATCAAAGACTCAGTCTTGGAACATATTTTGTTGTTTTCTGTTGTTACATATTATAAATGGCCCAACAAGAGGGTTTCAGCACTGTACGTCCCCCGCTATTCTCCGGAGAGGATTTTGGCTACTGGAAGGGAAGAATGGAAACGTATCTAAAGATACAATTCGAAACGTGGATGATCATAAAGACGGGACTGAAACTGCCAATCGATGATGACGGCAAAACTACACCCTGCGAGAAGTGGGACGCCTCTTTAATAAAAAAGGTTGAAGCCGACGCCAAAGCTACCTGCACCCTCCAGTGTGGTCTTACCAAGGAAGAACTCAACAGAGTTGGCCCGTTCTCCTCTGCAAAGGAGCTCTGGGAAAAGCTCATCGAACTCCATGAAGGCACTGACGACACCAAGGTAAGTAAAAGAGATCTTTTGCTTAATAAATTATATAATCTAAAAATGCAGGAAGGAGAAACAGCGAGCTCTCTTCACGCGAGAATACAAGATATCCTTAACTCTCTTCACGGAATTGGCCAAAAGATAGAAAATCGGGACGTGATAAGGTATGCCCTAAACTCGTTTCCAAGGAATACATTGTGGGCATCAATGGTAGATGCCTACAAAGTTTCCAAGGATTTATCTTCTTTAAAACTAGATGAACTTTTTAGTGAATTTGAACTTCATGAGCAGACTAATGCACAGCCTACCGAGTATTGCGTTGGTTGCAGGTACAAGCGAACCCGGGAACCAAGACCACGACGGAGAACCGAACCAGCATCGGAAGCTGAACCAGATTCTGACGATGAAGAAGGTGACATTACAACCGAGCTGGTAAACCTCGTGAAGAAGCTTTACAAGACGAAAGGATTCGACAAAAGAGATCTAAAGAAGGCAGTAAAATCAAAGGAAGGCCCACAAAATACAAAGATGAAGTTTGAAGTTACATGCTACGGGTGTAACCAAAAAGGGCACATCAAATCCAACTGCCCTAACCTGAAGGAGGTCAAAAAGCAAAGAAGGAAAAAGGTCCTTAAGGCAACATGGGACGAATCTTCATCGGAGGACGACGACGACGAGCTCGAACAAACGAGTCTACTTGCATTAATGGCCCGGGACCAAGTCGTCGAATACGGATGCGAGAGCGAGTCTGAGGCCGAGTCCGAGCAAAGCCACGGATCCGTATCCGTTTCCGAAGGAACAGACCCCACTGTAAGTATTTCCCGGTTGAATACTTTAGTTAGCTATTTATTGCGCAAATTAGCTAAGTCAAACCTGAAAGTTAAGTCACTTCTAAAGGAAGTAAGTGTCCTTAAAGAAGTGGCTAACACCAAACCTTTACCTGACCAGAGTCAGACTGAATTACCAACTCAAGTTCAAAAACTTGAGAAAGAAAATTCAAGTCTAACAAATCAGGTTAAAAATTTAGAAAATACCTTAGAACGGTTTACTTTGGGCTCCAAGAATTTGGACTTGATTCTTGGGACACAAAGAGCCGTCTACAACAGAACTGGGCTGGGATACAAAAGTAAATATAGATCTTATTTATCATTAATAAACAAACAAAGTGTTAAATCAGTCCAAGCATGGGTCTCCAAGTCTAACATGGTCAATCAAGTTGGACTTGGCCAATACTGGGTTTCGAAGGATCAAATATACTACCTCGATAGACCATATCGAGGCCATGATCCAGGGGGAGCAAAAAGAAAAACAATCCTAAAAATTTAAAATTCAAAATTCAAAATTCAAAATTAAATTCAAAATTCCAAATTAAATTCAAATTAAATTCAAAATTTGAAATTAAAACTCAATATGGAGGATCCAGACTCACTGGCATCCCCAACTAAATTACCCGGCAGGGTAGCTGAACCTAATCTACCCGAAATGGGTAAAACAAGAGTAGATCACCCGGCAGGGCAATTAAGGTTAGATTAAAACGGACTAAGGTTAACTTGAACCACAGTACTGGTGAAGTTTTTGGATGATAGTACGTTAGGGAGGCTTGGGCATCGCATGTCTAGGAAGATATGGCTTCGACCTGGTGCATTTGGCCAAGTGGAACTGACCGAAGCTACCCTTAAATGGATCCTAACTAGTTAGACCAAGGTTTAGTACTAAGCTCAATGGGTAGGACTATTTGGAAAACCTCGAAGGCATGGTTACTTTAATGAGTTCCTTGTGACTCACCATAGCCCAGAAGTTTATCCAAAGAATGCTTACTTGTTGAACCCAAAGTTAAACCTGAATCTAACACAAAGTTAACCCAAACCTTAAAATTGAATTATAATTCATCTCACAACTATTATAGGATTCCCTGATTGAAAATTTAGGTCGGGTGAGATGATTAAGAAATTTTAAAAACTTAAATTTCAAAATTATTTTAAAAACTTAAATTTCAAAATTATTTTAAAAACTTAAATCTCAAAATTATTTTAAAAACTTAAATTTCAAAATTATTTTAAAAACTTAAATTTTAAAATTATTTTAAAAACTTAAATTTCAAAATTATTTTAAAAACTTAAATTTCAAAATTATTTTAAAAACTTAAATTTCAAAATTATTTTAAAAACGTAAATTTCAAAATTATTTTAAAACTTAAATTTCAAAATTATTTTAAAAACTTAAATTTCAGAATTATTTTAAAACTTAAATTTCAAAATTATTTTTAAAAAACTTAAATTTCAAAATTATTTTAAACTTAAATTTCAAAATTATTTTAAACTTAAACTTCAAAATTATTTTAAACTTAAAATTTCAAAATTATTTTAACTTAAATTTCAAAATTATTTTAAAAAACTTATTATTTTAAAAACTCAATTTCAAAATTAATTTAAAAAAAAAAAAAATCATGTGAAGCTTATCAGAGGCGCCTCCCATCAAAAGGAGGCGCCTTAGCAAGCGGCGGGAAGATTCCCGCCACTTTATTTTAAGGCGCCTCGGATCAACCCGAGGCGCCTCCAACTTATATAAGGCGCCTTAAACCTTGGTTTAAGGCGCCTTCAACACTTTATATCAAAACAAACAGAAGCCTTTCTGTTCGTTTTTTTGTCGACGCCGAGCACGCGATACTCGTGCTGTTTCCTCCCAACTAAGGCGCCCTCAACCGTTTTTTTTCCCTCTCTACGTGACAATGCCTCCTAGGTATAAACCTAATCCCTTCCCATTAAGTTTTACTTAGAATTTTTGCTTATTTCTGTCAATTTTTGGTAAAATCGTTCAAAATAGGAAACGCCGACATGTTGATCTTAATCTAGCTAGAATTCCATCAGCAGATATCAGATTCCTGACTATACATCTTAGGGATACCTTTGCTAATTACATCTTTGAACCTATCAAGCCTAGATATGTGAATAAGACTTTTTATACCCAGTATTGTCAACCAACTATTCAAATGATAGAGCACTATCAACTGGATCAATTGGTTTACTGCACTGATACAGTAAACCAGGAGTTATGTGCACAGTTTTATCATAATCTTGAGAGGATTGATGATAATAGGTACAGCACCAGAGTTTCTGGCGTGAACATTGAGCTTACTCCCACTCTGCTACGCACCACCCTAGGACTTAGGGCTTCTGAGTCTACCTTTCTATGCTACCCCAGTAGGGATCTGCCATTTGGCGATCCTTACTCCCACATTACGTTAGATACTATCTATACGTATTTCCTCGGGGGAGAGAGACCTGCTGACTTGACTGAGTTCAGGTCAGTTACTCTTCGGATTCAGGACTACATGATGTATAGGGTCCTGACAGCATGTATACTGCCGATCTCATCTCGGGATGTCCCGAAGATGAGATCATCACACTCATTTTTCTTGTACGCCCTGTGTCATCGACTTGACATCGATATTGCCCTGCATATGTTCCAAAACATTATCTGTGCATCTGGGACAGTCACCTCCAAGATAGTCCACATGCCCTATTGTCATATTCTGACACGCTTCTTTTCGACGATAGAGGGTATAGATGTGACCAGAGGAACAGTCATTCCTCTTACTATATATGATGAGCTAGGATCCCGTAGTTGTAGACTAGCCAGTGCCGATATCACAGCTGATGGAGTTCTAGCGTGGATAGGACGACCACAGCAGGCAGCTGCCCCTATCGCTCCAGCAGCCGATGATTTACCAGGCGAGGGAGAGGAGTGGGCTGATTTCTTAGCTGAGGATCTTTTCGCGGATCCCTCCCCGTCTGCCAGACCATCCACCTCAGCTGGACCTTCGACCTCTTCCTCACTCTCCGTCGAGGACAGACTAGCTCGACTCGAGGTTGAGTCCATCCAGACACGACGGATAGTTCTCTCTATTCGATCCGAGATGGCTGCCGGATTTACGTCCCTTCGTGACGAGATACGACGGCTAGGTCAGCCAGCACCTGAGCAGCCCCATGATCCTCCAGCTAGCTCTCCTCGAGCAGATGATCCTGCTAGTTGATATGACTCTGTTATGCATTATTCTGTGGATTGTTGTCTCACTTGTTTAGACTTCCTTATTCTGTGGATGTACTTATTTGCATGCTTATTCAGTTTCACAAAATCTGAGTTTACTTATCATTTACTTTTAAAATTCTAGGAAAATACTTATTTCAAAATTCCAATTTCTTAGAAGTTTCAAAAAATTTGGATTACGCCTAGGTCGTCCCCTAGATATCATGTACCCCTAGATTAAAGCCAGAGCATCTCACAATCACCTAGGTATACCTTGCTTGTGTTTTGAAAAACTTAGAAAGGCGTGAGATGCATAGGGTATTGCCTGGACTCAAGAATGCTTATATTTGTGCATCAATATGAGTCTGGGCGTTAAACACATCATAAATATTAATCAAGTCAAGTCTTCCAGCTCTAGCCAACTCTATCTGGACCAAATGGACTTAATTTGACTAACCATGTGAAAGCTACTGCCCTCTAGGCAATCAGCAAGTAGCTAAAGGTTAGACAATTGGGAAAAGTGTGGTTCAATTTGTTTTAAGGTTCTAATCAAATTACTTTACCTGATTATTTTAAGGCTCTGATACTTAATCAAATTAAACTCAGTAATTTAATTTGACTCATGCTTGGACTAGAAAACAATCTACTGCTACTCCCTGTGTCCTAAAACTAAATATTTTTTTCATATATCAAAGTTTCTTCAAAATGCATATTCAAAACTTAATTACAGTTTTTCAAAACTTGTCCATGTAATTGAGTATTCAAATATTTTCAAATCTGGTCAACTTTTTATAACGTTTTAAAGTTTTCAAGTGACCTCATATTTTATAACTTCTAAGCAAATCCCTTTATTGAAAATTCAAATACTCATATTTTCAAACTTAGTTAGTTTTAAGACTATTTTAACTAGACTTAGTTAGATTGTACTCTAAACTTAGCTATTTGGCAAAATATTTTCTCAATACAAATCATTTCGAAGCTAAGTATATAGCTAAGTATCTTCAAATTTGGCAATCTAAGAAAAAAAATGTGTTGTTATCCTTCTTTGAAAATTTTCCTTCAGAAAAATACAAATCCACTTTCAAACTGGTTTATTTTTGATATATGGCAAAGGGGGAGAGTAGGTAAATTAAAGTTAAAAGAAAACTCAAAGTAATTAATAAAAGGAGGGCTTTTATTAAGGGGGAGTCTAATATTACCAAGTTTCCAGCTTAACTGTTATTGCATTTGAAGTTTATTTACTTAAGCTTGGTTTACTTTATGCATATGTTGTTTTTTTCTTAACTTTGAATTACGTATTGCCATAATCAAAAAGGGGGAGATTGTTGGTGCGGGAAGCATCCGACGATCGAACCTAAGTTTTGATAATGGCAAAGGATTCAAAGTTAAGGTGCTTTGTTTTCTGACAGCTTTTGCTGAGTGTTTCAGGAAAGTCCTAACTGCGGTTAGGCAAGGTAAAACCCTAGGGGGTGGTAACCCTAGGTCATAGGGGGTGGTAACCCTATGCGGAAAGCCTTGGCAGGTCGATGGCTTCAGGCAAAAGTCCTAGGGGGTGGTAACCCTAGGTGGAAAGTCCTGGTGTCGCGAACCAGGTGAAAGTCTGAACTGGCCGGTGAAGCGGATGTTCAGCAGAAAGTCCGGGAGCATCGAGTGCCGAGCAAAAGTCCAGTCGATCTGGAGGATCGTACTGGCAACAGGTAAAATCTCCTGAGAGGAGTAGGTGAGGACGCGTTCCCCGTAGAGGGAACAGTAGGCGTCGGGTCGACCTAGGGTTTCCGGCAGGAAATCCGAAGTCAGACCCGGACAGTCCGGAGACTGTCATAATTTCATATTCATACTATTATTTTGTGTTAACTTTGTGTTGCAGGTATTTTTGGATTAACATACTTGCAGGTACCAAAAACACAAAGAAGAACTCGGATGAACAGTGTCCGAGGCGCCTCCATGGAGCTTGGAGGCGCCTCGGGTGCGAGCCAGGAAAAGGCCAGCGCAGCAGACTGGAGGCGCCTTGAATGGAGTTCAAGGCGCCTTGGACCGGAGGTTGAAGGCGCCTTGGATAGGCTTAAGGCGCCTTGAACCAGATAGAGTTCGACCAGGTCAGTGCTGATCCACGCGGGTGACTCGGCTCGTTCAAGGCGCCTTAATGAACAGTATAAGTGTAACGCCCCACCCTTCTTACCCAACCAAAGGCGGCGCTACGTTCTTATACTACTTACGTACATGTTTTACTATAACAGCGGAAGAATAAAAACTTTAAAGAATTTAATTTATTAAGCATAATATCACATATTCTGATTTGTTCAAATATTGATTCTATAACTAATCATATTAATTTGTCCGAATCATTCTTTGCCGAGCCACCACCACACACATCACTATCTGCTCCTCCTGCTGCTCCGTTGTTCCGAATATCCGTCCCCCATATCTGCGGTACAAGGAAAGTAAGCTATGAGCACTCATGGCTCAGTAAGTTCCTTTCCTACTCACTGAAACCGAAAATCATCGTATATCAATATCATGCGTAATATCATAAGCATACAACATACAAGGGTATCATATTCATATCATATTATCACATGACATTATATCTAATCATCAGATAATTCAAGTACATATGTAGGCAATGCATCATGAATTTGAAAACTTATACTAATAAGTACTTGAAATTAATATCATCATTAAGGGGATCCCGGTTTGTACCACATACATAATACGCGCGCTTCATAGGTAGGTCCAAGGTAGCAAGTCTTGAACCCTATCATGCATACATACTAGGCCCGAGTCTTACTCCATCGACCTAGGGCATTCAGAGGCCCATTACTGACGAGGCCCGAGTCTTACTCCATCGACCCCGGGGCGTTTACGGAGCCCACCCATGGTACAAACCCATACAAAAATAACTTATCATGCATAACTATCATATCATGTCCTTAACAATCTTTCATGCATTTCTTTTCATTATGTATAGCATTTCCTATGCTATCACATATCATGGCATATTACATAACATAATTTCATTTCTTCATTTTGTATAGCATTTCCTTATGCTATCACATATCATGGCATATTACATAACATTATGTATAGCATTTCCTATGCTATCACATATCATGGCATATAACATAATTTCATTTTCTCCTCATTATGTTTAGCATTTCCTATGCTATCACATATCATGGCATATTACATAACATTATGTATAGCATTTCCTATGCTATCACATATCATGGCATATAACATAATTTCATTTTCTCCTCATTATGTTTAGCATTTCCTATGCTATCACATATCATGGCATATTACATAACATTATGTATAGCATTTCCTATGCTATCACATATCATGGCATATAACATAATTTCATTTTCTCCTCATTATGTTTAGCATTTCCTATGCTATCACATATCATGGCATATTACATAACATTATGTATAGCATTTCATAGAAGGAACCTTGCACTTAGTTCGGTTAGACAATAATCTTACTCACCTCTTTAAAATATTTTTGGTTGAAATCCTAAGGTTAGATACTCCTCTGATCATACATCATATCAATATAAAATCATGGAAAGGAATCCTTCTACATAGCATAGAAAATCTTATCATGAAATGAGGTCTTGTTTAAATCATCCTAGATTTGAAAACCTTTTCTTTAGCCGAATTTTCTTAAATTCTTTCCTAGGTTTTCTAATCCTTATAAATCTGAAAATCACATAAAAGCCTTGTACCACAGGTGAGGGGAAGCTTACATTCTTCGCTTAAGTTTCCTAGATTTGAGAACTTGCTTGGGGACCTTTCTTCCTTGCTTGCGTGCTCGGCACCAATGGAGGAGAAGAGTGGCTAGGTCTTTTGGTGGAGAGGAGGAGGGAGAAGAGACCTCTTCCTCTTGTGTTGCTCGGCAACAACAAGAAAGAAAAGAGGGAGGGAGTGAGGAGGAAGAAGAGGTTTCTTCCTCTTGTGTTGCTCGGCAACAAGAAGAAGAAAGGAGGAAGGGAGAGGGTTTTCGGCACCCAAGGGAGGAGAGGAGGAAAGTGAGTGAGGATGAAGTTGAAGTCACCCCTCCATGCCTATTTATACTAAAATGAGGGGAGGAAACTTGTCTTGATTCATCCTCCTTATTTACTTCTCTTCTTAATGTTAAGAATATTCTAGAGAAGATGCTTCTTGAGTTCTCCCTTAATTTCTCTCTTTTCTTTCCTTTAATTAAAATTCCTATCTCTTCTCTTACAATATCCTCTCCTATCCCACTTGGTTAACACATGCATGTATCCACAAGAGAACCAAGGATCAAAACTTGGTTATGTATATTTTTACTTCTTTTTACTCCCTTTTCCTTTTTAGTAAAAAGAATCCTTTCTTATTCTTAACTACTTAGTCCTCTCTCTCCTTATCAATAATTCTCCTATCCCCTTTGGTATCCTATACATGTTCCTTACAAGAGATCCAAGGTTCAATCTCTCTTCTAACGTTTTATTTTCTTTTGTACATAATAATTCATATATTACCCTATTATGCATTATGCATAAATATTTCATACATGTATTCATATTTCTTCCTTTTGTCTACATTAATTCCATACATTATAAATCATGCATAGATGATTTATATTCTCAACTTTATTTTCTTTCATAATCATCTAAATTCTTCCCATCGTAACATTCAACGTAGACTATCTACACATTCTTTTCATTACATTCGTACTCTCATTGTCCTTACTATATCTAGGCTTTCTAGGGGTGTTACAATAAGGCGCCTTGAACCCCCTTTATAAGGGGTCTCGACCAGCAGCTTCAAACAATCTTCTTCCAAGTGATTCAAGTGCTACGTGCTGCTCCAAACGACGTTCCGAAGTGCTGCTACTTGTGCCCGACGACCAGGAGCTCCGAATCTTCATTTCTTTGCCGTTGGTATAATTATTTACTGTTGTTTATTGTACTTCAACTTGTAATCGTTTATCGAGCTTATAGTTGTTGCCCACCGGAAGCGATCAAGGATCGCGGGCCTTCGAGTAGGAGTCGCCTTAGGCTCCGAACGAAGTAAACAACCGTGTCTCTGTGTTTGTCTTTATTTACATTTTCCGCTGCTTTAATTACTCTACGAACACTTTACGATTCCGATAATCAAATGAAATAGCCGCGAGCGCTATTCACCCCCCCCCTCTAGCGCGTCTCGATCCAACACTTTCAACTACAAATAGAGAGTATTTTGAATACATCACTGATGATAAGTTGGGAGATCCTTCAATCCACTACCAATGCTTCACAAAAGGGATGCCATCAATGGATATTGACGAAACTGATGACAATGAACCATCTTGTATTCGTGGAGATTGTGATGGGATTTGGGTTGACAATGAGAATTTTTAGTTTGGTAACTTTATATATGGTTTATATATGTGACTATTTACTTTATTTTGGTAACTTTGGTTCATTGTTTGGTAGTAGTTTTTTTTTTAAATATACGAATGTTTACTTTGTTGTGATTTTGAATTATATGCTCTGCTCTATTTCAAATTCTCACTGTTATGATTAGGTTTTCGACACAATGAACACTAGAAAAAAGGCCCATTTAGCACGTGAAGATGATAAGTATTCACACACAAATGCAAAAGACAAAGAACAAGATGAAAAAGAGGGTGCTGAGGATAGCCAGGACATAGGATCAGCCGGGACAGCCCAAACAACAAGATCAAAAAGAGGTCGTACACAAATGAATAAGCTTGTTGTTCAAAGGATTCAGGGAGTCAAACAAAGTGTCAAATTTAATGAGTATGGACAGCCAGTTGGCAAAAAGGCTTCTGAATTGCAAAGTTTTATTGGTGTGCTTGCTCGAGAAAAAGTTAATATTAATTACAACTCTTGGAAGCAAGTGCCGAATGAAGTTAAGAACATGATATGGGAATCCATCAATGTAAGTAACATGAAACTTTCTTATGTGATGCATTTTTTTCTGTTCTGTTATTTATATACTTAAGATATTTGTTTGTGTAGTTGACATACGAACTGGACCCAAAATGAAGGAATGGGTGTTTGATCTCTGCAAACACCAAGTGGCGTCAGTATAAAACTCACCTCACCAGGAAATTCATCCAGCCAAATAGAAATAATCCGAAGCTTCTCAATAAGGTACCTCAAGGACATTGCATTTCACGTGAAGATTGGAGTAGTTTTGTGATTAATCGGATGTATGAAGACTTTATAGTAAGTTGTTTAAGGTGGTCTTTTTAAATTCTAGTTGATATATGTGGTTATAATTCATCTATCACTATGTAGAGGAAAAGTGAACTACAAAGTCAGAGAAGCAAGGCAAACTTATACCCTCATCGTCTTTCTCGAAAAGGATATGCGGGTTTGTCTGAAGAAATAGTAAGTATTTATTTAACATTAATAAATTCCTACTTATGGTTGTTGAGTACGTTGACTTCATGTGGTTTTTGGTATCAGTCCAGTGTTTTATGTGATGACGAAGAGATAAATAGAGCCATCCTCTGGAAGAAAGGGCGGCTCAACAAAGCTGGGGAATATGTTGGCGATGAGTTGAAGCAAACAGTGAATAAGATTGTATGCAAAAGTATACATAAATTGCTTATTTTGTACATATATGATATATGTATATATTTAAAGTTATTGTATTTGGATGCATGACAGGATGATTATATTGTCCAAAAGAAGGATGGTAAGATGCCCTTTACCAAACCATTTGAGGATATTCTCACGAAGGCCTTGAATTCTAACGAACATGGTGGACGTGTGAGAGGCATAGGAGCAAATGTCACTCCATCATCCTTCTTCAAGCTTGCTAGAGGGAAGGTGCAAATTGATAAGGCTGCCTATGAAAGGCAACAGAAAGAGTTTAAGGAGGCAAAAGCTATGCTTTCTGATCAAGGTGACAGAATAGAAAAATTGGAAGCAATGGTGTTGAAACTTTCTGGTCGAGAATTTGAGAGTGAGGAGAAGGGTAGCTGCTCAGTTAAACCACAATGCCTCCTCGATATAAAACCTGAAGTTGAACGTCATACGCGCCTCTCAAATGAAGGCCTAGAAGAACATGATGATGATGATGTGAAAGTTCAATTTTGTATACGTCCACACTATCGTGACATGCAAAATTCACGGTGTTTGAGGTGTTGGTGAATTTAAATAATATTGTTTGAGGAATCAATGTTATTTTGAATTCAAAAGTTTTGACCAAATATTTGATCAAAGATAGATAAACTATTAATTTTATTCGTCATAAAGTAAAGTTGATGAGATAATAAAATTAATGGATGAAATCTCCTCTTTAATTTTGTATACGTCCACACTATCGTGGCATACAAAATTCATGGGGATTTTAAGGAGTTGGTCTTGACCAAATATTTTTGTGATTCTTAGGATTTAAAATGTTTGTCAATCTCCTAGTTGTTATAGAAAAGACTTAGTAGTCCCAATTATGATGATTGGAAATAGAACTTGGACATTAAGGTAGATTGTCCTCTTAGAACTAAGAACAATATAGGTGTATTTAATTCATTAGTTAATACATGATTAGTGGTGTTATCTACCGATACCTGGTGTGTAGAAATGGGAGCCACTAATCATGTCTGCAATTCATTGCAGAGGTTCCAGGAAACCTGATAACTATATGAAGGGGAAGTCACCGTCTACATGGACACTGCTGCAAAAGTGGTAGCTGTTGTAGTGGGAGATGCTTATCCTCTAATAGGAATAGAATATGGATTTTAAGAAATTATCTTTATGTTCCAAGTTTAGAAATAATTTGATTTCGGTTTCTAAACTATAAAAGAATAGATATTCTATCTATTTTGATAACAAACTTGTTATCAAGAAAATAGGAAAGATATCTGTTCTAGTACGTTGGTTGACAATTTATAAATCCAATAACTCCCACAATGCAATAAATGGAAATTAGTAACACATCTTCTAACTTTAATAAGAGAAAGGAACCTTCGGAAATAAACCAATCACATCCTTGGCAGTCTCAGGCTAGGTTATATTAACTTGAGTAGGATTCAAATGATAAAAACCAATGAACTCTTAGGTTCATTGGTAGTGGAAATCTTTCCAATCCTGCGGGTCTTACTTGGAAGAAAAAATAACCAAGAAGCTTTTAAAGTCTAAGGAATATAGAGCCGAGGATGTGTTGGAATTGGTTCATTCTGATTTGTGTAGTCCTATGACTATCCAAACAAGAGGTAGGTTCAAAAATTTTGTCTATTTTATAGACAACTATTTGAGATATAGATACATTTACTTGATGCACCGCAAGACTAAGTACTTTGATTAGTTCAAAGAGTACAAGGCTGATGCGGAGAAACGTAAAAGTAAAAGTATCAAGTCACTATGGTAATATCGTAGTGGCGAGTACCTCTTGGGAGAATTTAGAAGTCACTTATCAGAAGAAGGGATTTAATCCCAACTAATTGCATCTGGTACACCCCAACATAATGGTATAGTGGAAAGAAGGTATGAGGCTCTTATGAAATAATTAGATCGATGATGGGTTATTCAGAAAATTACCAAATTCGTTTTAAGGATATACACTGGAAACGGAAGTGAACTTAGTACCTTCTAAGTCAGAACTCTCTACTCCCATAGAATTGCAGAATAGGCGTAAGCCTAGTCTGAAGCATATTCAGATTTGGGTGGTCTAGCACATGAGAGACAGTGATAAGTTGGGCAGGAGTTCACTTGTTTCTTAGTTATCCTAGAGAAATGAAAGGAGATTTATAGTCCTTAAAATCGGAAGGTCATTGTTGGCACCAATGCCCAATTTTAGAAAAGGACTATACTATGAACCACAAGCCCATGAGTAAAAATTGTTCTTAAGGAAATTAAAGGACACGTCTAACCTAGTACCAACTGTACAAGATGAAATATCACAAGAAACTGTAACACGTATCACAAATGATACACAATTACAGAATGTGTCTCATCGTAGTGGGAGGGTTGTTAGACAACCTAAAAGATTCATGTTTTGGAAAAGTCTTTGGACTTGATCCCTGGTGGACATCAACCTGATCTCCGAACATATGACGAAGCACTCCAAGATAAAGATGTAGCATCTTTGCAAAGAATACATAACTAGAATATATGTATTCTAATAGAGTCTGGGAGCTTATAAAATCACCAAATGGTGTAAAAGCCATTGGGTGAAAATAAGTCTACAATAGGAAAAGAGGGATAGACAGGAAGGTAGAAACTTTCAAAGCAAGACTTGTTAAAAAAGGAAACTTTTTTACCGGTAACCATGCTTAAGTCTATCCGGATTCTTTTATCTATGAGATTTAGCAAGTGGATGTCAAGACAGCTTTCCTTAATGGAAGTCTTGAAGAAAACATCCATATATAGCAATCAGAAGGGATCATTGCAAAGAGCAAAGAGAATCTTGTGTGTAAGCTCAATCAGTCTATGCATTGAAGTAAAGCTTCAAGGTCTTGGTTCATCCGATTTAATAAAGTAATCCAGACCTATGGATTTATTTTATAACCGAATGAGTTTTGTGTATACAAGAAGTGTGAAGGAAACGTGGTGGTATTTCTTGTACTATACGTAGATAACATTTTTGGTAGTTGGAAACAATATCAAAGTGTTGTCAGAAGTAAGGGTATGGTTGGCCAAATAATTCGATATGAAGGACTTGGGAGAATGCTTATATTCTTGGGATCAAAGGGATCGCAAGAAAAGAATATATTTAACTTATCCCAAGCTTCATATATCGAAACAATCCTTGCTCGTTTTAAGCATGCAAAACTCCAAGAAAGGTTTCTTACCTTTTTTAGCATGGAGTAGCTTTATATAAAGAGATGTCTCCATAGACATCAAAGGAGATAGAGGAAATGAAGGCAGTTCCTTATGCTTCGACTGTCGAAAGCTTAATGTATGCTATGCACGAGATCAGAAATCTGTTTTGCCAAGGGCATAGTCAGCAGATATCAAAGTAACCCTGGACAAGGACATTAGACTGCAGTAAAGCATATATTGAAGTACCTTAGAGGCACTAGAGATTATATGCTAGCTTACAAGGCGGATAATTTGGTCCCTATAGGTTGCACATATTTTGATTTCCAATCGGATAGGGACAATAGTAAGTTGACCTTGGGGTTTTGTGTTTACTTTAGGAGGTAAAGCCATAACTATGGAGGAGTGTTAAACATAGGTGCTTTTCTGACTCCACTATAGAAGTTGAGTATGTGGCAGCCTCAGAGGCAGCCATAGAAGCTGAATGACTCAGTAACCTCAAGATGGACTTAGATATGATTTCTGGTTTGTCCAAATATATATTATTACAATTTATTGTAATAATAGTGGTGCAGTAACAAACTCGAAGAAACCATGAGTCCATAAGGCAAGTAAACACAATAGAGTGTAAGTACCATCCAATACGAGAAATTGTATAAACGAGGAGAAGTTGTTGTCGCCTAGATTGCATCAGATGATGACCTATAGATCCTTTCACTAACGCCCTTAAGGCAAGAGCTTTTGATGGGCATGTTGAAGGGTTGGGAATCAGATCTATGACAACAGATATGGCAGTTTAGTATTTTAGTATAAGTGGGAGATTGTTAGTGTATACTAAAAGCCTAGCTTTTAGTATAAACATTTATCTATAAATAAGAATTACATTGGTCAAATGTCTACATTTATGATATATGTAGTTGTTCAATTAATTTATATTGTAGATAATATGGTGTGTGGTGTCACACACAGAGGATCATGTTATCAGCACCTTATAAATTAAAAACAGTAGCTCACGACTAAGATGGAAAGGAACAAACTATTGGAAGGTCGTAGTGTAATTAGGTATTAGTTTATCATAACTATATAATTACACTAGTACACTTAGAGTGTATTAAGTAGGACCATTAGAGGTCATTTCTTTTTATACTGACTTTATAAAGGAACAAAGACCTCAGTTATTATGGAAGTGTGTGCTCTTAATCCTAATACAATAACAAGCATATATATTTGATATTTATTTCTTTAATTTATCAATGGGTGAGATTTATTTCGATAAATCAATAAGCCCGATAAGTTGGGAAATGATATCACTTATAGTGTGTGTTGTTGATTATAGAAGGAAACTGTGTCCTAGTGATTTAGGTTGATAATGTCCCCAAGAGGAGCTCATAAGGATTGTCATGTTAAACCCTGCAGGTGGACTTAGTCTGACATGACGATAAGGTTGAGTGGTACTACTCTTGGACTAAGATATTAATTAAGTGAGTTGTCAGTAACTCATTTAATTAGTGGACATTCAACATCTTAAACACAGGGAGACTAACACACTCATAATAAGAAGGAACCCGAAATGTAATTTGGGATTGGTGCGGTAGTTCAATAATAAATCTTTAGTGGAATGAATTATTATTGATGGAATTAAGTTGTGTGTTCGGGGCGAACACGGGATGCTTAATTTCATCGGGAGACCAAAACCAATTCCTCCGCTCGGTCCTTATCGTAGCCTCTTGTATATAGAGATTTATACTCACCACATACCCACCTTCTTACCCAACCAATAGGGGCCGACCAAGCCAAGCTTGAAGCTCAAGCCTAGGGCCGGCCAAGCCTAAAGGTTGAGCCTTAAGGTGGCCGGCCAATAGCTTGGAGCCCAAGCTTAGGTGACCGAACACATCATATTAAAAAGAGATTTTTGTTAGAATTATTTCTTATGTGGATATCATGGTTATAAAAGAGAGTTTAAAATTTAAATCTTTCCTTTTATAGCTTTCTACAAAAGATTAAGAAAAGATTTGAAATCTTTCCTTATTTGTAGATTGAAAGGTAGATTTTAATTTTAAGAAAACTTTCCTTTTTTAACCATGTTCATGATTTAAAAGAGAGTTTAAAAATTAAATATTCTCTTTTATAAGTTTCTACAAAAGATTAAGAAAAGATTTGATATCTTTCCTTATTTGTAGATTAAAAGAGATTTTAATTTTTAGAGATAACTTTCTTTTTATCCACATGTTTTAAAAGAAAGATTTTAATTTATAAAATTTCCTTTTTACAAACCACCATGAAGGGAAAAATTATTGGAGTTTTTTATAAATTTCTGGAGACAAATTAAGAAGTTTTAATTAATTAAAACTCTCCTTGTTTTGTTTTTAAAGTGGCCGACCATTGTAAATTGAGAAGAGAAAATTGTTTTTAATTAAATAAATTTTCCTTTTCATGGCAAAAGAATTAAGGAAGTTTTTATTTAAATTTCCTTATTTGCCAAGACCAAGGATTATAAAAGAGAGGGTAGAGGTGCCTTCATGGGTGAACGACTCTATTATTCTTCTCCTCTCTTTTCCTCCTTGGTGGCAGGCCCTAGCTTCTCCCTCTTCTCTTCTTCTTGTGGCCGGCGGCAACCCCTCTTGGAGCTCTTGATGGTGGTCGGTTCTAGCTAGGAGAAGAAGGAGAGAAAGGAGTTTTTGTTTCTTGCATCCCTTGGAGCTTGGTGGTGGTGGCCGGACCTCTACTTCTCTTGGAGAATTATGGTGGTTGAAACCTAGAAGGAAGAAGAAGGTGCTTGGTGGTTCTCGTTTTGGAAGATCGTTGCAAACACAACGTCCGAGATAAGAAGAGGAATATGGTAGAAGATCAAGAGGTTATTTTGCTTACAAAAGAAGGTATAACTAGTAATTGTTTTCCGCATCATACTAGTTTTCTTTGTATAGTTATTTATGGAAAATACCAAACACAAGAGGCTTATGATTCTAGAGTTTTCGAAATAGTTTTTTCGAGTTTGTGTTTTCTTCTTTTCTGAATTTGTGATTCGATTGTTCTTTTTGGTTAACCTAGAGTTATTTAAGGAAATAAATATTAGCTTTCCTTAAAAGGTTTTGACTAGGCAGTGGTGGTTACTCCCATATCCAAGAAGGCCATGTGCCTCGCCATGCAGTCCTGGAAGATAATTTTGGAAATTAATATTTATGGAATTAATAACTTAGGTCGATTTGAATTAATAGTGTTAAGTTCCGCTTGCGATTCAAATCTAAACCATTAAGAACAGATAAGTTAAATTTGGAATCAATGATGTTAAGTTCCGTCTGTGATTCCTAATTTAACTTCTAAAGAACACAATAAGTTATTTAAGGAAAGGTTCAACACTTGTACAAAATTTTTGTACAGTGGAACCGGTATGATTTTCCTAGGACTAACCAACAACAAGTATATAGCCGGCCATGACAGGCATTAAAGGAAGTTTTAATTTTTTGTTTTAAAACTTTTCTTTTTAGTCATTGACAAGGAATATAAGGAAGTTTTAATTATGTTTAAAACTTTCCTTTTTTGCCAAGACCAAGGATTATAAAAGAAATGGAGGGGTGCCTCATGAGATAAGACATCTTATATTCCTCTCTTCCAATCCTTTGGTGGTCGGCCCTTGTCCTTTTCTCTTCTCCTTTTGTTTTCTCTCTTGGAGGCCGGCGGCATCAAGCATAGCTTTCTCTTGGTGGTCGGTTGCTTGAAGGAGAAGAAGAAGACAAGGAAGCTCTCTTGTTTAACATCCCTTGGAGGTTAATTGGTGGCCGAATCTTAGAAGCAAAGGAAGAAGCTTGGGTGGATTTCATCTTGGAAGATCATCACCCACACGACGTCCAAGAGAAAGAGAGGAATACAACAGAAGATCAAGAGGTCTATAAGCTACAAAAGGTATAAGTAATTATTAGTTTCCGCATCATAACTAGTTCATCTTTTGTATAGATCTTGAAAAACCAAACACAAGAGGTTATCGATTTTAAGTTATCATTTTTGTTATCGATTTCATGTTTCGATAATGTGCTTTTATTGAGGTCTCTATAGTTAAATCTAGTTTACTGTAAGAAGTTAAATATCCGATTTCTTTGAGAGGCTTTGTCTAGGAAGTGGTGGATGATCCCATACCCAAGAAGGCCTAGTGCCTCGCCATGTTTAACCTAGAAGCCGATCTTTGATATAGATATTTGATAACTTCTGTAATATGGTTTAACTTAGGAAGTTCTCATCGGTTAAACTTGTAGTAAAAATATTAAGTATCATTTCCAATCCAAGTTTAACTTCTGAAGGACAATTTGGATTAATAATGTTAAGCATCGTTTGCAATCCAAATTTAACTTCAGTAGAGCACATGAGTAGCTAAGATAGTTCTATGCTTGTACAAAATTTTTGTATAGAGCAACTAGAATGGTATTCCGAGTAACAACCATCAACCTGGGCAACAAACTTATCAACAACAGCAGACTTCACAAGGCTACCAGTTGTCCAGAATAGAAAAGATGCTTGAGGATGTTCTCATTGAACAAAAGGAAATGAAAAATGATCTCAAGCAATTGAATCAAAGAATGGAGAAATTTAAGAAGCACCAAAAGATGCAAGATAGCTAAATATCTCAGATAACTCAGTCCTTTTCAAGTGCACCAGGAGCATTGCCAGGAAAGCCTGATATAAATCTAGTGGAACACTACAACCTCATTGAGCTAAGGAGCGGACGGACTTTGGGAGATCCCTAAATGATTGCTCAGAAAGGATTCGACTCAAAGGAAGAACCCTCTCCTTTGACATCGAATTTGGTCCAGACCAAAATCAAGGAAGAGATCACCAAGAAGGGTGAAGGGACTCTTCCGTTTTTTCCACAAAGTCAAAGAATTTCTTTCCCCAAAGGCTAATAACGACCCAAAAGGACGAGGAGTTTCACAGGTTCCTAAAAAAGGTTAAGGAGATTTGCATTGAGGTACCTCTTATAGAAGCCCTTCACCAAATGCCAAAGTTTGCCAAATTTTTGAAGGGAATTCTGTCCAATAGAAGATAGAAGGGCGATTTCGAGACTATAGCATTGACAGAAAAATGCAGTGCACTACTCACTGCAGTCATTCCCCCAAACTCTAGGATCTAGGAAGTTTTTTTATACCTTGTAAATTAGGATCAGAATTTATAATTAAGGCTTTTTGTAATATAGAGGCGAGTGTCAACCTTATTCCATATTCTATTTGTAACAAACTAGGCCACGAGAATATTAAACTGACTACTATGGCATTATAGTTAGCTGACCATTCATGCAAATACTCTATGGGGATAGTAGAAGACGTGCCAGTGGCGGTGGGCCGATGCATCATACCCACAGACTTTGTTATTTTAGACATGGAGTAGGATCTCCATATCCCAATCATCCCTGGAAGACCATTCCTTGTGACTACTGGAGCCATCATTGATGTGAAGAACCACAAGTTATCCATGGAGATTGGTAAGGAAAGACTAGAATTCGATTTATCTGATTCTCCTAACCATGTCTCTTCTTTTCAAGAAAATATTAGCAAATTGGATGTTCATAAAATTATGGAATGTCATTTCCATGGGAGGCCACCTGAAGCAATACAGGATTCGACAAGAATGGAGAGATCATCCTCGACTAATTACGACAAGTACATATGCCTTGTATGAGCCAGAATAAAGGAGAAAACTAAAGTATTAACCCTAGGAGGAGAACCACCATGTTTCTATGGCTTTAGTCCACATTAACCGAGATAGTGTCGAGCTAAAGACCTAAAACAAGCACTTCTTGGGAGGCAATCCAAGGGTTTCCGTTTAATTGGTTTTCTGTTTGTTATTTTGTTTTCTTAGTTAAGTTCATTTGTTTCTAACTCTTTGTTTTCAGGTTGTGCATAGCCACCATGAGTTGGCCATGATTATTTCATGGGCGTGAAGGCATCGGAGGAGTCAAAGAGGAGAAAATTCAGCCACTACGCAAGTCAAGTGGTCGGCCATGTGACCCTACACAGTCATGTGATGTTGGAAGGAATGGAAATGCCACAGGCCGTGTGAACTCAAACGACCGTGTGATTTTGGCAAAGCAAAGAATGGAGATGGTCATATCAACTAACACGACCATGCAAGGCCACCCGAGAGGAAGAAGACACAGGCCATGCCGATTGACATGGCCGTGTGACATAGGCCGAGGAGGAGCAAAAGTCGGTCGTGTCAAATGACACAGTCGTGTGAAGCTGAGAGGAAGAGGTCGTGCGGAACCTTGCATGACACAACCTAATTCCATCCTCTTTAGGGCACGGGCGTGAGGAACCTTACACGGTCGTGCTCGCCGATTTCTTTTCTTCTTCTTACCCACCTCATCTCCTCTTCTTCCTACAAGTTCCTAAAGTTCTACCTTCCATCCCCCACACCCACTTCATTTGAGTCCACCTTTCACATCGTCATCGAAGGAAACACTCACTGAAGCAAAGGAAAGGAGAAGTGGAGTGTCTCAAATGAGGGAAGTTCACGCTTCGAAGGTACATCTAACAATTTTGGCATCATTTTCCCTTGTGATGAGCAAATGCATCGCTATGATTCTTTGTCTAAATGCTCTATTTAGGCACTAGGTTTATGGACCAAGAGACCTTAGAAGTGTTGGGTTTAAGAGATGATATAGATTGGCTCTTTGAAAGAATATGATGGACTAACTTAATAAATATTAAGTACCCAACTTATTCTAGAATTGTTTTAGAAATTTTAAGTTCAATCACTGTTGCTAATGTTCAAGAAGGGGGGGGGGAGATTGAAATTTCATTTGTTTAATGATGACTATGAATGGACTCTTAGGGAATTTAATGCATGTTATGATTTTCCTAGGGATAGAACATATACAATTCTCCCCGCCTTCGAAAACTAAAACATATGACAACTAATCTCTGGTGAATCTCATTTTGACCCCCATGTTTCCAAAGGCAATAGAATCATCAACCCAATTTTCCTGTATATCCATTTGATTATGCAAAATATGATATTTGGAAGAGACGGTAAAGAAGGAATAGTGAGACTCTCGGATTTGTATTGTTTATGGGCGATGGTAAATAATCTGCAAATAAATTCTGGGTATTTCTTTTAAGACGCTTGGTAAAACTAGGGAAGGCCTCTTCTTCTACACCTTTTGTTTTGGGAGGATTGCTTATTCATACAAGTATAGTGATAGGATGTGACCTTGACGATCTAGAGATGATTGAGGATGTCCATCGAATGAATCTAATTTTTTTTATCAACCCATATGATTCGTCGTGAGGAATTCGGGTATAGTTTTGTGATCAAAGAGAGTTTCCCCCTTAGTTTACCCAACCCAACTTTGACTATGATTCGCGTAGGAGATAATTGGTATTTGACTTTAGCAAATCAACAATCGATCCCACTTATTTCGCCCATCCCAAAAGACAGACCTTCGGTTAGTTAGGATATTCTTGGATTCAACTTCTAAGAGTTTCGTCCTATTATTGATAAACTTCATCAGGATCTAGACCTTTATAGCAACCTGTTTTCACGATAAATATGCATGAGGAACGACCAATTTAAATGTTTGTAAGAATGTTTTAAGAACGAGAGAGAACTATGTAGAAAAATTATTGAATTTATGGAGACTCATAGAAAATGAATGAGATTAAATGAGGATTTTCGAGGATATATGAGACTCCTTCAAAGTGATGTCGATGTGTTATTTTCATATCATAGGTTTATGCGAAATGAGGTAAAATGGCTCCAGATCTTTTCTTGAACTTCCAGAATTCCCCGATATCCATCCTCATTCACCATATTAGTTTCATCAGGATGATGAAAAGTTCAAGTCTGGGGGTGGGGCGTTGTGTTTGCACAACCCGAGTCGTGTCTTTTAATTTTTATTTTCTTTTCAGTTTCTGCATTTTTAGTTTGTTTTACTTGCACTTTTAGTTTGTTTTCTTTCCAATTGCATTTTTGTTTTGATTTCTAATTTTTTTTAGTTTGTTTGTTTTTAAGGCATTATTGAGAGCATCAAACTGACCACTTTATTTGCCGACTTGTCCAATAGTAAAATGACTAGAACGTGTATGCTTAGTGTACCTCTTTTCTCTTTCTCTAGTAGCATGAAATGAGCTAAGTATTGTATGGAGATAAATATGAGTTTTGGCCTAACCTTAAGGATCTTACCTTCACTTCACTTAATCTTGAATAGTGGATGTATTTTGGAATGGTTATGATTTATCCAAATTATTTAGTACTTTTATTCCCACGGTGATTTCTTATTTATATTTTGGTTACTGGACTACCTCGGATCACGGAAGCTCATTTGGAAAAATCTAACTCCCAAACATTTTCATTTATCTTACTTGTATTTGTGATTAGTTCCACACTTGTATCTAAAAAAATCATTTGAATAAGGGATTAAAAAATAGTTGTTGTGAGTGGAAACTAATAATTTACCCCTTTGAGACAGAGTTAGGTTATTGGGGAAATAAATGTTATGTTTCTCTTGATTCCGAGTAGTCGTTGGACACCTTCTGTAATTTAAGGGAAACTAACCAAGTGTGTGGAAAGTAAGTGCCTATCACCGGGAATATTAGGAACTCAATTGTATGACGACTTGATTAGGACTGAAAATTGAAACTTGAAAAGTTTAAGTCACTTATTGCACTGAGCACAAAGGACTTATGCTTAGGCTATACTTAGGTTACTCCACAATCATGCTTATCAATGAACCTAGTTGAGAGAGTTAGGTAAGTGCACTAGGGATTATGAAACACTATAAGGACTCATGAATTTAGATTGCAGCATTTTGCTTAAGGACAAGCAAAGGTTCAAGTCTGGGGGTGTGATGTGCTTAGATCTTATAATCTTTTATGCATGTTTTGACGCATGTTCACGTATTTTATTCATGATGGATTTATGTATTCTTACACTATTTTTCATGTTTATAGCATAATTACTCTTCTATTTCGGAGATTTGCTCTTTGTATGCATTTGGGTTGACAAGGATGACTTTTGGAGCAAAAGTCGTGATCATTGACGTACCGGGTAGCAAAGCAGAAGGCTAACCAACACTGGTCGTGTGACTCTACACGGCCATGCAACACATCCAGAGGAGAAGGAGAACATGGTCGTGTGACCCTACATGGTCGTGCAACACATCTAGAGGAGAAGGAGAACATGGTTGTGTGTCCCTACACGACCGTGCAACACATCTAGAGGAGAAGGAGAACACGGTTGTGTGACCCTACATGGCTGTGTGAAGCATCTCGAGCCAGAGAAGAACACAGCCATGTGGATCTCACATGGCCATACCACTTAACCTGCTGCCAAGAAGGAGTTGGTTGTATGATCCCGCACGACTGTGGCACAGGCTGTGTCGTGCCCGTGCCCTACCCTATAAAAGGGGTTCTAAAATTCTTCTCGGAGGGGAGGCGACCGTTCGAAGAAAAATCACTTGGGTGCCATTCCACTCTATCCCAGACCTCTGTTCGATGATCCGAGGGTATCTTCATAATCACATCAACTCTGGAATCAAAGAGTTGGATCAAAGGATCACTTGACGTCATTGGATAAGCCTTTCTCTTCCTTCTTTCTTTTAATTTGGAATTGAATGCTATATATCTTGATGTCTTTGGGTTCTCCTCTTTCATCTATAGAGTAGATTCATTGTTCTAGAATTAGGGAGTAGTTGTGGTTAACGGTACAATGTAACAACTCATGTTTATACCTTTACCTATTATGTGATATTGACTTGCTCTTATATCTATTCTATTTACATGCATGAGAATTGCTCGCATTTGATTTCCATGTAGATTGAATGTTTGTACAAGGATTGTAAATCTCATAAAGAGAGTCTTTAGATCGTATCTCCAAGGGGCCCTAGTGAGAGTGGGGTAACTCGTTCACGGACGTGTAGGATATTCCCTTGAAAGGAGAAGCAACTCCCTCATAAGGAGGTAGGAAACCATGTTGAACTTATATCTTTATCTTTATTGTTATTAACTAGTCATGTATTCCTATGATTTATGATCGAGGTGCCATCGTGACAAGGGATAACCGTTAGAGGCTTTCACAAGGATCACCTCTATTCAATACTTAGAGATAATGACTCTAGCTTACTATAAGGGCACGTTAATTGAAGATAGAAAATGGTAGATCGTGATATATTAGTACACACCACAATGAAACCAAACTCCTAGAATACTCCCCAAACCAAGATAAACAACTTTACCTCTAGTTCTTTCATCTTCCTTCTAGGTTTCATCTTTCCTTCTAAATAGATAACTTCAGACCATTGATAGTTTAGCTAATTCTATGTGAGCGATAGCTAGTGCTTATAGCCAGTCCCTGTGGGTTCGATATCTTTTGTATTAGTAATGACGTAACCATGCACTTGCGGTACATATCACGTACTCTTTCGCAATGTCTCATCCCTTAGACGCACTGAGCCTGTCGGCTCTCTCCCGTGTCATTTTTCTCGCTAGCTGTGTCTTTTGCTCGACATCCTGTGCTCCTAAGTTCCTGCACATTTAGACATAGGGTTAAATATAATAGGACCTAACTTAACTTGTTTGATCACATCAAAACTGCTTTGGGGTACCAACAATCTCCCTATTTTTGATATGAGTAACCCAAGTTAAGTTAAGGTAAACCAACATAAAGTAAGAGCAATAAATTTACAATTAAAGTGTAAAAATATGAAAAAGTTGAAACTACTTCCCCCTAAACTTAATCTTCCCTTCTCTCCTTTTGATCATATAAAAAATGGGGTACCCAAAAAAAAATCTAAGGATAACTTTTCGAAAATAAGAAAGTTTTAAAAAAACTCTGATTTTCTGACAATTTTGAAAAACTTATCAAGTTTTTGAAAACTTTGAAAAAAATTGAAAATAATTTTGATATCACTTAAAAAAATTTGCAATGTAAATAATTTTAGTTTGCAAAGAATTTTCTAAGTAAAAAAAATATTGAGTAACTATTTAAAGCATTAATTTCAATTAAATACTTTATCAGTTAGTCAATTAAACATTTTATTTCATTAATTGACTTCTAAGCTGTGGCGAGGTACTATGCCTTCTTGGTTATTAGAGCAACAACCACTTTCTGGACAAAGCCTACTCTCTAAAAGCCTAAGTTCAATTAAATTTTAATTTAGACAAGATTTTGGAATCCAATATAGGTTTCAGCCTACTGGATTAATTAAGAATTTTTTAGAAACATATTTCTTTGAAATTTTTCTAATTTGTCCCTTTTGGTAATTTACGCACCAATTTAGACCATTGAATTTTCTTTTATTATATGAGCATGCATGATTTTTCAAGTTCTTTATTTCTTTTTGTAAATTATCATTTTCTAATTTTAGTTTATCAAATTCTTCTAATGGACAAGATTTGGCTAGAATTAAATTTAACTCTTTATTTTCTTTTTCTAGTTTGCAACAATTCTTTGATAAATATTTTATAAATTGGAATGATTTGTCAGGAGGAAGAGATTACACTTGACTTACCTTGTCGATCCCGTTATCCGTAGCTCCCCTTGAGGTGCTGCTTTCTTCCAATGTCACTCCCCCTTCATCGATGTTCATTTCGGATGAGCTTTCTTCGTTTTTGTTATCTTGATGACTTGCCATTAACTCAAGTTCGGCAACTGCTTCAATTTCTGATTCAGACAACGTTTCATCCCATGTCACCTTTAACGTTGATCCTGTCTGAGATATGCAGAGATGAGCGTTGGTTCTGATGGATGGTGATGACCTCCGATGAAGATGAAATCTGATGATCCGAAGGAACTTCTCAACCCTCCTACGCACAATAAGACGAGCCAACAAAGCGTTAACGACTCAAGACCGGGGTGGGGATCCCTAGCTAAGCCCTCCGATGCTCAAGTCATTTCCTCTCAAAGATGGAAGAAGAAGAGTAGTGATTGAAATGAAAAATAGAGTTCTGATGCTAGAACTTGCGTACCTTGCCAACGGAGAAGATCCACCTTTTTATACCACCTCACATGACCTCCGTAGTCATGAGGTGGCCCCCAGTTCGTTAGAATTTGTTAAGAGATGAAGTCATCTTCTATACTTTGTGCAATAATTCTTTAAGAATTTTTTTTTATCATAGATGTACCTATTTTATCGTTTATAACACGTCATCATGATTAAAGAAGCTTCTAGAAGATATTTCCCACCAAATATTCTATTAAGCATGTTTCAGCTTTTGTGAAATATATCTCGACCGACCATTCAAGTCGGTCATATATAGTGTTAAGAATACTACCTGCGGAATATATCTCGGCCGGTCGTTCAAGCCGGCCGTATATATTATTAAGAGTGCTTCCTGCTGAATATATCTCGACCGGTCGTTCAAGCCTATCGTATATACTATTAAGAATTCTTCCTATTAAATATATCTCGTTCGGTCGTTGAAGCCGACCACATATGCTATTAAGAATACCTTCTGTTGATCCTTTCTTTATACTTGGGCGGGCTTTGCTCGATTGAGCATATATGAGTGCGAGAGCGCTTGCTCGGCCTGCTATCGGCTGGTAAGATGATGAGAATGTTATATAGGGCTAAATGTATTTATGCTCGGGAGGGATTTGCCCGGCCGAGCCTACATGAGCACGTGGGTGCTCTCTCGGCCTGTGGTCGGCTGGTAAAATACTGAGAATATTATATAAGGCTAGATGCCTTTATGCTCGGGCGGATTTTTCCCAGTCGAGCATGTATGAGCGCGGGGGCGCTCACTCAGCCTGTGGTCGACCAGTTATATGAAGAGAATATTATATAAGGCTAGATGCCTTTATGCTCTGGCGGGCTTTGCCCGGTCGAGCATATATGAGCACGGGGGCCCTCACTCGGCCTACGATCGGCTGGTTATATGAAGAGAATATTATATAAGGCTAGATGCCTTTATGCTCAGGCGGGCCTTGCCCAGTCGACCATATATAAGCGCGGGGGTGCTCACTCAGCCTGTGGTCAGCTGGTTATATGAAGAGAATATTATATAAGTCTAGATGCCTTTATGCTCGGGCGGGCCTTGCCTGGTCGAGCATGTATGAGTGCGGGGGTGCTCACTTGGCCTATGGTCGGCCAGTTATATGAAGAGAATATTATACAAGGCTAGATGCCTTTATGCTCGGGCGGGCTTTGCCTGGTTTAGCATGTATGAGCGCAGGGGCGCTCACTCGGCATGTGGTCGGCCGGTTATATGAAGTAAATATTATATAAAACTAGATGCCTTTATGCTTGGGCGAGCTTTGCCTGATCAAACATGTATGAGCGTGGTGGCGCTCATTGAAGGTGCTGGAATTCTGTTCTGTTTAAATTTCCCTATACAAAAATATTGTACAAGAACAGAACTTTTCCTAGCAACCCGCATGTTCGATCAGACATGTGTTTAATCAATCAAGCAAGTTATTAAATGATCAAAGCACACCTTGATCGAAATATAAGATCGCTGGCCTCTTGTGTTGGTATTTAAAATCGATACAAAGAAAATAAAACTAATTACGCAGCGAAATTAAAGAACTAGTTGTACCTTTCCTTTGTAGCTAAAGACCTCTTGATCTTCTGCCACATTCCTATCCTCTTCTTGGACGTTGTGTGGGCGACGATCTACCAAGACAACAACCACCCTTTCTCTCGTTTCTTCAAACCGTGGGGGTGCTCACTCGGCATGTGTTCTTTTATGTAGTCAGTACAAATCGAATAACCTCAAACGGTCCAGCTCAATACACACATAGTGTAATAGTGTAATTTTATAGCCAAGACAGACTAATACCAAATTACACTAGAACCATTCCAATGGTTTATCCTAATCCATCTTGTTTGTGAGCTACTATTTATAATTTATAAGGAACTGATAACATGATCTTCTGTGTGGCACCACACACTATGTTATCTACAAAATAAATTAAATGGGCAACTGTATTGAGATATATATAAATACAAAATGTAGACATTTGACCAGTGATTCTCATTTCAAAATATTTCAAACAGATGTTCATACAAAAGCTAGGCTTATAGTATACATTCCAACAATCTCCCACTTATACTAAAAGATTATACTGCCATAAACACTGCCATACATATGATTTCCATCCCCTCAACATGCCTATCAAAAGCTCTCGCCAGAAGAGCCTTAGTGAAAGGATCTGCCAGGTTATCTACTGATGCAATCTTGGCGACAACAACCTCTCCTCGTTTTACGATGTCTCGTATCAGGTGATACTTGCGCTCAATGTGTTTATTTGCCTTATGGGCTCGTGGTTCCTTCGAGTTTGCTACTGCACCACTGTTGTCACAATAAATTGTGATAACTTTGGACAAACTAGGAATCACATCTAAGTCCATCAAAAAGTTTCTGAGCCATACAGCTTCTTTGGCTGTCTCAGAGGTTGCCACATACTCAGCTTCCATGGTGGAGTCTGAAACACATTTATGCTTAACACTCCTCTACGCTATGACTCCACCTCCCAAAGTAAACACATACCCCGAGGTTGATTTATTACTTCCCTATCTGAGTGGAAGTCCGAATCTGTATAACCCACGGGGAGCAAATCATCTACCTGGTAAACTAGCATATAATTTCTAGTCTTTTTCAGATACTTTAATATATGCTTTATGACAGTCCAATGTCCCGGTCCTGGGTTACTTTGATATTTGCTAACCATGCTTACGGCAAAATAGATATCCGGTCTCGTACATAACATCGCATACATTAGGCTTCCTACAGTCGAAGCATAAGAAACTACCTTCATCTCCGCATACATTAGACAACAACCTCTCCTCGTTTTAGGATATCTCGTATCAGGTGGTACTTGCGCTCAATGTGTTTACTTGCCTTATGGGCTCGTGGTTCCTTCGAGTTTGCTACTGCACCACTGTTATCACAATAAATTGTGATAACTTTGGGCAAACTAGGAATCACATCTAAGTCCATTAAGAAGTTTTTGAGCCATACAACTTCTTTGGCTGTCTCAGAGGCTGCCATATACTCAGCTTTCATGGTGGAGTCTGAAACACATTTCTACTTAACACTCCTCCAAGCTATGACTCCACCTCCCAAAGTAAACACATACCCCGAGGTTGATTTACTACTGTCCCTATCTGATTGGAAGTCCGAATCCGTGTAACCCACAGAGAGCAAGTCATCTGCCTGGTAAATCAACATATAATCTCTAGTCCTTTTCAGGTACTTAATATATGCTTTACGACAGTCCAATGTCCCGGTCCTGGGTTACTTTGATATCTGGTAACCATGCTCACGGCAAAACAGATATCCAGTCTCGTATATAGCATCGCATACATTAGGCTTCCTACAGTCGAAGCATAAGAAACTACCTTCATCTCCTCTATCTCCTTTGATGTCTTAGGATACATTTCTTTAGATAAAGGTACTCCATACCGAAAAGGTAGATAAAAACCTTTCTTGGAGTTTTGCATGCTAAAACGAGCTTGGATAGTATCGATGTATGAAACTTGGGATAAGCACAACATCCTTTTCTTATGATCCATTATTACTTTGATCTCAAGAATATGTCTACATTCTCTCAAGTCCTTCATATCAAACTTCTTGGACATCCATACCCTTACGTCTGATAATACTTTGACATTGTTGTCAATGAGCAAAATGTCATTTACGTATAGTACAAGAAATACCACCATGTTTCTGTCACTTTTCTTGTATACACAAGACTCATCCGAACACTGAATGAATCCATAAGACTGGATCACTTCATTAAACCATATTTTACAAGATCTCAAAGCTTGCTTCAGTCCATAAATGGACCGATTGAGTTTACATACAAAATGCTCTTTGCCCTTCACAATGAATCCCTTTGGTTGCTTCATATAGATGTTTTCTTCAAGACTTCCGTTAAGGAAAGTTGTCTTGACATCCATTTGCCAAACCCCATAATCCATATGAGCAACAATAGATAAAAGAATCCGGATACACTTAAGCATGACTACTGGTGAAAAAGTTTCCTCATAATCGATTCCCTCTTTCTGAGTATATCCCTTCGCAACAAGCCTCGCTTTAAAGGTTTCCACCTTCCCGCCTGTTCCTCTTTTCCTTTTGTAGACTCATTTACATCCAATAGCTTTGACACTATTTGGTGGTTCTACAAGCTCCCAGACCTGATTAAAATGCATAGATTCTATTTCAGAGTTCATTGCACTTTGTCAAGATACTGCATCTTTATCTTGGAGTGCTTCATCATATGTCCAGGGATCAACTTCATTTTCACCAGGGATCAAGTCCGAAGACTCTCCCAAAAACATGAATCTATCAGGTTGCCGAATAACCCTTCCACTACGACGAGGCACTACCTGTAATTATGCATCATTTATGACACGTGTTGCAGTTACTTGTGGTATCTCATCTTGTACCGTTGGTACTAAAGTAGAAGTGTCCTCTCTTATTTCCTCAAGAACAATTTTAGTCATGGGCTTGTGGTTCATTATATAGTCCTCTTCTAAAAATCAAGCATTGGTGCTAACAATGACCTTCTGATCTTTAAGACTATAAAACAAACCACCTTTCGTTCTTCTAGGATATCCCACGAACAAGCGAACTTCTGTACATGATTCCAACTTATCAACATCTCCCTTCAGCACATGTGCTAGACTACCCCAAATCCGAATGTGTTTCAAACTAGACTTACATCCATTCTATAATTCTGTGGGAGTAGAGGGTACTGACTTAGAAGGTACCAAGTTCAGAATGTACGCCTCCATTTTCAGAGCATATCCCTAAAATGAATTTGGTAATTTTGAATAACTCATCATTGATCTAACCATTTTCATAAGAGTCATATTCCTTCATTCCGCCATACCATTCTGTTGGGGTGTACTAGGTGCAGACAATTGAGATTGAATTCCGGCCTCTGATAAGTAACTCCTAAACTCTCCTAAGAGGTACTCTCCACCACGATCAGACCATAGTGTCTTGATACTTTTACTATGATGTTTCTCCACATCAGTCTTGTACTCTTTGAACTTATCAAAACACTCAGATTCACAGTGCATCAAGTAAATGTACCCATTTCTCGAATAGTCGTCTATAAAAGAGACAAAATATTCGAAATCACCTCTTGCCTGGATAGTCATAGTCCCACACAAATCAGAATGAACCAATTCCAACACTTCTTTGGCTCTGTACCCCTTTGCCTTAAAAGGCCTTTTGGTTATTTTTCCTTCCAAGCAAGACTCGCAGGTAGAAAAGTTTTCTACTACCAATGAACCCAAAGGTCCATCGACTATTAACCTTTGAATCCTACTCAAGTTAATATGACCCAACCTTAGATGTCAAAGATATGTTTGGTTCATTTCTGAAGGTTACTTTCTCTTATTAGAATTAGAAGATGTGTTATTAATTTCCATTTGGTTCATTGTGGGAGTTATTGGATTAAGAGTATACAAATTACCAACCAATGTACCAAAATAGATAACCACATTATTTTTCTTGACAACCACTTTGTCATCAAAAGAAATAGAATATCCATCCATAAATAATTTAGAAACTGAAATCAAGTTCTTTCTAAAACATGGTACGTAAAGACAATTTCTCAAAATCAAAGTTGTATTCCTATCAAAAGATAAATAAACATCTCCCACTGCAACAGCCGCCACTTTCGTAGCATTGCCATGTAGACGGTGATTTCCCCTTCATATAGTCATTTGGTTTCCTAGAACCCTGCTATGAATTGCAGACATGATCAGTGACTCCCATATCTACACACCAGGTACCAGTGGATAACACCGCTAATCATGTTTCAACAACTAATGAATAGGATATACCTTTATTATTCTCCTTTATGTGAGGACAGTCCACCTTCCAATGTCCAGACTGCTTGCATGTGAAGCACTTGCCTTTCGGCTTATTCACACCTGCCTGCGGCCCAGTTCCTTGAGGTCGAATCACTTTCTTTTCTGAACCAACTTGTTTCTTCTTCTTCTTCTTTCCGCCTTTCGGCTTAGAAGCAGAAATGTTTTCAGCAATGTGAACTTGAGAACTTTGGCAAAATAGCCCTTCTGCCGCTTGGAGTTCTTTCAGAAGTTCTGCCAACGAATAAACCCTTTTGTTCATGTTGTAATTCAGGCAGAATTTCTCAAAACCTTTGGACAACATTTGGAGAATAATATCGACCTAGGTTACCCCATCGATTTCAGCTCCAAGGACTTCCATCTCATTCAAATGAGCCATCAACTTAAGAATATGATCCCTTACGAGTGTCCCCTCAGTCATGGTGGTCATCATTAAGTTTCTCATGGCCTCCTGCCTGGCAGCCCAATTCTGGTGTCCGAAGAGTTCCTTAAGATTGAGCATCATGTTATAGGCAATGGGTAGGGCCTGATGTTGATGTTGCAGCACATTTGACATAGAAGCCAAAATGTAACACTGCGCCATCTCATCTGCCTTGACCCATTTCCTATGTCTTTTTATCTCCTCTTCACTAGAATCCTTATCAGGCACGCTAGGACAGACCTCAAGAAGTACAAACTTGTATTCTTCAACAATTAAGACAATGCCCAAGTTTCGTTTCCAATCAATATAATTTGGACCAGTAAGTTTATTTTATTTTAAAATAACAGCAAGAGGATTGAAAGCCATTTTGAAATCCTGAGAACCATAAAATAAAATATTTGGTCAAAACTTTAGAATTTAAAATAATATTGATTCTCGAACAATATAATTTAAATTCACAAACACCTCAAAATACCGTGAATTTCGTATGCCACGATAGTGTGGGCATATACTAATTCAAACATTTGTAAGAGGAGGTTTTACCCATTAATTTTATTATCTTGTCAACCTATTTTATGACAAATAAAATTAATAGTTGGTTCATCTTCGCTCACACAAATAATAGCAGTGATTCTGATGGGGAGGATAGTATTAAATGCGCCTAAGTATATACCATTACTTGATACTTAGTCCATTAATTAGGATAATGCCCTTCAGAAGGAGAAGATCATACATACCTAAATAATTTCCTATAATCATCTATAGAGGAAGTTTGATCTAGTGATCTGCAAACAAACTAATCTGATATGGAGGAAGACACTTAAAGCCAACGCGCAAGTTTGAATGCATCACTTACAAACTAGTAATGCAGACCGTGGAATTTATTTAAATAATTCCTCTCTACTTAGTTATTTAAATCAAGGAATTTTAACATGCACATACATCACAACACATAAACACAGCATCACAGCACATAAAATAGCATATAAAGGCAATAAATATGAAAATAAAATTTCCAACTATTATGGCCTCATCCAATGCTGTCCTCCAATATGCCGCCAATGGATCACTATCCTCTAATATGCCGCCAATGGATCAAGCCGTCACGTCTATCTCGCTTCCTTCTCCGCCGCGTCTTCGGTCCTCAAATAGCACCATGCATAGCAAGGATACAAGTCGCAACAAAAAATAAAATTTACGTTTATCGATCCTATATTCCACAAAGGAATTTACATGTAATCTAGATCGAACTGTTAGAGTGTATACTAAAAGCCTAGCTTTTGTAAACATTTATTTTTGAAATAAAAGAATCACATTGGTCAATATCTGTATTTATTTGTTAAATGTAATTGTTCAATTAATTTATATAGTAGATAACATGGAGTGTGGTGTCACACTCAGAAGATCATGTTATCGGTTCTCTATAAATTATAAATAGTTGCTCACGACTAAGATAGAAAGGAGCAAACCATCAGAATAGTCGTAGATTGGAAAGATAATAATCCTAATATAATAACAAACACATATATTTAATATTTATTTCTTTCACTTATCAAAGGGTGAGGTTTAGCTCGATAAATCAATATGCCCGATAAGTTGGGAAATGATATTACTTATAGTGTGTGTTGTTGATTATAGAAGGAATCTGTGTCCTAGTTATCTAGGTTGAGAATGTCCCTAAGAGGAGCTCATAATGATTGTCATGTTAAACACTACAGGTGGACCTAGTCTAATATGGCAATAAAGTTGAGTGGTACTACTCTTGGAGCTAGATATTAATTAAGTGAATTGTCAGTAACTTACTTAATTAGTGGACATTCGTAATCTTAAACACAGGGAGACTAACACACTCATGATAAGAAGGAGCCCATAATGTAATTTGGGATTGGTGCGGTAGTGCGATAATAACTCTGTAGTGGAATGAGTTATTATCGACGAACTTGAGTCGTATGTTCGGGGCGAACACGGGATACTCAAGCTCATCGGAAGGCCAAAACCAATTTCTCCTCTAGGTCCCTGTCGTAGCCTCATTATAGCCTTAAGTCCATCCAAATGTAAGGCTCTTCTTGGTGTCCAAGAAGTGGGCTGGTCCAATGCTTGGTGACCAAGCAAGGGCTGGCCACATCCTCTTCTATAGGGGTCGGCCCTTTGCTTGGTGACCAAGCATGAAGGGGCCGACCACAATATTCAAACAAGGAGGGTCATTTTTGAATTTTTAAAGTCTTCTGTTTGTAGAAAACTATAAGTTTTAAAAGAGATATTTTAATTTTAAAAACTTTCCTTATTTGAATTTGGCTACATGTTTTAATAGAGAGTTTTAAAAGTTTTAAAACTTTCCTTTTTTAACCATACTCATGGTTTAAGAAAAAAAAGAAGATAAGTTTTAAAATTAAAATTTTCTATCATCATGTTAAAAAAAGAAATTTTATAAGAGAAATTTCAAATTTTAAAACATGGTTTTAATTTTTAGAACTTTCCTTTTTTAACTCCTACTTTAGAAAGAGAGCTTGTAAATTTTATAAGAGGATTTCTTCTTGTAAAATTTTTAAAAATTATATTTTATTTTTCCCTTGATGAGGTGGCCGGCCACCTTGCTTGGTGCCCAAGCAAGTGGCCGGCCATATTAAAAATAATAAAATCATCACAAAATCAAAATTGGTCACTACAAAAATACATGAGTTTAACGACGGGAGTACCGACGAAATCTCAACTCCGTCGGCGTATACCGACTGAAAATACCTCTGTCGGTACATACCGACGGGATTTATATTGGTCGGTAATTACCGACGGAATTAATATTCCATCGGTAAGTACCGACGAAATCACTATTTTCGTTGGTACTTACCGACGGAATTATTAATTCCGTCGGTATTTACCGACGGAATCACTATTCCGTCGGGGAGTCCCATAATATCGCCGTTAAAATTTTGTGTATTTCCGACGGACTTCTTATTCCGTCGGTAAATAGGCGGGTGCGGGCGTAAACATGACCGACGGAATGATATTCACTCGGTAATTAACGGGTTTAGGGTTTTATTATACCGACGGAAAGCATATTCCATCGGTAAATTTCCGCCCGTATCCGTTTTCTTTGCATTCGTTAAACCTTACCTGATAACTAGCCTAAATCACCGACGGAATTAACCATTCCGTCGGTGATTACAACAAGTTTAATAATGGTTTCAATTTATATTCTCTTTAGGTTATACCAATGTATATGAACAAAGCTTGGATGTACAATCGATTAGACAATTGTTTTATCAGAGATGATTTTATTGCTGAAGTTGAACAAGTTTGTGATTTTTGCTAAAAGTCATCCAGAATGTATGAATGGTTCTGAGTTACGGTGTCCGTGCAATCATAAAAAATGTCAAAATAGAGCATTTCGTGATGAAGATACTGTACAAATGCACATATGTAGAAATGGATTTGTGCCAAATTACTACAATTGGTATTGCCACGGAGAACCTTATATATATGAACCAATTGGGTCATCTGGTGGTTCGTATTCTGGGACTACTGTTACAGCTCCTGAAGCATCAAATAATATTGATATTTCAATGCAATCAATGGTTCAAGATTTGATGAATGCAGTTGATTATTCGAATATAGATGAAATACCAACCCCTGAATATCAGCAACTATATGAAATGTTAAAGGCTAGTGAAAGAGAAGTGTGGGAAGGCATTCCTTCTGGTCATTCACAACTATCAGCTACAGCAAGGTTATTGAATATGAAAGCAGAACATCATTTCTCAGAAAGATGTTACGATGACATTTGTCAATTGATGTCAGAGTTGCTCCCTACTGATAACATAATGACTGATAGCTTCTATGAAACAAAGAAATTGATCAGAGGTTTAGGTTTGCCTGTAGAGAAAATTGATTGTTGTATAAACAACTGCATGATATTTTGGAATGAAGATAGTGATTTGAATGAATGTAAAATCTGTACTCACCCTCGTTTTAAGCATCATAATTGCATACCAGGGAAGAAGAAGAAAAATATTGCATGGAAAGTGATGTATTATTTTCCGTTAACTGCTAGACTTCAACGCTTGTATGCATCTGCAGCTACAGCTAACCACATGTTGTGGCATCATGAGCATGAGCATGAGCATGAAGGAGGTATACTGTGTCATCCTTGTGATTCTCCTGCATGGAAACATCTTGATACTGTCTTTCCCTCCTTTGCAATGGAACCACGAAATGTGAGATTGGGACTTTCTGCAGATGGATTTCAACCATTTGGTCAGTCGGGACAACAATATTCATCTTGGCCAGTTATATTAACACCGTACAATTTACCACCATGGATGTGCATGAAAGATGAATTTATGTTTCTTACCGTGCTTATTCCTGGTCCAGCCAATCCAAAAGATAAGATAGATGTTTTCTTGCAACCTCTAATTGCCGAGCTTAATGAATTATGGAATGTAGGGTCGGTTACTTATGATATTGCAAGTAAAACTAATTTTACATTGCATGCGACCTTATTATGGACGATCAGTGATTTTACAGCATACTCAATGTTGTCGGGATGGAGCACGGCTGGTAAATTAGCATGCCCACATTGCATGACAGAGTCCGATGCATTTTCATTGCCTTGCAGTGGGAAGGTATCTTGGTTTGATAATCATCGTAAATTTCTACCACTGGATCACCCTTTTAGGCGAAATAAGAAAAATTTTCTAAAGAATGTTGTAGTCAGAAAACCTCCCCCAGCAGTCCATACTTCAGGTGAAGAAATCATTGAACAAATAGATAGTTATGGATTCCTCCCAGTATCTCAGCCTAATTCTGATGAGATAAATAAGTATCTTGTGAGGATGTGCAAGTGTGGTTGGAAGAAAAGGAGCATATTCTGGCAGTTGCCTTATTGGAAGTATCTACTCATTCGACACAATATAGATGTGATGCATGTTGAGAAAAATTTCTTTGATAATATCTTCAACACTGTGATGAATGTACCTGGAAGAACTAAGGACACTGCAAAATCACGTGAAGAATTAAAAGAACTAGTCAACAGACCAGAATTACATCAGAATGAAACAACCAATAAGTTTCCAAAAGCTTGTTATACATTGGACAAAGATGGTAAACAAGCTTTATGTAGTTGGTTAAAAGAAATCAAATTTCCAGATGGATATGCTTCGAATATGGCTCGATGCGTTGACATGAACAAATTAAAGATATTTGGAATGAAGAGTCATGACTGTCATGTGTTCATGCAAAGACTTATTCCAATAGCTTTTCATGATTTACTTCCCAATAATGTTTGGCAAGCACTTATAGAGTTGAGTCTTTTTTTCAGAGATTTGACAGCGAGGTGTATTATGACGGTTGATATGATTCAGCTAGAGACTGACATTCCTCTCATACTTTGTAAGTTTGAGCGCATATTTCCACCAAGTTTTTTTGATTCAATGGAACATCTACCGGTACATTTACCATATGAGGCACGAATAGCTAGTCCTGTGCAGTACAGATGGATGTACCCATTTGAAAGGTTTTTGAGAAAATTAAAAAATAATGTTCGTAATAAAGCAAGAGTTGAAGGGTCAATATGTAATGCTCATCTGGTGGAGGAAGCATCTTCTTTCTGCTCTTATTATTTTGCTGATAATGTTAAAACCAGACACCGAAAATGTCCTAGAAATTCCGATGATACTCAGAATATAGATCCATCGATGCTTTCTATTTTCAAATTTTCTGGTAAACCAATGGGTGCATCTGTTTCTAGATGGTTAACTCAACAAGAATACCATGCTGCAAGAACATACATACTCTTAAACTGTGATGAGGTCAAACCCTACATAAAGTAAGTTAACTTCTCTAATCAAGCTTTTATTTCGTTGTAGTTAATTTCTTGATATCCTAATTTTCTTATAATTACCTTTTTTCAAAGCTTGTATGAGCAACAATTACATCTTCAAAATCCATCAATGACTGCAAGTGAGGTTGCTAAAAAGTTAGAGACCGAATTTGCATTATGGTTTCAAATATATGTGAGTTAGAGAAATTTTCATAATTCTTTATTAAAATAAATTCGGTCCTAATTTTTCGTATTACTATTTTGATAGGTGAAAGACCGAAGAATATCTAATGTACAAGATGATAGAATATTGAATCTTGCATCTGGACCCCTACGCCAAATAATGGTCTATTCGGGTTACTATGTTAATGGTCTCAAATTCCATGTGAGACAACGAGATTCGTAGAGATTAACTTTTAATTCTGGTGTCTGCGTTAAAGGATCTATCGACACCAATAACACTGAGTTTGATTACTATGGTAGACTTGAGGAAATTATAGAGGTTGAGTATCCTGCATTACCGATAAAAAGGTGTGTGTTGTTCAAATGTTCATGGTATGATCCAACCCCAAGAAGAGGTACCAGAATACATCCAAATTATAATTTAGTAGAGGTTAATGCAAACAGAAGGTTCAATAAGTTTGAACCTTTCATTTTTACAATACAAGCGGGTCAGGTGGTTTATCTTGAATATCCTACGAAGAGAAGAAGAGCTATTGAATGGTTGTCTGTTTGTCGATTGAAGTCTCGTTCTACCATAGAAATGCCGAACACTATTACTGCTCAAAACCATTATGCATTTCAGAATGACGAAGTAGAGAGACATTCGGTTGATTCACAAATCCAATCTACATCACAATTACTTATAGATGGTAATGCCACTAACGAGGAGATAAATGATGGAGAGAAATCAAGCAGTGACGATTTTGTTGAACTAACAGAGTCTAGTGACGACGACTTACAAATTGTTAATGTTGAGTAGAAATCCTTCCGGAGTCTAGGATTGATTAAATTTTAGCATTATTATTCATCTAGTAAGTTATGCTTTAATCATGTTTTGTTGCTTATTTATCATGTTATTAAAGACTTATTATGATGTGCTGTAATATGTTTTTGTAGATATAAGGTATCATGGCAGATCTTCCAGCACCACTCCGTGGATCCACCGTACTTAGGGTTGTTGGAGAGTCGTAAGTATTTTTTTATTATTAGTAATTCAAGTTCTTTATTTATAACATATATCTTATGTCTTAATATTGCTTATATGTAGGTTTACTCCCGACGGCCATCGAGTATCCACATATATCACACGGAAATTTAAGGAAAGAGTCTGCATATCTGGGACTACATGGAGACATGTAGATGCTGGAACTAAGGATTTCTATTATCAAGAATTTATGGTAAGTAAATTGAATGTGTACATTATATTTATCCTTTAATATTCTAAAATTTTATTTCTAAATTGCAGAAAAAATATACATGGGAGGAGGGGCACAAGGTAGAATTTGGAAAAACTTGGAATATTTATTGTGCCAAGTTGTACAAAGACCTATTATACTATGTGAGAAAGGATGGCACACGACCTGCTTATGTATCCGACGAGATTTGGAGTGCATGGACGGCCACTTGGTCTGCAGAAAGATGGCAGACAAAGGCTCTAAAAGCTCGAGCGAATAGGAATACAAAGCCAGGTGGCCCGAGTACCGGATCTGCTCGGCATACATCAGGATCTCGATCCATTGTTGAGCACGCTATGGATCTGGTGATTTTAATTTAAAGTTATATAAATTAAATTTTTATTTATTAATGAACTTGTATAATTTTAGTCAAATTTATTTGTGCATGCAGGAGCGTTCTTTAGAAAGACAACCCACTTGCTTGGAGATCTTTCTCAAAACTCACCAGAGAAAGGATGGCACATATATTGATGATCGATCAAAGAACATTGGGGTTTGAATTATTAACTTGCAATTTATATTTAATCTTTAATAATGATTAATTAGCTTTAATAATTGTGTATAATATATAAATTGTATATTTTTTCTACACAGGAGGAAATGACAAGCAGGGTTGCTCAGGCATCTCAGCCACCAGTAGAGGGAGGGGAGTCACAGGATCTATCCACCTAGGAAATAAATGAAATTTATTATGATGTTGTGGGTGGAAGGACAAAGAACTCCTCCCTCTATGGCCTTGGTTCCCAGGCCAAGGTGGTATTTGATCGCTTGAGGACTCCTAGGGGCCGTGCGAGTTCCTCTTCTTCTTCTTCTGAGGTGGAGTAATTAAGAAAAGAAAACCAAGACTTGAAGACTCAGATGACTACTATGGATCAGAAGTGGGAGAAGAAGTGGGCTGCACAGGAGCCGACATTGGCCCAGATGCAAGCAATCATTGCACGATGGGACCCATCACAGCAGTCCCAGTCAGAGGAGACCCCAGACCCATCAGACCCAGACCCTGCTGATGATTAGATTTTGTTGAGGTATGTTTAACTATAACTTGATTTTTTTTAGATTTTTTTAGAAATTCATTAAGTCAAATATATTTATTGTATTGGGATATTATTAGATGTTTATCTTAAAGTGTTTTACATTTTTCAGGAGTTCATACTGATACATTCACCATCACCACTATTATTGGTTATCCAAAATATAATCCAGGTATTTTTTTTTTACAAGTAAAATTAGTTATATATAACAATGTTTGAGTTATATTACATTTGCATCGATTTATTCTAATCATAATCTATTGTATTTGACTTTTACAGGATTATATTCGGATATATGTATAAGTGATGTATCATGGTATGTATTTTGGATATTTTGTATTTGTCGTTCACTTGTATACTTTTAGATACTTTTGATTGTGAGAACTTGATACTTAGATTTTATTATAGTTTGGAGATTTTCTATTTGTCGTTCAGTTATGTTTATATATTTGTTGTATGTTGTATTTTGGAGATTGTGGATTGATTTATATTGTGATCTTGTTGTTGTATGTTGTGAATATATTGTGTGGATTGTGTTTGTGATACCATCGCCTGTGATGGTTTGTATTTGTATTAAATTTGTATATGGGAAACTAGCAAAACAAGGGCAGGATTTCAAATTTTTTCCAGTTTTTTACCGACGGAAACTATAATTCCGTCGGTATATTATCGAAAAGCACAGTGGTTTTTTGCGATATATTACCGACGGAATCAAAGCTTCCGTCGGTAAACCCCGACGGAATACGTAATTCCGTCGGTAAATACCGACGGAATAGTTGTTTCCGTCGGGGTTTACCAACGGAATCTTTGATTCCGTCGGTGTTTACCGACAGAATCACGGATTCTGTCGGTAAATCCCGACGGAATCTTTGAATCCGTCGGTACACACCGACGGAATCCGTAATTCCGTCGGTAAGCTTCGTTTACCGCCGTTTGATTTTTTACCGACGGGTAAGAAAGTCAGTCGGTAATATACCGACTGAATATATAATTCCGTCGGTACTTACCGACGGATATACTTTTCCGTCGGTAAAGTGAATGCCGACCAAAATACTTTCGATATCATTAATTCCGTCGGTATTCCGTCGGTAATGTCATATACCGACGGAATACCGACGGAAAATTCAGTCGGTAATAATGGTATTTTTTGTAGTGGGTGATTGATTCAATCAAGAGGAAAGAAAAGGAAAAATAAAAAGGGAAAAGGATAAAATAGAGGATGATTTTATTTTTTGTAAAAAGTTTTTCCTTATTTGCCTTGGGCAAGTAATATAAAAGAAGGGGTGAGGGGGCTTTATGAGAAACAACTCTTATTCTTTTTCTTGGTGATCTCTTGGTGGCCAGCCCCTCTCTCCCTTCTCTTTTCCCTTTTGCTCTCTTCTCCATGGTGGTGGTGGCTGGATTTTAGAAGAAGAGGAAGAAGCTTTTGGGTGGTGTTCATTTTAGTGGATCGTCGTCCACACGACGTCCAAGGCGAGGCGAGGAATATGCCAGAAGATCTCGAGGTCATTAACTTACAAAGAAAAGGTATAACTAGTAATTTTCTTCCGCATTATACTAGTTATTTTCTTTGTAAGAATTCTAAATACAATAGGCAATTAGATCTAGTTTATCGAATTTATTTTTTGAGTTTGTGTTTTCTTCTTTTTCGAATTTGTGATTCGATTGTTCTTTTTCGTTAACCTAGAGTTATTTAAGGAAATTAAATATTAGCTTTCCTTAAAAGGCTTTGACTAGGCGGTGGTGGTTGCTCCCATATCCAAGAAAGCCATGTGCCTCGCCATGCAGTCCTGGAAGCCAATTTTAGAAATTAATATTTAATGGAATTAATAACATATGTGGATTTGAATCAATAGTGTTAAGTTCCGCTTACGATTCAAATCTAAACCATTAAGAACAGATAAATTAAATTTGGAATCAATGATGTTAAGTTCCGTCTGTGATTCCAAATTTAATTTCTAAAGAACACAATAGGTTATTTAAGGAAAGGTTCGACACTTGTACAGAAATTTTTTGTACAGTGGAACCGGTACATTTTCCTAGGACTAACAACAATTGGTATCAGAGCTAGGGTTTGCTTCTGTGTGTTTAGAATTCAAATAGGTTATGCACATGTCATACATAATTTAGGCAGGATAATAGTAGGATGTGCTAACTCTTTGGTAGCTGGCTCCAACTATTATGACTTATTGATGTTGTGTGTGATTGGACCCTTAGACATGTCAAGGGCATTATTTTGTGTGTATGATTGTATGTATCAAATACAGCAGGGGCTGTATTATTTTTAGAATTTTATTTTTTGTTCGATCTAGAATACATGTACATTCCCTTGTGGAATATAGGATCAATATATGTAAAATTCTATTTTTGTCGCGGATCGGATTCTTGCGAGGCGTGGTACTTTTGGAGCACCAGAGGCGCAGCGGATAAGAAGCAAGATGGATGCGACGACTCGACCCGATGGTGGTCGCTAAAGATGGCAGCAGCTAGGGTTGGAGCACATGGAGGACAATAACAGAAAAAGACCATAATAGTTGGAAAATAATTTCCATATTTATTGCTTTTATTTACTATGATGTGTGTGTATGCATGTGATGTATGCTAGGATAGTTTAAAATTCCTCATTTTAAATAACTAAGTGGGAGAGGGATTTTTATAAATCCCATGGTCTCCATTACTGGTTTGTAAGTGATGCAATAAGCTTGCGTATTGGCTCTGAGTGCCTCCCTCCACAACGGATGGGTTTGTTGCGGATCACTAGATCAAATTTCCTTAATGGATGGTTATAGAAAATTATTTAGGAGCGTGTAATCTTCTCCAACTGAAGGGGCACAATCCTATTTAATGGACTTAGTATCAAGTAATGGTATACACTTAAACACATTCAATAGTATCCTCCCCAACGGAGTCACTGCTATTGTATTGTGTGACTAAAGTGAAACCAACTATTAATTTTATTTGTCATAAAATTAGGATGACAAGATAATAAAATTAATGGGTCACACCCTCCTCTTACAAATGATGAATTTGTATACGTCCACACTAACGTGGCATGCAATATTCACGGTGATTTGAGGTGTTGGTTAATTTAAAATAGTATTATTCGAGGAATCAATATTATTCTAAATTTAGAATTTTGACCAAAGTTTATTTTTGTGATTCTTAGGATGACTTTCAACCCACTGGCTATTATACTGAAAGAGAACAAACTTACTGGTCCCAACTATATTGATTGGAAAAGAAACTTGGACATTGTTCTTACTGCTGAAAGCTATAAGTTTATACTGACTGAGGCTTGCCCTGATGCACCTGACGGTGAATCTACCCTAGAGAATATTGAGTATCATAAGAAATGGGTAAAAGCTGATGAGATGGCGCAGTGTTACATTTTGGCATCAATGTCAAATGTATTGCAACATCAGCATCAAGATTTACCAATAACTTATGATATAATGAACAATCTCAAAGAACTCTTTGGGCACCAGAGTCGGACTGCTAGGCAAGAGGCAATGAGAAAATTAATGACAGCCACCATGTCTGAGGGAACACCCATAAGGGATCATATCCTCAAAATGATGGCCTATCTGAACGAAATACAAGTTCTTGGAGGAGAAATCGATAGGGAAACCCAGGTCGATATAATTCTCCAAACGCTACGCAGAAGTTTTGAGCAGTTCCGCCTGAACTATAACATGAACAAAAGAGAGTATACGTTGGCAGAACTTCTGACAGAACTACAGGCAGCAAAAGGTATTTTTCGTCAAAGTTCTCAGATTCACTATGCTGAAAATGGTTCTACTTCTAAGTAGAAAGGCAAGAAGAAGAAGAAATAGATCTTTTCAGCAAAGAAGGTGAATTAACCTCAGGGTACAGGATAGAAAGCTGGAATGAAGAAACCGAAGGGCAAGTGCTTCATCTGCAAGCAGTCTGGACATTGGAAAGCGGACTGTCCTCGTTGGAATCAGAACAATAAAGGTATATCTCATGCTCTAGTAGTTGAAACATGTTTAGCGGTGTTATCTACCAGCACCTGGTGTGTAGATACGGGAGCCACTGATCATGTCTGCAATTCTTTGCAGGGGTTTCAGGAAACCTGGCGACTATTTGATGGAGAGATAACTATCTACATGGAAAATGCTACTAAGGTGGCGACTGTTGCAGTGGGAGACATCTACTTATCATTTGATAGGAATAGAAATTTGATTTTAAGAAATTATCTTTATGTACCCAGTTTTAGAAAGAATTTAATTTCAGTTTCTAAATTGTATTTGGATGGATATTCAGTTTCTTTTAGTAACAATGTCATTATAAAAAGAAATAAGGTGATTATCTGTTCTGGTGCATTGGTTGGCAATTTATACACTTTAAATCTAATTTCTCCCACAAAACAAAATATGGAAATTAATAACACATCTTCTAACTCTAATAAGAGAAAAGAACCTTCGGAAATAAATCAAATGTATATTTGGCATCTAAGGCTTGGGCATATTAACTTAAGTAGGATTCAAAGACTTGTAGCCGATGGTCTCTTGGGTTCATTAGAGTTGGAAAACTTTACAACATGTGAATCTTGCTTGGAAGGTAAAATGACCAAGAAACCTTTTAAGGCCAAGGGGTATAGAGCCAAAGATGCGTTAGAACTGGTTCATTCTGATTTGTGTGGTCCTATGTCTATCCCGGTAATAGGTGGTTATGAATACTTCGTCTCCTTTATAGACGATTATTCAAGATATGGATATATTTACCTAATGCGCCGCAAGTCTGAATACTTTGACAAGTTCAAAGAATATAGGGCTGATGTGGAGAAACGTCTTGGTAAAAGTATCAAGACACTACGATTTGACCATGGTGGCGAATACCTCTTTGGAGAGTTTAGGAATTACTTATCAGAAGTCGGGATTCAATCCCAATTGTCTGCACCTGGTACACCCCAACAGAATGGTGTGGCAGAACGAAGGAATAAGACTCTTATGGAAATGGTTAGATTGATGATGAGTTATTCAGAATTACCAAATTCATTTTGGGGATATGCTCTAGAAACAGCAGTGTACATTCTGAATATGGTACATTCTAAAACAGTTCCTTCTACTCCCATGGAATTATGGAATGGGTGTAAGTCTAGTCTAAATCATATCCGTATATGGGGTAGTCCAGCACATGTGCTGAAGAGAGATACTGACAAGTTGGAATCACGTACAGAAGTTTGTCTGTTTGTGGGATATCCTAAGGGAACGAAAGGTGGTTTGTTTTATAATCCTAAAAATTAGAAGATCATTGTTAGCACCAATGCTCAATTTTTAGAAGAAGATTATGTAATGAATCATAAGCCCATAAGTGAAATTGTTCTAGAAGAAATTAGAGAGGACACGTCTACTTTAGTTCCAACAGTACAAGATGAAGTACCATAAGAAACTGCAACACGTGTCACACATGATACACAGCCAGAGATAGTGCTTCGTTGTAGTGGGAGGGTTGTGAGGCAACCTGAGAGATTCATGTTTTTGGGAGAGTCTTCAGAATTGTTCCCATGTAAACATGAACCTGATCCCCAAACATATGACGAAGCACTCCAAGATATAGATGCAGTATCTTGGCAAAAGGCAATGAATTCTGAAATAGAATCTATGTATTCTAATAAAGTCTGGGAGCTTGTAGAACCACCTGATGGTGTAAAAGCCATTGGATGCAAGTAGATCTACAAAAGAAAAAGGGGGATAGATGGAAAGGTAGAAACCTTCAAAGCAAGACTTGTTGCGAAAGGGTATACTCAGAAAGAGGGAATCGATTATGAGGAGACTTTTTCACCGGTAGCCATGCTTAAGTGTATCCGGATACTCTTATCCAATGCCACTCATATGGATTATGAGATTTGGCAAATGGATGTCAAGACAACATTCCTTAATGGAAGTCTCGAAGAAAACATCCATATGAAGCAACCAGAAGGGTTCATTGAAAAGGGCAAAGAGCATCTAGTGTGCAAGCTTAATCGGTCCATTTATGGACTGAAGCAAGCTTCACGATCTTGGAACATCCGGTTTAACGAAGTAATCCAGTAATATGGATTTATCAGTGTCCGGATGAGTCTTGTGTATACAAGAAGTGTAACGAAAACGTGGTGATATTTCTTGTACTATATGTAGATGATATTTTGTTACTTGACAACAATATCAAGGTATTATCGGACGTAAGGGTATGGTTGTCCAAACAATTTGATATGAAGGACTTAGGAGAATGTGCACACATTCTTGGGATCAAAGTTATAAGGGATCGTAAGAAAAGAATGTTGTGCCTATCCCAAGCTTTATATATAGATACAATCCTTGCTCGTTTTAGCATGCAAAACTCCAAGAAAGGTTTCTTACCTTTTAGGCATGGAGTAGCCTTATCTAAAGAGATGTCTCCAAAGACATCAAAGGAGATAGAGGACATGAAGGCAGTTCCTTATGCCTCGGTTGTAGGAAGCCTTATGTATGCAATGCTGTGTACGAGACCTGATATCTATTTTGTCGTGGGCATGGTTAGCAGATATCAGAGTAACCTTGGACAAAGACATTGGATTGCGGTAAAGCATATATTAAAGTACCTGTGAAGGACTAGAGACTATATGCTAGTTTACCATGCAGATGATTTGCTCCCTGTGGGTTACACGGATTCGGACTTCCAATCAGATAGGGACAACAGTAAGTCTACATCATGCTATGTGTTTACTATAGGAGGTGGAGCCATTGCATGGAGGAGTGTTAAGCAAAAATGCGTATTGGACTCAACCATCGAAGCTGAGTATGTGGCAGCCTCTGAGGCAGCCAAAGAAGCTGTATGACTCAGGAACTTTCTAATGGACTTAGATGTGATTCCTGGTTTGCCCAAAATCATCACAATTTATTGTGATAATAGCGGTGCGGTTGCAAACTCAAAGGAACCACGAGCCCATAAAGCAAGTAAACATATAGAGCGCAAGTACCACCTGATACGAGACATCGTCAAGCGAGGAGAAGCTGTCGTCGCCAAGATTGCATCAGCAGATAATCTGGCAGATCTTTTCACAAAGGCCCTTCCGGCGAAAGCTTTTGATCGGCATGTGGAGGGGATGGGAATCAGGTGTATGGAAACAGATATGACAGCTTAGTCTTTTAGTAGGGAGATTGTTGGAGTGTATACAAAAAATCTAGCTTTTGTAAACATTTATTTTTGAAATAAAAGAATTACATTGGTCAATATCTGCATTTATTTGTTAAATGTAATTGTTCAATTAATTTATATAGTAGATAACATGGAGTGTGGTGTTACACTCAGAAGATCATGTTATCGATTCTCTATAAATTATAAATAGTTGCTCACGACTAAGATGGAAAGTAACAAACCATCAGAATATTCATAGTGTAATTAAGTATTAGTTTATCATGACTAATAAATTACACAGATATACTTTAAGTGTATTGAGTAGGACCATTTAGGTAAGTTCTTTTTGTACTGACTTAATAAAAGAACTAGACCTTAGTTATTATGGAAGTGTGTGCTCGTAATCCTAATATAATAACAAGCACATATATTTAATGTTTATTTCTTTGACTTATCAAAGGGTGAGGTTTAGCTCGATAAATCAATATGCCCGATAAGTTGGGAAATGATATTACTTATAGTGTGTGTTGTTGATTATAGAAGGAATCTGTGTCCTAGTTATATAGGTTGAGAATGTCCCCAAGAGGAGCTCATAAGGATTGTCATGTTAAACCCTGCAGGTGGACTTAGTCCGACATGATAATGAAGTTGAGTGGTACTACTCTTGGAGCTAGATATTAATTAAGTGCATTGTCAGTAACTTACTTAATTAGTGGACATTCGTAATCTTAAACACAGGGAGACTAACACACTCATGATAAGAAGGAGCCAATAATGTAATTTGGGATTGATGCGGTAGTGCGATAATAACTCTCAAGTGGAATGAGTTATTATTGACGAACTTGAGTTGTGTGTTCGAGGCAAACACGGGATACTCAAGCTCATCGGAAGGCCAAAACCAATTTCTCCTCTAGGTCCCTATCATAGCCTCATTATAGCCTTAAGTCCATCCAAATGTAAGGCTCTTCTTGGTGTCCAAGAAGTGGGCCGGTCCAATGCTTGGTGACCAAGCAAGGGACGCCCACATCCTCTTCTATAGGGGCCGACCCTTTGCTTGGTGACCAAGCATGAAGGGGTCGACCACAATATTCAAACAAGGAGGGTTGTTTTTGAATTTTTAAAATCTTTTCTTTATAGAAAACTATAAGTTTTAAAAGAGAGATTTTAATTTTAAAAACTTTCCTTATTTGAATTTGGCCATATGTTTTAATAGAGAGTTTTAAAAGTTTTAAAACTTTCCTTTTTTAACCATCCTCATGATTTAAGAAAAAAAAGGAAGATAAGTTTTAAAATTAAAATTTTCTATCATCATGTTAAAAAAGGAAATTTTATAAGAGAAGTTTTAAATTTTAAAACATGATTTTAATTTTTAGAACTTTCCTTTTTTATCTCCTACTTTAGAATGAGAGCTTGTAAATTTTATAAGAGGATTTCTTCTTGTAAAATTTTTAAAAATTATATTTCCTTTTTCCCTTGATGAGGTGGCCGGCCACCTTGCTTGGTGCCCAAGCAAGTGGCCGGCCATATTAAAAATAATAAAATCATAACAAAATCAAAATTGGTAATTGATTCAATCAAGAGGAAAGAAAAGGAAAAATAAAAAGGGAAAAGGAAAAACTAGAGGATGATTTTATTTTTTGTAAAAAGTTTTCCTTATTTGCCTTGGGCAAGTAATATAAAAGAAGGGGTGAGTGAGCTTCATGAGAAACAACTCTTATTCTTTTGCTTGGTGATCTCTTGGTGGCCGACCCCTCTCTCCCTTCTCTTTTCCCTTTTGCTCTCTTCTCCTTGGTGGTGATAGCAGGATTTTAGAAGAAGAGGAAGAAGCTTTTGGGTGGTGTTCATCTTGGTGGATCGTCTTCCACACGACGTCCAAGGCGAGGCGAGGAATACGGTAGAAGATCTCGAGGTCATTAACTTACAAAGAGAAGGTATAACTAGTAATTTTCTTCCGCATCATACTATTTATTTTCTTTGTAAGAATTCTAAATACAATAGGCAATTAGATCTAGTTTATCGAATTTATTTTTCAAGTTTGTGTTTTCTTCTTTTTTGAATTTATGATTCGATTGTTCTTTTTGGTTAGCCTAGAGTTATTTAATGAAATTAAATATTAGCTTTCCTTAAAAGGCTTTGACTAGGCGGTGGTGGTTGCTCCTATATCCAAGAAGGCCATGTACCTCACTATGCAGTCCTGGAAGTCAATTTTGGAAATTAATATTTAATGGAATTAATAACATAGGTGGATTTGAATCAATAGTGTTAAGTTCCGCTTGCGATTTAAATCTAAACCATTAAGAACAGATAAGTTAAATTTGGAATCAATGATGTTAAGTTCCGTCTGCGATTTCTAATTTAATTTCTAAAGAACACAATAGGTTATTAAGGAAATGTTCGACACTTGTACAAATTTTTTTTGTACAGTGGAACCGGTACGTTTTCCTAAGACTAACCAACATGAACAAAATATGAAAAAATAATATGGCAACCGACCGTATTTAATTATTACAATTATGCACACACAACAACCTCGACATGCCCGAGGGTTCAAATCACACACAAATATAAAAGTCATAATAGTTGGACTTAGGACGCCTGCAACCACAGAGTTAATCTTTCTTGTACATCCTACTATTATCCGGCCTAAACTTATGTATGAGCAGTGCATAATTTAACCAAAAATCAATCACACAGAACCAGAAAACTTGCTCTAATACCACTTGAAGGTGCTGGAATTCCGTTCTGTTTAAATTTCCCTGTATAAAAAAATTGTACAAGAACAGAACTTTTCCTAGCAACCCGCATGTTCGATCAAACATGTGTTTGATCAATCATGCAAGTTCTTGAATGATCAAAGCACATCTTGATCAAAGTACAAGATTGCTAGCCTATTGTGTTGGTATTCAAAATCGATACAAAGAAAACAAAACTAATTACGCAGCGGAATTAAAGAACTAGTTGTACCTTTCCTTTAAAGCTAAAGACCTCTTAATCTTCTGCCGTATTCCTCTCCTCTTCTTGGACGTTGTGTGGGCGACGATCTACCAAGACAACAACCATCCTTCCTCTCGTTTCTCCAAACCGCCGGCCACAAAAGGAGGCTCTAAGATGGGGCACCTTCTAATCTTCTTCCTTCTCTTTTTCTTCCTCTTCTTCAAGCTGCCGCCCACCAAGGAGTATAAGGTGTAATGCCCACCCTTCATATGTGACGGGGTTACGGGAACATACATGCATATTAATCTATTTCTAAAGTAGCGGAAGTATTTATTCATATATTTTTCTTTCTTTTAAACACAAATAACTAATTATCTAAACATCTATAATCATGTGAGCATGTTTAGCATAATTTTAATTTTAAGAAGTCATGATATCAACTTCTAACATAAGCATGAATAAGTATTAAGTAATCATGCAAAACATTAACATAGGGTAGGTAGTTCATATCAAGCATAAATTAACATAAGCAGGTCTTTTTCCTTAGCCGAGCCACCACCACACACATCTCTTGCCCCTCCTGCTGCTCCCTTAGTTTATCCATCCTTTACCTGTAACACCCACGAATTTTTATAAATACATGAGTATTATTCTCATTAAGAGCATGGAAATAAATAAAAAGGATAAGAGAAAAAGAAGAGTAAGAAACAAAATAAAAATAAGAGGTAAGAGGTGGAGGCCAAGGATTGAACCTCGAACCTCCCACCAATAATAGGGAAAGATTAATGGCATGATCACAACTAGGATAGAGAGTAACATATGCATAGGAAGGAATAAAATTGTAAGTTAAAGGAGAGAAGAAAAAAAAATAAAGCAAAGAGCAAGAGAAAACCAAATTGCTCACCTCTTCACCCTCTTGGTTAAGAGAAGGAACAAGAAGAAGGCAAGTTGTCTTCCTCACCCTTCCCTCTCCTCATTTTCATGGGAATCAAGAGAGGAGTAATGGATGAATTAAGGGAAAGATTAATGAAGGCATAAATTCCTCTCATGATGAATAAATAGAAAAATGAGAAGTAAATCTCTCATTTTCCTCATTCTTCCTCCTCCTTCCTCCCTTTCTTTTCTTCACCGAGACTAGGAGATCCTCCCACTCTTTGATCCGAGCACTAAGTCATGTTCTTCTCCAAGGAAGCTAATTTCGAAGAAGAAATCTTCAAGTTCTAGCCCTCCCAAGCAAAGGAAATCAAAGGAGGCACAAGAAGAAGAACCTTCTTCCTTCCTCAACAACTAGAACACTTTCCTCCTTAAGAAAAAACCACAAGCGAAAGGATGTAAGTTCCCCTCACCTGTGGTACAATAGCTATGTGATTGTTATGTAAAAATATTGCTTAAAAACTTATGGTTGTTTCATGAGGGTTTCGGCCAAACAAAAAGAAAGAGTTTAAAGAACCTTGAAAACCAACTAAGATATGTTCATGATGTTGCTTATGTTATGTACCTTATGGTAGGAGGGTTAAACTAATATTTTCATGCTAGAATGTTTGGTTAGAAAATAAATTTATGAACTTAGATTTTCGGCATAGAAGGAACAAAAGAACTAGAAGAGCTCTAAACCTAAACCAAGCATGTTCCCTTGTTCTTATGATGTGTACCTCATGATAAATGGTGTTGTTAATGTTTTTACACCTTTTATGTCAATTTAAACTGGATTCCATATTCATGTACATTCGGCCATGATAGAGTTGGGGGCCTAGAAGGCTTTAACCTAAAAATTTAAGCATGCTATGATTCTCATAAGACAAGATATGAAGCTAATATGACATGCCATGATCTTAGGTTAAGTTGAACAATATTTCTTATGTATATGATGGTTCGGCCATTTTAAGACTTGAACCCTAGGAAAGTTTAAATCAAGTCTAAGATACTTATGATCTACTTGATGAAGAGATATGAAATAAATTAATGTTCACATGTTGCTTGAAACTTGAATCCTTCTTCTTTAGCATTCGGCCACAATTGTTTTTAATACCTAGGATGCTTAAATTTCTAAACTAAGTGGTCCATGTTATTCTTTGAAATGAATGCTAGGAAAGTTCTTATGGTCTTCATGCCAATATGCCACTAGAAACTTAATTCCCATGCTTACAAGATTCGGCCACATTAGGTTAAAAGGCTTGAGAAGCTTGAAACTTAGGCTAAAAGTACTTATGGTGATTCTCATGATATGTATTGATACGTTAGTATGAAGATCAACCTTTTCATGTTGCTTGTAACCTAGAAACATGTTGCTAGGGTTTCGGCCATGTTAGGGTTAAAGGCTTAGAGAACTTAGAACCTAAATCAAATATGCTCAAGTGGTTTCTTATGGAATATGATATGAAAATTGTTAGGGTTGTTCATGCTTGTATGTTGTTAATAACCCAAAAGGAGGCTTAATGAGTTTCGGCCAGGTTATGAAAAGGGACCTAGAAAGCTTGGAACCTATTCCTAACATGCTTAAGATGCCTCTTATGTCATAAGAAATGATAGATGTTTAGGGTTCACATGTTCTTTTGTTGCTTGATAACCTAAACCATCTCTACATGTTTCGGCCACCACTTGTTTCTATGGTTATAGACCTAATTGTGTTTTTCCATGAACTTCCCATGCAATGCTTTATGATATGTGGAGAGTATGACATGCTGTGATGTTCATTTATATATGTTAGGTCCTATTCATGACATGCTGTGTGCTTGATTTCATGATATGTTATGTGCTCATTTTCATGATATGTTGTGTGCTAAATTTCATGATATGCTATGTGCTTATTTTCATGATATGCTGTGTGCTCAATTTCATGATATGCTATGTGCTCAAGTTCATGATATGCTATGTGCTTAAACTCATGATATGATATGTGCTCAAATTCATGATATGCTATGTGCCTAAACTCATGATATGCTATGTGCTCAAATTCATGATATGCTGTGTGCTTAAACTCATGATAGGTTGTATGCTTAATTATGCATGTGTTCATGATATGCTGTGTGCTCAAAATCATGATATGTTATGTGCTCAACTATACATGCTTTAAGCTATGCCTAAAAGAATTGCTTCCCTATAAGTGGGATCAAGAGCACTCTTCATGACATGAATATGACATGAGTGATATGGACTATGTAAATATGTCATGCTATTTTACTTTTAAGGCTTGTACCAAGGGTGGGCTCCATAAGCGCCCCGGGGTCGATGGACTAAGAAACGGACCTCGTTAGGGATGAGCTCCTAAATGCCCCTAGGTCGATGGACTAAGAAACGGGCCTAGTATATGCCTTGTAGGGTTCAAGACTTGATACCTTGGACCTACTAGGATGCGCGCATTTATGTACGTGGTATAAGCTGGGATCCCCTCTTATGTTGAGATTATGTTTAAGTATCTATACTGTACGTTTTAAACAAGATATGATGCATGTTTTAAAAGTTCACCTTGCATATACTTTATGAATATGCCATGATGAGTATGATGATCATGTTATATTATGCCATGCTACCTTGTGTTTATGCCATGATTATGCCATGATATCTATGTTTGTGCTCATGATACGTTTGATGATCATGTATGATATGCTATGATGCTTTATGCTTTGATATATGCTTTGTGATTGTTGACATGCTATACGGATTTTGTGAGTAGGAAAGGAACTTACTGAGCCATGAGTGCTCACAGCTTACTTTCTTGTACCACAGATAAGGGCAAAGGTTGGATGAACTAGGGGAGCAGCAGGAGGGGCTAGCAAGATGTGTGGGGTAGTGACTGGCTAAAGAAGAAAAGACCTGCTTTTGTTAAATATGAATTGTGCTTAGTTGATATTTATTTTATGATTGTAACTCCATGACATTTTATGATGTTAATTCCTATATGTCTTGAAATAATGTAAAGTATGACATATGGATTCTATGTTTCAAAAATTTACAAGTAAGACTTCCGCTGTAATAAGTTAATAAGTTGTTAAGTAGGGTAAAGTAACCCCCCGTGGCCTTAGCAGGAGGGGCGGGGCGTTACAGTATGGTATCAGAGCCAAGTTAGTCTCTCACTACACACATGTCAAGCCTTCCTCCTACCGCTCCAAGTAAGAATTTATATGTTGAAGTTAAAATTCTTTTGATTTTGATGCCTTAATATTATGCATGTTTACTTATCTTGTCTGATTATGATAAGTCACAATTATAGGATAGGTATGCATGATGGTAGAATAAAAATGATAACGACCTTATGTTGACGTGGATAGAAATAACGATAATTTATTGTTGTTTAATGAAGATAAGCATGGCTAGGAGACGCACTACTCGAGCAGACGAGACAGCGACTCCACCGGATCTGACACAGGTAGTTACCGACCTCCAGCGCCAGATCACGGAGCAACAACAGCTGATCACGACTCTAATGGGTCAGCAAGAAAATCCTGTCACCCCGCCAGTGAATCAGAACGCAGTGCCCATTATTCCAGTAGCCGCACCAGTACCGCCGATAGCCCCTATTCCGGTGGTCCGACAGGAGACCTACTTGATCCAGTGGCTAAGGTTGAAACCGGAGAATTTCTCAGGTACTTGCGAGACATGGGATGCCCAGGCATGGTTCAAGACAGTAGAAAGCATAATAGAGCTATTGGACTGGCCTGTACTGGAAAAGATCAAATGTGTATCGTTCTATTTTTCTGGAGATGCAAGGATGTGGTGGGAAAGTGTGAAGGCTAAGAGACAGATTAATCTGATGACATGGATGGACTTCGAGACAGAGTTCTTTGAAGAGTTCTTCCATATGCAAGTGATGAACCGACACTATGACGAGTTCACCGAGTTCCGGCAAGGTGACCTATTAGTAAACGAGGCGGTAAAACGCTTCAACCGTTTGGCACGCCTATGTCCAGAATTGGTTCGCACAGAAAGAGAAAGGGTCAGACTAATGCTGAAGATGCTTCGACCCAAGATAGCATTAAATGTGGCCGACGGAGTTAATAGACCGCAGACTACAGAGGAACTAGTCAGTAGTGCCCTAATCACAGAACACTATCAGAAAGCAATGAACGAGAATAAGAGTCAGTCCCGAACAGAAGGACAGAGACCCTCAGGCAGCAAGACAAACTGGAAGGGGACCTCTACCGGGAAAAGGAAGCAATGGGACAATGCAAAAAGTGGCCCAGAGAATAAACAACCGAGGTACCCTCAGTGTACTATTTGTGGAAAGCTGCATTCCGGGTTATGTCACAAAGGTACAAGAAAATGTTATAATTGCGGACGGGAAGGACATTTGGCCAGGGACTGTTCCACTCAGTTCCAGGCACCACTCCAGCAGAATAACCAGAACAGGAGTGCCCCTCCACAACTACACCAGATGCAAACTGCGATAGAAGGGACTTCAATCAGCCAAGGAAGATTGGAAGCCCCGCCAGCGACGACAAACGCCAGGGTTTTCTCGCTTACTAAAGAAGATGTGGCAAGCGCCTCTACTGTCGTTACAGGTCAGCTGCCTATTTTCAGTCAGTATGCTTTAGTAATGTTTGATACTGGGGCGTTCGTCTCAGCACCATTTACGAATAAATTCGACATGCCACCCCAAACACTAAATGGCACGTTCTTAACAACCCTACCATCTGGGGAAGTCATGCCATCATATCATATGCTGCAGGTTGTACCTATTCGAATTGTAGACAGGGAACTCTACAACAATCTGATAGTACTCGACATGCGGGATTATGACGTTATACTGGGCATGGATTTCCTGAGCAACTACGGCGCCTCAATCGAGTGCCGTAAGAGGAAGGTAGTCTTCCGACCTGAAGCTGAACCGATGTTTGAATTTATTGGGGAATCTGGAAAGGAAACTGAAAGATTCTTATCAGCTGTAAAGGCATAGAGTATGTTAGATCTAGGGTGTGCTGGATTTCTAGCACACGTAGTTGATGCAAGACAAACCAAGAGCCAGAAGCTAGAAGAGGTCAGAGTGGTATGCAACTATCCGGAAGTATTTCCTGATGAACTACCAGGATTAGCACCCGATAGAGAAGTAGAATTTACGATTGAACTAGTTCTGGGTACTACACCAATCTCTAAAGTACCCTACCGGATGGCACCAATTGAATTAAAGGAACTTCAAGAACAGCTACAGGAGTTACTCGACAAGGGACTTATCCGCCCTAGTCACTCTCCATGGGGAGCTCCGGTACTGTTTGTGAAAAAGAAGGATGGGTCTATGCGTATGTGTATAGACTATCGAGTGCTGAACAACACAACAATTAAGAACAGATACCCTCTTCCACGGATCGACGATTTGTTCGACCAATTGAAGGGAGCAACTGTCTTCTCGAAGATTGACCTAAGATCCGGCTATCATCAAGTGAAGGTGAAACAAGATGATATACCCAAGATAGCCTTCCGAACAAGATACGGACACTATGAGTTCGTAGTTATGCCCTTCGGAGTAACAAATGCCCCTGCGATATTCATGGATTTGATGAATCGGGTATTTACAGCATACCTTGATAAATGTGTGATCGTCTTCATTGACGATATCCTCATCTACTCAAGAACCCAGGAGGAACATGCTGAACATCTGAACATAGTACTACAGATTCTCCGAGAAAAACAACTGTATGCAAAATTCTCCAAGTGCGAGTTCTGGCTAGATCGAGTAGTATTCTTGGGTCATGTCATTTCCAAAGATGGAGTCATGGTAGACCCAAGCAAGATTGAAGCCGTAAGTAACTGGGACAGACCAAAGAATGCCAGCGAAATCAGAAGTTTTCTGGGATTAGCAGGCTACTACAGGAAGTTCGTAGAAGGTTTTTCTAAAATTGCAGCCCCTATGACGGGTCTTACCAAGAAAAACAAAAAGTAGAATGGACAGATGACTGCGAGAAGAGTTTTACGGAATTAAAACGGAGACTGACCAGTGCTCCGATCCTTACTCTTCCGGAAAGTAACAAAGGCTTTGATATGTATAGCGATGCTTCCTTACTAGGGCTTGGAGCGGTACTCATGCAAGATGGCAGAGTCATCGCCTATGCCTCTAGAAAACTCAAAGAGCATGAAAGGAATTATCCCATTCACGATTTAGAATTGGCGGCGGTGGTCTTCGCACTGAAAACATGGAGGCATTATTTATATGGAGCCCAGTGCAAAATTTATACAGACCATCAGAGCCTGAGGTATTTCTTCACACAGAAAGACCTAAATATGAGACAACGCAGATGGCTCGAGCTAGTCAAGGACTACGATTGTGAAATCTTTTATCATCCGGGAAAAGCAAACAAGGTAGCCGATGCACTCAGTAGGAAGTCCGGCACCACTTGATATTGCTATTCTAAGTTCGAGGACGAACTTTCTATGAGGTATGGGGTACTGTAACACCCACGAATTTTTATAAATACATGAGTATTATTCTCAATAAGAGCATGGAAATAAATAAAAAGGATAAGAGAAAAAGAAGAGTAAGAAACAAAATAAAAATAAGAGGTAAGAGGTGGAGGCCAAGGATTGAACCTCTAACCTCCCACCAATAATAGGGAAAGATTAATGGCATGATCACCACTAGGATAGAGAGTAACATATGCATAGGAAGGAATAAAAATGTTAGTTAAAGGAGATAAGAAAAAAAATAAAGCAAAGAGCAAGAGAAAACCAAATTGCTCACCTCTTCACCCTCTTGGTTAAGAGAAGGAACAAGAAGAAGGCAAGTTGTCTTCCTCACCCTTCCCTCTCCTCATTTTCGTGGGAATCAAGAGAGGAGTAATGAATGAATTAAGGGAAAGATTAATGAAGGCATAAATTCCTCTCATGATGAATAAATAGAAAAATGAGAAGTAAATCTCTAATTTTCCTCATTCTTCCTCCTCCTTCCTCCCTTTCTTTTCTTCACCGAGACTAGGAGATCCTCCCACTCTTTGATCCGAGCACTAAGTCAAGTTCTTCTCCAAGAAAACTAATTTCCAAGAAGAAATCTTCAAGTTCTAGCCCTCCCAAGCAAAGGAAATCAAAGGACGCACAAGAAGAAGAACCTTCTTCCTTCCTTAACAACTAGAACACATTCCTCCTTAAGAAAAAACCACAAGCGAAAGGATGTAAGTTCCCCTCACCTGTGGTACAATAGCTATGTGATTGTTATGTAAAAATATTGCTTAAAAACCTATGGTTGTTTCATGAGGGTTTCGGTCAAACAAAAAGAAAGAGTTTAAAGAACCTTGAAAACCAACTAAGATATGCTCATGATGTTGCTTATGTTATGTACCTTATGGTTGGAGGGTTAAACTAATATTTTCATGCTAGAATGTTTGGTTAGAACATAAATTTATGAACTTAGATTTTCGGCATAGAAGGAACAAAAGAACTAGAAGAGCTCTAAACCTAAACCAAGCATGTTCCCTTGTTCTTATGATGTGTACCTCATGATAAATGGTGTTGTTAATGTTTTTACACCTTGTATGTCAATTTAAACTGGATTCCATATTCATGTACATTCGGCCATGATAGATTTGGGGGCCTAGAAGGGCTTTAACCTAAAAATTTAAGCATGCTATGATTTTCATAAGACAAGATATGAAGCTAATATGACATGCCATGATCATAGGTTAAGTTGAACAATATTTCTTATGTATATGATGGTTCGGCCATTTTAAGACTTGAACCCTAGGAAAGTTTAAATCAAGTCTAAGATACTTATGATCTACTTGATGAAGAGATATGAAATAAATTAATGTTCACATGTTGCTTGAAACTTGAATCCTTGTTATTTAGCATTCGGCCACAATTGTTTATAAGACCTAGGATGCTTAAATTTCTAAACTAAGTGGTCCATGTTATTCTTTGAAATGAATGCTAGGAAAGTTCTTATGGTCTTCATGCCAATGTGCCACTAGAAACTTAATTCCCATGCTTACAAGATTCGGCCACATTAGGTTAAAAGGCTTGAGAAGCTTGAAACTTAGGCTAAAAGTACTTATGGTGATTCTCATGATATGTATTGATACGTTAGTATGAAGATCAACCTTTTCATGTTGCTTGTAACCTAGAAACATGTTGCTAGGGTTTCGGCCATGTTAGGGTTAAAGGCTTAGAGAACTTAGAACCTAAATCAAATATGCTCAAGTGGTTTCTTATGGAATATGATATGAAAATTGTTAGGGTTGTTCATGCTTGTATGTTGTTAATAACCCAAAAGGAGGCTTAATGAGTTTCGGCCAGGTTATGAAAAGGGACCTAGAAAGCTTGGAACCTATTCCTAACATGCTTAAGATGCCTCTTATGTCATAAGAAATGATAGATGTTTAGGGTTCACATGTTCTTTTGTTGCTTGATAACCTAAACCATCTCTACATGTTTCGGCCACCACTTGTTACTAGGGTTAGAGACCTAATTGTGTTTTTCCATGAACTTCACATGCAATGTTTTATGATATGTGGAGAGTATGACATGCTGTGATGTTCATTTATATATGTTAGGTCCTATTCATGACATGTTGTGTGCTTGATTTCATGATATGTTATGTGCTCATTTTCATGATATGCTGTGTGCTAAATTTCATGATATGCTATGTGCTTATTTTCATGATATGCTGTGTGCTCAATTTCATGATATGCTATGTGCTCAAGTTCATGATATGTTGTGTGCTTAAACTCATGATATGCTATGTGCTCAAATTCATGATATGCTATGTGCCTAAACTCATAATATGCTATGTGCTCAAATTCATGATATGCTGTGTGCTTAAACTCATGATAGGTTGTATGCTTAATTATGCATGTGTTCATGATATGTTGTGTGCTCAAAATCATGATATGCTGTGTGCTCAAATATACATGCTTTAAGCTATGCCTAAAAGAGTTGCTTCCCTATAACTGGGATCAAGAGCACTCTTCATGACATGAATATGACATGAGTGATATGGACTATGTAAATATGTCATGCTATTTTACTTTTAAGGCTTGTACCAAGGGTGGGCTCCATAAGTGCCCCGGGGTCGATGGACAAAGAAACGGGCCTCGTTAGGGATGGGCTCCTAAGTGCCCCTAGGTCGATGGACTAAGAAACGGGCCTAGTATATGCCTTGTAGGGTTCAAGACTTGCTACCTTGGACCTACTAGGACGCGCGCATTTATGTACGTGGTACAAGTCGGGATCCCCTCTTATGTTGAGATTATGTTTAAGTATCTATATTGTACGTTTTAAACAAGACATGATGCATGTTTTAAAAGTTCACCTTGCATATACTTTATGAATATACCATGATGAGTATGATGATCATGTTATGTTATGCCATGCTACCTTGTGTTTATGCCATGATTATGCCATGATATCTATGTTTGTGCTCATGATACGTATGATGATCATGTATGATATGTTATGATGCTTTATGCTTTGATATATGCTTTGTGAATGTTGACATGCTATACGGATTTTGTGAGTAGGAAAGGAACTTACTGAGCCATGAGTGCTCACAGCTTACTTTCTTGTACCACAGATAAGGGCAAAGGTTGGATGAACTAGGGGAGCAGCAGGAGGGGCTAGCAAGATGTGTGGGGTAGTGACTGGCTAAAGAAGAAAAGACCTGCTTTCGTTAAATATGAATTGTGCTTAGTTGATATTTATTTTATGATTGTAACTCCATGACATTTTATCATGTTAATTCCTATATGTCTTGAAATAATGTAAAGTATAACATATGGATTCTATGTTTCAAAAATTTACAAGTAAGACTTCCGTTGTAATAAGTTAATAAGTTGTTAAGTAGGGTAAAGTAACCCCCCGTGGCCTTAGCAGGAGGGGCGGGGCGTTACATTACCTTTATCTGCGGTACAAGGAAAGTAAACTATAAGCACACAGGCTTAGTAAGATCCTTTCATACTCACAAAAAAAAACATATATCATATCATGATCACATAAGCATATAGCATGGAGACATAATCATCTAAACATCATATCATGTAAAAGAGCATCATAACATATCATATCATCTTATATAAGAGTACCATGTCATACTTATCATATCATGAAAGAGCATCATGTCATATCATATCATAACATATCATATCATAAAAGAGTATTATGTCATATCATATCATAACATATCATATCATAAAAGAGCATCATGTCATATCATATCATAATATATCATATCATAAAAGTATATGCAAGATGTCTTTCAAAAACATACGTCATGTCATATCAAAGATGTCTTTTTTTTTAAAAAAACATATCATATAATACTTAAATATAATCTCAACATGAGGGCCCGGCTATGTACCACATAACATAAATGCGTGCAATCCCTAGGACGGGGTAGCTAGTCCCGAACCTACTAGGGAACTAGGTCCATACTATGACCGTCGACCTAGGGGTGAACTAAGGAGCCCATCCCTTGGACACTAAGGTCCGGTACAAGCCATATAAAAAGTAAAATAGCATGTCATATTTACTTATCATATAATGAAGAGTGCTCTTAGTCCCAACTAATAAGGAAGCAACTCTTAGGCCTTTACTTGTCATATCATAAAGAGTGCTCTTAATCCCAACTAATAGGGAAGCATCTCTTAGGCTTTTTCTTATCATATCATAAAGCATGCATACTTGAGCATATAGCCCATCATAAGAGTCATTATCATGCATGATTCATAAGCATACATAAATGAGCATAGAACATATCATAGGGAAACATAATCATGCATAGAAAACATTAACTATCATATCCTAATTCATATCATAGCATGGGAGACACATAGTAAATCATAATTGGGTCTCTAACCCTAATTCCTTGGAGTGGCCGAAACATGCAAGGTATTGTCCTAGGCTACAAGCAACATAAAAGCATATGAACCCTAAACCAACTTCATAGCACTTATTATAAAGAACATCATGAGCATATTTAGTTTAGGTTCTAAGCTTCCTAGGTCTTTTAATCTTGTCTTGGCCGAAACTTGCCAAGCATGAATCTAGGTTACAAGTAACATAAAAGCATGTGAACCCTAAACCAACTTCATATCATATACCATAAGGAACATCGTGAGCATGTTTAGTTTAGGTTCTATGCTTCCTAGGTATTTTAATCTTGTTATGGCCGAAACTTGCCAAGCATGAATCCAGGTTACAAGTAACATAAATGTTGGGTTTTTCGGGCCGCGAAAATCGCTTTTTCGCGTTGCGAAAACTCCGAAAGTCCCTAGCCAATGGATCCGTGCGAAGAGTATAAAACAAAATTTACGTGTACGAGTTTACTAACTAGATCTATACTTAGATCTACATGTTTAGAAGGTTACCCTTGTTGCGTGCCCTTTGCAAATCCCGCTCGTCCTAGGTACGTCGGATCTCGAGTGTGTTCAAATGTACACACCTCTAGTAGTATCTACACGAACAAGATATTGGGTTCTTCGGGCCGCGAAAACCGCTTTTTCGCGTCGCGGAAACCCCGAAGGACCCAAAGCCGTAGATCCGTGCAAAGATTCGTATACAAAATTCGAAAAACTATTTCTTGTACGAGTTCATTAAACCGATCTACTACATAGATCTATGAGGAAAAAGTGTTTACCCTTGATGCGCGCCCTACGCGAATCCCGCTCTTCCAAGGTGTTGCCGGATCTCAAGACCGTCAAGCGCCGGTCCTCTAGAAGTATCCACACGGACAACTTAGGTGGTGAAAACCTCACAAAAAGGTGTGCTAGCACCTTTGATAAGGTTCGGCCAAGTAAGGAGGAGAGGGAGAGGGAGAGCTAGAGAGGAAGAAGGAAGAAGATGCACCACTTGAATGAAAAATCAAATTCTCATTCACTCACAAAGTGGCCGGCCACTTTCTCCACAAGAGTAACTCCCCAATAAATGCAATTAATGTGGAGTTAATAAGAAAATGACTTTGTAACTTCCATGAGGTGGCACACCATGATGATGTGGAACATCATCATTGGTCCACCTAATGCCAACTCATCAATGAGGTGGCAAAAGGTCAAGTCAAAATTGACCTTTGGTCTTCCTTCTCTAGTCAAGTCCAACTTGACCCAATCTCTACCATGGTTGATCTAATCCAACCATTTGATTCGAGCCAACTTAATATAATGAATCTAATTCATTAAATTAAATTGATTTAATAAGTCATAGTCTAAATTAGACTCATTAAATACATGAATCAACTTGAGTCGAACTCAAGTTAGCCCAATTAGGATTACTCTTAATCCAATTTGATTCATCAAATGAATCTAATCCTCTTGGTTCATCATATGAACCTAATCTCCACCTAATTGTCCTAAGTGTGTGACCCTATAGGTTCTTGTAACGTTGGCAATGCCCTAAACCCATTTAGGAGCATAAGTAATGAGCGGTATCTAGCAACACATCATTACTACCCAAGTTACAAGAATGTCGAGATCCGACATCACCTTGTGACTACCAATTGTGACTACTCACAAAATAATGACAAGTGTCCTTCTATCCTAGACATCTAGATTGATCAATATGAAGCATAGACCGTGTCATCCTCTAATCAATCTAAATCTTGAACTCCAAGTAGACTCACTCGATCAAATGAGCTCAACATCTAATGTTGACTCATTTGGGCATGGCCATGCACTTAGTGGGCTCACTCTCTCAAGAATACCGATGTCGCTCCCGTCATATGGGAGGGATAGATTCCATTTACATCACTCACATCCCTCTACATAATTCGTTATATACCCAGTAATCGCCTTTATAGTCCACCCAGTTACGGGTGACGTTTGACGAAACTAAAGTATATAACTCCTTATGTAGGGATCCATGGTGACTTCAGGTCTAACGACTAATAGTCATACTAATAGCCACATGAGAAAGTATATGACACTCATATAACGATCCATGATACTTTCTCATGGCGGGTCATTCAATTTACATTCTCTAATGCATACCCATGTGTCAGCTTGATATCTCTATATCCATGACTTGTGAGATCAAGTCATCGAGCTGACCTACATGCTAGTCTTATTGTATTAACATTGTCCCTGAATGCTAATACTCGACTAGGAATGATTTAGAGTAGTGTTCCCTATATCATCTCACTATCGATTCAACTAATCGATTGATATAGGTATGAACCTTCTACTCAAGGACGCTATTATACTTAGTCTATTTGGCACTAATATAAATAAGTATAATAACCAAACAAATGCCTTTATTAATAAACAAGAATATGATATACATGAGTCCATACAATCATCAAATGATTGGCTCTAGGGCTCTAACTAATAATCTCCCACTAGCACTAGTGTCAATCAGTATAGGCTCTAAGGCCTAAAGACCTAGTGTGACCATCATGCTTCCTCTGTGCCAAAGCCTTGGTCAAGGGATCTGCGATGTTAGCCTCTGTAGGTACTCTGCAAATCTTCACATCTCCTCTATCGATAATCTCTCGAATGAGATGGAAGCGCCGTAGTATGTGCTTGGTCCGCTGGTGTGAGCGAGGTTCCTTCGCCTTTGCTATAGCTCCATTGTTGTCACAATAGAGCTCAACTGGTTCGCGATGCTAGGAACCACCCCAAGTTCAGTGATGAACTTGCGGATCCAAAGCGCCTCCTTTGCCTCGATGCGAATATACTCATTGTAGAATCACCATCAGTATCCGCTTGAACTCTTCCACCGGACCACCATTAATGCAAAATACGAACCACGATTGCGATCGGTAATCATCCCGATCGGTCTGAAGCTGGCATCACCGTAACCCTTTACGGTTAGCTCATCATTACCTCCATATATCAAGAAATATTCTTTAGTCCTTCGTAAGTACTTAAGAATATTCTTGACCGCTATCCAGTGACTTTCACCTGGATCTGACTGGTATCTGCTCGTTATGCTCAAAGCATACGAGACATCAGGTCGAGTACACAGCATGACGTACATGATCGATCCTATGGCTGAGGCATAAGGGATCTGATCCATGCGGTCTCTCTCCTCTCTAGAAGAGGGACCTTGAGTCTTCGAAAGACTCACGCCATGTGACATAGGCAGAAATCCCTTCTTGGAGTTCTGCATGGCAAACCGAAGGAGTACCTTGTCAATATATGTACTCTGACTTAGGCCAAGCAATCTCTTAGATCTATCTCTATAGATCTGTATCCCTAGAATGCAGGATGCCTCACCTAAGTCCTTCATTGAGAAGCAACTCCCTAGCCAGGTCTTGACAGACTGAAGCATAGTGATGTCCTTCCCAATGAGTAGTATGTCATCCACATATAATATGAGGAAGACAACTATGTACCCTACAACCTTCTTGTAGACACAAGGCTCATCTTCGTTCTTGATGAAACCAAACTGTTTGATCGCATCATCAAATCGAAGATTCCAGCTCCGAGAAGCTTGCTTTAGTCCATAAATGGACCTATGCAGCTTGCATACTCTGCTAGTATGCTGTGGATCTAAAAAACCCTCAGGTTGTGTCATGTACACATCCTCGAGTAGGTTTCCATTCAGAAACGCGGTTTTGACATCCATCTTCCATATCTCATAGTCATGGTAGGCTGCAATAGCAAGCATGATCCGAATGGACTTAAACATCGCCACTGGAGAAAAGGTTTCATCATAGTCAATACCATGAATCTGCTTGAAACCTTTAGCTACCAAGCGACCCTTATAAATAAGTCCATCCATGTCAGTCTTTCTCTTAAAGACCCACTTGCACCCAATGGGTTTTACCCCTTCAGGTGGATCAACCAAAGTCCATACTTGGTTGGTGTACATGGATTCTATCTCGGATCTCATGGCTTCTAGCCATTTCTCATAATCTGGTCTCATCACAGCTTCTTGATAGGTGGTAGGCTCATCCTCTATGAGCACAATGTCATCATGGTCAGACAAGAGAAATGAGTATCTCTCAGGCTGACGACGTACCCTATCAGACCTGCGAAGAGGTATGTCTACTTGAACTGGTTGTTGTTCCTCAACTCCTTGTGGAACAACATCATCCACAACACTTTTTGGTTCCAGTTCAATTTCCATCGAGGCATCAGTGCTATTGTTCGCATCTTGAACTTCTTCAAGATCGAACGTGCTCCCACTAGTCTTTCTAGAAACAAAATCCCTTTCTAGAAAGACCCCAGTCTTTGCCACAACTACCTTGTGGGAATGTAGAAGTAATATCCCTTAGTTTCGTTGGGATATCCGATGAAATAGCACTTGTCGGATTTGGGTCCTAACTTGTCTGAGACTTGACGTCGAACGTAAGCCTCACAACCCCAAATCCTCATGAAAGACACCTGGGCATCTCTCCCAGTCCATATCCTATATGGTGTCTTTATCACGGCCTTTGATGGAACTCGGTTGAGTATGAAAGCTGCCGTGTCTAGAGCATATCCCCATAGATATGTCGGAAGATCTGTGTGACTCATCATAGATCGTACCATATCTAATAAGGTACGATTCCTCCTTTCGGATACACCATTCCACTGTGGTGTTCCAGGAGGAGTGAGTTGAGATAAAATCCCACACTCAGCTAAGTAGTCACGAAACTCATGGCTTAAGTATTCACCACCTCGATCTGATCGAAGTACCTTAATACTCTTGCCAAGCTGGTTCTGTACTTCATTCTTGAATTCTTTGAACTTTTCAAAGGATTCAGACTTATGTGTCATCAAGTACACATAACCGTATCTACTGAAATCATCAGTAAATGTGATGAAGTACCTATAACCGCCTCTAGCAGCAACATTGAAAGGGCCACATACATCACTATGTATGAGTCCTAACATATCAGTTGCTCTCTCGCTATGCCCACTAAAGGGCGTCTTGGTCATCTTGCCTCGTAGGCATGACTCGCATATCTCATATGATTCAAAATCAAATGAGTCCAGCAAACCATCCTTATGGAGCTGGGATAAGCGCTTGTCATTTATATGACCTAAGCGACAGTGCCAGACGTATGTTTGGTTCATGTCATTTGACTTGAACCTCTTGGTACTAATGTTATAGATAGGGCTCTCTAGATCTAGAATATAGAGTCCGTTTATCAGAGGTGCACTACAATAGAACATATCATTTAAATAGATAGAACAACATTTGTTCTTTATTATAAACGAAAATCCTTTCTTGTCCAAACAAGAAACTGATATAATGTTCTTAGTCAATGCAGGCACATAACAACAATCGTCTAACTCTAGTATAAGCCCAGAGGGCAGAGATAGAAAATAAGTCCCTACAGCAACAGCAGCAACCCGTGCTCCATTGCCTACTCGTAGGTCTATCTCGCCCTTTGTCAATGCTCTGCTATTTCTCAGTGCTTGTACACTAGTACAAATGTGCGAAGCACATCCGGTATCTAATACCCACGACGAAGAAATAGAGAGGTTGACTTCTATAACATTTATACCTGAAGTAGAAATCTTATTTCTCTTCTTGTTAAGATCTTCCAGGTATCCTGTGAAGTTCCTCTTCTACTGCCCTGCTTGTCCTTGATATAGTTGACAAAGATGTGCAACCATATCGTAAGCACCCATTAACTCATGTTGCTTCTGAAGCTCAGAGTTCATGGTCGCGAGCATTAGACATGACACATCTAATGCGTCATCTTGATGCTTCTTGTAAGCATCTTTGTCAGCTCGCGGAGCATTGGCAGGAGGAGCCTCCGGAATGGGCTGCTCCAGAACGTACAGTTTACGTTCCTGAGTGAGAACTATTCTCAGGTTCTTGTACCAGTCCAGGAAATTTGCTCCGTTGAGCTTGTCCTTCTTAAGGACAGATCGCAGGGAGAAAATGTTCGTATTCGACGTCATGGCAATTCTACAACAGAAATAAATGCAGAAATAAGTATCATATTCTTTAAAATCATTTAATTAGGCCTTTAATTAAATGATGCTCCCACTGAATTCTATAATTCTTATGGGACAAGATCCACATCATACTAACCCTTGAGTTAGCTTTGGCTAATACGCCCAAGGCTTAGTATGATCGGTAGGTAACGATTACCAATTACATCTCTATGCAACTCTTGTTTATAGAATCAATATCCGCATTTATATTAGAACTCGAGTTAGCTTTGGCTAATACGCCCGAGAGTTAATATAGATGTGATATTGACCTATCTTTCCAACTATTGGAAGAATGCCTATAGTTGACTCGATCCAACCGAGTAACTATGAATACTCAATCTAATTGAGTTTTTATTCACCCATGCGTTGATAGACGGGACCAAGATTGTCCCTCCGTACCCTACCAAGATAATATGTATTGCTCTGCTTTGGCAGATTCAACAATACATGTGATCGAGGTAGTGATAGGTATCATGGCACGGTTAGACATTTTAGAGTTGGTTCGATCTAGATCTAATCTAATCGAGAAGAATGCATCTTGTGCACGACTTAGATCTAATCTAATCGCAAGGGTGCATCATGTGCACGACTTAGATCTAATCTAATCGTTAAGGCACTAATTAATTAATTAATTATTAAATATGCATCACATACACAAGCAATTAATTAATTTATTTGTGATTTAGTCATGACCCTACTACAATCTTCTCAAGCCAATGAGAAGATCGATTGGTCAACCTAGGGTCAACAGCTTCTCCAAGCTCCTCCCTTTGACCACCTTGTATTGCTCGTGCCCGCCTCGGAACTCCGTCTCGTGTGGACCCTCCACCGTTCCAATTTGAACATTACAATTTGAAACTCGAGTTACATTCGAGTCTAAATCTAATTTACAACAAGAAAATAAGAGAAGGCACGACGCGCAGGTCGCGAATATAATACAACACTCGCAAACACATAACGGCACGTAGGCCGTATTAAGAATTACAACACAACCAATCATATTGGGCTTTGGGCCATGACTATCACAAATTAATATATAATTCAAAATTATATATTTTTTTCATAATTTTCTATAATTTTAAAATTAATTTTTACAATTTTACGAATAAAATTTCCCGGCGGTCCCGCGGAACGGATCCCCTTGCGGGGCCCAGGGGCATCGCCCCTACCCGCGATCTAACCATCGCGAGGGTTCCTTTGCGATCCAACAGCGCCAAAACCCGCTGTCCCAAAACGATTTGGGTCGAGACATTGCCGTTTCGGAAAAATCTTCCCGGCGGGTTCGTTTTTAGCGATTTCGGGTGCGATCACGGAGCAAATCCCCTTGCGGGGTTAGGGGCAGCGCCCCTACCCACGATCTAACCATTGTGAGTTGCTCCGTTGCGATCTAAAGGCACCCGAGTCCGCTGTCCCAAAAGATTTTGGGTCGAAACGAAGCCGTTTGGGAAAATTCTTCCCGATAGCCGAAGCCTACAAGTGCCGAGACACTTGTGCTTCGCCTATACGGAAAAATTACCCATAAAAACATAAAAATTGAATTTTTACAGAAAATCAAAGAAATTTCTTGTTTTCCAAAAACCAAAAACTAACTCGTACAAGTCTTTGCACGTGGCTCTGATACCACTATTGGGTTCTTCGGGCCGCGAAAACCGCTTTTTCGCGACCCAAAGCCGTAGATCCGTGCAAAGATTCGTATACAAAATTCGAAAAACTATTTCTTGTACGAGTTCATTAAACCGATCTACTACTTAGATCTATGAGGAAAAAGTGTTTACCCTTGATGCGCGCCCTACGCGAATCCCGCTCTTCCAAGGTGTTGCCGGATCTCAAGACCGTCAAGCGCCGGTCCTCTAGAAGTATCCACACGGACAACTTAGGTGGAGAAAACCTCACAAAAAGGTGTGCTAGCACCTTTGATAAGGTTCGGCCAAGTAAGGAGGAGAAGGAGAGGGAGAGCTAGAGAGGAAGAAGGAAGAAGATGCACCACTTGAATGAAAAATCAAATTCTCATTCACTCACAAAGTGGCCGGCCACTTTCTCCACAAGAGTAACTCCCCATTAAATGCAATTAATGTGGAGTTAATAAGAAAATGACTTTGTAACTTCCATGAGGTGGCACACCATGATGATGTGGAACATCATCATTGGTCCACCTAATGCCAACTCATCAATGAGGTGGCAAAAGGTCAAGTCAAAATTGACCTTTGGTCTTCCTTCTCTAGTCAAGTCCAACTTGACCCAATCTCTACCATGGTTGATCTAATCCAACCATTTGATTCGAGCCAACTTAATATAATGAATCTAATTCATTAAATTAAATTGATTTAATAAGTCATAGTCTAAATTAGACTCATTAAATACATGAATCAACTTGAGTCGAACTCAAGTTAGCCCAATTAGGATTACTCTTAATCCAATTTGATTCATCAAATGAATCTAATCCTCTTGGTTCATCATATGAACCAAATCTCCACCTAATTGTCCTAAGTGTGTGACCCTATAGGTTCTTGTAACGTTGGCAATGCCCTAAACCCATTTAGGAGCATAAGTAATGAGCGGTATCTAGCAACACATCTTTACTACCCAAGTTACAAGAATGTCGAGATCCGACATCACCTTGTGACTACCAATTGTGACTACTCACAAAATAATGACAAGTGTCCTTCTATCCTAGACATCTAGATTGATCAATATGAGGCATAGACCGTGTCATCCTCTAATCAATCTAAATCTTGAACTCCAAGTAGACTCACTCGATCAAATGAGCTCAACATCTAATGTTAACTCATTTGGGCATGGCCATGCACTTAGTGGTCTCACTCTATCAAGAATACCGATGTCACTCCCGTCATATGGGAGGGATAGATTCCATCTACATCACTCACATCCCTCTACATAATTCGTTATATACCCAGTAATCACCTTTATAGTCCACCCAGTTACGGGTGACGTTTGACGAAACTAAAGTACATAACTCCTTATGTAGGGATCCATGGTGACTTCAGATCTAACGACTAATAGTCATACTAATAGCCACATGAGAAAGTATATGACACTCATATAACGATCCATGATACTTTCTCATGGCGGGTCATTCAATATACATTCTCTAATGCATACCCATGTGTCAGCTTGATATCTCTATATCCATGACTTGTGAGATCAAGTCATCGAGCTGACCTACATGCTAGTCTTATTGTATTAACATTGTCCCTGAATGCTAATACTCGACTAGGAATGATTTAGAGTAGTGTTCCCTATATCATCTCACTATCGATTCAACTAATCGATTGATATAGGTATGAACCTTCTACTCAAGACGCTATTATACTTAGTCTATTTGGCACTAATATAAATAAGTATAATAACCAAACAAATGCCTTTATTAATAAACAAGAATATGATATACATGAGTCCATACAATCATCAAATGATTGGCTCTAGGGCTCTAACTAACACAAGATGTGTTCTCTAACACACAAGGATGGAGAAGAGAACACCACAAGTGTGCTAGCACTTATTGATGCTCTTGGATGGGATTGGAAGAAGAAGAAAAGAAAAGAAGAGAACACACTTCTCTAAAATCTCTATGTGACTTTCAGTAACCTTTCTTCTTGGATTAGACTCACTCTCCTTTCTTCTCCCTTGCTTGAAACCCACGGCAACAGTAGAGAAAGGAGCAAGATGAGAGCTTGAGAGGAGGAAGATCACTTGAATGAGAGTTATTCACCAAAATGAAAAAAAACTTCTTTTTCATCAATTGGCCGGCCACTACAAGAGGTGTAACCCCCTTCACATTAATCACAATTAATGTGAAGGCCATTAAAGAGAATAGTTGTAACCTCCATGAGGTGGCACATGTGATGATGTGGCACATCATCATTAGTTCTCCTAATGCCAAGTCACAAATGATATGGCATAAAGTCAAGTCAAACTTGAATCTTCCTCTTCCTCTCAAGTCAAGTCAAACTTGACTTAATCTCTCTCATGGTTGATCTAATTCAACCATTTAATTCAAGTCAATTTAATATAATGAATCTAATTCATTTAATTAAATTGATTCAATGAGTCATAATCTAAATTAGACTCATTGAACACATGAATCAACTTGAGTCCAACTCAATTAGCCCAATTAGGATTACTCTTAGTCCAATTTGATTCATCACATGAATCTAATCCTCTTGGTTAATCATATGAACCTAATCTCCATCCACTTGTTCTTTGTGTATGACCCAATAGGTTCTTGTAACGTTGGCAATGCTCCTAAACTCATTTAGAAGCATAAGTAATGAGCGGTATCTAGCAATACATCATTACTACCCAAGTTACAAGAATGTTGAGATCCAACATCACCTTGTGACTACTAATTGTGACTCCTCACAATATATGACAAGTGTCCTTCTATCCTAGATATCTAGATTGATCAATGTGAGGCATAGACCGTGTCATTCTCTGATCAATCTAAATCTTGAACTCCAAGTAGACTCACTAAATCAAATGAGCTCAATATCTTATATTGACTCATTTGAGCATGACCATGCACTTCGTGGTCTCACTCTATCAAGAATATCGATGTCTCTCTCATCATATAGGAGGAATAGATCCCATCTACATCACTCACATCCCTCCGCATAATTTGTTACATATCCAGTAATCGCCTTTATAGTCCACCCAGTTATGGGTGACGTTTGACGAAACCAAAGTACATAACTCCTTATGTAGGGAACTATGGTGACTTCAGGTCTAAGGACTAGTAGTTATACTAATTGCCACATGAGAAAGCATATGACACACATATAATGATCCATGATACTTTCTCATGGCGGGTCATTCAGTATACATTCTCCAATGCATACCCATGTGTCAACTTGATATCTCCATATCCATGACTTGTGAGATTGAGTTATCGAGTTGACCTACATGCTAATCTTATTATATTAACATTGTCCCTGAATGTTAATACTCGACTAGAAATGATTAAGAGTAGTGTTCCCTATATCATCTCACTATCGATTCAACCAATCGATTGATATAGGTAAGAACCTTCTACTCAAGGACGTTATTATACTCAGTTTATTTGGCACCAATACAAGTAAGTATAATAACCAAAAACCAAATGCCTTTATTTATATAGAATATGATACAACAAGTCCATAATACAATCATCAAATGATTGGCTCTAGGGCTCTAGCTAACAATAAAAGCATGTGAACCCTAAATCAACTTCATATCATATACCATAAGGAACATCATGAGCATGTTTAGTTTAGGTTCTAGGCTTCCTAGATATTTTAATCTTGTTATGGCTGAAACTTGCCAAGCATGAATCTAGGTTACAAGTAACATAAAAGCATGTGAACCCTAAACCAACTTCATATCATACACCATAAGGAACATCATAAGCATGTTTAGTTTAGGTTCTAAGCTTCCTAGGTATTTTAATCTTGTTATGGCTGAATGTTTAAGGAGCATGAAACTATGTCTAAGCTACATACAAGCATAAGAATATCAAGCTAACTTCATATCATATCATAAGGAAAACCATAAGCATGTTAGATTTGATTTTAAGCTTTCTTAGACCCTTAATCTCATCATGGCCGAAACCTTAAAGTATCCGCATCTAGGTTCCAAGCAACACGCGAGCATGAAAACACTAAGTAAGCTTCATACCATATCTTAAGAAAAGTCATGAGCATGATAGATTAAATTTTTAAACTCTCCTAGACCTTCATTTCTATTGATATGGGTTAGGTTCTGTGGGTCCCTGATAAGGAATGGAAAGGAGGTAATAAAACCAAGGAGATAGGCTGATATCGGCCGGGATATACCTCAAAGGAGGTATGCTAATCTCGACTGGAATATGCCCTAAAGGAGATAGGCTAATATCGGTCGGGATATACCTCCAAGGGAGGTAAGTTTATATCGACCGAAATATACTTTCCAAGAGGAAGATTCGCATTAATTGACATATACCTCAAAGGAGGCAGGCTAATATCGGTCGGGATATACCTCCAAGGGAGGTAAGTTTATATCGACCGAAATATACTTTCTAGGAGGAAGATTCGCATTAATTGGCATATACCTCAAAGGAGGTAGGCTAATATTGGCCGGGATATACCTCCAAGGGAGGTATGTTTGCATCGATCGAAATATACTTCCCAGGAGGAAGATTTGCATTAATTGGCATATACCTCAAAGGAGGTAGGCTAATATCGGCAGGGATATACCTCTAAGGGAGGTAAGTTTATATCGACCGAAATATACTTCCCAGGAGGAAGATTCATATTAATTGGCATATACCTCAAAGGAGGTAGGCTAATATCGGCAGGGATATACCTCCAAGGGAGGTAAGTTTATATCGACCGAAATATACTTCTCAGGAGGAAGATTCACATTAATTGGCATATACCTCAAAGGAGGTAGGCTAATATCGGTCGGGATATACCTCCAAGGAAGGTAAGTTTACATCGACCGAAATATACTTCCCAGGAGGAAGATTCACATTAATTGGCATATACCTCAAAGGAGGTAGGCTAATATCGGCCGGGATATACCTCTAAGGGAGGTAAGTTTGCATCGACCGAAATATACTTTCCAGGAGGAAGATTCGCATTAATTGGTATATACCTCAAAGGAGGTAGGCTAATATCGACCGGGATATACTTCCAAAAGGAGTTAGATTTGTATCGACCGAAATATACTTCCCAAAAGGAAAGCCAAGAATGGTCGGTTGACCAGTACCTTGGAAAGATATTTGATAAAATATAGCTTAAGGTAAAGTAACATAGAAGGTCGTCGATAGAAGTCTCTAGTTATGATTAATTTTGACTGATGCAAGGAACATTGGTACATTAAGCTATCCATGATATAATAAAAGCAAGAAGGGCGGGAAGAAACGACATAAATACTTTACATGAACTCGTGAAGTAGGATAGAGGTAAATATTTCAAATAAGATAATTAATAAAGATATCTACAATACGTGACTCTATGACAGGTGTTATATATTTTAGCGGGAAATGTGTTTTTAGATTATTTTCCAGGTGCTAAACGACAAAGAAGGTACATCTGGGGTACAAGAAAGATTCCTTAAAAGTCATCCGCCACAAGTACACAGCTGACGTCATCTCATAACAAACTCTAACAAACCAGGGTCCACTTCATGACTACGGAGGTTATATGAAGTGGTATAAAAAGCGGAATCCTTTCCGTTGGCTAAGTAGGTTCACATAATTGTGCACATTCATAACCCTATCTTTTTCTGACTACTGTTCATCTTCTTCTTCCTTCTTCCACACCGAGAGAGATCACTGACTTGAGCGTCAGAGGGCCTAGCCAGGGATTCCCACCCCAGTCTCAGGTCACTGACGGTAGTGTTGGTTGGTCTCTTGTGCGCAGGAAGTCTTGGAAGCTTCAGATCTAGGTTTTTCCTCTTTAGATTTAGATTCCTTCTTTGTCATCGGGTCTTCGTGCGAGGAGGACCTTTGGTGACTCTATTTTTCCTGATCCGCTTTGGGTTTCTCGGATCGGTATTCTGCGGACATTATTCTTCATCAGCGCGGTGGGTTTCTTTCTTCCGGATCTCCGTCTTGTTCAGTTTCTCAGACAGGATCATCTATCATGGCCGAAACCCTAAAACCCTAAAGTGGCATGCATTTAGGTTCCAAGCAACATACAAGTATGAAAACACTAAGAAATCTTCATACCATATCATAAAGAAAGTCATGAGCATGATAGATTAAATTTTAAATTCTCTTAGGCCTTCATTTCTATCATGGCCGAAACCTACTAGGCATAGATCTAGATTTCAAGCAACATAAAAAAAAACATTAGAATTCTAAACAGAACTCATATCCTAAGTTACATATCATAAGGGACATCGTGAGCATGTTTAGTTAGGTCTTAAGCTTTCCTAGGTCTTTTATTCATGCCTTGGCCGAAAGTTTAAAGAATAAGAATCTAAGTTCTAAGCAACGTACAAGCATAAGAACACTAAACTACTCTCCTATCATAGGGTACATATCATAAGAAACGTAGTGAGCATGTTTAGTTTAGGTCTTAAGCTTCCTTAAGTTTTTATACTTTGGTGGCCGAAAGTTTCAAGAAGCAACCCTAGATTTTTAAGCAATCTAAACTCATGGAAAAACACATGAACTACTTGTACCATAGGTGAGGGGATACTTACATCCTCTTGCTTGGTTTTGTTTTTCTTAAAAGAAGGTACCCTTGTGAAGAGGAAGAAGAAAGCTTCTCCTTCTAGTTCTCCCTTTTTGCTTCTCTTGCTTGTAAGGAGTAGATCTTGAGGACTCCTTCTTGTGAATTAGTTTCCTTAGGGAGAAAACCTTAGCTTGGGATTCGGAAATGGGAGAGGAGAGAGTTTTAGGTATCGGTGGAGGAGGAAAAAGGAGAAAGAAGGAGGAGGAAGAAGTAGCCAACCTTTCTTTCCCTTCTTTTCTCTCATTCCTATTTATCCTCAATGAGGAAAAATGTCCCAATTCATCCCCTTGATTCCTCTATTCCCTCACCCTCATTCATTCTCATGAAAATAGAAAGAAGAAGGAAGAAAAAGGCAACTTGTCTTTTGTCTCTTGCTTGTTTCTTCTCTTAACCAAGAGAAAGAGGAGGAAAGCTACTTGACATTTTCTCGCTTCCTTACTTAATCATACTCTTGCTTTTAACTACAATTTCCATTCTTTGCTAATCATATATCATTCATGACTCTATTGGTTATCATACACCGATTTAGCTTTATCTATTATGAGGGGTTCAAGGTTCAAGCCTTAACTTCTCTCTCTTTTTATTTCTTTTTGGTTTTATTTCCCTTTTCCTTTTATTCTAAAAGAGAATACCCATATGTGTAGCTAAAAATATTTCGCGGGTGTTACAGTACCCCATACCTCATAGAAAGTTCATCCTCGAACTTAGAATAGCGACATCAGGTGGCACAGGACTTCCTGCTAAGTGCATCAGCCACTTTGTTCGCTTTTCCTGGATGATAAAAGATCTCGCAGTCATAGTCCTTGACTAGATCGAGCCATCTGCGTTGTCTCATATTCAGGTCTTTCTGTGTGGAGAAATATTTTAGACTCTGGTGGTCGGTATAAATCTTACACTAGGCTCCATATAAATAATGTCTCCATGTTTTGAGAGCAAAGACCACGGCTGCTAGTTCTAGGTCATGAGTGGGGTAATTCCTTTCATGCTCTTTGAGTTGTCTAGAGGCATAGGCAATGACCTTGCCGTCTTGCATGAGTACAGCTCCAAGTCCTAATATGGAAGCATCGCTGTACATATCGAAGCCTTTATTACTTTCCGGAAGAGTAAGGATCTGAGCACTGGTCAGTCTCCTTTTCAATTCTGTGAAACTCTTCTCACAGTCATCCGTCCATTTATACATTTTGTTCTTCTTGGTGAGAACTGTCATAGGGGCTATAATTTTGGAGAAGTCCTCTACAAACTTCCTGTAGTAGCCTGCTAGCCCGAGAAAACTTCTGATTTCACTGGCATTCTTTGGCCTGTTCCAGTTACTTACAGCTTCGATCTTGTTCGGATCTACCATTACTCCGTCCTTGGAGATAACATGACCCAAGAATGATACTTGATCGAGCCAGAACTCACATTTGGAGAACTTTGCATATAGTTGTTTCTCTTGAAGGATCTGTAGTATGGTATTCAGGTGTTCAGCATGCTCTTCTTGAGTTCTTGAATAGATGAGAATATCATCAATGAAGACGATCACAAATTTATCGAGATATGCCGTAAATACCCGATTCATTAGATCCATAAATACAGCAGGAGCATTTGTCACCCCGAAGGGCATAACTATGAACTCGTAGTGTCCGTATCTTGTTCGAAATGTCATCTTCGGTATATCATCCTGTTTTATTTTCACTTGATGATAGCCGAACCTTAGGTCAATCTTAGAGAAGACGGTTGCACCCTTTAACTGGTCGAACAAGTCGTCGATCCGTGGAAGAGGGTACCTATTCTTGATTGTCACATTATTCAGCGCTCGGTAGTCTATACACATTTGCATAGACCCATCCTTCTTTTTCACAAACAATACTGGAGCTCCCCATGGAGAGTGATTAGGGCGAATAAGTCCCTTGTCGAGTAACTCTAGTAGCTGTCCCTGAAGTTCCTTCAACTCAGCCGACGCCATACGATAAGGTGCTTTAGAGATTGGTTTAGTACCAGGAATCAATTCGATCTCGAATTCTATTTCTCTATCAGGGGCTAACCCTAGTAGTTCATCGGGAAACACTTTCGAATAGTTGCATACCACCCTGACATCTTCTAGCTTCTGGTCCTCAGGTTGACTTGTATCGACTACGTGTGCTAGAAACCTAGTACATCCCTTATCTAACATCTTTTGTGCCTTTATGGTTAATAAGAATCCCTCAGTTTCCTTCCTTGGTTCTCCAACAAATTCGAACATCAATTCAGCTTCAGGTCGGAAGACCACTTTTCTTTTACGGCACTCGATCGAAGCGCCTACTTACTCAGGAAATCCATGCCCGGTATAATGTCATAATCCTGCATGTAAAGTACTATCAGATCGCAGTAGAGTTCTCTGTCTGCGATTTGGATAGGCATGGCTCGCAACATATGATTAGATGGCATCACTTATCCCAAAGGCAGGGTCATTAAGAACTTGCGATCTAAGACTTGGGGTGGCATGTCTATCTTTTTTCATGAAGGGTGTAGAGACAAACGAGTGTGTCACCCCAGTATCAAATAACACAATAGCATACTGACTGAAAATAGGTAGCTGACCTGTGACAGCTGTAGAAGCACTCGCCACATCTTCTTTGGAGAGAGAAAACCCTGGCATTCGTCGTAACTGGCAGGGCTCCCATCTCCCTTGGCTAATCGGAGTCCCTTCTATGGCAGCTTGCTGTTGGAGTGTATACTTAAAAGTTTAGCTTTTGTACACATTTATTTTGAAATAAAGAATCACATTGGTCAAATGTTTACATTTATTTGTAAAATGTAATTATTCAATTAATTTATATAGTAGATAACATGGAGTGTGGAGTCACACTTAGAAGATCATGTTGTCAGTTCTCTATAAATTATAAACAGTTGCTCACGACTAAGATGGAAAGGAATAAACCATCAGAATAGACGTAGTGTAATTAAGTATTAGTTTATCTTGACTAATAAATTACACTGATACACTTTAAGTGTATTGAGTAGGATTATTTAGGTAAATTCTTTTTGTACTGACTTAGTAAAAGAACTAGACCTTAGTTATTATGGAAGTGTGTGCTCTTAATCCTAATATAATAACAAGCATGTATATTTAATATTTATTTCTTTGACTTATCAAAGGGTGAGGTTTAGCTCGATAAATCAATATGCCCGATAAATTGGGAAATGATATTACTTATAGTATGTGTTGTTGATTATAGAAAGAATCTGTGTCCTAGTTATCTAGGTTGAGAATGTACCCAAGAGGAGCTCATAAGGATTGTCATGTCAAACCCTGCAGGTGGACCTAGTCCAACATGATAATAAAGTTGAGTGGTACTACTCTTGGAGCTAGATATTAATTAAATGAGTTGTCAGTAACTCACTTAATTAGTGAACATTCATAATCTTAAACACAGGGAGACTAACACACTCATGATAAGAAGGAGCCCATAATGTAATTTGAGATTGGTGCGGTAGTGCGGTAATAACTCTCTAGTGGAATGAGTTATTATCGATGAACTTGAGTTGTGTGTTTGGGGCGAGCACGTGATACTCAAGCTCATCGGAAGGCCAAAACCAATTTCTCCTCTAGGTCCCTGTTGTAGCCTCAATAAAGCCTCAAGTCCATCCAAAGAAAAGCCTATCTTGGTATCCAAGAAGGGGCCGGTTCATTGCTTGGTGACCAAGCAATGGCCGGCTACATATTCTCTAGAAGTGGCCGGCCCTTGCCTTGGGCAAGGGGGCCGGCCGCAATATTTAAATTAGGAAGGTTGTTTTTGAATTTTTAAATTTCCTCAGATATTTACAATTTGTAAAAAGAGAGATTTTAAAAATTTATAAAATTTTACTAATTTAAATTAGGCCACAAGGTTTTGAAAGAGAGTTGTAAAATTTATAAAACTTTCTTTTAAAAAAAAATATTATTAGAGATGTTTTAAATTTTAAAACTTGGTTTTAAATTTTAAAACTTTCATTTTAATATCCACATTAGAAAAAAAAAGAGTTTGTAAAATTTTATTAGAAGTTTTCTTCTTTTAAAATTTTATAAAAAAAATTTTCTTTCTTTCCCTTTTAATAAGTGGCTGGCCACCTTACTTGGTGCCCAAGCAAGGGGCTGGTCAAATAATTAAACATCAACAAATAGTTTTTTAATTAATAAATCAATCTAGGATTGATTAATTAAAAGGAAAGAAAAAGAAAAAATTAAAAGGAAATAGGAATGAGTCTAATTTTTTATTAAACTCTTTCCATAATTTTCCGTTGGAAAACTAATATAAAAGGGGGGGAAGGAGAGGCCTTGAAAAAATATAACAATTGATATTGTGTTGTTGGAGATCATCAAGTGGCCGGTCCCTCTACCTCTCTTCCCTTTGCTCTCTTTTGCTCCTTTGTGGTGGTGGTGGCCGAATTTTAGAGAAGGAGGAGAATCTTTCCGGGTGGTGTTCGTCTTGGAGTATCGTCGCCCACACGACGTCTAAGAGGAGGCGAGGGATACGACAGAAGATCTCGAGGTTTTTAGCATACAAGGAAGAGGTATAAGTAGTATTAAATTTCCGCATCATACTAGTTAATTTTTCTTTGTATAAATACCAAATACAAGAGGCATTCGATTCTTATTTTTTGAATTTATTTTCGATGTTGTGTTCTTTTTCTTTTTTCCTTGTGATTTGATTGTTCCTTTTGGTTAATCTAGAGTTATATAAGGAAATTAAATATTAACTTTCCTTAAAAGGCTTTGTCTAGTCGATGGTGGTTGCTCCCATATCTAAGAAGGCCAAGTGTCTCGCCATGCAGCACTGGAAGCCAATTTTGGAAACTAATATTTAAGTGAATTTATAAGCTAGGTGATTTGGATCAAACATGTTAAGTTCCGCAGGAGATCCAAATCTAAACCTAAAATAACATATAAGTTAAACTTGGAATCAAACGTGTTAAGTTCCGCAGGAGATACAAGTTTAACTTAAAAGAACACATGGTAGCTAGGAAAGGTTCAGATCACGTACAAAATTTTTGTACAGTAGAGCCATTGGGTTTTCCGAGTAGCAACCAACAATTGGTATCAGAGCTAGGATTTTGCCTATGTGTATTTGGTATTAGTTTAATTATGCACATGTCATACATAATTTAGGCAGGGTAATAGTAGGATGTGTTAACTTTGTGGATGCAGGATCCAACTATTATGGCTTATAGTTATTATGTGTGTGATTGGACCCTTGGACATGTCAAGGGCATTTATTATGTGTGCATGATTGTATTATAAAATACAGCAGGAGCTGTATTTAGTTTTATTAGGATTTTATTTTTTGATCTAGATACATGTACATTCCTTTATGGAATATAGGATCGATGGATGTAAATTTTATTTTATGTTCGATCTAGTTTACATGTACATTCCTTCGAGGAATATAGGATCGGAAAAAATGTAAAATTCTATTTATGTCGCGGATCGAATCTTGCAAGGCGTGGAACCTTTTGAGGATCAGAGTGGCGCAGCGGAACAAGGAGCAAGATGGATGCGACAACTAGACCCGGTGGCGGTGGCCTAAGATGATAGCAGCTAGGGATGACGACATACGGAGGACAACAATAGATAAAAGTCATAATAGTTGAAAATTAGTTTTTCTATTTATTGCTTTTGTATTGTGCTGTGTGTGAATGTTAGTGTACATGTTTAGTAGGCTACCATCATCAAAATTCCTCACTTTAAATAACTAAGTGGGAGAGGAATTTATTTTAGTGAATTCCACGGTCTCCATTACTGGTTTGTAAGTGATGCAAACAAACTTGCGCGTTGGCTCTGAGTGTCTTCCACCATATCAGATGAGTTTGTTTGCAAATAACTAGACCAAACTTCCATTTCGGATGACTATAGGAAATTAATTAAGAGCGTGTGATTTTCCCCATCGGAAGGGGCACAATCTTATTAATGGACTTAGTGTCAAGTAATGGTATACACTTAGGCACATCTAATAGTATCCTCCCCATCGGAGTCACTGCTATTATTTGTGTGACCGAAGGAAACCAACTATTAATTTTATTTGTCAAAAAGTTAGGTTGACAAGATAATAAAATTAATGGGATATACCCTCCTTTTACAAATGTTGAATTTGTATACGTCCACACTATTATGGCATACAAAATTCACGGTGTTTTAAGGTGTTGGTTAATTTAAAATAGTATTGTTTGAGGAATCAATATTATTCTAAATTTAGAGTTTTGACCAAAATTTATTTTGTGATTCTTAGGATGACTTTCAACCCATTGGCCATTATTCTAAAAGAAAACAGACTTACTAGTCCCAACTGTATAGATTGGAAAAGAAACCTGGACATTGTTTTAACTGCTAAGGGCTATATGTTTGTACTGTCAGAGGAATGCCCAGAAACACCTAGCAATGATTCTACCCCAGAGGAGATTCAGTATCATAGTAAATGGGTAAAAGCTGATGAGATGGTGCGGTGTTACATCTTGACTTCGATGTCAAATGTATTGCAACATCAGCATCAGGACTTACCAACAGCCTATGATATAATGAACAATCTCAAGGAACTCTTCGGACATCAGAATCGGGCTGCTAGGCAAGAGACAATGAGAAAACTAATGATAGCCACCATGACTGAGGGGACTCCCATGAGGGATCATATTCTCAAGATGATGGCTTACTTAAACGAAATACAAGTTTTTGGAGGGAAAATTGATGGGGAAACCCAGGTCGATATCATCCTCCAAACGCTGCCCAGAAGTTTTGAGCATTTTCGCCTGAACTATAATATGAATAAAAGGATGTATTCATTGGCGAAACTTCTGACAGAACTTCAGGCAGCCGAAGGGTTGTTTCGTCAACATTCTCAAATTCACTATGCTGAAAATGGTTCTACTACTAAGCCGAAAGGCAAGAAGAAGAAGAAACAAAATGGCTCAGCAAAGAAGGTGAATAAACCTCAAGGTGCAAGACAAAAAGCTAGAATAAAGAAGCCGAAGGGCAATTGCTTTATTTGGAAGCACTCTGGACATTGGAAGGCGGACTGTTCTCGTAGGAAATAGAACAATAAAGGTATATCTTATACTCTAGTAGTTGAAACATGTTTAGCGGTGTTATCTACCAGCACCTGGTGTGTAGATACGGGAGCCACTGATCATGTCTGCAATTCTTTGCAGGGGTTCCAGGAAACCCGACGATTATTTGATAACTGTCTACATGGGCAATGCTACTAAGGTGGCAGCTGTTGTAGTGGGAGACGTCTACTTATCATTTGATAGGAATAGGAAATTGGTTTTAAAGAATTGTCTTTATGTACCCAGTTTTAGAAAGAATTTAATTTCAGTTTCTAAACTGTATTTGGATGGATATTCAGTTTCCTTTAGTAACAATGTGGTTATAAAGAGAAATAAAGTGATTATCTGTTCTGATGCATTGGTTGGCAATTTATATACTTTAAATCCAATTTCTCCCACAAAGCAAAATATGGAAATTAATAACACATCTTCTAACTCTAATAAGAGAAAAGAACCTTCGGAAATGAACCAAACACATCTTTGACATCTAAGGCTTGGTCATATTAACTTAAGTAGGATTCAAAGGCTTGTAGCCGATGGACTATTGGGTCCATTAGAGTTGGAAAACTTTTCAATGTGTGAATCCTGCTTGGAAGGTAAGATGACCAAGAGACCTTTTAAGTCCAAGGGGTATAGAGCCAAAGAAGCGTTAGAATTGGTTCATTCTGATTTGTGTGGTCCTATGTCTATCCAGGCTAGAGGTGACTTTGAATATTTTGTCTCTTTTATAGATGATTATTCAAGATATGGATACATTTACCTAATGCACCGCAAGTCTGAGTGCTTTGATAAGTTCAAAGAGTACAAAGCTGATGTGGAGAAACGTCTAGGTAAAAGTATCAAGACACTACGGTCTGATCGTGGTGGCAAATACCTCTTAGGAGAGTTTAGGAATTACTTATCAGAGGTCAGGATTCAATCCCAATTATCCGCACCTGGTACACCCCAACAGAATGGTGTGGCAGAATGAAGGAAGAGGACTCTTATAGAGATGGTTAGATCGAGGATGAGTTATTCAGAATTACAAAATTCGTTTTGGGGATACGCTCTGGAAATAGAAGCGCACATTCTGAACTTAGTACCTTCTAAATCAGTATCTTCTACTCCCACAGAATTATGGAATGGGCGGAAGCCCAGTCTAAGACATATTCGGATTTGGGGTAGTCCAGCACATGTGCTGAAACAAGATGCTGATAAGTTAGAATCTAGTACAGAAGTTCGTATGTTTGTGGGGTATCCTAGAGGAACGAAAGACGGTTTATTTTATAGTCCTAAAGACCAGAAGGTCATTGTTAGCACCAATGCCCAGTTTTTAGAAGAAGACTATATAATGGATCACAAGCCTAGTAGTAAAATTATTCTAGAAGAACTTAGAGAGGACACGTCTACTTCAGTACCAACAGTACAAGATGAAGTACCACAAGAGACTGCAACACGTGTCACACATGATACACAACCACAGACTGTGCCTCGTCGTAGTGGGAGGGTTGTAAGGCATCCCAAGAGATTCATGTTTTTGGGTGAGTCTTTGGACTTGATCCTAGGCAAACATGAACCAGATCCCCGGACATATGATGAAGCACTCCAAGATGTAGATGCAGTATCTTGGCAAAAGGCAATGAATTCTGAAATAGAATCTATGTATTCTAATAAGGTCTGGGAGCTTGTAGAACCACCTGATGGTGTAAAATCCATTGGATGCAAGTGGATCTATAAAAGGAAAAGAGGGACAGATGGGAAGGTAGAAACCTTCAAAGCAAGGCTTATTGCGAAGCGGTACACTCAGAAAGAGGGAATCGATTATGAGGAGACCTTTTCGCCGGTAGCTATGCTTAAGTCTATCCGGATACTCATATCCATTGCCGCTCATATGGATTATGAGATTTGGCAAATGGATGTCAAGACAGCTTTCCTTAATGGAAGGTTTGAAGAAAACATCCATATGAAGCAACCAGAAGGGTTCATTGAAAAGGGCAAAGAGCATCTAGTGTGCAAGCTTAATCGGTCCATTTATGGACTGAAGCAAGCTTCAAGATCTTGGAACATCCGGTTTAATGAAGTAATCCAGTCATATGGATTTATTCAGTGTCTGGATGAGTCTTGTGTATACAAGAAGTGTAACGGAAACATGGTGGTATTTCTTGTACTCTACGTAGATGATATTTTGTTAAATGGCAACAATGTCAAGGTATTATCAGACGTAAGGGTATGGTTGTCCAAACAATTTGATATGAAGGACTTAGGAGAGTGTGCACACATCCTTGGGATCAAAGTTATAAGGGATCGCAAGAAAAGAATGTTGTGTCTATCCCAAGCTTTATATATAGATACAAGCCTTGCTCGTTTTAGCATGCAAAACTCCAAGAAAGGTTCCTTACCTTTTAGGCATGGAGTAGCCTTATCTAAAGACATGTCTCCAAAAACATCAAAGGAGATTGAGGACATGAAGGCAGTTGCTTATGCTTCGGCTGTAGGAAGCCTCATGTATGCAATGTTATGTACGTGACCAGACATCTGTTTTGTCGTGGGCATGGTTAGCAGATATCAAAGTAACCCTAGACAAGGACATTGGACTGCAGTAAAGCATATATTAAAGTACCTGAGAAGGACTAGAGATTATATACTAGTTTACCAAGCAGACGATTTACTCCCTGTGGATTACACGAATTCGGACTTCCAATTAGATAGGGACAACAGTAAGTCTACATCAGGCTATGTGTTTACTCTAAGAGGTGGAGCTATTGCATGGAGGATTGTTAAGCAGAAATGCGTCTCAGACTTAATCATGGAAGCTGAGTATGTGGCAGCCTCTGAGGCAGCCAAAGAAGCTGTATGGCTCAGGAACTTTCTAATGGACTTAGATGTGATTCCTGGTTTGCCCAAGATCGTCACAATTTATTGTGATAATAGTGGAGAAGTTGCAAACTCGAAGGAACCACGAGCCCATAAGGCAAGTAAACATATAGAGCGCAAGTACCACCTGATACGAGACATCGTCAAGCAAGGAGAAGTTGTCGTCGCCAAGATAGCATCAGCAAATAACCTGGCAGATCCTTTCACTAAGGCCCTTCCGGTGAAAGCTTTTGATCGACATGTGGAGGGGATGAGAATTAGATGTATGGCAACAGATATGGCAGCTTAGACTTTTAGTATAAGTGGGAGATTGTTAGAGTGTATACTTAAAAGTTAAGCTTTTGTACACATTTATTTTGAAATAAAGAATCACATTGGTCAAATGTTTACATTTATTTGTTAAATGTAATTGTTCAATTAATTTATATAGTAGATAACATGGAGTGTGGAGTCACACTTAGAAGATCATATTGTCGGTTCTCTATAAATTATAAACAGTTGCTCATGACTAAGATGGAAAGGAACAAACCATCAGAATAGACACTACAACAAAAACCTTTATAGACATCGGTTTTCCACCGGTATCTATTTAATTTTCGACCGATGTCTATGAAGCCGATGTTAAAAGTCTGCCATTTTAGACATCGGTTTAAAACCGGTGTAGTATCACTTAACGACACCGGTCTTCGAATCGGTTATTAACCGGTGTAGTATCACTTAACGACACCGTTTCATCAACGGTGTAAAACTGATGTAATATTGTATGTTAATAACACCAGTTTTGGCAGCGGTAAATGACCGATGTAATATTACTTTATAACACCGATTTTACATCGGTGGAAAACCGATGTAATATGTATATTTTTTAACAGCACAGATTTGTTTTTAAAACCGACAATAACAAAAAAAAATACACAAATATTCACAAATTGTACAAATATTCTTCATTCAATAATATCCATAAAATACACAAATATTCACAAATTATATAAATAATCTTCTTACAACAATATCCATAAAATACCCAAACATTCTTTTTACATCAAAAGCTAGCTAATAGATATCAAAATCAAAGTATAACATTCTGTTAACACATCAAGATACAACTGTCTCAAATGTAATCTAGCATGCATTCAGCCCACTCGAACCGCACTTCATCAATTTCAACTCTGGAGTACTTGAGATTTGTAAACTGTAAAAACACATAAATCCACCATATGTCAAATAACTAAAACAAATGTGTGCATGTATCAAATAAAATAGAATACTGAGTTTTTAAAGGCTGCTGTGGAAGATAACGAATATAACAGTGAAGGAAGCATAGAAGAACAAAGAAAATGTTCATAGTTAACAAGCAAATGAAGAGATATACTATTTATTGTACTACCTCTGATGCCATCTTCCAAATCTCATAAGCAAGAATGCAACTGTGCCCTTTGTATACACATGGCTAATAGACATAATACAATAAGGAGCAAAAGCTATAAAATTCACCATCACCACGCAATCAATGAAGCAGGCAAACACAAGGTGGGTTGATATGCAGTGAAAGTGTTAATTAAGTGGAACTGCAGCAAATCATGACTCAAGTCTGAGCTTGTTTTACGGCTTTCATCTTTCCCAGATAATTCCTTCAGTGATTTTTGCTGCTAATTTGGTTTCTGTTTTTTCACATCTTTGTATTAGCGGAATGGATTAAGATTATAAAACCCTCTTACATTTCTTTTGCAGTTGGTTGATTTTGAGAGCTGGAAAATTATTTTCTCAGAATCTAAGAAAAGTGCTGGTTACTTCAGCAGAGTCTCTCTTCCAGAATATAATGTTCCTCAAGAGCAACAAGAAATGGAAATTCAAGATAACATCTTTGCTTTTGGAGTAGTTTTACTGGAAATAATCAGTGGAAGACCTCCATATTGCAAGGAAAGAGGGTGTCTGATAAATTGGGTAAGATGCATATTTGAAAATATTTGATACTCAAAAACAGCATCAGCTTCTTGTAACAGATACTGAGGGCATAAACCCAAATTTGTTCTTATTTCCTACAAACTTCCGATAATCATTTGTTCCATGTAGTTTAGAAGCTTAATTCTCAACGAGCCCTCTAATCAGTTCATACAATAGTCAGGGTAAGTTAAAGGTTGTATTACCTCTATTTAGCTACCTTATCACATCCCAACTGAGGAAACCATAGCCTCGCTGCAAATCACAAGTTTCTTTCAACATTATCTTCCCTTTGGAGATTCATTAGTTGGAAAAGACATAACATTGTTTGCCCTTTGGGTTCGCTAGTCTCAAGATATATCCTTCTTGATCCAACAGTTTGTGATTCATATTAGTAGATTCATGCTATATATCCACGGCTCATTGTTCTTCTATGTTATACAGGCCACAAAGTATCTTCAAAACCCAGAAGTGATAAGTAAACTAGTAGACCCTGAACTGAAAAACACAAAGTCAGAAGACCTCGCGGGTTACAGTTAGCCATGTGCATGAAGATGGGGGTCTAAAAGTGTATATCTTCAAAACCCATGTGCATGAAGAGTGGTGCATGGTCGGCAATTGCACTAGTGAAGGTTCTCCTCTCTTTTTCTCTCAAATTTGATTGGCTGACTATTTATCCTAAAAGCTAAGTTGTTAGGAAAGAGAGAAAGAGACTAATATATACATTGATATCCTTAATAATCTCCATCTCTTTCTCCAATTCTAATTCCCTCTTTTCGGCCACTCTAGTTACTTTTGAGGGCATTTTTACTAGACTTTGGTTGGCTATTACTGATCTTATTCTTAAGCCAAACCAGCTGATTAGATTGACAAATATTCATTTATGAATCTCTAGTAGCACAATCGAAATCTGATTAAAGACAACCTTAACAGATTGTCCACACTCCAGATTCTGTGAACCACCAGATTGTCAATTGAAGCAAAAAAAGAAACATGATAGCATCTAATAAAGTAGGGTCATACTTGATGGTAGATGTACAAAAAAAAATTAGTTCTCAAAATTCAGAAAATACACTTAAACAATAAAAAAAAACATAGTTTAGAGTCACAAAATGAACCTTTTGCTATGAAACAGGAGCCCAACATTTAAACAATCAAAATAAGGATTAGTATTGATTACCCATTTATCTTAATAGGTTAGGTTAAATTCGAGTATCAATGTGTTAGATATTTAGAGGAAGTTGAGCAGGTTCAAAAAATGTAATCAATCCTTTAATCCTAAGGTTACCATTTAAGATAGCTTATCCAGCCACTGTACTCACTGCATCTCCTAATCTCTAATTCCTTTCTTCTTAGGCAATCATTTAGTCTCCAACTAGTATCTGGTTTGTAACAAAAGCATAGCATTCGGTTTGTATAAAAAAAATCATTGTAACAAAAGCATAGCATCCGGTTTGTATCAAAAAATCATAGCAAGCACCAGGGGAACTAAATCGAAATTATCAAAATCACCAGGGGTAAATATTGTATTATTACCATTGTTGGAAGTGAATCCTTGCGGTCAACTCCAAAATTTTCAATTATATCTTTCATATATCGCATGATATAAAAACCACATTGCTCCGTATCCGGTTGTTGAGGAGCCTATGTTAGAAAAGAAATATTGGAATAACTCCTTCAAGGATAGTGAAACAGTTGCTAATCAAAAGGACATACCTTGACAGCTACCCATGTTGGTTGTTTTTTCCCTTTCCTTCCAGCCTCCGCATTATACATTTTCAAGGCCCTACATGCATAAAACCCGTGGGAATTGTATTGCCACATCAAAATACTTACATGTTTCAACAAAGGTAAGAAAAGAAGCCAAAAAACTTACATGTTGACAACATATTTCCAATCTTGATCACGAATGCGGTGACTAAGAGGATCCAACAAAAAAATAATCTCCTTCTCAACATTGATGATAGTCAAAATCCAGTGAAAACTACACAAAGAAATACAATTAGTGTATATATGCATCTTGCAAGTTCTCAAAATATGCAAGTGAGAGTGATATATAATGTTATTCTTACTCACCCAACGTTGCATGGCACAACAACCAATTGACCAGATGAGGTACCAATTAGCCTACTGCTTAAGTAACAAGCCCTTTTATTCAACTGTTCTTGGATGAAATCTCTATTCTGATTTCTTGATGGTACATATTCCACAGGCACTGGATCCACCAATCTGAAATCTTGCAGCAACATCTTTTCCTGCATCTTTCTATATAGATGCCTACAAAGAGTGGATCTGAGCTCAAGAATGGTTATTTACAATAACCACGCAATGGATGAGAATGTCACTAGGCTACACATTCTAAACGTTGGTTTGGTTTGTCAATAATGTTTCCACAGGTTTTGGTACTAACATCCATGTGATTAGATAATCTTGCTATCAAGTAGACATGGTAATAATTCATATTTATGCTTTAAAATGCTTCATGCCTTTCGGGAACCCGTGGCAAGTGTGTCTGCATCCATGAGGTGGTAAGCAGCTTAAATCATTCTATCGCTAGACTTTAATACCTAGTACAGTGCCACAACAACATGTTCTCTCTATCATAATTCACCATATGCTTTCTGAAACTATTGAGTTCACAAATCTGTAAATTAGAGATATAATTTCCTAGTTTGAGTGAATGATCCAAACTGATTCCTGATCACTCAATATGGTGTACAAAGAGTACAAAGTGTTTCATCTGTATGAAAGATTGAAATTCTAGGTGACTGGGAAGTTGTACAAAAACTTGAGGCAGCATGCATTCATAGGGAGGCAGCATTTGGTGAATCTGTGTAATGAGATATAGTAGACAAGCCATGATTCATCAAAATGTCAAACATAAAGACGACAAGGATTACAAGAGAGGAGACTAGTGAGACAGAAAATATCCCAAAAAAATGATGAAATCTAAATTAATGAAACACATAAATAAAGTCCAATTCAATTGAAAGCTTACCACATATACACAACTATGCAAGTGTCTGTGATTGGCTTCAATTCACAAAAGGGAAATATGTCATCGGAATTAACATGGACTGTGCGCTCCATGCCAAATACATCAGGAACTAATTCCAAAATCACATTCTCTGTTTCATCAAGACGCTGAAAATAACTATATAAGATGTGTAAGGGTCTTGGCACATTGGACGATTGTAACTTAGACTTCTCTTGTCTGTTGTCAACTTGTTTCTTCCTGGTCTTCTACATATGTAGATGCAACCATATATATATTAGATATGTGACATACTTTAAATGTACACAAAATTTAGACAACACTTTATCACATTTACCTCATCCCGCATGCTGATTAAGTGCACAGGCCAAGCCACATGGCCACCTACAGCATCCCTAATACTCTGACATGCAGACGGGATTGCAACAGGCAGTGGTGATGATTTATCAATTGCTTTATCAATGGCAATCCTCATGCAATTCACAGGTAATGGAACATCATCAATAAAGTTGCCAGGTCCATTAACAGAGACAATTGTCCCATATGCAACAGTCTTGTCGTTAGGCTGCAATAACAACATCACTGCTTTTCCCTATAAGACAAACAATTTATGAATCTTCAACATCACTGCCAGATTCATTAGATACTAACGATGGGATAATAATATCAACGTGAAATATAAATTTAACTTGTAAAGCCGAATCCTTCTCAATAACTTTCACATCATCATCATCATGTTCTTCTAGGCCTTCATTTGAGAGGCGCGTATGACGTTCAACTTCAGGTTTTATATCGAGGAGGCATTGTGGTTTAACTGAGCAGCTACCCTTCTCCTCACTCTCAAATTCTCGACCAGAAAGTTTCAACACCATTGCTTCCAATTTTTCTATTCTGTCACCTTGATCAGAAAGCATAGCTTTTGCCTCCTTAAACTCTTTCTGTTGCCTTTCATAGGCAGCCTTATGAATTTGCACCTTCCCTCTAGCAAGCTTGAAGAAGGATGATGGAGTGACATTTGCTCCTATGCCTCTCACACGTCCACCATGTTCGTTAGAATTCAAGGCCTTCGTGAGAATATCCTCAAATGGTTTGGTAAAGGGCATCTCAACATCCTTCTTTTGGATAATATAATCATCCTGTCATGCATCCAAATACAATAACTTTAAATATATACATATATCATATATGTACAAAATAAGCAATTTATGTATACTTTTGCTTACAATCTTATTCACTGTTTGCTTCAACTCATCGCCAACATATTCCCCAGCTTTGTTGAGCCGCCCTTTCTTCCAGAGGATGGCTCTGTTTATCTCTTCGTCATCACATAAAACACTGGACTGATACCAAAAACCACATGAAGTCAACGTACTCAACACCAACTATGACAACCATAAGTAGGAATTTATTAATGTTAACTAAATACTTACTATTTCTTCAGACAAACTCGCATATCCTTTTCGAGAAAGATGATGAGGTTATAAGTTTGCCTTGCTTCTCTCACTTTGTAGTTCACTTTTCCTCTACATAGTGATAGATGAATTATAACCACATATATCAACTAGAATTTAAAAAGACCACCTTAAACAACTTACTATAAAGTCTTCAGACATCCGATTAATCACAAAACTACTCCAATCTTCACGTGAAATGCAATGCCCTTGAGGTACCATATTGAGAAGCTTCGGATTATTTCTATTTGGCTGGATGAATTTCCTAGTGAGGTGAGTTTTATACTGACGCCACTTGGTGTTTGCAGAGATCAAACACCCATTCCTCCATTTTGGGTCCAGTTGGTATGTCAACTACACAAACAAATATCTTAAGTATATAAATAATAGAACAGAAAAAATGCATCACATAAGAAAGTTTCATGTTACTTACATTGACGGATTCCCATATCATGTTCTTAACTTTATTCGGCACTTGCTTCCAAGAGTTGTAATTAATATTAACTTTTTCTCGAGCAAGCACACCAATAAAACTTTGCAATTCAGAAGCCTTTTCGCCAACTGGCTGTCTATACTCATTAAATTTGACACTTTGTTTGACTCCCTGAATCCTTTGAACAACAAGCTTATTCATTTGTGTACGACCTCTTTTTGATCTTGTTGTTTGGGTCGTCCCGTCTGATCCTATGTCCTGGCTATCCTCAGCACCCTCTTTTTGATCTTGTTCTTTGTCTTTTGCATTTGTGTGTGAATACTTATCATCTTCACGTGCTAAATGGGCCTTTTTTCTAGTGTTCATTGTGTCGAAAACCCAATCATAACAGTGAGAATTTGAAATAGAGCAGAGCATATCATTCAAAATCACAACAAAGTAAACATTTGTATATTTAAAAAAAAAACTACTACCAAACAATGAACCAAAGTTACCAAAATAAAGTAAATAGTCACATATATAAACCATACATAAAGTTACCAAACTAAAAATTCTCATTGTCAACCCAAATCCCATCACAAATCCACGAATACAGGATGGTTCATTGTCATCAGTTTCGTCAATATCCATTGATGGCATCCCTTTTGTGAAGCATTGGTAGTGGATTGAAGGATCTCCCAACTTATCATCAGTGATGTATTCAAAATACTCTCTATTTGTAGTTGAAAGTACAATAGACCATGTGGGATCTTGAGGGTCTTCTACATAAAATACTTGTTTTGCTTTAGTGGCCAAGATAAATGGGTCGGATTTGAATCCCATTCTCTTAAGATTTACCAAGGTGAAACCATTATCATCTACTCTAATACCAGTGTTATTCTCTACCCAATCACACTTAAACATTGGAACTATAAAATCGTGGTAATTGAGCTCCCATATTTCTTGTATCACACCATAATACATCATGTCTGTTATAATTGGATTCTTATCCTTTAAACTTGCAACTTGCATTGTTTGTGCCAGAAAGCTTACACTCGAGTTTTGAACAACTGTAACATTATCACGTTCTTTCGTGTAATAAGTGACCACATAGATCATATAACTAGAGTATTTTAGCACTTGCTTGCTAGGTCCATTTTCCAACAGCTTCACTCTTTTTGATAATTGATTGGAGGAAGATGATGTTGTATTTGTAACCTACAATTCATCATAAGGGGGTTTAATTATTAAAAGTCTTAAAGTTCTTGTGTTCAATAATAAACATGCTAATATTTATGGTACTTACATGTTCATGGAACCAAGAAATAAAACTTCTGTGGTGTTTATCTTGTAACCACTTTGCACCTTTAATAGGAAATTTTTGCTTCAAGTGTGTCATATGTTCCCTAATCAAAAAATTTTGAAGAGATTAATCATATTTTTTTTTAAACAATTTTAGGAGATTATTACTGAATTAGAGGGCTTACACAATGTAAAGATCAACCTCAGCTTCATTTTCCAATACATACCGATGTGCTTGTTCCCACTCATCGTGACAACATAAGTGCACCTTGGCACCTGACAAGGACTTAGTGAGTATTGTTTCACGATGCTTTGATGGAATCCCTATCGTGTTCATATTAGATAGAAATTCTGAGCAAAACTCTACAGCTTCTTCAGCAATATAACATTCAGTCATGCATCCTTCTGGTCGATTTCTATTCCGCACATAACCTTTCAATGTTTTCATATATCTTTCAAATGGAAACATCCATCTATACCAAACTGGTCCACACAACTTGACCTCACACACGAGATGAACTATTAAGTGAACCATTATATCAAAAAATGAAGGTGGAAAATACTTTTCAAACAGACACAACGTCGTCACAATTTCTATTTGTACTTTATCCAACTTTGAGGCATCTATTACTTTGTTACATAACACATTGAATAAGAAACAAAACCTTGTGATAGCATTTCTGACATGCTTGGGTAGAATACCACGGATGGCAATTAGAAGCAAATGTTGCATTAAGGTGTGGCAGTCATGTGATTTAAGACCAACCAGTTTTAGGTCCTTCATTGAGACAAAGTTTTTGATGTTGGAGGAGTAACCCGTGGGAACCTTAATTCCGAACAATGAATTACAAAGTCTTCTTTTCTCATCCTTGCTTAATGTATAACATGCTGGGGGCAAAAATGTCCTTTTCTCCCCTTTTTGTGGTCCTAATTCTCCCCTAATTTTCATATCCACTAGGTCGTTTCTTGCTGCAATTCCATCTTTTGTCTTTCCTGGCATATCAAGTAATGTACCAATCAAACTTTCGCAAACGTTTTTCTCTATGTGCATCACATCAAGAACATGTCGAACATGCAAATCTTTCCAATACTCAAGTTCAAAGAATATTGATTTTTTTTTCCAGCAAGACTTACCATCATTTTCCTTTGATTGAAAATTTGCTCTAATTTTTCCCCATCGGCATGTAATTCCTTCTACTTTTTTTAAAACTTCATCACCGCTTAGTGGTTTTGGGGCCATAGTAAAGTCTTGTGTCCCATCAAATGCCTTCTTCTTCTTTCGATAAGGATGATCTCTATGAAGAAACCGTCTATGACCTGTAAATGACATTTTTTTACTATGCTTCAACCTTTTTGCACAAGTTTCCTCACCACAGATAGGGCATGCTTGATATCCTTTTATAGTGCATCCTGCCAGGTTTCCATATGCCAGAAAATCAGTAATTGTCCACAATAGGACAGCTCTAAGCAAGAATCTTTCTTCTCGGTGTGCATCATATGCTTCAACACCAACTTCCCATAATTCTTTTAAATCGTCAATCAAAGGCACCAAGTACACATCAATGTCATTTCCCGGCTGTTTGGGACCAGAAATCAACAACATGAGCATCATATATTTTCTCTTCATACACAACCATGGAGGAAGGTTATAAGTGATCATTATAACTGGCCAACAACTATATGTAGAACTCATCAAACTATGAGGATTGATCCCATCAGCTGCTATGGACAACCTTAGATTTCTTGTCTCAGAAGCAAAATTTGGCCAATTATGATCCACAAGTCTCCAACAAGGTGCATCAGCTGGATGTCGCATATAGGCATCACATACTCTTTTATTAGCATGCCAAATTAACTCCTTAGATATTTCCTTGCTCCGAAACATTCTTTGAAATCTAGGAATAGGAGGAAAGTACCATAAAATTTTTGCAGGGACTCCTTCAATTATCCTAGAATTCTTGGCCAACTTCCACCTTGACACCCCACAATTAGGACAATCGGTAAAATCCTCATACTCCTTCCAGTATAAGACACAATCATTAGGGCAAGCATGTATTTTCTTATAAGTCATCCCCATTGCACATAAGCTTTTCTTTGCATCATATAAAGATAAAGGCAATTCATTGTCAACGGGAAGCATTTCTCCAAACAATACAAGTAGTTCAGTAAAACTATTATCACTCCAGCTGTATTTCGCTTTCAAGTTATATAATTGCACAATTGCAGATAACTTTGTAAATTTAGTACACCCAACATACAGGGGTTTCTCAGCATCCTCAAGTAATTTTATAAATTGATCTGGATTCTCTGAACTTTCATATGCAGCGTGTACCATATCTATAGGTTTATCAACAAAATAGTTTTCACTTTCTCCAACTGCATCATTCTCTTTCTTTAAATCTCCTAATACAGATTCTTCCCCATGCCATATCCATTTTTTGTATGTTAAGTCTATACCATTACAGTACACATGTGCCCTTATGCTGTTAATATTAGTGTTCCATAGATTGCCACATTTCGTACAAGGACAAGGTATACTAGTAGGATTAGTAGCATGTTGCAGCGCAAATTGCAAGAAAGATTCTAGTCCAAGTTCAAACTCATGTGATAATCTATCCTTTGCCATCCATGCCTTGTCCATTTTGTTGTACTAATGAATCTAGAATCAATCAAAAATATCAAGACAATTACAACAATGAGCCAAAATTCTTAATCCATCATTATACAAATAAATTAACTATGCGGGTCCTCCAAGAAACCAACTACGCTTACCAAGGAAAGGATACGAATAAATTTCATAAACCAGAAACCAACTACTTCATCATTATACCAATAAATTTTATACCAGAAACCAACTACTTCATCATTATACCAATAAATTTCTAAACCAGAAACCATGACATTTCAGTGAAAACAATTAGCCTAGACATAAAAGAAACTTGATAGTTCAAGGATTACATAAAACCAACTTAGCAACAGGAACTAACAACTCCTCAATCTATCAAACAAAAATGATCAAATCAACTCAAGGTAGTGTTTGAGGAAATTCATCAAACACATTGCATGCATCAATCAATTAATACTTGCAAACAAGAGATCAAGAAGATGAAACTGTCGAAGATGAGGAAGAAATTCAGTAGCGATGATGTATAAAGGAAAAATTACCGGAATGTGAAGAAGGGCTCGAGCGGTGGCAGTGAATGCTGGACCGAAGATGGATGAAGCAAAAACTACTGGAATGCGAAGAAGGCCTCCTCTTCTCAACCAAATGGAGGAGTTGGAGGAGATGCGGTGTGGTTGGACGGAGAAGCAAGTTCGTCGTGTCTTGATCCTGATCGGGAGAGGATCTAGGAAGGGGGGAAGAGGGAGATGAGGTTGAGAGAGATGGTCGGAGGTTTAGGTTTAGGCTGAGAGAGATGGTCGGATGGTCGGATGGTCGGAGGTTTAGGTTTCGGTTTAGATTATCGCGAGAGAGATGGTCGCGCGGAGGAAGGGCGGGATAAAGATTTAGGTTTTGAGGGAATTCACAGTGTGCAGATTTTGGCTTGTGGGGAAAAATTAAAATATTTTATTTGGGTTCATTAACATCGGATTTTAAAAACCGATGTTAAAATCGGTGTCTATTAACCAAAAAAAGGGCGCTCATAGACATCGCCTAAAAAACCGATGTCTATGAGTTAAAATCTGCGCTCATAGACACCGATTTTTAGAAAAACCGGTGTAAAATACTCAAAGACAGCGGTTTTAGCCTAAAACCGGTGTTGTTCCACTAATGTCTATGAGCGATTTTGTTGTAGTGAGACGTAGTATAATTAAGTATTAGTTTATCTTGACTAATAAATTACACTGATACACTTTAAGTGTATTGAGTAGGATCATTTAGGTAAGTTCTTTTTGTACTGACTTAGTAAAAGAACTAGACCTTAGTTATTATGGAAGTATGTGCTCTTAATCATAATATAATAACAAGCATGTATATTTAATATTTATTTCTTTGACTTATCAAAGGGTGAGGTTTATCTCGATAAATCAATATGCCCGATAAGTTGGGAAATGATATTACTTATACTATGTGTTGTTGATTATAGAAGGAATCTGTGTCTTAGTTATCTAGGTTGAGAATGTCCCCAAGAGGAGCTCATAAGGATTGCCATGTTAAACCCTGCAGGTAGACCTAGTCCAACATGACAATAAAGTTGAGTGGTACTACTCTTGGAGCTAGATATTAATTAAATGAGTTGTCAGTAACTCACTTAATTAGTGGACATTCGTAATCTTAAACACAGGGAGACTAATACACTCATGATAAGAAGGAGCCCATAATGTAATTTGGGATTGGTGCGGTAGTGCGGTAATAACCCTCTAGTGGAATGAGTTATTATCGATGAACTTGAGTTGTGTGTTCGGGTTGAGCACGGGATACTCAAGCTCATCGGAAGGCCAAAACCAATTTCTCCTCTAGGTCCCTGTTGTAGCCTCAATAAAGCCTCAAGTCCATCCAAAGAAAAGTCTATCTTGGTGTCCAAGAAGGGGCCGGTTCATTGCTTGGTGACCAAGCAATGGCCGGCCACATATTCTCTATAAGTGGCCGGCCCTTGCCTTGGGCAAGGGGGCTGGCCTCAATATTTAAATTAGGAAGGTTGTTTTTGAATTTTTAAATTTCCTCAGATATTTACAATTTGTAAAAAGAGAGATTTTAAAAATTTATAAAATTTTCCTAATTTAAATTAGGCCACGAGGTTTTAAAAGAGAGTTATAAAATTTATAAAACTTTCTTTTAAAAAGAAATATTATTAGAGATGTTTTAAATTTTAAAACTTGGTTTTAAATTTAAAAACTTTCCTTTTAATATCCACATTAGAAAAAAAAAGAGTTTGTAAAATTTTATTAGAAGTTTTCTTCTTTTAAAATTTTATAAAATTTTTTTTCTTTCTTTCCTTTTTAATAAGTGGTCGGTCACCTTATTTGGCGCCCAAGCAAGGGGTCGGTCAAATAATTAAACATCAACAAATAGTTGTTTAATTAATAAATCAATCTAGGATTGATTAATTAAAAGGAAAGAAAAAGAAAAAATTAAAAGTAAATAGGAATGAGTCTAATTTTTTGTAAAACTCTTTCGATAATTTTTCGTTGGGAAACTAATATAAAAGGGGGGGAAGGGGAGGCCTTGAAAAAATATAACAATTGATATTGTGTTGTTGGAGATCATCAAGTGGCCGGTCCCTCTCCCTCTCTTCCCTTTGCTCTCTTTTGCTCCTTTGTGGTGGTGGTGGCCGAATTCTAGAGAAGGAGGAGAAGCTTTCCAGGTGGTGTTCGTCTTGGAGGATCGTCGCCCACACGACGTCTAAGAGGAGGCGAGGGAATATGGCAGAAGATCTCGAGGTTTTTAGCATACAAGGAAGAGGTATAACTAGTATTAAATTTCCGCATCATACTAGTTAATTTTTCTTTGTATAAATACCAAATACAAGAGGCATTCGATTCTTGTTTTTCAAATTTAATTTCGATGTTGTGTTCTTTTTCTTTTTTCCTTGTGATTTGATTGTTCCTTTTGGTTAACCTAGAGTTATATAAGGAAATTAAATATTAACTTTCCTTAAAAGGCTTTGTCTAGTCGGTGGTGGTTGCTCCAATATCCAAGAAGGCCAAGTGCCTCGCCATGTAGCACTGGAAGCCAATTTTGGAAATTAATATTTAATTGAATTTATAACCTAGGTGATTTGGATCAAACGTGTTAAGTTCCGCAGGAGATCCAAATCTAAACCTAAAAGAACATATAAGTTAAACTTGGAATCAAACGTGTTAAGTTCCGTAAGAGATATAAGTTTAACTTAAAAGAACACATGGTAGCTAGGAAAGGTTCAGATCACGTACAAAATTTTTGTACAGAGGAGCCATTGGGTTTTTCGAGTAGCAACCAACACTTGCATCTGGTGTAGCTGTGAGGGGGCACTCCTGTTCTGGTTATACTGCTGGGATGGTGCCTGGAACCGGATAGGGTAGTCTCTGGCCATATGTCCTTCCCATCCGCAACTGTAGCACTTTTTTGTACCCTTATGGCATACCCCGGAATGCTGCTTCCCACAGGTGGTACACTGAGGGTACTTATGTTGTTTATTCGCTGGACCACCTTTAGCGTTGTTCCATTGCTTTCTTTTTCCATTAGGGTTTCCTTTCCAGCTTGCTCTGGTACCTTGAGGTTTCTGTCCTTCTGTCTGTGCTTAATTCTTACTTTCATTCATCGCCTTCTGATAGTGTTCGGTGATCAGGGCACTGCTGACCAACTCTTCTGTAGTCGTCAGTCTATTAATTCCGCCGGCCACATTCAAAGCTATCTCGGGTCGGAGCATCTTCAGCATCAGTCTGACCCTTTCTCTTTCCGTGCTGACCAACTCTGGGCAGAGGCGTGCGAGACGGTTGAAGCGCTTCACTGCTTCGTTAACTGATAAGTCACCTTGCCGGAACTCGGTGAACTCGTCGTAATGCCGATTTGTTACCGCATATGGAAAAACTCCTCGAAGAACTCTGCTTCGAAGTCCGCCCAGTTCATCTGATTAACTTGTCTCTTGATCTTAATCCTTTCCCACCACATTCTTGCGTCTCCAGAAAAGCAAAATGACACGCACTTGATCTTTTCTGGTACGGGCCAGTCCAGCAGTTCCACTATACTTTCCACCGTCTTGAACCAGGCTTGGGCGTCCCATGGCTCACAAGTACCCGAGAAGTTCTCCGGCTTCAGCCTTAGCCATTGTATTAAGTAAGTCTCTTGTCGGACCACTGGGGCAGGGGCTACCGGTGGTACTGGTGCAGCTGTAGGTATGACGAGAAATGTATTCTGATTTGCTGGTGGGGTGATAGGGTTTCCTTGCTGATTCATCAAAGCAGTGATTACTTGTTGTTGTTCTGTGATCTGACGCTGGAGGTCTGTGACTACATGTGTCAGATCTGGTGGAGTCACTGTCTCATCGGTCCTGTTACCGCATCTTCTAGCCATATCTATCTTCATAAATGACAATAAGGCTAGCATAAGTCCATGGTCATCCCTACTTATATCCGTGCATATTAAAACATTGCTTATCATACATAAAGGAAATTCGTATCAGTTATACTTATGTTCATGCATACTAAAGGCATTTCTTATCATGCATAAAGAAATAGAGTAATTACAAAGATTCTTACTTGGAGCGGCAGGATGGAGGCTTGACGTGTGTGTAGTGGGAAGGCTAACTTGGCTCTGATACCAACTTGTAATGCCCGCACTTCATATGTGACGGGGTTACGGGAACATATATACATATTAATCTATTTCTAAAGCAGCGAAAGTATTTATTCATATATTTTTCTTTCTTTTAAACATAAATAACTAATTATCTAAGCATCTATAATCATGTGAGCATGTTTAGCATAATTTTAATTTTAAGAATTCATGATATCAACTTCTAACATAAGCATGAATAAGTATTAAGTAATCATGCAAAACATTAACATAGGGTAGGCATAGTTCATATGAAGCATAAATTAACATAAGCAGGTCTTTTTCCTTAGCCGAGCCACCACCACACACATCTCTTGCCCCTCCTGCTGCTTCCTTAGTTTATCCATCCTTTACCTTTATCTGCGGTAAAAGGAAAGTAAACTATAAGCACACAGGCTTAGTAAGATCCTTTCCTACTCACAAAAAAAAACATATATCATAGCATGATCACATAAGCATATAGCATGGAGACATAATCATCTAAACATCAGATCATGTAAAAGAGCATCATAACATATGTTAGTTAGAGCCCTAGATACAATCATTTGATGATTGTATTATGGACTTGTTGTATCATATTCTTATATAAATAAAGGCATTTGTTTTTGGGTTATTATACTTACTTGTATTGGTGCCAAATAAACTAAGTATAATAGCATCCTTAAGTAGAGAGTTCTTACCTATATCAATCGGTTAGTTGAACCGATAGTGAGATGATATAGGGAACACTACTCTTAATCATTTCTAGTCGAGTATTAACATTCACGGATAATGTTAATGCAATAAGACTAGCATGTAGGTCAACTCGATGACTTGATCTCACAAGTCATGGATATAGAGATATCAAGTTGACACATGGGTATGCATTGGAGAATGTATACTGAATGACCCGCCATGAGAAAGTATCATGGATCGTTATATGAGTGTCATATACTTTCTCATGTGACTATTAGTATGACTACTAGTCCTTAGACCTGAAGTCACCATGGTTCCCTACATAAGGAGTTATGTACTTTGGTTTCGTCAAACGTCACCCGTAACTGGGTGGACTATAAAGGCGATTACTGGGTATGTAACAAATTAAGCGGAGGGATGTGAGTGATGTAGATGGGATCTATCCCTCCTATATAACAGGAGTGACATTGATATTCTTGATAGAGTGAGACCACGAAGTGCATGGTCATGCCCAAATGAGTCAATATGAGATATTGAGCTCATTTGATTTAGTGAGTCTACTTAGAGTTCAAGATTTAGATTGGTCAGAGGATGACACGGTCTATGCCTCACATTGATTAATCTAGATGTCTAGGATAGAAGGACACTTGTCATATATTGTGAGGAGTCACAATTAGTAGTCACAAGGTGATGTTGGATCTCAACATTCTTGTAACTTGGGTAGTAATGATGTGTTGCTAGATACCGCTCATTACTTATGCTCTTAAATGGGTTTAGGGGTATTGGCACTGTTACAATAATGTATAGGGTCACACACTAAGGACAATTAGATGGAGATTAGGTTCATATGATGAACCAAGAGGATTAGATTCATGTGATGAATCAAATTGGATTAAGAGTAATCCTAATTGGGCTAATTGAGTTGGACTCAAGTTGATTCATGTGTTCAATGACTCTAATTTAGATTATGACTCATTGAATCAATTTAATTAAATGAATTAGATTCATTATATTAAATTGGTTTGAATCAAATGGTTAGATTAGATCAACCATGAGAGAGATTTGGTCAAGTTTGACTTGACTTGAGAAGGAAGATGAAAGGTCATGTTTGACTTGACCATTTGCCACCTCATTTGTGAGTTGGCATTAAGTGGCCAATGATAATGTGCCACATCATCATAGTTGGCACATGTGTGTGCCACCTCATGGAGGTTACAAGTCTCCTCTTTAATGGCCTCCACATTTAATGAAAAGGAGTTACGACTCCAAGATGTGGCCGACCACTTTTGTGAGGAATGAAAATTCATTTTTCATTCAAGGGCATTCACTTCATCTTCTTCCTTGCTCTCTCTTCTTGCACTCACTCTCCTCTCTTGGCCGAACCTTACCAAGGTGCTAGCACACCTTTGTGTTAGGTTTCTCTACCTAGTTTGTTCGTGTGGATACTTCTAGAGGATTGTCTACTTTGACAATCTTGAGATCCGGCACCTTGGACGAGCGAGATTCAAGAAGGGCGCGCATCAAGGGTAAAGGCTCTTCTCCTAGTGTAGATCTAGGCTTTAGTAAACTCGTACTCGTATTTTTGTTTTATTTTACTTCGCACGGATCCGGTGGCTTGGGGTTTCGGGGTTTCCGTGACGCAAAAAAGCGGTTTTCGCGGCCCAAAAAACCCAACAGTGGTATCAGAGCCACGTGCCAAGTCTTGTACGAGTTTAATTTGAATTTTTATGAAAAATGTAGGTTCTGTAATTTTCTGTAAATTTAGGATTTTTATAGTTTTATGGGTATTTTTCTCGTGGAAGCGAAGCACAAGTGTTTCGACACTTGTAGGCTTCGACTACCGAGAAGATTTTTCCGAAACGACATGGTATCGCCCCAAATATTTTTGGGACAGCGGGCTAAGGCACTGTAGGATCGCTAAGTAACACTCGCGATGGTTAGATCGCGGGTAGGGGCGCTGCCCCTGGCCCTGCAAGGGGATTCATTCCACGATTGCGCCCGAAAACCCACTAAACGGACCCGCCGGGAATTTTACTCATAAAAATTGTAAAAATTATAGTAAAAATTACAGAAAATTATAGAAAATACATAATTTAGAATTATGTATCATTTTGTGATAGTCATGGCTCAAAAAGACCCAATTTGATTGGAAATGTGTTGTAATTCATAATACGGCCTGCGTGCCGTCATGTGATGTGCGTGTTGTATATTTGATTCGCGACCTGCGCGTCGTGCCTTTGTCTATTTTATATTCTTGTTGTAAATTAGTTTAGACTCGAATGTAACTCAAGTTTCAAAAATTGTAATGTACAAAATTGGAGCGGTGGAAGGTCCACTCGAGACGGAGTTACGAGGAGGGCGCGATCAACACAAGGTGGTCAAAGGGAGGAGCTTGAGAAGCTGTTGACCTTAGGTTGACCATCCGATCTTCTCATTGGCTTGAGAAGATTGTAGTAGGGCCATGACTAATCACAAATAATTTAATTAATTGCTTGTGTGTATGTGATGCATAATTAGTAATTAATTAGTGCCTAACGATTAGATTAGATCTAAATCGTGTACAAGATGCACCCTCTCGATTAGATTAGATCTCAATCGCGTCAATTCAAATGCATACCGTGTCGTGATACCTATCACTACCTCAATCACATGTGTTGTTGAATCTGCCAAAGCTGAGCAACACATATTATCTTGGTAGGGTCCGGAGGGACAATTTTGGTCCTGCTTATCAACGCATGGGTGAGTACAAACTCAATTAGATTGAGTATTCCTAATTAACTCAGTTGGATCGAGTACAACTATAGGCATTCTTCCAACGGTTGAAAAGATAGGACATAAATCACATTTATATTAATTCTTGGCGTATTAGCCAAAGCTAACTCAAGTTTTAATATAACTGCGGATAATGATCCTATAAACAAAAGTTGCATAGAGATGTAATTGATAAATCGTTACCTACCAATCATACTAAATCTTGGGCGTATTAGCCAAAGGTAACTCAAGGGTTAGTATGATGTGGATCTTGTCCCGCATGAATTATATAATTCAGTGGGAGTATCGTTTAGTTAAAGGCCTAATTAAATAATTTAAAAGAATATGATATTTATTTCTACTTTTATTTCTGTTGTAGATTACCATGACGTCGAACACGAACACCTTCTCCCTGCGATCTGTCCTCGAGAAGGACAAGCTCAACGGAGCAAACTTCCTCGACTGGTACAGGAACCTGAGAATAGTTCTCACCCAAGAACGTAAATTGTACGTTCTGGAGCAGCCCATTCCGGAGGCTCCTCCTGCCACTGCCCCGCGAGCTGACCGAGATGCTTTCAAGAAGCATCAAGATGACGCATTAGATGTGTCTTGTCTAATGCTCGCGACCATGAACTCTGAGCTTTAGAAGCAACACGAGTTAATGGGCGCTTACAATATAGTTGAACATCTTCGTCAACTGTATCAAGGATAAGCAAGGCATGAGAGATTCGATATCTCTAAGGCACTATTTCAGTGCAAGATGTCAGATGGGGCTCCCGTAGGCCCATATGTACTCAAAATGATTGGGTACATAGAAAACCTACAGAGGTTGGGATTCCCGCTTGGCCAAGAGCTGGCCACTGACCTTATCTTGCAATCCTTGTCGGATAGCTATAGTTAATTCGTTCTAAACTACAACATGAACGAAATAGACAAGCCATTGCCCGAGCTGCTTAGCATGTTAAGAACTACTGAGCTGAACCTTAAGAAGGTTAAGCCACACTCTGTTATGATGGTTCAGAAACACAAGGGCAAGGGCAAGCCCAAAGGCAAAGGAAAGTCCCAAGCCAAGGGCAAAGGTTGTTGGTTAGTCCTAGGAAAACGTACCGGTTACACTGTACAAAATTTTTTGTTCAAGTGTCGAACCTTTCCTTAAACAACCTATTGTGTTCTTTAGAAATTAAATTAGGAATCGCAGACGGAACTTAACATCATTGATTCCAAATTTAACTTATCTGTTCTTAATGGTTTAGATTTGAATCACAAGCGGAACTTAACATTATTGATTCAAATCTACCTAAGTTATTAATTCCATAAATATTAATTTCGAAAATTGATTTCCAGGACTGCATGGCGAGGCACATGACCTTCTTGGATATGGGAGCAACCACCACCGCCTAGGCAAAGCCTTTTAAGGAAAGCTAATATTTATTTCCTTAAATAACTCTAGGTTAACCAAAAAGAAAAATCGAATCACAAATTCGAAAAAGAAAACACAATCTCCAAAAACTATTTCAAAATAATAGATCTAATTGCCTCTTGTATTTAGAATTCATACAAAGAAAATAACTAGTATGATGCGGAAGAAAACTACTAGTTATACCTTCTCTTTGTAAGCTAATGACCTCGAGATCTTCTGCCGTATTCCTCGCCTCGCCTTGGACGTCGTGTGGGCGACGATCCTCCAAGATGAACACCACCCAAAAGAGTCCTTCCTCTTCCTCTAGAATTCGGCCACCACCACCACCAAGGAGAAGAGAGTAAAGGGAAAAGGAGAAGGGAGAGGGCCGACCACAAAGAGATCTCCAAGTAAGAGAATAAGAGTTATGTCTCATGAAGCCCCCTCACCCCTTCTTTTATATTAGTTGCCCAAGGCAAATAAGGAAAAACCTTTTACAAAAAATTAAATCATCCAACAGTTTTTCCTTTTCCCTTTTTATTTTTCCTTTTCTTTCCTCTTGATTGAATCAATCACCAATCAATGGTTGTAATCAATCCTATATGGTTTAGGATTAAGTTTGGCCGGCCCCTTGCGTGGGCACCAAGCAAGGTGGCCGGCCACCATATTTAAGAAAGGAATAATAACTTTTTTTATAAAATTTTACAAGCGAAAAAACTCTTATAAAATTTTACAAGCTCTCTTTTCTAGAGTTAAAAAAGGAAAGTTTTTAAAAATTAAAACCATATTTTAAAATTTAACACTTCTCTTATAAAATTTCCTTTTTTAACATGATGATAGAAAATTTTAATTTTAAAACTTATCTCCCTTTTTTCTTAAACCATGAGGATGGTTAAAAAAGGAAAGTTTTAAAACTTTTAAAACTCTCTATTAAAACATGTGGTCTAATTCAAATAAGAAAAGTTTTAAAAATTAAAATATCTCTTTTAAAACTTATAGTTTTCTACAAAGAGAAGATTTTAAAAATTCAAAACACCCCTCCTATTTGAATTACTCTTGGTCGGCCCCTACAAGCTTGGTCACCAAGCAATGGGGCCGGCCCCTATAAGAGGATGTGGCCGACCATTGCTTGGTCACCAAGCAATGGTCCGACCCCCTTCTTGGACACTAAAAAGAGCCTTACATTTGGATGGACTTGTGGCTATAATGAGGCTACGACAGGGACCTAGAGGAGAAATTGATTTTGACCTTCCGATGAGCTTGAGTATCCTGTGCTCACCTCGAACACACAACTCAAGTTCATCGATAACAAATCAATCCACTAGAGAGTTATTACCGCACTACCACACCAATCCCAAATTACATTATGGGCTCCTTCTTATCATGAGTGTGTTAGTCTCCCTGTGTTTAAGATTACGAATGCCCACTAATTAAGTAAGTTACTGACAACTCACTTAATTAATATCTAGCTCCAAGAGTAGTACCACTCAACTTTATTGTCATGTCGGACTAGGTCCACCTGCAGGGTTTAACATGGCAATCCTTTTGAGCTCCTCTTGGGGACATTCTCAACCTAGATAACTAGGACACAGATTCCTTCTATAATCAACAACACACACTATAAGTAATATCATTTCCCAACTTATCGGGCATATTGATTTATCGAGCTAAACCTCACCTTTTGATAAGTCAAAGAAATAAATATTAAATATATGTGCTTGTTATTATATTAGGATTAAGAGGACACACTTCCATAATAATTAAGGTCTAGTTCTTTTACTAAGTCAGTATAAAAAGAACTTACCTAAATGATCCTACTGAATACACTTAAAGTGTATCAGTGTAATTTATTAGTCAAGACAAACTAATACTTAATTATACTACGACTATTTTGATGGTTTGTTCCTTTCCATCTTAGTCGTGAGCTACTGTTTATAATTTATAGAGAACCGACAACATGATCATCTGAGTGTGACACCACACTCAATGTTATCTACTATATAAATTAATTGAACAATTACATTTAACAAATAAATGCAGATATTGACCATTGTGATTCTTTTATTTCAACAAATAAATGGTTACAAAAGCTAGGCTTTTAGTATATACTCTAAAAATCTCCCACTTATTCTAAAAGACTAAGCTGTCATATCTGTTGCCTTACATCTGATTCCCATCCCCTCCACATGCCGATCAAAAGCTTTCGCCGGTAGGGCCTTTGTGAAAGGATCTGCTAGGTTATCTTCTGATGCAATCTTGGCAACAACAACTTCTCCTCGTTTGACGATGTCTCGTATCAGGTGGTACTTGCACTCTATATGTTTACTTGCTTTATGAGCTCATGGTTCCTTCGAGTTTGCAACTGCACCTCTATTATCACAATAAATTGTGATGATCTTGGGCAAACCAGGAATCACATCTAAGTCCATTAGAAAGTTCCTGAGTCATACAGCTTCTTTGGCTGCCTCAGAGGCTGCCACATACTCTGCTTCCATGGTTGAGTCCGAGACGCATTTCTGCTTAACAATCCTCCATGCAATAGCTCCACCTCTTAGAGTAAACACATAGTCTGATGTTGACTTACTATTATCCCTATTTGATTGGAGGTCCGAATCCGTGTAACCCACAGGGAGCAAATCGTCTGCTTGGTAAACTATCATATAATCTCTAGTCCTTCTCAGGTACTTTAATATATGCTTTATCGCAGTCCAATGCCCTTGTCCAGGGTTACTCTGATATCTGCTAACCATGCCCACGGCAAAACAAATATCAGGTCTCGTACATAGCATTGCACACATAAAGCTTCCTACAGCCGAGGCATAAGGAACTGCCTTCATGTACTCAATCTCCTTTGATGTCTTCGGGGACATCTCTTTAGATAAGGCTACTCCATGCCTAAAAGGTAAGAAACCTTTCTTGGAGTTTTGCATGCTAAAACGAGCAAGGATTATATCTATATATAAAGCTTGGGATAGGCACAACATTCTTTTCTTGCGATCCCTTATAATTTTCATCCCAAGAATGTGTGCACATTCTCCTAAGTCCTTCATATCAAATTGTTTGGACAACCATACCCTTACATCCGATAATACCTTGATATTGTTGTCAATTAACAAAATATCATCTACGTATAGTACAAGAAATACCACCACGTTTCTGTTACACTTCTTGTATACACAAGACTCATCCGGACACTGAATAAATCCATATGACTGGATTACTTCATTAAACCAGATGTTCCAAGATCTTAAAGCTTGCTTCAATCCATAAATGGACCGATTGAGCTTACACACTAGATGCTCTTTTCCCTTTTCAATGAACCCTTCTGGTTGTTTCATATGGATGTTTTCTTCAAAACTTCCATTAAGGAAAGCTGTCTTGACATCCATTTGCCAAATCTCATAATCCATATGAGCGGCAATAGATAAGAGTATTCGGATAGACTTAAGCATGGCTACCGGTGAAAAAGTCTCCTCATAGTCGATTCCCTCTTTCTGAGTATACCCTTTCGCAACAAGCCTTGCTTTGAAGGTTTCTACCTTCCCATCTATCTCTCTTTACCTTTTGTAGATCCACTTGCATCCAATGGCTTTTACACCATCAGGTGGTTCTACTAGCTCCCAGACCTTATTAGAGTACATAGACTCTATTTTAGAATTCATTGCCTTTTGCCAAGATACTGCATCTATATCTTGGAGTGCTTCATCATATGTCCGGGGATCAAGTTCATGTTTACCCGGGATCAAGTCCGAAAACTCTCCCAAAAACATGAATCTGTTAGGCTATCTTACAACCCTACCACTACGACGAGGCACCGTCTGTGGTTGTGTATCATGTGTGACACGTGTTGCAGTCTCTTGTGGTACTTCATCTTGTACTGTTGGTACTGAAGTAGACGTGTCCTCTCTAAGTTCTTCTAGAATAATGTTGCTACTGGGCTTGTGATCCATTATATAGTCTTCTTCTAAAAACTGGGCATTGATGCTAACAATGACTTTCTAGTCTTTAGGGCTATAAAATAAACTACCTTCATTCCTTTGGGATAACCCACAAACACACAAACTTCTGTACGAGATTCTAACTTATCAGCATCTGGTTTCAGCACTTGTGCTGGACTACCCCAAATCCGAATATGTCTTAGACTGGGTTTCCACCCATTCCATAATTCTATGGGAGTAGAAGATACTGATTTAGAAGATACCAAGTTCAGAATGTGTGCTGCTGTTTCAAGAGCATATCCCCAAAACGAATTTGGCAATTCTGAATAACTCATCATCGATCTAACCAACTCCATAAGAGTCATATTCCTTCGTTCTGCCACACCATTCTGTTGGGGTGTACCAGGTGCGTGTAACGCCCGCCCCTTTACCACTCCTGCCTAGTGAGGGCGGGGTTACTTTCTTAGACTTAGCATGCATAAACATATATACAGCGGAAGCATATTTTTTTTTTTAGAATCATACTAAGCATATGAGCATGAAATAGCATGGTTCAACTTAATAGTCATATTATTCATTTCTAACACATGCATAGGGAATCATGAAAGACATCAACATAACATAACATAACATATTATTCATAAGTTCACTTAAGCAGGTCATTTTATTTCTTTAGCCAAGTCACCATCACACATCTCTTGCCCCTTCCTGCTGCTCCTCTAGTTTATCCATCCTTTACTTTTATCTGTGGTACAAGGAAAAGTATCTGTAAGCACTCAAGGCTAAGTGAGATCCTTTCCTACTCACAAAAACCAACATATCATGTAAAATCATCATATCATACATCATAGAATAAATGACGCTCATATCATCATATAATTAAAAACATATCGTATCATGGCATAAATTTCAATAATATCGTAACATAAAGTAAACAACATATTATGACATAAATCTTATCATGGTATAAGTAACATCATATCATAGCATAAATCATATCATAGCATAAGTAATCATCATATCATGGTATAGATCATATCATAGCATAAGAAATCATCATATCATGGTATAGATCATATCATAACATACGTGTATATCATAGCATAAGTGAAAGCATCATGACATTTCTTTTCATAGCATCAAGGCATCATATCATAGCATAACTGTAAGCATTATTTCACATCATATCGTAAGCATGGATGCAAGATGTCCTTTAAAACATGGGTAATGTCATGTGCAATATGCCTTTCAAAACATGATTTATGTCATGTGTGAAATGTCTTAAAACAATATCATATAGTACATGAAAATAATCTCAACATGAAAGGGGCCCGGCTTAGTACCACATACATACATAATGCGCGCATCCTAAGTAGACCCAAGGTAGCTAGTCTTGAACCTACTAGGAACTAGACCCGTAGCTCGGCCTAGGGGCACGTAAGGAGCCCACCCTTTACTAGGCCCATAATTCGACTTAGGGGCGCATAAGGAGCCCACCCTTTTGGTACAAGTCATTCAAAGTAAAATACATGTCATATCATATCTTTATCATTTCATAACCTATTCGTGTCATTCATAGCATATCATATTCATGTCATTCATAGCATATCATGTCCATGTCATTCATAGCATATCATGTTCATGTCATTCATAGCATATCATGTTCATGTCATTCATGTCATTTATAAGGTATGCATAAATGGGCATATAGCCATGCATACTTGGGCACATAACCATCATATTTGGGCACGTAGCCATCACATTTGGGCACATAGCCAATATAGGTATCATTCTCATGCATGGTTCATAAGCATACTTAAACGAGCATATATAATATATCATGGAAGGAAAAGAAAACATACTCATGCATGGATCACGAGTTAACTTCTCCTAATTCATATCATGGCAAAGGAAAGTACATAATGAGTCATAATTTGGTCTAGATCCTCAACCAACTAAGGGTGGCTGAAACATGCATAGGCTCACTTAGGTTGCATGAAATCATACAAGCATATGAACCCCAATTCATTTCTATAACATTTATCATAAAGAACATCATGAGCATATTTGATTTAGGTTCTATGCTTCCTAGGTTTAGAAACCCACATTGGCCAAAACATACAAGGTCCAAAATTTGGTTACACATAGCATGTAAACATGTGAACCCTAAACAATTTCCATGCATTTATCATAGGCAACCACATGAGCATATTGGGTTAAAGTTTCAAGCTTCCTAAGTCCACAAAACATAGGTGGCCGAATGCCATCAATGTGACTCTAAGTTTTTTTTTTTCAACCAAATACAAGCATATGAGTACCCTATAAATTTCATAGCATATCATAGAGAAGAACATAAACATGTTAGGGTTGAATTTAGGCTTGCCTAAGCCCTACATTTCATTTTGGCCGAAAGTTCACCATGTGAAAACCTAACCCTAAGCAACATGAAATCTCAAGTGCATTATGTTATCTTCATATCCTTTCATAAGGTAAAAACGTAAGCAAGCTAGATTTGAGATTGAGCCTTCCTAAGGTATTTAATTCCTTCATGGCCGAAACTCTAAGGTAAGGTCCTACTAGTTCTAAGCAACATACAAGTATAAAACATCAAGAGAACATTCATAACATATTATGGGGACTTCATACTTGATACTTCTTCTAGGATTTTTCAACCAAATACAAGCATGTGGGTACCCTATAAATTTCATAGCATATCATAAAGAAGAACATAAACATCTTAGGGTTGAATTTAAGCTTGCCTAAGCCCTACATTTCATTTTGGCCGAAAGTTCACCATGTGAAAACCTAACCCTAAGCAACATGAAATCTCAAGTGCCTTATGTTATCTTTATATCCTTTCATAAGGTAAAAACATAAGCAAGCTAGATTTGAGATTGAGCCTTCCTAAGGTATTTAATTCCTTCATGGCCGAAACCCTAAGGTAAGGTCCTACTAGTTCTAAGCAACATACAAGTATAAAACATCAAGAAAATATTCATATCACATCATAGAAGAGATCATAAGCATGTTAGTTTTTAAATTGAGCTTCCCTATGGTTTTAAGTCTCTTCATGAAACCCTAAGGTGGGGTATTACCAAACTCCAAGCCACATACAAGCATGAAATATCAAGGTCATATTCATAGCATATCATGAGGAAAGAAAACTTAAGCATGTGGCTTTTGGTTTTGAGCTTTCATAAGCCTTACAAGTGTCATGGCCGAAAGTTCCCAAAAGAAACCCTAGGTTGTTAATCCATCTAAACTCGAACAAAATCATATAACAACTTGTACCACAGGTGAGGGGATACTCACATCCTCTTGCTTGGTCTTTTCCCTAAGAGAAGATACCCTTTGTGAAGAGGAAGAAGAAAGCTTCTCCTTCTAGTGCTCCCTTTTGCTTCTCTTGCTTGTGAGAGATAGATCTTGAGGATCCCTTCTTGTGGTTTGATTTTCTTAGGGAGAAAACCTTAGTTGGATTTTCGGAAAGGGGAGAGGGGATGCTCTAGGTCACGGCAATGGTGAGGAAAGGGAAGAAAAAATGAAATCTCTTCTTTGTTTTTCCTCTTATGCTAGGTGGGAGTAAGAAGCAAAAAGAAACTTTGCTTTCCCTTCTTATTAATTCATCCTTTATTCTCTTAATGATGAAGAAAATGTCTTCATTCATCCCCTTAGTTCCTCTCCTCTCATTCCCTCTTGTATCTCCACGAAAATGGAAAAAGAGTGAGGAAGGAAAAGACAACTTGTCTTGCTTCTTAATCAAGAGGAGGAAGAAAGCTACTTGATGTTTTCTTGCTTCCTTCTCTTAATCATACTTTTTATCTTTATCTATAATTTCCATTCTCTATTCAACAATAACTTATGATGGTCCAGTGGTAATTCCATAATCCTTAGCTTAAGAAGGTTCAAGGTTCAATCCTTGACCAATTCCTTTTCTTTTATATTTTTGGTTCTATCATATCTTCTTTTATTCTAAGAGAAAATCTCCACATACTTAGATTAAGAAATTCATGGGTGTTACAGTGCGGACAATTGGGATTGAATCCTGGCTTCTGATAAGTAATTCCTAAACTCTCCTAAGAGGTATTCACCACCACGATCAGACCGTAGTATCTTGATACTTTTACCTACACGTTTCTCCACATCAGCCTTGTACTCTTTGAACTTATCAAAGCACTCAGACTTGCGGCGCATTAGGTAAATGTATCCATATCTTGAATAATCGTCTATAAAAGAGACAAAATATTCAAAACCACCTCTAGCCTGGATAGACATAGGACCACACAAATCAGAATGAACCAATTCTAATGCTTCTTTGGCTCTATACCCCTTGGCCTTAAAAGGTCTCTTGGTTATTTTACCTTCCAAGCAGGATTCACATGTTGGAAAGTTTTCCAACTCTAATGGACCTAAGAGTCCATCGGCTACAAGCCTTTGAATCCTACTTAAGTTAATATGACTAAGCCTTAGATGACAAAGATGCGTTTGGTTCATTTCCGAAGGTTCTTTTCTCTTATTAGAGTTAGAAGATATGTTATTAATTTCCATATTTTGCTTTATGAGAGAAATTAGATTTAAAGTATATAAATTGCCAACCAATGCACCAGAACAGATAATCACCTTATTTCTCTTTATAACCACATTGTTACTAAAAGAAACTGAATATCCATCCAAATACAGTTTAGAAACTGAAATTAAATTCTTTCTAAAACTGGGTACATAAAGACAATTTCTTAAAACCAAACTTCTATTCCTATAAAAAGATAAGTAGACGTCTCCCACTACAACAGCCACCACCTTAGTATCATTGCCCATGTAGATGGTAATCTCTCCTTCAGTTAGTCGTCGGGTTTCCTGGAACTCCTGCAAGGAATTGCAGACATGATCAGTGGCTCCCGTTCTACACACCAGGTGCTGGTAGATAACACCGCTAAACATGTTTCAACAACTAGAGTATTAGATATACCTTTATTGTTCTGATTCCTATGAGGACAGTCCACCTTCCAATGCCCTGTCTGCTTGCAAATGAAGCACTTGCCTTTCGGCTTCTTCATTCCAATATTTTGTCCCTGAGGTTTATTCACTCTCTTCGTTGAAAAGACCTGTTTATTCTTCTTCTTGCCTATCGGCTTAGAAGTAGAACCATTTTTAGCATAGTGAATCTGAGAAATTTGACGAATATACCTTCTGCTGCCTGTAGTTCTGTCAGAAGTTCCGCCAACGTATGCTCTCTTTTGTTCATGTTATAGTTCAGGCGGAACTGCTCAAAACTTCTAAGTAGCGTCTGGAGAATTATATTGACCTGGGTTTCCCCATCGATTTCTCCTCCAAGGACTTGTATTTCATTCAGATAAGCCATCATTTTGAGGATATGATCCCTTACGGGTGTCCCCTCAGACATGGTGGCTGTCATTAACTTTCTCATTGCCTCTTGCCTAGCAGTCCGACTCTGGTGTCCAAAGAGTTCTTTGAGATTGTTAATTATATCATAAACTGTTGGTAAATCTTGATGCTGATGTTGCAATACATTTGGCATAGATGCCAAAATGTAACACCGCGCAATCTCATCAGCTTTTACCCATTTATTATGATACTCAATCTCCTCTGGGGTAGAGTCACCGTCAGGTGCATCAGGGTAAGCCTTAGTCAGTACAAACTTATAGCTTTCTGCAGTAAGGATGATGTCCAGGTTTTTTTCCAATCAATATAGTTGGGTCCAGTAAGTTTGTTCTCTTTCAATATAATGGCCAGTGGGTTGAAAGTCATCCTAAGAATCACAAAAATAACTTTGGTCAGGACTCTAAATTTAGAATAATATTGATTCCTCAAATAATACTATTTTAAATTAACCAACACCTCAAAACACCGTGAATTTTGTATGCCACGATAGTGTGGATGTATACAAATTCATCATTTGTAAAAGGAGGGTGTAACCCATTAATTTTATTATCTTATCAACCTAACTTTTTGACAAATAAAATTAATAGTTATTTTCCTTCGGTCACACAAATAATAGCAGTGACTCCGATGGGGAGGATACTATTAGACGTGCCTAAGTGTATACCATTACTTGACACTAAGTCCATTAATAAGATTGTGCCCCTTCCGATGGGGAAGATCACACGATCTTAATTAATTTTTTATAGTCATCCTAAATGGATGTTTGATCTAGAGATCCACAAACAAACTCATCCGATATGGAGGAAGGCACTCAGAGCCAACGCGCAAGTTTGTTTGCATCACTTACAAACCAGTAATGGAGACCGTGGAATTTATTAAAATAAATCCCTCTCCCACTTAGTTATTTAAAATGAGGAATTTTAAACTATCCTAGCATACATCACATGCATATAAACATCACAGTAAATAAAAGCAATAAATTTGGGAATTAATTTTCCAACTATTATCGCCATTTCCATCACTATCTTTAGTATGCTCCAGCCCTAGCTGCTGCCATCTTTAGCCACCGCCATCGAGTCGAGTTGTCACATCCATCTTGCTTCTTATTCCGCTGCGCCTCTGGTGCTCCAAAAGTACCACGTCTTGCAAGAATCCGATCTGCAACAAAAATAGAATTTTACATATATCGATCCTATATTCCACGAGGGAATGTACATGTATTCTATATCGAAAAAATAAAATTCTAAAAATAATACAGCTCCTGTTGTATTTTATACATACAATCATGCACACAAATAATGCCCTTGACATGTCCAAGGGTCCAATCACACACAATATCAATAAGCCATAATAGTTGGAGTCTGCAACCAAAGAGTTAGCACATCCAACTATTTTCCTGCCTAAATTATGTATGACATGTGCATAACCTATTTGAATTCTAAAAATACACAGAGGCAAACCCTAGCTCTGATACCAATTGTTGGTTAGTCCTAGAAAAACGTACCGGTTCCACTGTACAAAAATTTTTGTTCAAGTGTCGAGCCTTTCCTTAAATAACCTATTGTGTTCTTTAGAAATTAAATTAGGAATCACAGACGGAACATAACATCATTGATTCCAAATTTAACTTATCTGTTCTTAATGGTTTATATTTGAATCGCAAGCGGAACTTAACACTATAGATTCAAATCTACCTAAGTTATTAATTCCATAAATATTAATTACCAAAATTGACTTCCAGGACTGCATGGCGAGGCACATGGCCTTCTTGGATATGGGAGCAACCACCACCGCCTAGGCAAAGTCTTTTAAGGAAAGCTAATATTTATTTCTTTAAATAACTCTAGGTTAACCAAAAAGAACAATTGAATCACAAATTCGAAAAAGAAAACACATACTCAAAAAACTATTTCGAAAAACTAGATCTAATTGCCTCTTGTATTTAGAATTCTTACAAAGAAAATAACTAGTATGATGCGAAAGAAAACTACTAGTTATAGCTTCTCTTTGTAAGCTAATGACCTCGAGATCTTCTGCCGTATTCCTCGCCTCACCTTGGACGTCATGTGGGCGACGATCCTCCAAGATGAACACCACCCAAAAGAGTCATTCCTCTTCCTCTAGAATTCGGCCACCACCACCACCAAGGAGAAGAGAGCAAAGGGAAAAGGAGAAGGGAGAGGGCCGACCACCAAGAGATCTCCAAGTAAGAGAATAAGAGTTGTGTCTCATGAAGCCCCCTCACCCCTTCTTTTATATTACTTGCCCAAGGCAAATAAGGAAAAACCTTTTACAAAAAATAAAATCATCCAAGAGTTTTTCCTTTTTCCTTTTTATTTTTCCTTTTCTTTCCTCTTGATTGAATCAATTACCAATCAATGGTTGTGATCAATCCTATATGGTTTAGGATTAAGTATGGCCGGCCCCTTGCTTGGGCACCAATAAAGGTGGCCGACCACCATATTTAGGAAAGAAATAATAATTTTTTTTTATAATATTTTATAAGAGAAAAAACTCTTATAAAATTTTACAAGCTCTCTTTTCTAGAGTTAAAAAAGGAAAGTTTTTAAAAATTAAAACCATGTTTTAAAATTTAAAACTTCTCTTATAAAATTTCCTTTTTTAACATGATGATAGAAAATTTTAATTTTAAAACTTATCTCCCTTTTTTCTTAAACCATGAGGATGGTTAAAAAAAGGAAAGTTTTAAAACTTTTAAAACTCACTATTAAAACATGTGGCCTAATTCAAATAAGAAAAATTTTAAAAATTAAAATCTCACTTTTAAAACTTATAGTTTTCTACAAAGAGAAGATTTTAAAAATTCAAAACACCCCTCCTATTTGAATTAATTTTGGTCGGCCCCAATAAGCTTGGTCACCAAGCAATGGGGCCGGCCCCTATAAGAGGATGTGGTCGGCCATTGCTTGGTCACCAAGCAATGGTCCGACCCCCTTCTTGGACACCAAGAAGAGCCTTACATTTGGATGGACTTTAGGCTATAATGAGGCTACGACAGGGACCTACAAGAGAAATTGGTTTTGGCCTTCCGATGAGCTTGAGTATCCCGTGCTCGCCTCGAATACACAACTCAAGTTCATCGATAACAACTCATTCCACTAGAGAGTTATTACCGCATTACCACACCAATCCCAAATTACATTATGGGCTCCTTCTTATCATGAGTGTGTTAGTCTCCCTGTGTTTAAGATTACGAATGCCCACTAATTAAGTAAGTTACTGACAACTCACTTAATTAATATCTAGCTCCAAGAGTAGTACCACTCAACTTTATTATCATGTCGGATTAGGTCCACCTGTAGGGTTTAACATGGCAATCCTTATGAGCTCCTCTTGGGGACATTCTCAACCTAGATAACTAGGACACAGATTCCTTCTATAATCAACAACACACATTATAAGTAATATCATTTCCCAACTTATCGGGCATATTGATTTATCGAGCTAAACCTCACCCTTTGATAAGTCAAAAAAATAAATATTAAATATATGTGCTTGTTATTATATTAGGATTAAGAGCATATACTTCTATAATAACTAAGGTCTAATTCTTTTACTAAGTCAGTACAAAAAGAACTTACCTAAATGATCCTACTCAATACACTTAAAGTGTATCAGTGTAATTTATTAGTCAAGATAAACTAATACTTAATTACACTACGACTATTCTGATGGTTTGTTACTTTCCATCTTAGTTGTGAGCTACTATTTATAATTTATAGAGAACCGACAACATGATCTTCTGCGTGTGACACCACACTCCATGTTATCTACTATATAAATTAATTGAACAATTACATTTAACAAATAAATGTAGATATTGACCATTGTGATTCTTTTATTTCAACAAATAAATGTTTACAAAAGCTAGACTTTTAGTATACACTCTAACAAAGGCAAGGCACTAAAGCCTAAAGGAGGGGTCACCAAGGATGCAACCTGCTTCCACTAAGGTCAGACCGGGCACTGGATGAGGAACTACAAGGTGTACCTGGAAGATCTTAAGAAGAAGCGAAGTGAGACTTCCACTTCAGGTATATATGTTATAGAAGTCAATCTATCTATTTCTTCATCATGGGTATTAGATATCAGATGTGCTTCTCACATTTGTACTAATGTGCAGGCGCTGAGAAATAGCAGGGCATTGGCCAAGGGCGAGGTGGACCTACGCGTAAGCAATGGAGCACGGGTTGCTGTTGTTGCTGTAGGGACTTATCATCTATCTCTGCCCTTTGGGCTTGTATTAGAATTAGATGAATGTTGTTATGTGTCTGCTTTAACTAAGAACATAATTTCGATTTCTTGTTTGGACAAGAAAGGTTTCTCTTTTATAATAAAGGACAAATGTTGTTCAGTTTATTTAAAAGATATGTTCTATTGTAGTGCACCTCTGATGAACGGACTCTACATTCTAGACCTTGAAAGCTCTATCTATAACATAAATACCAAGAGGTTCAAGTCAAATGACATGAACCAAACTTATCTCTTGCATTGTCGCTTAGGTAATATAAATGACAAGCCCTTATCCCAGCTCCATAAGGATGGTTTGCTGGACTCATTTGATTTTGAATCTTATGAGACGTGCAAGTCATGCCTACTAGACAAGATGACTAAGACTCCCTTTAGTGGGCACAGTGAGAGAGCGACTGACTTGTTAGGTCTTATACATAGTGATGTATGTGGCACTTTCAATGTCCCTGCTAGAGGCGGTTATAGGTACTTCATTACATTTACTGATGACTTCAGAAGATATGGTTATGTGTACTTGATGACACATAAGTCTGAATCCTTTGAAAAGTTCAAAGAATTCAAGAATGAAGTACAAAACCAGCTTGGCAAGAGTATTAAGATAATTCGATCAGATCGAGGTGGAGAATACCTTAGCCATGAGTTTCGTGACTATCAAGCTGAGTGTGGGATTCTATCCCAACTCACTCCTCCTGGAACACCACAGTGGAATGGTGTATCCGAAAGGAGGAATCGTACCCTATTAGATAAGGTACAGTCTATGATGAGTCACACAGATCTTCCGACATTCCTTTGGGGCTATGCTCTAGACACGACAACTTTTATACTCAACCGAGTTCCATCCAAGGCCGTGATAAAGACACCATATAGGATATGGACTGGGAGAGATGCCCATGTGTCTTTTATGAGGATTTGGGGTTGTGAGGCTTACGTTCGACATCAAGTCTCAGACAAATTAGGACCAAAATCCGACAAGTGCTACTTTATTGGATATCCCAAGGAAACTAAGGGATATTACTTCTACATTCCCAGTCAGCACAAGGTAGTTATGGCAAAGACTGGATTGTTTTTAGAAAGAGACTTTGTTTCTAGAAAGACTAGTGGGAGTACGTTCGATCGTGAAGAAGAGAAGAAAGACTTGCTTGAAACCCACGACCAAGAGAATGTTGGTGCAATATCCCTTAGGTCAAGGTTGACCTGGGTAACCAAGCTGAGTCTTGGTTTGGGTTTAGATGTTTGACAATAAGATATTGATTGAAGAAGAGTCAAGTAGGTCAAGGTTGACTGGATACTTGACTGGGAAGTCCTAACTGGGATGTTAGGCAAAATGAAAGACCTAGTGAGTGAAGCTAGGCAGTATGAAAGTCCTGGTGAGTGAAGCCAGGCAGAAGGAAAGTCCTGGTGAGTGAAGCCAGGCAGAAGAAAAGTCCTGGTGAGTGAAGCCAGGCAGAAGGAAGTCCTAGTGAGTGAAGCTAGGCAGATGGAAATCCTGGTGAGTGAAGCCAGGTGAAAGTCCTAGTGAGTGAAGCTAGGCAGATGGAAATCCTGGTGAGTGAAGCCAGGTGAAAGTCCTAGTGAGTGAAGCTAGGCAGATGGAAAACCCTAGTGAGTGAAGCTAGGTGAAAGTCCTGGTGAGTGAAGCCAGGCAAGGGAAAATCCAGATGGATCAAGGATGATCGGACATCTGGTGCTGGGAAGTCCAAGTAGGTCAAAGGATTGACTAGATACTTGGCATGAAAGAAAAGTCCAAGTAGGTCAAAGGGATTGACCGGATACTTGGCACAGAGAAAAGTCCAAGTGGGTCAAAGGGATTGACCGGACACTTGGTAAGGGAGTCCTAGCAGGTCAAGGGAGTGACTAGATGCTAGGCATGACATACCAACAGGTCAAGGTTGACCGGATGTTGGTTTGGGAGGTTTGGGACTTGGTTTTGGACAAAAATCAAGTGCTGGATCGATCAGTGGATCGATCCAGGATCTGGATCGATCAGTGGATCGATCCAGACCTGTCCCAGCGAACAGAGAGCTTCTGGATCGATCCATGGATCGATCCAGAGGTCCCAATCGATCAGTGGATCGATTGGGACGCAGCTGCTTCGCGCGATAAGCGCTGGATCGATCCGTGGATCGATCCAGGCGCGTTTCCAGAGCACAGAGGCGCTCTGGATCGATCCGTGGATCGATCCAAAGCCTCCCCGATCGATTGGGAACATTCGAATCGATCGGGATCCGACCGTTGGCGTCGTTTATAGCCGCAGGCGTTCATTTCCTTCGGCATAGATTCACTAATTCACTCCAGAGCTCTCGCCAACTCCTCCACAGTGCTCACAAAGCTCAGATCGCCAGTTCTTGAAGGATCTTGGAAGCTCTCCAAGTCAAGAGGCGGATCAAAGCCAAGAAGAGAAGCTAGGGTTAGGGTTTTGTACTCATTGTAAGCTTATAAGCTTGTATTTCTTGTATCCTTTCCCTCTCTTCTTGTATTGAGTCTTGTAGGGCTTCTCCGCCCTTGGTAGTTACCATAAAGGAGAGTTTTATTTAGTGGAGGGTGTGTGTGTTGGTGTGGATCCTTGGATTAGTCACCTCTTGTGAGGTGGATACCAAGTAAAACCAACCGTGTTAGCGTTGTGTGTTTGTTTCTGTATTTTCCGCTGCACATCTTTGAAGGAACAAGCAACGCCAAGCAACGAGCGAAGCGCGACGAGCTATTCACCCCCCCCCCCCCCTCTAGCTACTTTTGGTCCTAACAAGTGGTATCAGAGCCAGGCCGCTCTTCACCGGAATCATCGCCGGAAGGGTCAAGTATAACAAGAAAAGCTAGATGGTGAAGAAGTTGGAGCAAATTCTTCAAGTTCAAGATTCTATCAAGCTCAACTTCAAGATGCAATTCTAAGATGGACTTGGATTTGACACAAGGGTGGCTCCACCATATTCATCTACAAGCTTCGATTCTTGGAAATCAAGAATCAAAAATTTTCTTATGATGGAGATAGAGCAATGGTTTGCTCTAATGGAAGGCTTCAAAGCTCCAACGAACTCCAAGGGCAAGCTTCTAAAGAAAAGCAGATGGAGCTCAGAGCAAATTCAAAGGGGCGAGGCAAATGACAAAGTGACCAAGCTTCTGGTCAACTTATTTCCTAGCCACATCTTGGCTCGAGTTGGAGAATTCGAAGATGCCAGGGAGCTTTGGAGCAAATTGGCCAAGCTTCATGAAGAGATCCCCTCCACTGTACAAGATCATGAAGAATCCAAAGAGGGTGACTCTTTGGAGCAAGACCAAAAGGAGGATTCCGAGGTTGATAGATGCTCAACCTCCGAAGAAGAGGAAATCCAAGATGCTTCATCCTCAAGGGAATGCAACGAAGGGAACAAGGAGGGAGCATACTCCTTGTTTCATATTCAAGATGATGAAGCCTCCACCTCTAGGATTGAGGGGGAGCAATCCTTGGTGACACCGGATCAAGAAGAAGGAGAAGCTTCTACATCCGGGTCAAGAGGTGAAGAGGATGAAGAAGCGTCCACCTCCACAAGTCAAGCAAAATCAAATGGAGGAGCATCACTGTCGGATCAAGAGGAAGCCCCTACATCCACATCACATGGAGGAGAAAGCACCTCCCCTACACAAGAAGGTATAAATGTTTCAATTAAAAATAAAAATCATATAATATGTTTTGAGTGTAGGGAACATGGGCACTATAAGAGCAAGTGTCCCAACTTGGCCAAGAAGAAGGGCCAAGTGGCACAAAAGGGCAAGGAGAAGCCCAAGGAGACCACCCTCGGGACAAAGAAGAGCAAGGAGCACATTGTGTGCTTCTTGTGTCAACAAAAAGGGCATTACCGAAGTCAATGCCCCAAGGGGAAGAAGATGGTCAAGGCTCAAGGAGGCACTAGTCAAGGGGGAGCCTCCAAGGTAAAAAGGAAGGTAACTTTCATTGAGCCTATTCCCTTGCAAAATGGTAAAAAGCATGCTAGGTCAAATTTTTATCATTTTAATGCGATTTACCATAAGAATAGGAAGCATGAGGGCTTTAAGGAAAAGCATGTGGCCCTACATGCCAAAACTACTATCCCTAAGGCTAGGAATGTAGGTAAAAGCCTAGGCAAGAACACTAAGGATAATAGATACAAGCCCAAGAATAAAAATGCTCATGGATCAAATGAAAAACCAAAAACTAAGGACTTAGTGATAGAAAATCAAGTCTTGAGATCAAGGCTTGATAAAATGGAAAAGACCCTAAAAAGGATGGAAAATATCCTATTAGGGCAAAATGAGCATAACCTAGGTTTAGGGGTACAAAAGCCATCCAATGGCCATAGAGGTTTGGGATACAAACCAAAGGCTAAGAAGGATGTGCCCTCTTACCATAGAGTTCCATATAGTTATGGAACAAACCCTAGGTCTAGTGGTCAAGCCAAAAATGCTAGGGAAGTCATCCCTAAGAGTATTTTTGCAATAAATGTGACTAAGACTTCTAAGAAGTCTAAGAAAGTCACAAACAAGGTCACAAGGGAGGTTATCCCTAGAGTTGACCTAGAAAATGTGACCAAGGCTTCTAAGAAGCCCAACAAGGTCACTAGGAAGGTATCTAGGGAAGTTATCCCTAGTGAGTACCTAGAGCATCCAAGGAGCACTAATAGGTGTTGGGTTCCTAGGAGCATCTTCTCTACCCCATAGATGGGTTAGAGAGTGTCAACTCCGATTAGAAGGGTAGTTAACCCAACTTTGAGGAAATTGACACTCAAGGAGCATTTTCAAGGTTTTAGTTAACCTTTGAAAATGAAATGGAATTATTGATTACTTCTTGAAAGAGTAAAATGTGCCTAACGGTGGAAGAATTGATTTTAATCTTAAATGGCACATATTGGAAAATTCATAAGAACTATCAAGTTGGGATTTTGGTATGTTCTTAGGCAATTTAAGGCAATCCAAGCCTTAATTTAAAAGTGCTACTCTTGAGGAAAAATGGAATATGCCAACATTTGAGGACATGTTTATTTTCAATTGGCATACATTAAATCAAGGAAATTAGAAATGCCAAATTTAGGCTTTGGCATTCTCTTGTAGCACTTTAGGGCAATCTAGGTTTAAGTTGTAAGTTTAGCTAAGACTTTAAGGATACTTAGATAGTTAATCTAGGTATATTTTATTTATGCTAAATCTTGCCATGATTGTTTGCTCATCATATGCCATGACATCATGTCTAGTTTTTGCATTCATGTCTTATTATGAAAAATCCAAAAATACCATGTCATGACATTCATACATCATGTAGTAATAGGATATTTTCTTTTGATGTATGCCATAACATAATCATGCATTAAGTTTAATTCCTTGTAATTAAGGATAAATGGCATCTAACGACACTTATTGACAAGTGACATCCTAGGTGGATGTCTAACATTTCTAAAATGCATAGATAAATATGCATGATCCCTAGATTAGGGCAAAAACCAAAATCTACATCTCACAAAGACTATAAGGTGACTTGTATGTGTTTTGTCCATATTATATACAAGTGAGATGTTAGGATGATGAACAAAACTCAAGATGTTGATTTAGTGCATTCTTTTGAGTTTTAGGTTCATCAAAACACATAGTTATGTGTTTTCCCATCATTGGGAAAGCTAATGTACAAGTCATATGCATTATGCCCAAGGAACATGATGGGATATTGGTTTTGAAAATGTTTTTAAAATGTTTTTGGAAAACCTTGGTGAAGGCTATCTTTTGGTAGTAATCACCATTGAATAGTTAGACACAAACTTGAAGAAAAACACTAAAGTTTTTGCAAGTTTTCAGGTTTGTGTCAATCTTTGAAAATATGATGTATTTTCATAGAAAACTATTTTTCCATGATTAAGTATGCCCTAAATAATGTCTACACGAAATTTCATAATTTTTGGATTTTTGTAGAATTTTCTAGGGGTTTCTGAAGTTGACTGAAATGGAATTTCAGCAACTATCAGAGCTCCGATCGATCCATGGATCGATTGGAGTTCCTGAATCGATCCATGGATCGATTCAAACGGCAATTCCTGCGAGCAGAAGCTCGCTGGATCGATCAGCCGATCGATCCAGGGAGTCTGAATCGATCAGTGGATCGATTCAGAAAGGTTCAATCGATTGGAACCCAACTCCAATCGATCCAAGTTGCTGATTTTGGCTGGGAAGGCTTGAATTCAGCATCTTTGAACCTCTTTGAGTCTAGGTAACCATTCCAAACCCCTTAAATACATTTGTATACATACAAAGGGTGTTTTCATGTTGAAAACAAGGATGGATTGGTTAACGAAGACTAAGTAGAAGTTTAGGTTGAGGTTGTTTCAAATTTTGAATAATTTGAACCTCAAAACTTCTAAATTTGGGTTTCCTAATGTTTTAGGGATTCCAAGTCATTGTTGGTGCAATGACAGAAGCTACCACCATGTCTTTAGGGGGAGGGACTCTTTAAAGACATGAAAATTATTTTTCATGAACCTTGGAAGGTGGTTAACCTTCTGTCGTGAACTTGCTCAAGGTTGAGCATTTAAACTTGAAATGGGGAGAAATGGGGAGTGGATATCCTCATTATTTCAAGTGGACACTCAAGTGGTAGATATTGCTCAAGGTTGGGTAGTTGTCTACATTGAGGGAGAAGTTAAGGATAAATGAAGGGTATGGGACCTTCATTATCGTGTTGATCACAACGAGTGATGTTGTGAACAACGATGAGCAACTCTTCAGGGGGAGAGTCTTCAACAAATGGATTTGTTGAAGTGTGCCCAGAATTGGAGCATAGGTTGATGTGTGTCCAACGATGGGTTGATGTGTGCCAATAGGGGGAGAATGTATGGTTAAGCTTAGTCCTTCATTACCTATGGGAAGGTCATAGGGGGAGAATGAAAGGACTCATGAAAGGGAGTAAGTTAGGCTTTCATTACCTAGAGGGAGTTTGCCCTCTTAGGGAGAGAATGAAGAGCTTAATTTATGCTTTCATTACCTAGTGGCATGAAGAAGGAGGCTATGGGATTAGCCTAACTTACATATGGGATTGTAAGTGTTATTGTGGTATTGTCAAACATCAAAAAGGGGGAGATTGTTGGTGCAATATCCCTCAGGTCAAGGTTGACCTGGGTAACCAAGCTGAGTCTTGGTTTGGGTTTAGATGTTTGACAATAAGATATTGATTGAAGAAGAGTCAAGTAGGTCAAGGTTGACTGGATACTTGACTGGGAAGTCCTAACTGGGATGTTAGGCAAAATGAAAGACCTAGTGAGTGAAGCTAGGCAGTATGAAAGTCCTGGTGAGTGAAGCCAGGCAAGGGAAAATCCAGATGGATCAAGGATGATAGAAGAAAGTCCGTGAGTGAAGCCAGGTGAAGGAAGTCCTAGTGAGTGAAGCTAGGCGATGGAAATCTGGTGAGTGAAGCCGGTGAAAGTCCTAGTGAGTGAAGCTAGGCGGATGGAAATCCTGGTGAAGCCGGTGAAAGTCCTAGTGAGTGAAGCTAGGCGGATGGAAAACCCTAGTGAGTGAAGCTAGGTGAAAATCCCGGTGAGTGAAGCCAGGAAAATCCAGATGGATCAAGGATGATCGGACATCTGGTGCTGGGAAGTCCAAGTAGGTCAAAGGATTGACTGGATACTTGGCATGAAAGAAAAGTCCAAGTAGGTCAAAGGGATTGACCGGATACTTGGCACAGAGAAAAGTCCAAGTGGGTCAAAGGGATTGACCGGACACTTGGTAAGGGAGTCCTAGCAGGTCAAGGGAGTGACTAGATGCTAGGCATGACATACCAACAGGTTAAGGTTGACCGGATGTTGGTTTGGGAGGTTTGGGACTTGGTTTTGGACAAAAATCAAGTGCTGGATCGATCAGTGGATCAATCCAGGCTCTGGATCGATCAGTGGATCGATCCAGACCTGTCCCAGCGAACAGAGAGCTTCTAGATCGATCCATGGATCGATCCAGAGGTCCCAATCGATCAGTGGATCGATTGGGACGCAGCTGCTTCGCGCGATAAGCGCTGGATCGATCCGTGGATCGATCCAGGCGCTTTTCCAGAGCACAGAGGCGCTCTGGATCGATCCGTGGATCGATCCAAAGCCTCCCCGATCGATTGGGAACATTCGAATCGATCGGGATCCGACCGTTGGCGTCGTTTATAGCCGCAGGCGTTCATTTCCTTCGGCATCGATTCACTGATTCACTCCAGAGCTCTCGCAAACTCCTCCACAGCGCTCACAAAGCTCAGATCGCCAGTTCTTGAAGGATCTTGGAAGCTCTCCAAGTCAAGAGGCGGATCAAAGCCAAGAAGAGAAGCTAGGGTTAGGGTTTTGTACTCATTGTAAGCTTATAAGCTTGTATTTCTTGTATCCTTTCCCTCTCTTCTTGTATTGAATCTTGTAGGGCTTCTCCGCCCATGGTAGTTACCATAAAGGAGAGTTTTATTTAGTGGAGGGTGTGTGTGTTGGTGTGGATCCTTGGATTAGTCACCTCTTGTGAGGTGGATACCAAGTAAAACCAACCGTGTTAGCGTTGTGTGTTTGTTTCTGTATTTTCCGCTGCACATCTTTGAAGGAACAAGCAACGCCGAGCAACGAGCGAAGCGCGACGAGCTATTCACCCCCCCCCCCTCTAGCTACTTTTGGTCCTAACAGAGAAGAGAAGGAGCAAGAAGAGAGCTTAGGAGGAGGAAGATGACTTGAATGAGAGTTACTACCCCAAAAGAAAACTTCTCTTTTTCCATCAAGTGGTGTAACCCCCTTCACATTAATCACAATTAATGTGGAGGTCATTAAAGAGAATAGTTGTAACCTACATGAGGTGGCACATGTGATGATGTGGCACATCATCATTAGTTCTCCTAATGCCAAGTCACAAATGATGTGGTATAAAGTCAAGTCAAACTTGACTCTTCCTCTTCCTCTCAAGTCAAGTCAAACTTGACTTAATCTCTCTCATGGTTGATCTAATCCAACCATTTAATTCAAGCCAATTTAATATAATGAATCTAATTCATTTAATTAAATTGATTCAATGAGTAATAATCTAAATTAGACTCATTGAACACATGAATCAACTTGAGTCCAACTCAATTAGCCCAATTAGGATTACTCTTAATCCAATTTGATTCATCACATGAATCTAATCCTCTTGGTTCATCATAGGAACCTAATAACCATCCACTTGTTCTTTGTGTGTGACCCAATAGGTTCTTGTAACATTGACAATGCCCCTAAACTCATTTAGAAGCATAAGTAATGAGCGGTATCTAGCAATATATCATTACTACCCAAGTTACAAGAATGTTGAGATCCAACATCACCTTGTGACTATCAATTGTGGCTCTTCACAATATATGACAAGTGTCCTTTTATCCTAGACATTTAGATTGATCAATATGAGGCATAGACAGTGTCATCCTCTAATTAATCTAAATCTTGAACTCCAAGTAGACTCACTAAATCAAATGAGCTCAATATCCTATATTGACTCATTTGGGCATGACAATGCACTTCGTGGTCTCACTCTATCAAGAATATCGATGTCTCTCCCGTCATATAGGACGGATAGATCCCATCTACATCACTCACATCCCTTCGCATAATTTGTTACATACCCAGTAATCGCCTTTATAGTCCACCCAGTTACGGGTGACGTTTGACGAAACCAAAGTACATAACTCCTTATGTAGGGAACCATGGTGACTTCAGGTCTAAGGACTAGTAGTTATACTAATAGCCACATGAGAAAGTATATGACACTCATATAACGATCCATGATACTTTCTCATGGCGGATCATTCAGTATACATTCTCCAATACATGCCCATGTATCAACTTGATATCTCCATATCCATGACTTGTGAGATCAAGTCATCGAGTTGACCTACATGCTAGTCTTATTGCATTAACATTGTCCCTGAATGTTAATACTCGACTAGAAATGATTAAGAGTAGTGTTCCCTATATCATCTCACTATCGGTTCAACTAACCGATTGATATAGGTGAGAACCTTTTACTTAAGGACGCTATTATACTTAGTTTATTTGGCACCAATACAAGTAAGTATAATAACCAAAACAAAATGCCTTTATTTATATAAGAATATGATACAATGAGTCCATAATACAATCATCAAATGATTGGCTCTAGGGCTCTAACTAACAATCTCCCACTAGCACTAGTGCCAATCAGTGTAAGCTCTAAGTCCCAATGACCTAGTGTGACCATCATGCTTCCTCTGTGCCAAAGCCTTGGTCAAGGGATCTGCGATGTTAGCCTCTGTTGGTACTCTGCATATCTTCACATCTCCTCTCTCGATAATCTCTCGAATGAGATGGAAGCGTCGTAGTATGTGTTTGGTCCGCTGGTGTGAGCGAGGTTCCTTCGCCTGTGCTATAGCTCCATTGTTGTCACAATAGAGCTCAATAGGGTCAGCGATACTGGGAACCACCCCAAGTTCAGTGATGAACTTGCGGATCCAAACTGCCTCCTTTGCTGCCTCCGATGCAACAATGTACTCGGCCTCTGTTGTAGAATCAGCTACTGTGTCCTGCTTCGAACTCTTCCAGCTCACAGCACCACCATTAATGCAAAATACGAACCCTGACTGCGATCGATAATCATCCTGGTTGGTCTGGAAGCTAGCATCACTATAACCTTTTACAGCTAGCTCATCATTGCCTCCATATATCAAGAAATATTCTTTAGTCCTTCTTAAGTACTTAAGAATATTCTTGACCGCTATCCAGTGACTTTCACCTGGATCTAACTGATATCTGCTCGTCATGCTCAAAGCATACGAGACATCAGGTCGAGTACATGGCATGGCGTACATGATCGATCCTATGGCTGAGGCATAAGGGATCTGACCCATGCGGTCTCTCTCCTCTCTAGAAAAGGGACCTTGAGTCTTCGAAAGACTCAAGCCATGTGACATCGGCAGAAATCCCTTCTTGGAGTTCTACATGGCAAACCGAAGGAGTACCTTGTCAATATATGTACTCTGACTTAGGCCAAGCAATCTCTTAGATCTATCTCTATTGATCTGTATCCTTAGAATGCGAGATGCCCCACCTAAGTCCTTCATTGAGAAGCAACTCCTTAGCCAGGTCTTGACAGACTGAAGCATAGGGATGTCCTTCCCAATGAGTAGTCTGTCATCCACATACTATATGAGGAAGACAACTATATCCCCTACAACCTTCTTGTAGACACAAGTCTCATCTTCATTCTTGATGAAACCAAACTGTTTGATTGCATCATCGAATCGAAGATTCCATCTCTGAGAAGCTTGCTTTAGTCCATAAATGGACCTATGCAGCTTGCATACTCTGCTAGTATGCTGTGGATCTACAAAACCCTCAGGTTGTGTTATGTATACATCCTCGAGCAGGTTTCCATTCAGAAATGCGGTTTTGACATCCATCTATAATAGCAAGCATGATCCGAATGGACTTAAACATCGCTACTGGAGAAAAAGTTTCATCATAGTCAATACCATGAATCTGCTTGAAACCTTTAGCTACCAAGCGACCCTTATAGATAAGTCCATCCATGTCAGTCTTTCTCTTAAAGACCCACTTACACCCAATGGGTTTTACCCCTTCAGGTGGATCAACCAAAGTCCATACTTGGTTGGTGTACATGGATTCCATTTCGGATCTCATGGCCTCTAACCATTTCTGGGAATATGGTCTCATCACAGCTTCCTGATAGGTGGTAGGCTCATCCTCTATAAGTACTACGTCATCATGGTCAGACAAGAGAAATGAGTATCTCTCAGGCTGACGACGTACCCTATCAGACCTGCGAAGAGGTATGTCTACTTGAACTGGTTGTTGTTCCTCAACTCTTTGTGGAACAACATCATCCATAATAATTTGTGGTTCCAGTTCAACTTCCATCGAGGCTTCAGTGCTATTGTTCGCATCTTGAATTTCTTCAAGATCGAACGTGCTCCCACTAGTCTTTCTAGAAACAACGTCCCTTTCTAGAAAGACCCCAGTCTTTGCCACAACTACCTTGTGCTGACTGGGAATGTAGAAGTAATATCCCTTAGTTTCCTTGGGATATCGAATAAAGTATCACTTGTCAGATTTGGGTCCTAACTTGTCTGAGACATGACGTCGAACGTAAGCCTCACAACCCCAAATCCTTATGAAAGACACCTGGGCATCTCTCGCAGTCCATATCCTATATGGTGTCTTTATCACGGCCTTGGAAGGAACTCGGTTGAGTATAAAAGCTACCGTGTCTAGAGCATAACCTCAAAGGAATGTCGGAAGATCTGTGTGACTCATCATAGACCGTACCATATCTAATAGGGTACGATTCCTCCTTTCAGATACACCATTCCACTGTGGTGTTCCAGGAGGAGTGAGTTTGGATAGAATCCCACACTCAGCTAGATAGTCACGAAACTCATGGCTAAGGTATTCTCCACCTCGATTTGATCAAAGTATCTTAATACTCTTGCCAAGCTGGTTCTGTACTTCATTCTTGAATTCTTTGAACTTTTCAAAGGATTCAGACTTATGTGTCATTAAGTACACATAACCATATCTACTGAAGTCATCAGTAAATGTGATGAAGTACCTATAACCTCCTCTAGCAGCGACATTGAAAGGGCCACATACATCACTTTTCATAAGTCCTAACAAATCAGTCGCTCTCTCGCTGTGCCCACTAAAGGGAGTCTTGGTCATCTTGCCTCGTAGGCATGACTCGCATATCTCATATGATTCAAAATCAAATGAGTCCAGCAAACCATCCTTATGGAGCTGGGATAAGCACTTGTCATTTATATGACCTAAGCGACAGTGCCAGAGGTAGGTTTGGTTCATGTCATTTGACTTGAACCTCTTGGTATTTATGTTATAGATAGGGCTCTAAAGGTCTAGAATATAGAGTCCGTTCATCAGAGGTGCACTACAATAAAACATATCGTTTAAATAGACGGAACAACATTTGTTCTTTATTGTAAATGAAAATCCTTTATTGTCCAAACAAGAAACTGAAATTATGTTCTTAGTCAAGGCAGGCACATAACAACAATCCTCTAATTCTAGTACAAGCCCAGAGGGTAGAGATAGATAGTAAGTTCCTACAGTAATAGCAGCAACCCGTGCTCCATTGCCTACTCGTAGGTCTACCTCACCCTTCGTCAATGCCCTGCTATTTCTCAGCGCTTGTACATTAGTACAAATGTGCGAAGCACATCCGGTATCTAATACCCACGATGAAGAAATAGAGAGGTTGACTTCTATAACATGTATACCTGAAGTAGAACTCTTATTTCTCTTCTTCTTAAGATCTTCCAGGTATTCTTTGGAGTTCCTCTTCCTGTGCCTTGCTTGTCCTTGATATAGGTGACAAAGATGTTCAACCATATCGTAAGCGCCCATCAACTCATGTTGCTTCTGAAGCTCAGAGTTCATGGTTGCGAGCATAAGACAGGACACATCTAATGCGTCATCTTGATGCTTCTTGTAAGCATCTCGGTCTGCTCGCGTGGCAGTGGCAGGAGGAGCCTCCGGAATGGGTTGCTCCAGAACGTACAGTTTACGTTCTTGGGTGAGAACTATTCTCAGGTTCCTGTACCAGTCCAGGAAATTTGCTCCGTTGAGCTTGTCCTTCTTAAGGACAGAATGCAGAGAGAAGTTGTTCGTGTTTGACGTCATGGAAATTCTACAACAGAAATAAATGCAGAAATAAATATCATATTCATTTAAATCATTTAATTAGGCCTTCAACTAAATGATGCTCCCACTAAATTCTATAATTCATGTGGGACAAGATCCACATCATACTAACCCTTGAGATAACTTTGGCTAATACTCCCAAGATTTAGTATGATCGGTAGGTAACGATTACTAATTACATCTTTATGCAACTCTTGTTTATAGGATCATTATCCGCAGTTATATTAAGACTTGAGTTAGCTTTGGCTAATATGCCCAAGAATTAATATAAATGTGATTTATGTCCTATCTTTCCAACCGTTGGAAGAATGCATATAGTTGTACTCGATCCAACCGAGTTAACTAGTTACTCAATCTAATTGAGTTGTACTCACCTATGCGTTGATAGGCGGGACCAAGATTGTCCCTCCGTACCCTACCAAGATAATATGTATTGCTCTGCTTTGGCAGATTCAACAACACATGTGATCGAGGTAGTGATAGGTATCACTGCACGGTAGGCATTAGAGTTGACGTGATTTAGGTCTAATCTAAATGTCGATGTTGTATCATATACTCGATATAGATTTAATCTAATCGATAGAGTACATCTTGTACACGATGTAGATCTAATCTAATCGTAAGGGTGCATCTTGTGCACGATTTAGATCTAATCTAATTCGTTAGGCACTACTTAATTACTTAATTAAGCATGCATCACATACACTAGTAATTAACTAAATTTTGTGATTATGTCATGTCCCTACTACGATCTTCTCAAGCCAATGAGAAGATAATATGGTCAACCTAAGGTCAACAGCTTCTCGAGCTCCTTCCTTTGACCACCTCTTGTTGCTCGCGCCCTCCTCGTAACTCCGTCTCGAGTGGACCTTCCACCGCTTCAAAATTTACATTACAATTTTGAAACTCAAGTTACATTTGAGTCTAAATATAATTTACAACCAGAATATAAATAGGGAGGCACGACGCGTAGGTCGCGTATCAAATACAACACACACAAACACATGACGGCACACAGGCTGTATTATAAATTACAACACAAATCCAATCATATTGGGTCTTTTTGGGCCATGACTATCAAAAAAATAATATATTATTCAAAATTATATATTTTCATAAATTTATGTAATTTTTCATAATTTTTTACAATTTTTATGAGTAAAATTTTCCGGTGGTCCCGTTTAGCGGTTTTCGGGCGCAATCACGGAACGAATCCCCTTGCGAGGCTAGGGGCAGCGCCCCTACCCGCGATCTAACCATCGCGAGGGTTCCTTTGTGATCCAAGAGCGCCTTAGCCCGCTGTCCCAAAAAGTTTTGGGGTGAAACTTTGTCGTTTTGGAAAATTCTTCTCGGTAGTCGAAGCCTACAAGTGTCGAAACACTTGTGCTTCGCTTCTACGAGAAAAATACTCATAAAAACCATTAAAAACTTAAAATTACAGAAATTCACAGAATGTTTATTTTTCATAAAAACCAAAATAAACTCGTATTCATCTTCGCACGTGGCTCTGATACCACTGTTGGTTGTTTTGGGGCGCGGAAACCCCGAAACTCCCTAGCCAACGGATCCGTGCAAAGAAAATTTTTTCGAAAAACTACAAGTACGAGTTTACCTAGATCTACATGGAGAAAATCTTATACCTTCGATGCGTGCCCTTCGCGAGTCCCGCTTGTCCAAGGAGATGTCGGATCTCTAGTTGTCAAAGTAGACAACTCTCTAGAAGTATCCACACGAACAAGATGTGTTCTCTAACACACAAGGATGGAGAAGAGAACACCACAAGTGTGCTAGAACTTCTTGATGCTCTCGGATGGGATTGGAAGAAGAAGAAAAGAAAAGAAGAGAAGACACTCCTCTAAAATCTCTATGTGACTTTCACTAACCTTTCTTCTTGGATTAGATTCACTCTCCATTCCTCTCCCTTGCTTGAAACCCACGACCAAGAGAAGAGAAGGAGCAAGAAGAGAGCTTAGGAGGAGGAAGATGACTTGAATGAGAGTTACTCACCAAAAGAAAACTTCTATTTTTCCATCAAGTGGTGTAACCCCCTTCACATTAATCACAATTAATGTGGAGGCCATTAAAGAGAATAGTTGTAACCTACATGAGGTGGCACATGTGATGATGTGGCACATCATCATTAGTTCTCCTAATGCCAAGTCACAAATGATGTGGCATAAAGTCAAGTCAAACTTGACTCTTCCTCTTCCTCTCAAGTCAAGTCAAACTTGACTTAATCTCTCTCATGGTTGATCTAATCCAACCATTTAATTCAAGTCAATTTAATATAATGAATCTAATTCATTTAATTAAATTGATTCAATGAGTCATAATCTAAATTAGACCCATTGAACACATGAATCAACTTGAGTCCAACTCAATTAGCCCAATTATGATTACTCTTAATCCAATTTGATTCATCACATGAATCTAATCCTCTTGGTTCATCATATAAACCTAATCTCCATCCACTTGTTCTTTTTGTGTGACCCAATAGGTTCTTGTAACGTTGGCAATTCCCCTAAACTCATTTAGAAGCATAAGTAATGAGCGGTATCTAACAATACATCATTACTACCCAAGTTACAAGAATGTTGAGATCCAACATCACCTTGTGACTATCAATTGTGGCTCTTCACAATATATGACAAGTGTCCTTCTATCCTAGACATCTAGATTGATCAATATGAGGCATAGACCGTGTCATCCTCTAATTAATCTAAATCTTGAACTCCAAGTAGACTCACTAAATCAAATGAGCTCAATATCCTATATTGACTCATTTGGGCATGGCCATGCACTTCGTGGTCTCACTCTATCAACAATATCGATGTATCTCCCGTCATATAGGAGGGATAGATCCCATCTACATCACTCACATCCCTCCGCATAATTTGTTACATACCCAGTAATCGCCTTTATAATCCACCCAATTACAAGTGACGTTTGACGAAACCAAAGTACATAACTCCTTATGTAGGGAACCATGGTGACTTCAGTTCTAAGGACTAGTAGTCATACTAATAGCCACATGAGAAAGTATATGACACTCATATAACGATCCATGATACTTTCTCATGGCGGGTAATTCAGTATACATTCTCCAATGCATACCCATGTGTCAACTTGATATATCCATATCCATGACTTGTGAGATCAAGTCATCGAGTTGACCTACATGATAGTCTTATTGCATTAACATTGTCCCTGAATGTTAATACTCGACTAGGAATGATTAAGTGTAGTGTTCTCTATATCATCTCACTATCGGTTCAACTAACCGATTGATATATGTGAGAACCTTCAACTCAAGGACACTATTATACTTAGTTTATTTGGCACCAATACAAGTAAGTATAATAACCAAAATAAAATGCCTTTATTTATATAAGAATATGATACAATGAGTCTATAATACAATCATCAAATGATTGGCTCTAGGGCTCTAACTAACAGTCCTGACGTCTCGTATTCTTTGAGCATGACGATCAGATACCAGTCAGATCCAGGTGAAAGTCACTAGATAGCGGTCAAAAATATTCGTAAGTACTTGAGAAGAACTAAAGAATATTTCTTGATATATGGAGGCGATGACGAGCTAGCTGTAAAGGGTTACAGTGATGCCAGCTTCCAGTCCGATCAGGATGATTATCGATCGCAGTCAGGGTTCCTGTTTTGCATTAATGGTGGTGCTGTGAGCTGGAAGAGTTCGAAGCAGGACACAGTTACTGATTCTATGATAGAGGCCGAGTACATTGCTGCATCAGAGGCAGCAAAGGAGGCAGTTTGGATCCACAAGTTCATCACTGAACTTGGGGTGGTTCCTAGTATCGCTAACCCTATTGAGCTCTATTATGACAACAATGGAGCTATAGCACAGGCTAAGGAACCTCGCTCACACCAGCGGACCAAACACATACTACGACGCTTCCATCTCATTCGAGAGATTATCGAGAGAGGAGATGTGTAGATTTGCAGAGTACCTACAGAGGCTAACATCGCAGATCCCTTGACCAAGGCTTTGGCATAGAGGAAGAATGATGGTCACACTAGGTCATTGGGGCTTAGAGCCTACACTGATTGGCACTAGTGCTAGTTGGAGATTATTAGTTAGAGCCCTAGAGCCAATCATTTGATGAATGTATTATGGACTTGTTGTATCATATTCTTATATAAATAAAGGCATTTGTTTTTGGGTTATTATACTTACTTGTATTATCCCTCTTGTGTTGGTATTTAAATTCGATACAAAGAAAACAAAACTAATTACGCAGCGGAATTAAAGAACTAGTTGTACCTTTCCTTTGTAGCTAAAGATCTCTTGATCTTCTGCCGTATTCCTCTCCTCTTCTTGGACGTTGTGTGGGCGACGATCTACCAAGACAACAACCATCCTTCCTCTCGTTTCTCTAAACCGCCGACCATAAAAGGAGGCTCTAAGATGGGGCACCTTCTAATCTTCTTCCTTCTCTTCTTCAAGCTGCCGCCCACCAAGGAGTATAAGGTGTAACGCCCGCCCTTCATATGTGATGGGATTACGGGAACATACATGCATATTAATCTATTTCTAAAGCAGTGGAAGTATTTATTCATATATTTTTCTTTCTTTTAAACACAAATAACTAATTATCTAAACATCTATAATCATGTGAGCATGTTTAGCATAATTTTAATTTTAAGAAGTCATGATATCAACTTTTAACATAAGCATGAATAAGTATTAAGTAATCATGCAAAACATTAACATAGGGTAGGCATAGTTCATATCAAGCATATATTAATATAAGCAGGTCTTTTTCCTTAGTCGAGCCACCACCACACACATCTCTTGCCCCTCCTGCTGCTCCCTTAGTTTATCCATCCTTTACCTTTATCTGCGGTACAATGAAAGTAAACTATAAGCACACAGGCTTAGTAAGATCCTTTCCTACTCACAAAAAAAAACATATATCATAGCAAGATCACATAAGCATATAGCAAGGAGACATAATCATCTAAACATCATATCATGTAAAAGAGCATCATAACATATCATTGTTAGTTAGAGCCCTAGAGCCAATCATTTGATGATTGTATTATGGACTTGTTGTATCATATTCTTATATAAATAAAGACATATGTTTTTGGGTTATTATACTTACTTGTATTAGTACCAAATAAACTAAGTATAATAGCGTCATTGAGTAGAGGGTTTTTACCTATATCAATCGGTTAGTTGAACCGATAGTGAGATGATATAGGGAACACTACTCTTAATCATTCCTAGTTGAGTATTAACATTCAGGGACAATGTTAATGCAATAAGACTAGCATGTAGGTCAACTCGATGACTTGATCTCACAAGTCATGGATATAGAGATATCAAGTTGACACATGGGTATGCATTGGAGAATGTGTACTGAATGACCCGCCATGAGAAAGTATCATGGATTGTTATATGAGTGTCATATACTTTCTCATGTGACTATTAGTATGACTACTAGTCCTTAGACCTGAAGTCACCATGGTTCCCTACATAAGGAGTTATGTACTTTGGTTTCGTCAAACGTCACCCGTAACTGGGTGGACTATAAAGGCGATTACTGGGTATGTAACAAATTATGCGGAGGGATGTGAGTGATGTAGATGGGATCTATCCCTCCTATATGACGGGAGTGACATCGATATTCTTAATAGAGTCAGACCACGAAGTGCATGGCCATGCCCAATGAGTCAATATGAGATATTGAGCTCATTTGATTTAGTGAGTCTACTTAGAGTTCAAGATTTAGATTGGTCAGAGGATGACACGGTCTCTGCCTCACATTGATCAATCTAGATGTCTAGGATAGAAGGACACTTGTCATATTTTGTGAGGAGTCACAATTAGTAGTCACAAGGTGATATTGGATCTCAACATTCTTGTAACTTGGGTTGTAATGATGTGTTGCTAGATACCGCTCATTATTTATGCTCCTAAATGGGTTTAGGGGCATTGTCAACGTTACAAGAACCTATAAGGTCACACACTAAGGACAATTAGATGGAGATTAGGTTCATATGATGAACCAAGAGGATTAGATTCATGTGATGAATCAAATTGGATTAAGAGTAATCCTAATTGGGCTAATTGAGTTAGACTCAAGTTGATTCATGTGTTCAATGAGTCTAATTTAGATTATGACTCATTGAATCAATTTAATTAAATGAATTAGATTCATTATATTAAATTGGTTTGAATCAAATGGTTAGATTAGATCAACCATGAGAGAGATTTGGTCAAGTTTGACTTGACTTGAGAAGGAAGATGAAAGGTCAAGTTTGACTTGACCATTTGCCACCTCATTTGTGAGTTGGCATTAAGTGGCCAATGATGATGTGCCACATCATCATAGTTGGCACATATGTGTGCCACCTCATGGAGGTTACAAGTCCCCTCTTTAATGGCCTCCACATTTAATAAAAAGGAGTTACAACTCTAAGATGTGGGTGGCCACTTTTGTGAGGAATGAAAATTCATTTTTCATTCAAGGGCATTCGCTTCATCTTTTTCCTTGCTCTCTCTTCTTGCTCTCCCTCTCATCTCTTGGCTGAACCTTACCAAGGTGCTAGCACACCTTTGTGTTAGGTTTCTCCACCTAGTTTGTTCGTGTGGATATTTCTAGAGGATTGTCTACTTTGACAATCTTGAGATCCAGCACCTTGGACGAGCGAGATTCGCGAAGGGCGCGCATCAAGGGTAAAGGCTCTTCTCCTAGTGTAGATCTAGGCTTTAGTAAACTCGTACTCGTATTTTTGTTTTATTTTACTTCGCACGGATCCAGTGGCTTGGGGTTTCGGGGTTTTCGCGACGCGAAGAAGCGGTTTTCGCGGTCCGAAAAACCCAACAATCATATCTTCTTATATAAGAGTATCATGTCATACTTATCATATCATGAAAGAGCATCATGTCATATCATATCATAAAAGAGTATCATGTCATATCATATCATAACATATCATATCATAAAAGAGCATCATGTCATATCATATCATAAAAGTATATGTAAGATGTCTTTAAAAAACATGCGTCATGTCATATGCAAGATGTCTTTTAAAAAAAACATATCTTATAATACTTAAATATAATCTCAACATGAGGGCCTAGCTATGTACCACATAACATAAATGTGCGCAATCCCTAGGACGGGGTAGCTAGTCCCGAACCTACTAGGGAACTAGGTCCGTACTACGACCGTCGACCTAGGGGTGAACTAAGGAGCCCATCCCTTGGACACTAAGGTCCGGTACAAGCCATATAAAAAGTAAAGTAGCATGTCATATTTACTTATCATATCATGAACTTAGTCCCAACTAATAGGGAAGCAACTCTTAGGCCTTTACTTGTCATATCATAAAGAGTGCTCTTAATCCCAACTAATAGGGAAGCATCTCTTAGGCCTTTTCTTGTCATATCATAAAACATGAATACTTGAGCATATAGCCCATCATAAGAGTCATTATCATGCATGATTCATAAGCATACATAAATGAGCATAGAACATATCATAGGGAAACATAATCATGCATGGAAAACATTGACTATCATCTCCTAATTCATATCATAGCATGGGAGACACATAGTAAATCATAATTGGGTCTCTAACCCTAATTCCATGGAGTGGCTTAAACATGCAAGGTATTGTCCTAGGCTACAAGCAACATAAAAGCATATGAACCCTAAACCAACTTCATAGCACTTATCATAAAGACAAGCATAAGTATGTTTAGTTTAGGTTCTAAGCTTCCTAGGTCTTTTAATCTTGTCATGGCCGAAACTTGCCAAGCATGAATCTAGGTTACATGTAACATAAAAGCATGTGAACCCTAAACCAACTTCATATCATATACCATAAGGAACATCATGAGCATGTTTAGTTTAGGTTCTAAGCTTCTTAGGTATTTTAATCTTGTTATGGCCGAAACTTGCCAAGCATGAATCTAGGTTACAAGTAACATAAAAGCATGTGAACCCTAAACCAACTTCATATCATATACTATAAGGAACATCATAAGCATGTTTAGTTTAGGTTCTAAGCTTCCTATGTATTTTAATCTTGTTATGGCCGAATGTTTAAGGAGCATGAAACTAAGTCTAAGCAATATAAAAGCATAAGAATATCAAGATAACTTCATATCATATCATAAGGAAAACCATAAGCATGTTAGATTTGATTTTAAGCTTTCTTAGACCCTTAATCTCATCATGGCCGAAACCCTAAAGTGGGATGCATCTAGGTTCCAAGCAACACACGATCATGAAAACACTAAGTAATCTTCATACCATATTATAAGAAAAGTCATGAGCATGATAGATTAAATTTTTAAACTCTCCTAGACCTTCATTTCTATCATGGCCGAAACCCTAAAACCCTAAAGTGGCATGCATTTAGGTTCCAAGCAACATACAAGTATGAAAACACTAAGAAATATTCATACCATATCATAAAGAAAGTCATGAGCATGATAGATTAAATTTTAAACTCTCCTAGGCCTTCATTTCTATCATGGCCGAAACCTACTACACATAGATCTAGATTTCAAGCAACATAAAAAAAAACATTAGAATTCTTAACAGAACTCATATCCTAAGTTACATATCATATGGGACATCGTGAGCATGTTTAGTTAGGTCTTAAGCTTTCCTAGGTCTTTTATTCATGCCTTGGCTGAAAGTTTAAAGAATAAGAATCTAAGTTCTAAGCAACGTACAAGCACAAGAACACTAAACTACTCTCCTATCATAGGGTACATATCATAAGAAACGTAGTTAGCATGTTTAGTTTAGGTCTTAAGCTTCCTTAAGTTTTTATACTTTGGTGGCAGAAAGTTTCAAGAAGCAACCTTAGATTTTTAAGCAATCTAAACTCATGGAAAAACACATGAATTACTTGTACCACAGGTGAGGGGATACTTACATCCTCTTGCTTGGTTTTGTTTTTCTTAAAAGAAGGTACCCTTGTGAAGAGGAAGAAGAAAGTTTCTCCTTCTAGTTCTCCCTTTTTGCTTCTCTTGCTTGTAAGGAGTAGATCTTGAGGAGTCCTTCTTGTGAATTAGTTTCCTTAGGGAGAAAACCTTAGCTTGGGATTCAGAAATGGGAGAGGGGAGAATTTTAGGTCTCGGTGGAGGAGGAAAAAAGGAGAAAGAAGGAGGAGGAAGAAGAAGGAGGAAGAAGAAGCCAACCTTTCTTTCCCTTCTATTCTCTCATTCCTATTTATCCTCAATGACGAAAGATGTCCCAATTCATCCCCTTTATTCCTCTTGTAACGCCCCGCCCCTCCTGCTAAGGCGACGGGGGTTACTTGGACATACATACTTACTTAATACAGCGGAAGTCTTACTTAGATAATCTAAATATTTTTCCTTACTTTAAAATCACCATGGACATATAAAATCACATAGCATACTTGACATGAATTTTTGAATCATAATACTTAAACACATAACTAATGTCATGGAGTCATAATGTAATAACATAAACATGGCATATTGCTTATTAAACAAAAGCAGGTCTTTCCCTTTAGCCAAGCCACTACCACACACACCCTTCTAGCCCCTCCTGCTGCTCCCCTAGTACATCCATTCCTTGCCTTTATCTGTGGTACAAGAAAGTAAGCTGTGAGCACTCATGGCTCAGTAAGTTCCTTTCCTACTCACAAAAATCGCATAGCATATCAAAATCATAAGTCATAATGCATGGAAACAAATCTATCATATCAAGCAACATATCATGACATATCGTAACATAATCATCATAAAGTATCATGACATAATATAACATGATCATCAAATGTATCCTGATATTGCATAACATCATCATAAATATCATGGCATAATCATAAAGTATATGCAAGGTGAATTCCTAATCATGTATCATGAAACATATGCAACATGTCTTTTAAAAACTTATAATATACATACTTAAACATAATCTCAACATGATTAGCGCCCCGGCTTGTACCACATACATAAATACGCGCGTCCTATGTAGGTCCAAGGTAGCAAGTCTTGAACCCTACAAGGCATACATACTAGGCCCGTTTCTTAGTCCATCGACCTAGGGGCACTTAGGAGCCCATCCCTAACGAGGCTCGTTTCTTAGTCCATCGACCCCGGGGCACTTATGGAGCCCACCCTTGGTACAAGCCATACATAAAGTAAAGTAGCATGTCATACGTATCATAGTTCTTATCATTTCATGCATATCATATTTCTTAACATATCATAAAACATGCATATTTGGGCACACAGCACATGCATGGATCATAAGCATACATAATGAACATGTCATTTATCATATCATAAAGCATGCATATTTGGGCACACACCACATGCATGGATCATAAGCATACATAATGAACATGTCATTTATCATATCATAAAGCATGCATAATTTGGGCACATAGCACATCATAAGGGACATTATCATACATGGATCATAAGTATGCATAAATGAGCATATCACCTATCATAGAAAGTCATAATCATACATGAAATCATTAAATAACATCTCTTAATTCATAACATAGCATGTGAGGCACATCTAGGTCACTAAACCTATTATGGCCGAAAGTTCAATAGTAGGGACATGAACTCTAGACAACATACAAACATAATAATCTCATGATAACTTCACATCCTATCTTAATAAAGATCATAAGCATGTTAACCTAAATTTTTAAGCCCTCCTAGGTTTCAAATTCTTTCATGGCCGAAACCTTCATGAACAGCAAATAATTTGTAAACAACATGCAAACATGTAAACCCTAAACTCATATCATATCATATTTCATAAGGAACAACTTGGGCATGTTTAGTTTGGGTTCTAAGTTCCCTAAGCTTCTAACCTTATCATGGCCAAACCCTAGCAAGCCTTATTCTAGGTTACATGTAGCATGAAAGTGTTGAACCTTAAGCCAATATCCTACACATTTCATAAGGAACATCATAAGCACATTTGGTTCAAGTTCCAAACTTCCTAAGCCCATTAAACTAAGGTGGCCGAAACATGTTAAGCATGGAAACTAGGTTTCTAGTAGCATAAGAGCATGGAACTACAACCACATTTCATAGCATTCATCACAAGAAACATCATGAGCCTATCTAAGTTGGGTTCTAAGTTTCCCTAGACTTTTAGACCAATAGTGGCCGAAACATGTTAAGCATGGAAACTAGGTTTCTAGTGGCATAAAAGCATGGAAACCACAACCACTTTTCATAGCATTTATCACAAGAAACATCATATGCATATCTAAGTTGGGTTCTAAGTTTCCCTAGGCCTTTAGACCATTAGTGGCCGAAACATGTTAAGCATAGAATTGTTTTTCATGTGGCTTAAAAGCATGGAAACCCTACACAATTTTCATGGCATCATTACAAGAAACAACATGAGTAAACTTAGTTTAAAAATCTAAGCATCCTAGCCCTAAAACTTAGTGTGGCCGAAAGTTACATGTAACCAAATTTCTATGTAACAAGCAACCATAGGAACATCAAACTAGTTTCATAACATTTCATCAAGAAGGTCATGAGCATCTTAGACTAGGTTTAAACTTTCCTAGGCCTCAAATCTCAACATGGCTGAATCTTCATAAGCATGAAATAGAATTCAAAACCAACATATAATCATGGCATAACATTTTAGCTTCATATCTTGTCTTAGGAAAAATCATAGCATGCTTAGTTTTAGGTTTAAAGCTCTCCTAGGCCTTTTGTTCTTCCATGGCCGAATATTCATGAGCATAAAATGGAGTTTCAATCAACATACAAGTAAGAGAAAAAGTTAACAACAACATTATCATAGGGTACATAACACAAGAACAAGGGAGCATGTTTAGTTTGAGTCTTTAGCTTACCTAGTCCTCTTGTTCATGCTTGCCCGAGAGTCTAAGGTTCATGGATCTAAGTTCTAATTAATCATTCTAGTATGAAAACATTAGATTAACCTCCTACATAAGATACATGTCATAAGAAAAATGATAAGCATATCTAGTTTAAAATTTCTTAGACTCTTCCTTTTGTCTTGGCCGAAATTTCCATAAAGCAACCTTAGGTTTTTAAGCAATCTATCTTCATGGAAAACCATATGAGCTATTGTACCACAGGTGAGGGGAAGCTTACCTAGTGTTCACTTGTTAATCCTTAAGGAAATGGTACCCTTGGTGACGAGGAAGAAGAGAGCTTCTTCTTTTAGCACTCCTTTTGGGTTCTCTTGCTTGGAAAGGTACACCTTGAAGGCTCCTTCTTGTAATTTAGTTTTCTCTTAGGGAGAAAACCTAAGCTTGGCTTGTGGAGATGAGGGATGAGAGCTCTAGTTTCGGCAATGGTGAGGAAGAAGGAAGAAAATTAAATCCTTTTCTTTCTTTCCTTTTTATGCTAAGTGGGTGGAAGGAACAAAGATGAACTTTGCTTCCCTTTCTCCTTAATTCATGTATATACTATTTTCTAATGAGAATATGTCCTCATTCATCTCCCTTAATTCTTCTCATCCTTACTCTCTTTAATCCCAACGAAAATAGAGAAAAAAAATGAAAAGACAACTTGTCTTTTGCTTACTTCTTTTCTTAACCAAGAGGTAAACAAGAGGAAGAAAGCTACTTGATTTTCTCTTTTTCCCTCACTTAATTATATCCTCACTTTTAACTACAATTCCCATCATTTTCCATTCATATGTTATTCAATATCCTAGTGGTTATCATACATAATTTTATTTCTATCCTTTGTGAGAGGTTCAAGGTTCAAACCTTCACCTCTTCTTTTTATTTCTCTTATTTCTTTTTCTTTTGATTCTTCTTACTTTTATGCTCTAAAGCAAATAACACACATATACTTATCTTATAATTTGTGGGTGTTACACCTCTATTCCCTCACCCTCATTCATTCTCAAGAAAAAAGAAAGAAGAAGGAAGAAAAAGGCAACTTGTCTTTTGTCTCTCGCTTGTTTCTTCTCTTAACCAAGAGAAAGAGGAGGAAAGTTACTTGACATTTTCTTGCTTCCTTACTTAATCATACTCTTTCTTTTAACTACAATTTCCATTCTTTGCTAATCATATATCATTCATGACTCTATTGGTTATCATACACCAATTTAGCTTTATCTATTATGAGGGGTTCAAGGTTCAAGCCTTAACTTCTCTCTCTTTTTATTTCTTTTTGGTTCTATTTCCCTTTTTCTTTTATTCTAAAAGAGAATACCCATATGTGTAGCTAAAAATATTTCGCGGGTGTTACATAAGGAAGAGCCGCCAGCCCCTAGCAAGGAAGGGGCGTCAACCCTAGCAAGGAGAGATGAGGGGGGCGCCGACCCTTAGGAAGGTGGAGGAGGCTTGTGGGAATTATGTGTCACTGGAAGAGGGCTGCCGGCCATAAGGAGGGAAGAGGATTGTGGAAAATTACGAAAATTAGATTTTAGGGGGCACCACCTACTCCTTTTATAACCTTTGCCGTCGGTTACAAAGAAAGGAAAATAACAGAATTCTATTAAGAAAAAATCTCTCTTTCTATAATGGAGAAAACTAAACCAAGTTATGGATGGGTGGATGTGAGACTTTATATAGAGGCTATAACAGGGACCTAGTGGAGGAATTGATTTAAGCCTCTTGATGGGTTTGGGCTTCTTGTGTTCAGCCTGAACACCCAACCCAAGTCCATCAATAATAACTCATACCACTAAAGGATTATTATTGAACTACCGCATCAATCCCATATTACAATATGGGATCCTTCTTATCATGAGTGCCTTAAACTCCCTGTGTTTAAGATATCGTATGCTCGTTAATTAATTGAGTTATTGACAACCATATTAATTAACATCTGATTCCAAGAGTAGTACCGCTCAACTTTATTATCATGCCGGACTAAGTCCACCTGCAGTGTTTACATGATAATCCTTATGAGCTTCTCAAGGGGACATCATCATGCTAAATAATTAGAACACAGTTTCCTTCTATAATTAATAACACACCATATAAATAATACTATTTTTCCAACTCATCGGTCCTATTGATTTAATGAATAAATCTCACCCATTGATAAGTTAAAGAAATAAATACTAAGTATATGTGCTTATTATTATATAGGGATTAAGAGGACGCATATCCATAATAACAGAGGTTCTATTCTTTTATATAGTCAGTACAAATCGAACAACCTCAAACGGTCCTGCTCAATACACACATAGTATTCTAGTGTAATTTTATAGCCAAGAAAGACTAATACCAAATTACACTACAACAATTCCAATGGTTTGTCCCAATCCCTCTTGGTTGTGAGCTACTATTTATAATTTATAAGGAACCGATAACATGATCTTCTGTGTGGTACCACACACCATATTATCTACAATATAAATTAAATGAACAACTACATTGACATATATATAAATATAAAATGCAGACATTTGACAAAAGTGATTCTCATTTCAAAATATTTCAAACAAATGTTCATACAAAAGCTAGGCTTATAGTATACATCCCAACACTCACTCTGCTTGTGGTCAGCCAGTGATTATACCTCTCTTATCTTTTTGGGACTTAAACTCCTCCTTTACTTGCTTGACTCATCTAACATAACCCGTATCACTAGCCTCCCCTTCAAGTCTTGTCGAAGGAGGTGTAACCAACTGACTAGACCAATGTCTATTTCTATCCTTTTTACTATTTACTGTAGTAGTCTCGTGATACCTTATACAGTGATCCCGTGACACTCTCTACAGTGATCTCGTGACCCCTTCATCAAGTTAAATAGGTGTGTGATCCAACCTTCTACAACATCAAGTTTTGCTCTTTCTTATTTTACTTCTTCTCTAAAGATTTTATTGGAAGTTATGGCTTAAGATCTTCCCCCTAGGATCAACTATTATCTGAGAAGGAGAAGTCCTTAGCCAAGGTCATACAAGCAGTTACACTGAAGAGAACTAAAGGTACGTTTATTAGAGGCTCAATCCCAAGTCCAGTTAGAAGTGGCTTTGAGGAACAAAGCCTATTCAAAATTGAAGTAGAAAACTGAGGAGTTGGATGATTTAAAAGCCTAGCACGCTTCATAGATAACCATCTTGACCAGGAAAATTCATGTAGATGGTTTACTGATATCACGACAACAACAAGATTTAGACCAGCAGAATGCTAGGGTGGATCTTCTGCAAGCTGAGTTGGATTAGATTAGGCTAGAGATGACCTCTCAGTCACATGTTTCTAGAGGTAAATCGTACAAGCGCCAGAGGACTCGACGAGCCTCCCCCTTTTGTCTGGGATGTCACTCTAGTACCCACCCACAACTAGGATGGGAAGAATAATTGGGAGGTTCCAAATAAGAGTTTAAATTCTGTTGGATTATAGATTTTCCTATTGGTAATAATACCGGATAAAATTTGTTTTCATCCCTTAGAACGTGATAATGAGTTGGCAAAATTAATAGGGGTTTACTATATTTATTTATGGAAGTTTAAGAGTTCCAATTGTAACATTGCTTAATGTAAGTGCTATATTTGATTATGTTGTGTTTATTGTGATTAACCATGTGAAAATCAATCAAGTAAAGGGTACTACGTGTATGTTTGACCGAATATGAGTCCGGTCAGGCTTACTTGTTCGATCGGGGTTATAATAAATTAGGACCTTTTTTCTTACTTACGAGTTTTACTTATTCGTTTATATTTTAAGATTCACATGATTTTTCAAAGTGGTCTTATTGGTTGATCCTTCAATGGAAAGAGGATGTTCGAAGATATGGCAGCTCTGTTTGTGATTCGATGTGTTCTGTCTATCATAAATGTCCCTTTCTGGGCGAGCTCCACATACTCCTCTTTCTCTCTTTTCCAAGCAATCCCCGATATGTTTTTAGTTCCTATCTTATCACACATTCTCCTTGGTGAATCAACAGCTCTTCTCTATCAACCTACTTTATTTGTACAGTGATCCTTAGATCATCCTAAAACCCTAAGTCTTTCTTAACCTTTCATTGTTCATCTTCTTCCGACTATTCCTTGGTGACATTCTTTCCTGTCCTTTCTCCATGACTCGTACTCTCCCATCTTCTCCGATCTTCCTCTCCTCTAGGATTCAGTAAGTTGCTTATTCTTTTAGGTGTTTTGATTTCTCAACATGGCTAAAGAATCTTTACTTCCTTGGTATGCTCAAGTCTGTTCTTCTTTCACCTCCGCCGACCAAACTTCTATCCTCTCTTGTTATAAAATCCCTGAAGGATATCACATTAGGGTTCCGCCTCCTGATGCTCACCCTTATCTTCCTCCAGATGATTGCATCACTATTTTTAATGACCAACTAACCACGGGCTTACACTTTCCTATTCCAACGTTTTTGTAGATATTAGTCAGTATTTTGGAATTCCTTTCCAGCAATTTATCCCCAATGCTTTCAAATACCTATGTGGAGTGTACATGATGTTCCACCTTTTTGATATACCTCCTACTCCTCAAAACTTTTTTATGTTTTCTTATCCCAAGAAATCGAAACCAGGGGTTTTCCTCTTTTAATGTCGTTCGAAAATGGTATTCTTTGAAGAAATGCCCTCTTCTATCAAGGGTTGGAAATCCTGTTTTTTCTTTGTCAGATTTCCTGATCCTATTGGGTGGTCTACTAAATGAAAATCTTCTCTTCCTCCCCTTCCTGATGTAAGAGAACTTCACTAATAGCCTCTCTTCTCTGAATACTCTATGAAATTATTAGGTCATCATTTTTATATTCATCGATGGATACATAATGACCTATTATAGCTTTTTGGTTTAAGCCCCGTTTAAAAGAGCCTACAATACTCTTTTGGTAAGTTTCAAAATTCTTAGCTATCCTTCCTTTACTAACTAAAATGCTCTCTTGTTTATTGTAGTGGATGCTCTGTACAGAGCTTTGGTTGATAACGCAATCCGTCTGGATGACGAGAATGTGTCGGCTAAAGAGCAAGAGCTTAGAGCAGAACTTAATGTTGCTGCTCCGGCATCTGATACTCTTCTACCTGAGTCCTCCGATCCGCCAACTCTGGTTCATAGTTCTTCAACTACTCTTGAGGAAGCATCCACCAGCATACCTCCAGAAGACGCTCCTCAAGAGACACAGGAACAAGAACCTAAGGCTGTTCCTACCAAGAAACGCCCCGGGCGTCGCTTGACACTAGCACCTTATCCCAAAAAACAGGCTATTGCCACCCCCGAGGAGACATCGGCAAAGGATATCCCCCCTTTCTTCTCCGGAGCCTACTCTCTCTTTTCTATATCCTGCTCTTGCTTCCTCCACTTCTCAATCACTAGAAACCCCTTCGCTTCCAAGCATCAGCCCTGATCCTGCTTTTGTGATGAATCTTCTTGAGTCTACTTTTCCACCACTTTCAGTAACTCAGGGTTCTACTATTCTTATTTTTTCGCCTCCCTCTCTTCACAGTTCCTTATCATCCTCTTCCACATCTATCCCTACCTTCCCAATATTTTTGGGAGGTTCTTTAATGATAGCCTGGTGAGAGGCTTGTAAGGAAATTGAGAAACTCACTCCTACTGAATGGGCTGGTCAAGCTTCTTTTGAGGAAACTAAGGTAACCTACTCTTCCCACCTTTGCTTTCATTAATGCAATCTAATGATAATCTTTGGACATCGGTGGATCACCAATATGAATATGCATCGACACATGTATGAACTAACCCAAGAAGTAGCCAAGCTCAGGTTACAAACTCCTGAGACCTCCTCCTCTCAAGCTTCTAAGGAATTGTCTCGCCAGCTACGAGAAACTCGTGAGCTTCTTGAGGCAAAACTTCTAAATTCAATAAAGTGGAAGGCCTCTGCCATAAATTTTGAAGATAAAGCCAAGTCAGAGACCCTTAGTGAACACCTATACTACCGAGAATGCTCAATTGTTATCCCAACTACAGGCGTTGAAGGTGGAATTAGCTGTGAAAGATATTGCTATAGAATCTAAGAATTTTGAATTAAATTATTTAATTTTGTCCTTAGACTCGATTAAAGTAGAGCTAGCTTCCAAGGAGCTCAAGTCAAAAGCCTCCCAAGATGCCTTAGTAGCCTATCAGGCAGGGGAAGTTGAGCAATTTGAAAAGAAGACCAGGACCCTTTTAGAATCTGCTGAGTTTAATGCCCCTATTACTACCTGTATTGCCAAGGCTTATATTCATGGGGCTGAGGGAGGTTTAAGGCAACTGAAAAAGAAAGGACTGCTAGTTTCTTATCCTCCTGCTAACTTCTTGGACCATCGCGAACTACTGGCCACCATACCCCCCCCCCCCATCTATTTCCTAACTTGCTCTCGGTCTGTGTTTTTACACTATCAATCCTAAGTGTTAATCAAGGATTTCCCTTTGTTGTTGCATATGTTTAGTGAATATGTAGCAATTTATATAGCGCTCAGAAATGTTTTGTCACCTTATTGCTTATTTATTTAATAGCTTTGCCCCGTTTTTTATAACTATACAAAATTACTGAGCTTAATGCTACCTCCATTTAATATTCAGTTGGTTATGGGTGACCATTTAAGTTTAATTATATGCTTCAACACTGTTCATTACCCGGTCGATTCTTGATGATCAATCGGACTTATTCATATGTTTACATCAAAATTCAACTCCTAATCGATCATTAATGAATGATTGGGTTTGTGTCGTGGTTTCCTTTGAGTTTCATACCCGACCGGACTTTTGATGATCGCCTGAGTTCCTTGTCTATTTTCATTTTTAATACTCGGTCCGTCGTTAGTGACTGACCAAGTTTATGTACATATATGTTTAAATTAACCCTAACTCTTGATTAATTAGTGTTACTTACCAGAGCAAGGAATCCTTCTTGAGTTCCCTTAACTTTTTACGCTTACCCTTAGAAATGATTTTGACATCTTGGGAATACAACTTTTCATATTATCTACCGTACTATTTTCTTATTAGTAACATGCCTTCCTATGACGTCTGGTGTGTACCTGTCTTACTGCATACGCCTTTTTACTATTCCATCCAATGGTTCTCCTTTAATCTTGCTTTTTTCATACTCTCAATCCAACATTTCTACTTGAACTAGTCTTTTCGATGCCCTACCCTGACTTCTAAAGGGAAAATAGAAAAAATCCCTAATCACATCATCTTCCTCCTCGCATCTGTGTTTTGCTTGTTCTCTGTTCTCCGTTACCTATTTTCATTTCTCTTTATCTTTTTTTATTGACAATGTCAACCTCTTATGAATGGTATTTCCAATGTGTTTCTGAGTTTTCCAAATCAGAAGCCTATGAGCTTCGGTGGAATTACAACTTCCCTTCATATGCGGTCACTCCTAAGCGTAAGGATCGTCCCCATCTTCCTCCTCCTACAAGCATGGCGATCTTTTGGGAATAGGTCCTGTGTGGTTTTAGGTTTCCCATTAACCATTTCTTTACTGATGTTAGTATATATTTTGAACTTCCCCTAAATCAACTCATTCCTTAGTCATTTTTTATCATGGTTGGTTTTGTTATTATTTCCCTTTTACTTGACTTTCCGTTGTTGGCTCGACTCTTTCACCATTTCTTCATTCCCCGCTGAGTGGAAGAGGGTGTTTTAAATTTTAATCTTGCCCTAAAATTCCCCTATTCTATAGAATTCCTCCTCAAGGTGAATGGCGGGATAAATTTTTCTTTATGCGTCTCCCCTCTCGACCTCCGTATCCTATAGCTTAGCGTCTAGAGTTTCCCCTATTCCTACATTAGGCAATGTTTCGAAAGACCCTACTCTCCGTTATGTGTTTGGGAAATTGAAGGGCGCAAAGTTTAATTTACCTGCCTTAATTGCCGAAGGCTTATTATTTATTTTTGGTCTTAGCACAACAGAAGCCGCCTTGGATGTTCCCTTTGGTAAGATTATCTTTTTTACTCATGTTTGGAACTTGTTTTTTGTGTTATGGTTAACTCAAATCCTTCTTTTCTCTCCAGCTGATGCTATTCTTCCTACGCTCATGTACAAGAATACTCTCTTGTCGAGGGCAGCTTTAACTAGACTGGGTGAGAAACTATTGAGAGATCATCCTCTCCCTTCTACTCTTGGTTTACTATCCCCTTCTGAGCAACTTCAGGAGTCCTCCCATTCCTCAGAGTCAGAGGGTCCTTTTATAGTGAAATGTCGGCCACCTTGCACCTCCGATCCTTGTCCTATCTTGAATACCATAGCCACTTTTGAACAAATTCCCATTGTTCCTGCTAAAATCTCATATTCTAAAGGTAAAGAACTTTCTCCTCCTACACATGTTTGTTCTAATTTTGCATTACTTATGATGAGACTAGGACTCCTCATTCCTACCTTTCCTGTTATTCCCCCAGATGTTCCTTTATCAGAGGAGGCACCTATCTCTCCTGTGGTTATATTGCCCCTTCTCCCAGCTCTACCTTCCTCTTCCACTAGACCTCGTGCTAAGAGAACTCCTTGCAGGAGATCAGCTACTTCTGGATCTACTGCAGCACCCCTCAAGCAAGATCCTCCATTAGCTAGCATCCCATCTCTCGACCCTTCTTCACCAGCTTTTGCACCTAGTCCTTCTTCTTCCTCACCACTTACAAGTTCTCCTCGTCCTCCTATTTTGTTTCAACAAGGTCATAATTTACCATCTCTACTAGGCCAAGCTCCTGCCTCTGCCCCATGTGGCTTATTACAACTAAAAGGGACATTAGCCGAGTCTTGGTTGCAATCTCAGGAGCTCCTGAGGAGAAGCACCTACATTGAGCGCGCTGACGACCATACTCGTCAAGCTACTGCAGTAAGTTTTTAAATTTAACTTCCTTGTTTGATACTTACAAAATGCAATCTTACTACCATTTCCCCTAGCTATATGCTTCGAGTCTAAACTTGGGCAAGGTGGTTGTGGATCTGGAGGACCAATCAAGTCTCAAAGAACAAGGTAGAAGAATTACAAGCTGCATCCAACCTCAATAATGAACTTCTCGAGCTACGGGATAGGGTGAAATCACAGGATGAGTTCATTGCCAATTTAGAGAAGACTCTACAAGACACCAACCAGATGTTACAATCTAAAGAGGACGAAAGAAGGAACTTAGAACTACAGCTAAAGGGGCTTAATTCCACACTTAGTGTGGAAAGGGCTTAAAAGATAAAGCCCTCTCAGAGGTTACTCACAGAACTTCTTTACTGAACCATCCAGAACAGTCACATGGTTCAGACTCTTATGATTTAGCTCTAGAGTAGGCTTCCAAGGACTATGCCTTACTCCAGCAACAAGAAACATTAGAGCACAAGATCTACAAATGAGCTCGCTCCTAAAAGAACTAGAGGATATTAAGGCGGAGAAGACAGTTCTACAAGAGGAAAGAGATAACCTGCAATCTGAATTGCAAGCATTCAAAGCATCTGAGGAAGAGCGATGACACACCAGGTGTAAGGCTTATTTAAAGTCTCCTAAATTTGGTGGGGAGTATGCTAGATGAATTGTAGGATCTCTCAATCACTTAGTAAAAGGGGTGATACAAAAACTGAGAGAAGGGAATTGTCTATCTGAAGTTCTTTCTCCCTCGTTCATAGATCGTCGGAGGCTTAACCGAGAACTCCCCCAAGACCTTTTGAAAGAGTTCGAGTAAACTTGGGGTTTTACATTGGCATTCAATAACAATTTATAATCGATGTGTGCCATTTACTATTTAAAAAATGTTACTGAGAGTTCATACTTACTTGTCCTTTCTTGCGTGATTTGTTTTTCTTCGGAACCAACCAAGCATTTATGTGAACGACCATTTCCAATATGTTGACCATATGAAAGAATTATAATCGAAGGGAGTAAATTTTCCATTCATCTTCTGAATAAGTCGTAATGATAAATAAACTAGTTTCTTGATGCTCTTGAGGTTCATATGATAGATTAAGCATCTCACCCAAGCATGAGGTATTCCTGGCGTCGATCGGATTTATATGCTTGAGCAAAATTGGATGTACTTTCGGGCTTTCCCGATTGTATAGAAAATCGGTCGGATTTGCTCGCCCGAGCAAAATTGAATATGTGCTATATAGACGTTCCTTCGGGCTTTCCCGACTATATAGAAAATCGGTCAGATTTGCTCGCCCAAGCAAAATTAAATATGTTCTATATAGATGTTCCTTCGGGCTTTCCCGACTGCATAGAAAATCGGTTGGATTTGCTCGCCCGAGTGAAATTGAATATGTGTTGTATAGATGTTCCTTTGGGCTTTCCCGACTACATAGAAAACTTGTCGAATTTGCTCGCTCGAACAAAATTAAATATGTGTTGTATAGATGTTCCTTCGGACTTTACCGACGACATAGAAGACCGGTCGGATTTGCTCACCTGAGCAAAATTAAATATTTGCTATATAGACGTTCCTTCGGGCTTTCTCGACTGTATAAAAAATCGATTAGATTTGCTCACCCGAGCAAAATTAAATATATGCTGTATAGACGTTCCTTCGAGTTTTCCCAACTATATAGAAAATCGGTCGGATTTGCTCGCTCGAGCGAAATTAAATATATGTTGTATAGGCGTTCCTTCGGGCTTTCCCGACTGTATAGAAAATCAGTTGGATTTGCTCACCCAAGCGAAAGTATATGCTTAAATACTGTTAATGTTCATACTCATAATTGATCTTAGAGGAGGTTTAGAGTCTTCAGTTTCCTTTAAGAAAGTCAGGCCGATCACTCCTTAGGGTCCCCGATCGACAGTTATGGAGGTTTAAATCTCCGGTTTCCCCTAAGGAAGCTAAATCGGTTACTCCTTAGGGTCCCCGATCGATTGTTATGAAGGTTTAAAGTCTCTGGTTCCCCCTAAGGAAGCCAAGCCGATCACACTTTAGGGTCACCAATCGACTATTATGAAGGTTTAAAGTCTTTGGTTCCCCCTAAGAAAGCCAAAGTGGTCACTCCTTAGAGTCTCCGATCTACTGTTATGAAGGTTTAAAGTTTCTAGTTCCCCCTAAGGAAGCTAAGCCGGTCACTCCTTAAGGTCCCCGATCGACTATTATGAATGTTTAAAGTTTCCAGTTCCCCCTAAGGAAGCCAGAATGGTCACTCTTTATAGTCCCCGATCGACTGTTATGAAGGTTTAAAGTCTCCGGTTCCCCCTAATGAAGTCAAATCTGTTGGGTTTTTCGGGCCGCGAAAACCGCATTTTCGCGTCGCGGAAACCCTGAATCACCCATACCACTGGATCTCGTGCGAAGGATAGATTTAAAAAATTTACATGTACGAGTTTCTACTTAGATCTACATGTAGAAAAGATTATACCTTTGAAGCGCGCCCTTCGCGAATCCTACTCGTCCAAGTTGCCGGATCTCTAGACCGTCAAGCGTACGGTCCTCTAGAAGTATCCACACGAACAATCCTTGATGGAGAAGACCAAACAAAGGTGTGCTAGCACCTTGTCTTGTTCGGCCAAGAGTGGAGGAGAGGGAGAAGAAAGAGCTCCAAGAGGAAGAAGATGTGAATGCACTTGAATGAGAAAAATGAATTCTCTTCCCATTCAAAAGTGGCCGGCCACTTCCCAAGTGTAACCCCCAAATTTTGCATTAAGTGCAATTAATGTGAAGCTATTAAAGAGAATGGCTTTGTAACTTCCATGAGGTGGCACCTCATGATGATGTGGAGTAACATCATTAGTCCACATCAATGCCAACTCACGAATGAGGTGGCATAAAGTAAAGTCAAACTTGACTTTTATCTTCCTCTCAAGTCAAGTCAAACTTGACCAAATCTCTTCCATGGTTGATCTAATATAACCATTTGATTCAAGCCAACTTAATATAATGAATCTAATTCATTAAATTAAGTTGATCTAATGAGTCATAATCTAAATTAGACTCATTGAATACATGAATCAACTTGAGTCTAACTCAAGTTAGCCCAATCAGGATTACTCTTAATCCAATTTGATTCATCAAATGATTCTAATCCTCTTGGTTCATCATATGAACCTAATCTCCATCTAATTGTCCTTAGTGTGTGACCCTATAGGTTCTTGTAACGTTGGCAATGACCCTAAACCCATTTAGGAGCATAAGTAATGAGCGGTATCTAGCAACACATCATTACTACCCAAGTTACAAGAATGTTGACATCCAACATCACCTTGTGACTACTAATTGTGACTCCTCACAATATATGACAAATGTCCTTCTATCCTAGATATCTAGATTGATCAATATGAGGCATAGACCATGTCATCCTCTAATCAATTTAAATCTTGAACTCCAAGTAGACTCACTAAATCAAATGAGCTCAATATCTCATATTGACTCATTTGGGCATGGCCATGCACTTCGTGGTCTCACTCTATCAAGAATATCATTGTCTCTCCCGTCATATAGGAGGGATAGATCTCATCTACATCACTCACATCCCTCCACATAATTTGTTACATACCCAGTAATCAGCTTTATAGTCCACCCAGTTACGAGTGACGTTTGATGAAACCAAAGTACATAACTCCTTATATAGGGAACCATGGTGACTTCAGGTCTAAGGACTAGTAGTCATACTAATAGCCACATGAGAAAGTATATGACACTCATATAATGATCCATGATACTTTCTCATGGCGGGTCGTTCAGTATACATTCTCCAATGCATACCAATGTGTCAACTTGATATCTCTATATCCATGACTTGTGAGATCAAGTCATCGAGTTGACCTACATGCTAGTCTTATTACATTAACATTGTCCCTGAATGTTAATACTCGACTAGGAATGATTAAGAGTAGTGTTCCCTATATCATCTCACTATCGGTTCAACTAACCGATTGATATAGGTGAGAACCATCTACTCAAGGACGTTATTATACTTAGTTTATTTGGCACCAATACAAGTAAGTATAGTAACCAAAAACCAAATGCCTTTATTTTTATATAGAATATGATACAACAAGTTCAAAATACAATCATCAAATGATTGGCTTTAGGGCTCTAGCTAACAATCTCCCACTAGCACTAGTGCTAATCAATGTAGGCTCTAAGCCCAAATGACCTAGTGTGACCATCATGCTTCCTCTGTGCCAAAGCCTTGGTCAAGGGATCTGCGATGTCAGCCTCCGTTGGTACTCTGCAAATCTTCACATCTCCTCTCTCGATGATCTCTCGAATGAGATGGAAGCGCAGTAGTATGTGTTTGGTCCGCTGGTGTGAGCGAGGTTCCTTCGCTTGTGCTATAGCTCCATTGTTGTCACAATAGAGCTCAATAGGGTCAGCAATGCTAGGAACCACCCCAAGTTCAGTGATGAACTTGCGAATCCAAACTGCCTCCTTTGTTGCCTCTGATGCAGCAATATACTCGACCTCTGTCGTAGAATCAGCTATTGTGTCCTGCTTCGAACTCTTCCAGCTCACAGCACCACCATTAATGCAAAACACGAATCCTGACTGCGATCTATAGTCATCCTGGTCGGTCTGGAAGCTAGCATCAATGTAACCCTTTACAGCTAGCTCATCATTGCCTCCATATATCAAGAAATATTCTTTAGTCCTTCTTAAGTGCTTAAGAATATTCTTGACCGCTATCCAGTGACTTTCACCTGGATCTAACTGGTATCTGCTCGTCATGCTCAAAGCATACGAGACATCAGGTCGAGTACATAGCATGTCGTACATGATCGATCCTATGGCTGAGGCATAAGGGATCTGACCCATGCGGTCTCTCTCCTCTCTAGAAAAGGGACCTTGAGTCTTCGAAAGACTCAAGCCATGTGACATCGGTAGAAATCCCTTCTTGGAGTTCTGCATGGCAAACCGAACGAGTACCTTGTCAATATAAGTACTCTAACTTAGGCCAAGCAATCTCTTAAATCTATCTCTGTAGATCTGTATCCCTAGAATGTGGGATGCCTCACCTAAGTCCTTCATTGAGAAGCAACTCCCTAGCCAGGTCTTGACAGACTGAAGCATAGGGATGTCCTTCCCAATGAGCAGTATGTCATCCACATATAATATGAGGAAGACAATTATGTCCCCTACAACCTTCTTGTAGACACAAGGTTCATCTTCGTTCTTGATGAAACCAAACTGTTTGATTGCATTATCAAATCAAAGATTCCAGCTCCGAGAAGCTTGCTTTAGTCCATAAATGGACCTATGCAGCTTGCATACTCTGCTAGTATGCTTTAGATCTACAAAACCCTCAGGTTGTGTCATGTACACATACTCGAGTAGGTTTCCATTCAGAAACGCGGTTTTGACGTCCATCTGCCAGATCTCGTAATCGTGGTAAGCTGCAATAGCAAGCATGATCCGAATGGACTTAAACATCGCTACTAGAGAAAAGGTTTCATCATAGTCAATACCATGAATTTGCTTGAAACCTTTAGCTACCAAGCGACCCTTATAGATAAGTCCATCCATGTGGGTCTTTCTCTTAAAGACCCACTTGCACCCAATGGGTTTTACCCCTTCAGGTCGATCAACCAAAGTCCATACTTGGTTGGTGTACATGGATTTCATCTCGGATCTCATGGCCTCTAGCCATTTCTCAGAATCTGGTCTCATCACAGCTTCCTGATAGGTGGTAGACTCATCCTCTATGAGCACAACGTCATCTTGGTCAGACAAGAGAAATGAGTATCTCTCAGGCTGACGACGTACCCTATCAGACCTGCGAAGAGGTATGTCTACTTGAACTAGTTGTTGTTCCTCAACTCCTTGTGGAACAACATCATCCACAACAATTTGTGGTTCCAATTCAATTTCCATCGAGGCTTCAGTGCTATTGTTCGTATCTTGAACTTCTTCAAGATCGAACGTGCTCCCACTAGTCTTTCTAGAAACAAAGTCCCTTTCTAGAAAGACCCCAATCTTTGCCACAACTACCTTGTGCTGACTGGGAATGTAGAAGTAATATCCCTTAGTTTCCTTGGGATATCCAATAAAATAGCACTTGTCGGATTTGGGTCCTAACTTGTCTGAGACTTGACATCGAATGTAAGCCTCACAACCCCAAATCCTCATGAAAGACACCTGGGCATCTCTTCCAGTCCATATCCTATATGGTGTCTTTATCACGGCCTTGGATTGAACTCGGTTAAGTATAAAAGCTGCCGTGTCTAGAGCATAGCCCCAAAGGTATGTCGGAAGATCTGTGTGACTCATCATAGATCGTACCATATCTAATAGGGTACGATTCCTCCTTTCGGATACACCATTCCACTGTGGTGTTCCTGGAGGAGTGAGTTAGGATAGAATCCCACACTCAGCTAGATAGCCACGAAACTCATGGCTAAGGTATTCTCCACTTCGATCTGATCGAAGTATCTTAATACTCTTGCCAAGCTGGTTCTGTACTTCATTCTTGAATTCTTTGAAATTTTCAAAGGATTCAGACTTATGTGTCATCAAGTACGCATAACCATATCAACTGAAGTCATCAGTAAATGTGATGAAGTATCTATAACAGCCTCTAGCAGCGACATTGAAAGGGCCACATACATCACTATGTATGAGTCCTAACAAATCAGTCGCTCTTTCGCTGTGCCCACTAAAGGGAGTATTGGTCATCTTGCCTCATAGGCATGACTCGCATATCTCATATAATTCAAAGTCAAATGAGTCCAGCAAACCATCCTTATGGAGCTGGGATAAGCGCTTGTCATTTATATGACCTAAGCGACAGTGCCAGAGATAGGTTTGGTTCAGGTCATTTGACTTGAACCTCTTGGTATTTATGTTATAGAGAGGGCTCTCAAGGTCTAGAATATAGAGTCTGTTTATCAGAGGTGCACTACAATAGAACATATCGTTTAAATAGACGGAACAATATTTGTTCTTTATTGTAAACGAGAAACCTTTCTTGTCCAAACAAGAAACTGATATAATGTTCTTAGTTAATGCAGGCACATAACAACAATCGACTAACTTTAGTACAAGCCCAGAGGACAGAGATAGATATTAAGTCCCTACAGCAATAGCAGCAACCCGTGCTCCATTGCCTACTCGTAGGTCCACCTCGCCCTTTGTCAATGCCCTGCTATTTCTCAACGCCTGCACATCAGTACAAATGTGAGAAGCACATTCAGTATCTAATACCCATGATGTAGAAATAGATAGATTGACTTCTATAACATATATACCTGAAGTGGAAGTCTCAATTCGCTTCTTCTTAAGATCCTCCAAGTATACCTTGCAGTTCCTCTTCCAGTGCCCGGTCTGACCGTAGTGGAAGCAGGTAGCATCCTTGGCGACCCCTCCTTTAGGCTTCAGTACCTTGCCTTTGCCCTTGGTTTGGGACTTTCCCTCACCTTTGGGCTTGCCCTTGCCCTTGTGTTTCTGAACCATCAGAACAGAGTGGGGCTTTGCCTTCTTAAGGTTCAGCTCAGCAGTTCTTAACATGCTAAGTAGCTCAGGCAGTGACTTGTCAATCTCGTTCATATTGTAGTTTAGAACGAATTCACTGTAGCTATCCGGCAAGGATTGCAAGATCAGGTCAGTAGCCAGCTCTTGGCCAAGAGGGAACGCCAACCTTTGTAGGTTCTCTATGTACCCAATCATTTTGAGTACATATGGGCCCACTGGAGCCCCGTCTGACATCTAGCACTAAAACAGTGCCCTTGAGATCTCAAATCTCTCATGCCTCGCTTGTCCTTGATACAGTTGACGAAGATGTTCAACCATATCGTAAGCGCCCATTAACTCGTGTTGCTTCTGAAGCTTAGAGTTCATGGTCGCGAGCATTAGACAAGACACATCTAATGCGTCATCTTGATGCTTCTTAAAAGCATCTCGGTCAGCTCGCGGGGCAGTGGAAGGAGGAGCCTCCGGAATGGGCTGCTCCAGAACATACAGTTTACGTTCTTGGGTGAGAACTATTCTCAGGTTCCTATACCAGTCCAGGAAGTTTGCACCGTTGAGCTTGTCCTTCTCGAGGACAGATCGCAGGGAGAAGGTGTTCGTGTTCGACGTCATGGTAATCTACAACAGAAATAAAAGAAGAAATAAATATCATATTCTTAATCATTTAATTAGGCCTTTAACAAAATGATGCTCCCACTGAATTCTATAATTCATGTGGGATAAGATCCACATCATACTAACCCTTGAGTTAGCTTTCGCTAATACGCCCAAGACTTAGTATAATCGGTAGATAACGATTACCAATTACATCTCTATGCAACTCTTATTTATTAGATCAAAATCCGTAATTATATTAAAACTCGAGTTAGCTTTGGCTAATATGTCCAAGAGTTAATATAAACGTGATTTTGACCTATCTACCAACCATTGGATAATGTCTATAGTTAAACTTGATCCAATTGAGTCAACTAGTTACTTAATCTAATTGAGTTGTACTCACCCATGCGTTGATAGGCGGGACCAAGATTGTCCCTCTGTACCCCACCAAGATAATACGTGTTGCTCTGCTTTGGCAGATTCAACAACACATGTGATCGAGGTAGTAGTAGGTATCACGGCACGGTAGGAATTAGAGTTGACGTGATTTAGATCTAATCTAAATGATGATGCATATCAAATACTTGATTTAGATCTAATCTAATCGTGGGGTGCATCATGTGGAGGATTTAGATCTAATCTAATCGCTAGGCAATAATTAACTACTTAATTAAACATGCATCACATACATATAAGCAATTAATTAAATTATTTTGTGATTGTGTCATGGCCCTACTACGATCTTCTCAAGCCAATGAGAAAATCGGATGGTCAACCTAAGGTCAACAGCTTCTCAAGCTTCTTCCTTTGACCACCTTGTGTTGCTCGCGCCCTCCTCGTAACTCCGTCACATGTGGACCTTCCACCGCTTCAAAATTACATTACAATTTTGAAACTCGAGTTACATTCGAGTCTAAATCTAAATTACAACCAGAATATAAGAGAAAGGCACGACGCACAGGTCGTGAAAATAAAATAAAATAAAATAAATAAATACAGCACACACATCACATAACGGCACGCAGGCCGTATTATGAATTACAACACATTTCCAAATCTATTTTGGGTCGTTTGGGCCATGACTATCACAAAATTAATATATAATTTAAAATTATATATTTCTATAATTTTCTGTAATATTTTATAATTTTACAATTTTTTTTTGGGTACAATTTCCCGGCGGTTCCGTTTAGCAGTTTTCGGGCGCAATCGCGGAACGAATCCCTTTGCGGGGCCAGGGGAGAGCCCCTACCGGCGATCTAACCATTGTGAGGGTTCCTTTGTGATCTAACAGCACCTTAGCCCGCTGTCCCAAAAAGATTTGGGGCGAAACCAAGCCGTTTTGGAAAAATCTTCCCGGTAGCGGAAGCCTACAAGTGCCGAAACACTTGTGCTTCGCTTCTACGAGAAAATTACCCATAAAAACTATAAAAAACCTAAATTTACAGAAAATCACAGAAGCTATTTTTCATAAAAATCAAAAACAAACTCGTACATGCCTTCGCACGTGGCTCTGATACCACTTTTGGGTTTTTCGGGCCGCGAAAATAGCTTTTTCGCGTCGCGGAAACCCCGAAACTCCCTAGCCAACGGATCCGTGCAAAGAAATATTTTTTTTGAAAAACTACGAGTACGAGTTTACCTAGATCTACACTTAGATCTACAAGGGAAAAAGGTTATACCTTTGAAGCGCGCCCTTCGTGAATCCTTCTCGTCCAAGGTGCCGGATCTCTAGACCGTCAAGCGTATGGTCCTCTAGAAGTATCCACACGAACAATCCTTGATGGAGAAGACCAAAAAAAGGTGTGCTAGCACCTTGTCTTGTTCGGCCAAGAGAGGAGGAGAGGGAGAAGAAAGAGCTCCAAGAGGAAGAAGATGTGAATGCACTTGAATGAGAAAAATGAATTCTCTTCCCATTCAAAAGTGGCCGGCCACTTCCCAAGTGTAACCCCCAAATTTTGCTATAAGTGCAATTAATGTGAAGCCATTAAAGAGAATGGCTTTGTAACTTCCATGAGGTGGCACCCCATGATGATGTGGAGTAACATCATTAGTCCACATCAATGCCAACTCACCAATGAGGTGACATAAAGTCAAGTCAAACCTTTTATCTTCCTCTCAAGTCAAGTCAAACTTGACCAAATCTCTTCCATGGTTGATCTAATCTAACCATTTGATTCAAGCCGACTTAATATAATGAATCTAATTTATTAAATTAAGTTGATCTAATGAGTCATAATCTAAATTAGACTCATTGAATACATGAATCAACTTGAGTCCAACTCAAGTTAGCCCAATTAGAATTACTCTTAATCCAATTTGATTCATCAAATGAATCTAATCCTCTTGGTTCATCATATGAACCTAATCTCCATCTAATTGTCCTTAGTGTGTGACCCTATAGGTTCTTGTAATGTTGGCAATGACCCTAAACCCATTTAGGAGTATAAGTAATGAGCGGTATCTAGCAACACATCATTACTACCCAAGTTACAAGAATGTTGAGATCCAACATCACCTTGTGACTACTAATTGTGACTCCTCACAATATTTGATGAATGTCCTTCTATCCTAGACATCTAGATTGATCAATATGAGGCATAGACCATGTCATCCTCTAATCAATCTAAATCTTGAAGTCCAAGTAGACTCACTAAATCAAATGAGCTCAATATCTCATATTGACTCATTTGGGCATGGCCATGTGTTAGTTAGAGCCCTAGAGCCAATCATTTGATGATTGTATGGACTCATGTATATCATATTCTTGCATATTAATAAAGGCATTTGTTTGGTTATTATACTTATTTATATTAGTGCCAAATAAACTAAGTATAATAGCGTCCTTGAGTAGAAGGTTCATACCTATATCAATCGATTAGTTGAATCGATAGTGAGATGATATAGGGAACACTACTCTAAATCATTCCTAGTCGAGTATTAGCATTCTGGGACAATGTTAATACAATAAGACTAGCATGTAGGTCAGCTCGATGACTTGATCTCATAAGTCATGGATATAGAGATATCAAGCTGACACATGGGTATGCATTAGAGAATGTATACTGAATGACCCGCCATGAGAAAGTATCATGGATCGTTATATGAGTGTCATATACTTTCTCATGTGGCTATTAGTATGACTATTAGTCCTTAGACCTGAAGTCACCATGGATCCCTACATAAGGAGTTATGTACTTTGGTTTCGTCAAACGTCACCCGTAACTGGGTGGACTATAAAGGCGATTACTGGGTATATAACGAATTATGTAGAGGGATGTGAGTGATGTAGATGGGATCTATCCCTCCCATATGACAGGAGCGACATCGGTATTCTTGATAGAGTGAGACCACTAAGTGCATGGCCATGCCCAAATGAGTCAACATTAGATGTTGAGCTCATTTGATCGAGTGAGTCTACTTGGAGTTCAAGATTTAGATTGATTAGAGGATGACACGGTCTATGCCTCATATTGATCAATCTAGATGTCTAGGATAGAAGGACACTTGTCATTATTTTTGTGAGTAGTCACAATTGGTAGTCACAAGGTGATGTCAGATCTCGACATTCTTGTAACATGGGTAGTAATGATGTGTTGCTAGATACCGCTCATTACTTATGCTCCTAAATGGGTTTAGGGCATTGCCAACGTTACAAGAACCTATAGGGTCACACACTTAGGACAATTAGATGGAGATTAGGTTCATATGATGAACCAAGAGGATTAGATTCATTTGATGTATCAAATTGGATTAAGAGTAATCCTAATTGGGCTAACTTGAGTTCGACTCAAGTTGATTCATGTATTTAATGAGTCTAATTTAGATTATGACTTATTAAATCAATTTAATTTAATGAATTAGATTCATTATATTAAGTTGGCTCGAATCAAATGGTTGGATTAGATCAGCCATGGTAGAGATTGGGTCAAGTTTGACTTGACTAGAGATGGAAGACCAAAGGTCAATTTTGACTTGACCTTTTGCCACCTCATTGGTGAGTTGGCATTAGGTGGACCAATGATGATATTCCACATCATCATGGGTGCCACCTCATGGAAGTTACAAATCCATTTTCTTATTAACTTCACATTAATTGCATTTAATGGGGAGTTACACAAGATGAAAGTGGCCGGCCACTTTGTGAATGATTTTGAATTCATTTTCATTCAAGTGTGGTTATTCTTCCTCCTTCTTCCTCTCAAGCTCTCCCTCTCCCTCTCCTCCTTGCTTGGCCGAATCTCACCAAGGTGCTAGCACACCTTTGTGTGAGGTTTTCTCCACCTACGTATCTGTGTGGATACTTCTAGAGGACCGACACTTGACGGTCTAGAGATCCGACAACTTCTTGGACGAGCGGGAACGCGAAGGGCTTCGATTCGAAGGTATAACTTTCATCTAGTGTAGATCTAAAGTTTTACAAACTCGTACAAGAAAAGGTTTTTCGAAAAGTTTTGTTTACGAATCTTTGCACGGATCTACGGCTTTGGGTGACTCGGGGTTTCCGCGACACGAAAAAGCGGTTTTCGCGGCCCGAAGAACCCAACACCATGCACTTCGTGGTCTCACTCTATCAAGAATATCGATGTCTCTCCCATCATATAGGAGGGATAGATCCCATCTACATCACTCACATCCCTCCGCATAATTTGTTATATACATAGTAATCGCCTTTATAGTCCACCCAGTTACGGGTGACGTTTGACGAAACCAAAGTACATAACTCCTTATGTAGGGAACCATGGTGACTTCAGGTCTAAGGACTAGTAGTCATACTAATAGCCACATGAGAAAGTATATGAAACTCATATAACGATCCATGATATTTTCTCATGGCGGGTCATTCAGTATACATTCTCCAATGCATACCCATGTGTCAACTTGATATCTCTATATCCATGACTTGTGAGATCAAGTCATCGAGTTGACCTACATGCTAGTCTTATTGCATTAACATTGTCTCTGAATGTTAATACTCGACTAGGAATGATTAAGAGTAGTGTTCCCTATATCATCTTACTATCGGTTCAACTAACCGATTGATATAGGTGAGAACCGTCTACTCAAGGACGTTATTACACTTAGTTTATTTGGCACCAACACAAGTAAGTATAATAACCAAAAACCAAATACCTTTATTTATATATAGAATATTATACAACAAGTCCAAAATACAATCATCAAATGATTGGCTCTAGGGCTCTAGCTAACAAAATCGGTCACTCCTTAGAGTCCCCGATCAACTGTTATGAAGGTTTAAAGTCTCTGGTTCCCCCTAAGGAAGCCAAGCCGATCACTCCTTAGGGTCCCCGATCGACTTTTATGAAGGTTTAAAGTCTCCAGTTCCCCCTAAGGAAGCCAAGTCGGTTACTACTTAGGGTTCCCGATCAATTTGTTTATATGTATGCGTATTTTAAAGAAACAAGTAACGAATCACTACGATCAAACAAAATATGTAAATGACTTATAGGCATTTTTGTTAAGCCTTATATATCTGTAAATGATTAGCACTCCATGGTTATTCGAGTTTTCTCCCTTCTGCATCTTGGAGGTAATAAGCACCCGACACCAGTTTCTGTATAATTTTGTAAGGTCCTCCCCATTGAGGTTCTAAATTGTTAACATCTCCCATGGGCTTGACACACTTCCATACTAGATCACCTACCTGAAAAATTTTTGGAATAACTCTTTTGTTGTAATTTCGTCTCATCCATTGTCGATAAGAAATAATATGGATTGCTGCTTTGTCCCATGCTTCCTCTATTAAATCAAGCTCCATAAGTCGGGTTGCTGCTTTGTCCCGGGCTTCCAAGGTACAATGGTAGAAGCTAATTTAGCTAACTCATCTGCTACCTGATTATCTGTTCGATAGATTTTCTTTATAGTTACCTCATGAAATTCAGCATATAGCTTGACCCTCTCAAGCTTGGGAATCAGAATGGATTGTCACCTTGACAGCTCCCACATGCTTAGCAGCTTATAATTCGGCTATCAATGCCTCATATTCAGCCTCATTGTTGGTGGCTCTGTAATTTAGTCTAACAGATAATTGTATTCAATCCTCCCTAGGAGATTTAAGAAGAACCCCAACTCCACTACATTGTCGAGTAGAGGATCCATCCACATAGATAACCCAGGTTTCTTTTGTTTCGGGATTTGGTATTTCTGTTATGAAATCTGGTAAAGCTTGAGTTTTAATGGCCGTCCAAGGCTGATATTGTATGTTATATTCACTAAGCTCGGTCGTCCATTTGATCAATCTTCCAGATGCTTCGGGGTTAACAAGTACTCGACCGAGAGTGCTATTACTTAACACTATACTTGGGTGTGATAGAAAATAAGGATGTAACCTCCGAGCTGCTAGAAGTAACCCATAAGCTAACTTTTCGAGTGTCGTGTATTGACACTCTGCTCTCTTTAATAAATGGCTTAGGAAATATATAGGTAATTGTACCTTTTCTTCCTACCTCACTAGTACAGAACCAATGGCATGATCATTAGCCGATAAGTACATCCACAGAGTTTTGCCTACTATTGGTTTAGCTAATACAGGAAGAGTAGATAAGTATTCTTTTAACTCCTCGAATGTCTTGCTGCAATCCTCATCCTATTGAAACTTAGTTGCTTGCCGGAGTACCTTAAAGAAAGGGAGACCTTGATCGACTGACTAAGAGATAAAACGAGATAGGGTAGTAATCCTCCCTGTCAATCTCTGAGCCTCCTTCAAACTCTTTTGGGGAGACATGTTTTGCAATGCCTTCACTTTGCTGGGATTGACTTCTATACCTCGCTCGGTCACTATGTATTGCAGAAACTTCCCGCTTCTGGCCCCGAATAAACATTTGTTGAGATTGAGTTTGAGCTAGTACCTTCTCAGAGTTCTACAAGTTTCTTCAACATCAGCACATAGATTAGAGACCCTTATAATTTTTATAAGGATATCATCTACATAAACTTTCATATATCTACCAATTTGCTTTTGGAAAACCTTGTTTATAAGTCGTTGATAAGTAGTCCCTACATTTTTTAGACCAAAAGGCATAACATTATAGCAATAAGTACCTTCAGCAGTTATAAAGCTAACCTTTTCCTGGTTAGACTTAGCGAGCGGAATTTGATGATATCCCTGATAAGCATCCAACATACTGATAAATTCACAGTCGACCGTAAAATCCACCACTTGATCTATGCGGGGCAGAGGATAATAATCTTTCGAGCAAGCCTTGTTAACGTCTCTGAAGTCAATACATACTCGCCATTTATTACCCGGCTTAGAAACTAGAACCATATTAGCCAACCAACTAGGGAAATGTACTTCCTGGATATATCCAGCCTCCAGTAGCTTATCTACTTCCTCTTTGATGATCTTATTCTGATCAGCTCTGAAATCCCTCTTCTTTTGCTTGACCGGCCAGGAGTCAGGGTAAACATGAAGAGAGTGCTCCATAACTGTTGGCGCGACACCTTTTACTTCTTTAGGTGTCCAAGCGAATAAATTATTATTTTTCATCAAGCATTTTATCAAATCTTCTCTGAGTTCAGGATCCAGGTCGGAAGCGATATATGTGGTAGCTTCCGGTCGACCAGGTTGTATTTGCACTTCTTCCTTTTCTTTATATATGAGAGTGGGTGACTTCTCATGAATGGCGTTGATGTCCATCCTTTGAGCTTTTCTGGCAGCATTCGCTTCCGCCCTAACAATCTCCACATAACACTTGCGTGCTATTATCTGATCTCCTTTTACCTCCCCTACTTGATCATCCATGGGGAATTTTATTTTTTGACAGAAAATAGAAACGATCGCCTTGAATTCATTCAAGGTCGGTCAACCCAAAATGACATTATAAGCTGATGGGGCATCCACCACCATGAAAACCGACCGACGAGTTCGCATAAGAGGCTCCTCTCCCAGAGATATGACCAATTTTATCTAACACAATTGTTGTACCTCATTGCCTATGAATCCATATAATGGAGTAACCATAGGTTGTAGTTCGCTCCGATCAATCTGCAATTGGTCAAAACTTGTTTGAAAATGATGTTAATAGAGCTACCAATATCAATGAAAGTACGTGAAATATTATAATTGGCTATAATAGCCTTGATTATCAGCGTATCATCATGGGGTACTTCTACCCCTACCAAATCTTGGGGCCTGAAACTGATCTTTGGTCCAGCCACTTTTTCAGCACTACATCCGACAACATGGATCAATTGTCACTGAGCATGTGACTTTCTTGATCGGTTAGAATCACCATCAGTGGGTCCTCCTGCTATCATACTAATGTTACCTCGAGCGACATTACTACAATTTTCCTCTTGTCGGGCTGATGATGACTCTGATTGTGCCTAACTCGGTGCTTGAGTTGATGTTACAGGGAGGGGCAATATTCCTACCTGCGACCCGCTCGGCTGATATTCAATCTTGAGCGGGTTGTTTAGTCGAGGATACGACCAACGATTCTAGATTGGAGAACGCCGACGATATTAATTATTGCCTGCTTGTTGGTTCTTCAAAGTGAAATAATCCTCCATATTATGAGTGTTTGTCAGATGGTATGTGCACCATCTCTGGGGAAATTGTTGAGGAGCTCTCACATGCTACACTACTTGGGGTCATGGCTTGAGATGATGATGGGGCAGGTCTTCCCGAGGTCCTTTAGGAGGCTGAGCAGGACCACCCAGGCGGACTACCGCTAGAACTGGTGTAGGGACGTTAACTTCTTTCCTGCGAGCAGCTTGGGCCTCTTCCACATTGATAAATTCGAAAGTTTGTTCAATTAAGATATCGAAATTGGTAGGAGGATTCCTAACCAAATCCTTGAAAAAATCATTATCGTTAAGCCCATAAGAGAAGGCGCTTACCAAGATCTCTGTAGTGGTCAATGGAACATCAATGGCTACCTTCGGTTGCTAGAAAAATAATGCAAGAATACCTTGTGAAAATCCTTAAAGTGACAAATAGAATTCTCTGGTAGTCGTTTAAACCATCTTTCGGTGGCTCCTCCGAAAGTAGTGAGAAACATCCGGCATTTAACTCCGTCAGTGAATAGCTGGAGAAGTGTTGCATGCTCAAACTTAAGAACATGATCTTCGGGATCAATTGTTCCCGAATATCATCCAACATTTAACTTTTGATAATGTTTTGGCAGTGGATCATCCATCACTTGTTGAGAGAATGGAGTGACAATCCTTTCAGGGGATCAATCACTAGCTATCATCTTCCCCTTCCTTTTTCCTTCACAGGGGTTTCTCCAGAAGATTCTTGCAGAGCTGCTCTTTGTCCTCCCTGTTCGATGGGTGTTCAAAAGTAAGCTTTAGGACAACGAGTGGGAGAAAGAGGAGCAGAGGCCAGATGAGCCAGATGCCCTCCTTTGATTCCCCTCTCCCGGTGGTGAGAAGTCACTGACATCGCCGAAGGTGGCCCCACAGGTAGCATACCACCGGTATTCCCCTGTTGTTGCTGCTGTTGTTGTGGTATTTTCTATATCCTAGCATTGATGAGTAACTCCAGATCATCTTGGGATATAGTGATGGTGTTAGGTTTACCAACTTCCTCCATCTTCGTAGTCCCAGATCTAGGTGCATAGTTCCTATACACGGCACCAAATTTGATCCTGTCTAAGATTTGCAAAGATGAGCACTGGTTCTGATGGATGGCGATGACCTTCGATGAAGATGAAATTTGATGATCCAAAGGAACTCCTCAATGCTCCTGCGCACAATGAGACGAGCTAACAAAGCGTTAGTGACCCAAGACTGGGGTGGGGATCTCTAGCTAGACCCTCCAATGCTCAAGTTAGTTCCTCTCAAAGATGGAAGAAGGAGAGTAGTGATTGAAATGAAAAACAAAGTTCTGATACTAGAACTTGCGTACCTTGCCTATTGGTTGGTCCTAGGAATATCATACCGGTTCCCCTGTACAAAAATTTTGTGCAAGTCCTGAACCTTTCCTAACAACCTATTATGTTCTTTAGAAATTAAATATGGAATCACAAACGGAACTTAACATTATTGATTCCAAATTTAACTTATTTGTTCTTAGTGGTTTAGACTTGGATCGCAAACGATACTTAACATTATTGATCCAAATCCACCCATGTTACAAATTCAATTAAATATTAATTTCTAAAATTCGCTTCTAGGATTGCATGGCGAGGTACTAGACCTTCTTGGGTTTGGGATCATCCACCACCGCCTAGACAAAGTCTTTTTAAGAAATCTAATATTTAATTTCCTTATATAACCCTCGGTTTAAACAAAAGGAACAATCGAATCACAAATTTGAGAAATAAAAAAAACACAAACTCGAATCACAAATTCAAAACCTAGAATCATATGCCTCTTGTGTTTGGTATTTCAAAAACTATACAAAGAAAACTAGGATGATGCGAAAAACAATTACTAGTTATACCTTTCTTTGTAAGCAACAACCTCTTGATCTTCTACCGTATTCCTCTTCTTATCTCAGACGTCATGTGGGCGACGATCTACCGAGATGAGAACCACCCAAGCTACCTTCTTCTCCAAGAATGTTTCGGCCCCCACAAGAACTCCAAGAGATGATGAGGTTCGGCCACCACCAAGCTCCAAGGGATGCTAAGAAACAAGACCTCCTATCTCTCCTTCTTCCTTAAGCAAGATCCGACCACCAATCAAGCTCCTTGAGATGAAGATGCCGCCGGCCAAAGAAGAAGAATAGGAGAGGGAGAGGATGTGAAGGGCCGGCCACCAACCAAGGAAATATAAGAGAGGAAAACTAGAACACAAGTTGGTAGGTGAGACACCTCTACCCTCTCTTTTATATTCCTTGGTCTTGGCAAATAAGGAAAGTTTTATAAAAACTTCCTTATTGTCTTTGACAATGAAAGGAAAGTTTAATAAAAAATTTCCCTTTCAAACTCAATGTGGTCGGTCACCTCTTAATCATCCATGAAAGGAAAGTTTTAAACACAAAATTAAAACTTCCTAATTTATTTTCGGAAATTTTTAAAATAAAAATTTCTCTAATGATTTTTCCCTTCATGGATGGTTATAAAAGAAAAATTTTATAAATTAAAATCTCTCTATTAAAACATGTAGATGATTTACAAAAAGAAAAGTTTTCTCTAAAATTAAAATCTTCCTTTCAATCTACAAATAAGGAAAGACATCAAATCTTTTCTTAATCTTTTGTAGAAACTAAAAAAGGAAAGATTTAATTTTAAAACTCTCTTTTAAAATCATGAGGATGGTTTCATAAAAGGAAAGTTTTATCAAAAATTAAAATCTTCCTTTTAACTACAAATAAGGTAAGATATCAAACCTTTCTCTTAATCTTTTGTAGAAAGCTATAAAAGAAAAGATTTATAATTTTAAAACTCTATTTTAAAAACATGAGGATGGTTACAAAAAAGGAAAGTTTTATCAAAAATTAAAAAAAAAATTAACTACAAATAAGCAAAGATATCAAACCTTTCTCTTAATTCTTTGTAGAAAGCTATAAAAGAAAAGATTTATAATTTTAAAACTCTGTTTTAAAACCATGGCTTCCACATAAGATAAGATTTAAAATTAAAATCCTTTTAATTTTATTATGGCCGACCACCTAAGCTTGGACTCGAGCTAGGGCCGGCCACACTTCATCCCATCCAAAACACATCTTGGTCGGGCCTTGCTTGGGCTCCAAGCTTGGCTTGGCCGACCACATAAGGATGGGTAATGTAACAACCCAAATTTCCTCATTTCGAGTCCTAATAGTACTTAAAAATATTTAGAAATGATTTATAAAAATTCTAGAGAATTTTAGAAATTTTTAGAGTATTTTTATGTAATTTTTGGAGTTCGTTTGGTATTTTTACCAAAAGAAACAAGTTGCAAAAAATAAAGAAAATTAGCCAAGATTCGAACCTGCAACCTCTGGCCGAACCAAGCCTTAAGCAAATCCGGCTGACCAAGTGGTCAAGAAGGCGGTTCTGTTTAGAAAAGGTAGAAAATTTATTTAAAATAGTTATGTAACGCCCCGCCCCTTCTTGCTCAAGCTGACGGGGGTTACTTTTCTTTTTCTTCTTATCTTATCTTACTTATTTTCTTGTTAATAATCTTCTCTACTTAAAATAGCGGAAGTCTTGTTTATAGTATATTTTTTTTCTTTTTTTAAAACTCTTCTTTTACTTTTCAAATCATCATCACTAACTATTTATCACATAAAGTCACATAGCATGCTTATCATGAATTTAAGTCATAATACTAATAAGCATGATGAAATGTTATGGAGTCATGAACTAACGACATAAGCATAATTCTTATTAAATAAAAGCAGGTCTTTCTCTTTTAGCCGAGCCACTACTACACACATCCTTCTTGCCCCTCCTGCTACTTCCTTAGTACATCCATTCCTTGCCTTTATCTGTGGTACAAGGAAAGTAAGCTATGAGCACACAAGGCTCAGTAAGATCCTTCCTACTCACAAAAACTGTAAAGCATAACATAAAGACATAAAGCATAGCATATTCATAGACATAAAGCATAAAGACAACTCATCATATTATGTATAGAAGCATCATATCGTAACGTAATTGTAAGGTATCATGGCATATCATGACAAGAATCATAAGTGCATCCTAGCATAACATAACATAATCATGGCATATTATGGCATAATCATAAAGAGCATCCTAACATAACATAACATAATCATAAGTATCATGGCATATCATGGCATAATCATAAAGTGCATCCTAGCATAACATAACATGATCATAAGTATCATGACTTATCATAGCATAATCATAAAGTGTGTCCTAGCATAACATAACATAGTCATAAGTATCATGCGCGATGACTTTCAAAAACATGTATCATGAAAAATATATATGCAACATGTTTTTGAAAACTTATTACATACATACTTAAACATAATCTCAACATGATTAGGGCCCCGACTTGTACCACATACATAAATGCGCACGTCCTATGTAGGTCCAAGGTAGCAAGTCTTGAACCCTACAAGGCATACACACTAGGCCCGTTTCTTAGTCCATCGACCTAGGGGCACTTAGGAGCCCATCCCTAACGAGGCCCGTTTCTTAGTCCATCGACCCCGAGGCGCTTATGGAGCCCACCCTTGGTACAAGCCATATAAAGTAAAGTAGCATGACATACATATCATGGTTCTTATTATTTCATGCATATCATATTTCTTAACGTATCATATCATACAAAATTTGGGCACACAGCTCATCATAATAGTATGCATAATTTGGGCACACAGCACATCATAAATACATGCATAGTTTGGGCACACAGCTCATCATAAAAGCATACATAATTTGGCACATAGCTCATCATAAAAAGCATGCATAATTTGGGCACACAGCACATCATAAGGGTTATCAACATGCATAGATCCTGAGCATACATAATTAAACATAGAAGCATAGCATGCTCTTATCATATCATGACACATTGCATGTGAGACACATGGGAATCATATTTAGGTCTCTAACCCTAATATCATATAGTGGCCGAAACATATAGTTGTGACTTAGGATAAAAATCAACATACAAGCATGTGAACCCTAAACCAATATCGTATCCTGTATCACAAGGAATATCATGAGCATGCTTAGTTTAGGTTCCAGGTTTCCTAAGCTTAGAAATCTTGTCATGGCCGAATCCTATCAAGCATTACATTGGGTAAAAAGTAACATACAAGCAAGTGAACCCTAAACCAATATCATATCATAAATCATGAGGAACATCATAAGCATGTTTAGTTTAGGTTCTAGGTTTCCTAAGCTTATAAACCTACCATGGCCGAAACTTGTTAATCATGGGACTAGGTTTCATGTGGCATAAAAGCGTGAAAAACCCTAAACCAATTTCATAGCATTTATTACAAGGAACATCATAAGCATAGTTAGGTTGAGTTCTTAGTTTCCTAGGCCTTTAAACTAGTTGTGGCCGAAAGTTCATAAAGCATGAAAAGTTCTAATCAACCCTACAAGCATGAGCATGTCATGTTAACTTCATATTTTTGTCTTAAGTAACATCATGGCATGCTTAGTTTAGGTTTAAAGTTCTCCTAGGCCCTAAAACCTACCATGGCCGAATATTCATGAGCATGGAATAAAATTCTAATCAACATACAAGCATGAGCATATCATGTTAACTACATATCTTGTCTTAAGGAACATCATGGCATGCTTAGGTTAGGTTTAAAGTTCTCCTAGGCCCTAAAACCTACCATGGCCGAATATTCATGAGCATGGAATAAAATTCTAATCAACATACAAGCATGAGCATATCATGTTAACTACATATCTTGTCTTAAGGAACATCATGGCATGCTTAGTTTAGGTTTAAAGTTCTTCTAGACCCTAAAACCTACCATGGCCGAATGTTCATGAGCATTGAATAAAATTCTAATCAACATACAAGCATGAGCATATCATGTTAACTACATATCTTGTCTTAAGGAACATCATGGCATGCTTAGTTTAGGTTTAAAGTCCTTCTAGACCCTAAAACCTACCATGGCCAAATGTTCATGAGCATGAAATAAAGTTCAAATCAACATACAAGCATGAGCATATCATGTTAACTACTTATCTTATCTTAGGTAAAAATCATGCCATGCTTGGATTAGGTTTAACAATTTCCTTGGCCCCTAATCCCATCATGGCCGAATGCTTATGAACATGGAATGTATTCAACCCAACATATAAACATGAGCATATCATATCAACTTCATATCTTATCTTAAGAAAGATCATGGCATGATTGGTTTGAGTCTTAACTTACCTATTTCCTTTATTCATGCTTGGCCGAGAGTCTAGGGACATGACTCTAAGTTCTAACCAAACATTCTAGCATATGAACATTAGATAAATCCCCTACCATAAGACACATGTTACAAGAAACATATCGATCATGTCAAATTTGGGTCTTTACATTTCCTAGGTCCTTCTTGTCTTGGCCGAAAATTCCATGAAGGTATCCTAGGTTTAGGCAACCAAATCTCATAGAAAATACACAAGCTATTGTACCACAGGTGATGGGAAACTTACCTCCTTTCGCTTTGGGTTTTTCTTAAGGAAAAAGGTATCCTATGTGCAAAGGAAAAAGAGAGCTTCTTCTTCTTGCACTTCCTTTTTGTATCTCTTGCTTGGAAGGGGCAGATCTTGAAGGCTTCTTCTTGTAAATTAGTTTTATTGGAGAGGAAACTTAGCTTAGCTTTTGGAATAAGGAGAGGGAGGGCTCTTGGTTTCGGTGGAGAATGAAGAAGAAGAAGGAAGGAGGAAGAAGATGAATTAAATCCCTTGCTTTTCTTCTCCCAATCTTATTTATTCCTATGTAAATGAAGCATGTCTTCATTCATTCCCTCAACTCCTCTTTTCCCTCATTCCTTTAATCCCACGAAAATAGAGAGAGGGAGGGAAGTAGGCAAATAATCTTTTTCTTGCTTCTTCTCCTAACCAAGAGGAAGAGAAGGTAAGCAACTTGGTTTTCTCTTGCACTTTTACTTAACCATCTTCTCTCCTTTAACTACCAATTCCATTCTCTTTTATTCACTTATCATTCCTTACTCTAGTGGTTCCATCCACTAATTTAACTCTATTACTTGTGGGAGGTTCAAGGTTCAATCCTTGACCTCACCTCTTCTTATTCTATTTTGGTTTCTATTTTTCCTTTTCTCTTATTCTTTTTATTTTTATGCTCTAAAGAAAATAACACCCATATACTTATCTTATAATTTCGTGGGTGTTACAGTACCCCATACCTCATAGAAAGTTCGTCCTCGAACTTAGCATAGTGATGTCAGGTGGTACCGGACTTCCAGCTGAGTGCATCGACCACCTTGTTCGCTTTTCCGGGATGATAAAAGATTTCGCAATCGTAATCCTTGACTAGCTCGAGCCATCTGCGTTGTCTCATATTTAGGTCTTTCTACGTGAAGAAATATTTCAGACTATGGTGGTCTGTATAAATCCTGCACTGGGCTCCATATATGTAATACTTCTTTGTTTTTAGTGCGAAGACCACAGCTACTAATTCTAAATCATGAATGGGGTAATTTCTCTCATGCTCTTTAAGTTGTCTAGTGGCATAGGCGATGACTTTACCATCTTGCATGAGTACAGCTCCAAGTCCTAGTAAGGAAGCATCGCTATACATATCAAAGCCTTTGTTACTTTCCGGAAGAGTAAGGATCGGAGCACTGGTCAGTCTCCGTTTCAGTCCCGTAAAACTCTTCTCGCAGTCGTCTGTCCATTCATACTTTTTGTTTTTCTTGGTGAGAACCGTCATAGGGGCTGCAATTTTGGAGAAATCCTCTACGAACTTCCTGTAGTAGCCCGCTAGTCCGAGAAAACTTCTGATTTCACTAGCACTCTTTGGCCTGTTCCAGTTACTTACAGCTTCAATCTTGCTTGGATCTACCATGACTCCATCCTTGGAGATAACATGACCCAAGAATATTACTTGGTCTAACCAGAACTCGCATTTGGAGAACTTCGCATATAGTTTTTTTTCTCGGAGGATCTGCAGTACAATATTCAGATGTTCGGCATGTTCTTCCTGGGTTCTTGAATAGATAAGAATATCATCAATGAAGATGATCACAAATTTATCGAGATATGCCGCAAATACCCGATTCATCAAATCCATAAACACAGCAGGGGCATTTGTCACTCTGAAGGGCATAACTACGAACTCATAGTGTCCATATCTTGTTCGAAAGGCTGTCTTTGGTATATCATCTTGTTTCACTTTCACTTGGTGATAGTCGGACCTTAGATCAATCTTAGAGAAGACAGTTGCTCCCTTCAATTGGTCGAACAGGTCTTCGATCTGTGGAAGGGGGTATCTGTTCTTGATTGTCACGTTGTTCAATGCTCGATAGTCTATACACATTCGCATAGACCCATCCTTCTTTTTCACAAATAGTACCGGAGCTCCCCATGGAGAGTGACTAGGGCGAATAAGTCCCTTGTCGAGTAACTCCCGTAGCTGTTCTTGAAGTTCCTTCAACTCAGTCGGCAGCATCCGGTAAGGTGCTTTAGAGATCGGTTTAGTACCCGGAACTAATTCGATCGTAAATTCTATTTCCCTATCAAGGGCTAATCCCGGTAGTTCATCGGGAAATACTTCTGGATAGTTGCATACCACCCTGACCTCTTCTAGCTTCTGGCCCCCGGTTTGACTTGTATCAACCACGTGTCCTAGAAATCCAGTACATCCCTTGTCTAACTTCCTCTGTGCCTTTATAGCTGATAAGAATCTTTCAATTTCCTTCCTAGATTCCCCAATGAATTCAAACATCGGTTCAGCTTCAGGTTGGAAGACTACTTTTCTCTTATGACACTCGATTGAAGCGCCGTACTTGCTCAGGAAATCCATGCCCAGTATAATGTCATAATCCCGCATGTCGAGTACTATCAGATTGCAGTAGAGTCCTCTGTTTGCGATTCGAATAGGTACGACCCGCAGCATATGATCTGATGGCATAACTTCCCCGGATGGTAGGGTTGTTAAGAACGTGCCATTTAGTGTTTGGGGTGGCATGTCTAATTTCTTCATAAATGGTGCTGAGACGAACGAGTGTGTCGCCCCAGTATCAAATAAGACTATAGCATACTGACTAAAAATAGGCAGCTGACCTGTAACGACAGTAGAGACGCTCGCCACATCTTCTTTAGTAAGCGAGAAAACCCTGGCGTTCGTTGTAGTTGGCGGGGGTTCCAATCTCCCTTGGCTAATCGGTGTTCCTTCAATAGCAGCTTGCATCTGATGTAGTTGTGAGGGGGCACTCTTGTTTTGGTTATTCTGCTGGGGTGGTGCCTGAAACCGGTTAGTGCAGTCTTTGGCCAGATGTCCTTCCCCTCCGCAATTATAGCACTTTCTTGTGCCCTTGTGGCATACTCCAGAATGCAGTTTCCCACAAATAGTGCACTAAGGGTATTTCGGTTGTTTATTCACTGGGCCACCTTTTGTATTGTCCCATTGTTTCCTTTTTCCTGTAGGGGTCCCTTTCTAGCTTGTTTTGGTACCTGAAGGTCTCTGTCCTTCTGTTCGGGCCTGATTCTTATCCTCGTTCATCGCTTTCTGATAATGTTCCGTGATCAGGGCACTGTTGACCAATTCTTCTGTAGTCTACGGTCTATTAATTCCGCCGGCCACGTTCAGTGCTATCTCGGGTCGAAGCATCTTCAGCATCAGTCTGACTCTTTCTCTATCTATGCGAACCAACTCTGGACATAGGCGTGCTAGACGGTTGAAGCGCTTTACTGCTTCGTTCACTGATAGGTCACCTTGCCGAAACTCGGTGAACTCGTCGTAATGCCGGTTCATCACTTGCATATGGAAGAACTCTTCGAAGAACTCTGTCTCGAAGTCCGTCTAGTTCATCAGATTAATCTGTCTCTTTGCCTTCACTCTTTCCCACCACATTCTTGCGTCTCCAGAAAAGCAGAATGATACGCATTTGATCTTTTCCGATACGGGCGAGTCCAGTAATTTCACTATGCTTTCCACTGTCTTGAACCAGGCCTGGGCGTCCCATGGCTCGCAAGTACTTGAGAAGTTCTTCGGCTTCAACCTTAGCCACTGTATCAAGTAGTTCTCTTGTCGGACCACTGGGACAGGGGCTATCGGTGGTACTGGTGCAACTACTGGGATGACGGGCACTGCATTCTGATTTACTGGCGGGGTGGCAGGATTTTCTTGCTGACCCATCAAAGTCGTGATCAGCTGTTGTTGCTCTGTGATCTGACGCTGGAGGTGAGTAACTACCTGGGTCAAATCTGGTGGAGTTGTTGTCTCGTCTGCTCGGGTAGTACGTCTCCTAGCCATGCTTATCTTCATTAAATGAAAATAAATTATCGTTATTTCTATCCAGGCTAACATAAGATCATTATCATTCTTATTCTACCATCATGCATACCTAAACTAGAACTGTGACTTATCATCATCAAAGAATAAGTAAACATGCATAATATTAAAGCATCATAGAAGAATTAAATTAAGCATATAGATTCTTACTTGGAGCGGCAGGATGGAGGCTTGACATGTGTGTAGTGAAAAGGCTAAACTTGGCTCTGATACCAAACTGTAAACGCCCCGCCCCTTCCTGCTCAAGCTGACGGGGGTTACTTTTCTTTTTCATCTTATCTTATTTTACTTATTTTCTTGTTAATAATCTTCTCTACTTAAAACAGCGGAAGTCTTGTTTATAATATTTTTTTTTCTTTTTTTAAAACTCTTCTTTTACTTTTCAAATCATCATCACTAACTACCTATCACATAAAGTCACATAGCATGCTTATCATGAATTTAAGCCAAAATACTAATAAGCATGATGAATGTTATGGAGTCATGAACTAACGACATAAGCATAATTCTTATTAAATAAAAGCAGGTCTTTCTCTTTTAGCCGAGTCACTACTACACACATCCTTCTTGCCCCTCCTGCTGCTCCCTTAGTACATCCATTCCTTGCCTTTATCTGTAGTACAAGGAAAGTAAGCTATGAGCACACAAGGCTCAGTAAGATCCTTCCTACTCACAAAAACCGTAAAGCATAACATAAAGACATAAAGCATAGCATATTCATAGACATAAAGCATAAAGACAACTCATCATATCATGTATAGAAGCATCATATCGTAACGTAATCGTAAGGTATCATGGCATATCATGACAAGAATCATAAGTGCATTCTAGCATAACATAACATAATCATGGCATATTATGGCATAATCATAAAGAGTATCCTAGCATAATATAACATAATCATAAGTATCATGACATATCATGGCATAATCATAAAGTGCATCCTAGCATAACATAACATGATCATAAGTATCATGACTTATCATGGCATAATCATAAAGTGTGTCCTAGCATAACATAACATAGTCATAAGTATCATGCACGATGACTTTCGAAAACATGTATCATAAAAAATATATATGCAACATGTCTTTTGAAAACTTATTACATACATACTTAAACATAATCTCAACATGATTAGGGCTCCGGCTTGTATAACATACATAAATGCGCGCGTCCTATGTAGGTCCAAGGTAGCAAGTCTTGAACCCTACAAGACATACATACTAGGCCTGTTTCTTAGTCCATCGACCAAGGGGCACTTAGAAGCCCATCCCAAACGAGGCCGTTTCTTAGTCCATCGACCCCGGGGCGCTTATGGAGCCCACCATTGGTACAAGCCATATAAAGTAAAGTAGCATGACATACATATTATGGTTCTTATTATTTCATGCATATCATATTTCTTAACGTATCATATCATACAAAATTTGGGCACACAGCTCATCATAATAGCATGCATAATTTGGGCACACAGCACATCATAAATACATGCATAGTTTGGGCACACAGCTCATCATAAAAGCATACATAATTTGGCACATAGCTCATCATAAATAGCATGCATAATTTGGGCACACAGCACATCATAAGGGTTATCAACATGCATAGATCCTCAGCATATATAATTAAACATAGAAGTATTGCTAGCTCTTATCATATCATGACACATTGCATGTGAGACACATGGGAATCATATTTAGGTCTCTAAACCTAATATCATATAGTGGCTGAAACATATAGTTGTGACTTAGGTTAAAAATCAACATACAAGCATATGAACCCTAAACCAATATCGTATCATGTATCACAAGGAACATCATGAGCATGCTTAGTTTAGATTCTAGGTTTCCTAAGCTTAGAAATCTTGTCATGGCCGAATCCTATCAAGCATTACATTGGGTAAAAAGCAACATACAAGCATGTGAACCCTAAACCAATATCATATCATAAATCATGAGAAACATCATAAGCATGTTTAGTTTAGGTTTTAGGTTTCCTAAGCTTATAAACCTACCATGGCCGAAACTTGTTAATCATGGGACTAGGATTCATGTGGCATAAAAGCATGAAAAACCCTTAACCAATTTCATAGCATTTATTACAAGGAACATCATAAGCATAGTTAGGTTGGGTTCTTAGTTTCCTAGGCCTTTAAACTTGTTGTGGACGAAAGTTCATAAAGCATGAAAAGTTTTAATCAACCCTACAAGCATGAGCATGTCATGTTAACTTCAAATTTTTGTCTTAAGGAACATCATGGTATGCTTAGTTTAGGTTTAAAGTTCTCCTAGGCCCTAAAACCTACCATGACCAAATATTCATGAGGATGGAATAAAATTCTAATCAACATACAAGCATGAGCATATCATGTTAACTACATATCTTGTCTTAAGGAACATCATGGCATGCTTAGGTTAGGTTTAAAGTTCTCCTAGGCCCTAAAACCTACCATGGCCGAATATTCATGAGCATGGAATAAATTTCTAATCAACATACAAGCATGAGCATATCATGTTAACTACATATCTTGTCTTAAGGAACATCATGGCATGCTTAGTTTAGGTTTAAAGTTCTTCTAGACCCTAAAACCTACAATGGCCGAATGTTCATGAGCATGGAATAAAATTCTAATCAACATACAAGCATGAGCATATCATGTTAACTACATATCTTGTCTTAAGGAACATCATGGCATGCTTAGTTTAGGTTTAAAGTCCTTCTAGACCCTAAAACCTACCATGGACGAATGTTCATGAGCATGAAATAAAGTTCAAATCAATATACAATCATGAGCATATCATGTTAACTACTTATCTTATCTTAGGTAAAAATCATGGCTTGCTTGGATTAGGTTTAACAATTTCCTAGTCCCCTAATCTCATCATGGCCGAATGCTTATGAGCATGGAATGTATTCAACCCAACATATAAACATGAGCATATCATATCAACTTCATATCTTATCTTAAGAAAGATCATGGCATGCTTGGTTTGTGTCTTAACTTACCTATTTCCTTTATTCATGCTTGACCGAGAGTCTAGGGACATGACTCTAAGTTCTAACCAAACATTCTAGCATATGAACATTAGATAAATCCCCTACCATAAGACACATGTTACAAGAAACATATTGAGCATGCCAAATTTGGGTCTTTACATTTCCTAGGTCCTTCTTGTCTTGGCCGAAAATTCCATGAAGGTATCCTAGGTTTTTAGGCAACCAAATCTCATAGAAAATACACAAGCTATTGTACCACAGGTGAGGGGAAACTTACCTCCTTTCGCTTGTGGTTTTTCTTAAGGAAAAAGATACCCTAGGTGCAAAGGAAAAAGAGAGATTCTTCTTCTTGCACTTCCTTTTTGTTTCTCTTGCTTGGAAGGAGTAGATCTTGAAGGATTCTTCTTGTAAATTAGTTTTATTGGAGAGGAAACATAGCTTAGCTTTTGGAATAAGGAGAGGGAGGGCTCTTGGTTTCGATGGAGAATGAAGAAGAAGAAGGAAGGAGGAAGAAGAAGAATTAAATCCCTTGCTTTTCTTCTCCCAATCTTATTTATTCCTATGTAAATGAAGCATGTCTTCATTCATTCCCTCAACTCCTCTTTTCCCTCATTCCTTTAATCCCACGAAAATAGAGAGAGGGAGGGAAGTAGGCAATTAATCTTTTGCTTGCTTCTTCTCTTAACCAAGAGGAAGAGAAGGTAAGCAACTTGGTTTTCTCTTGCTCTTTTACTTAACCATCTTCTCTCCTTTAACTACCATTTCCATTCTCTTTTATTCACTTATCATTCCTTACTCTAGTGGTTCCATCCACTAATTTAACTCTATTACTTGTGGGAGGTTCAAGGTTCAATCCTTGACCTCACCTCTTCTTATTCTATTTTGGTTTCTATTTTTCCTTTTCTCTTATTCTTTTTATTTTTATGCTCTAAAGAATATAACACCCATATACTTATCTTATAATTTCGTGGGTGTTACAAGTTAACAGAATATTGGATTATGAAAGGGATAAGTTGATGTTGGATTTGTCTGTTTAGAAAAGGTAGCAAAATTTATTTAAGATAGTTTGCAGAATATTGGATTATAAAAGGGTTAAGTTGATGTTGGATTTGTCTGTTTAGAAAAGGTAGCGAATTTATTTAAGATAGTTAACAGAATATTGGATTATAAAAGGGATAAGTTGATGTTGGATTTGTCTGTTTAAAAAAGGTAGCGAATTTATTTAAGATAGTTAACAGAATATTGGATTATAAAAGGGATAAGTTGATATTGGATTTGTCTGTTTACACAAGGTAGCAAATTTATTTAAGATAGTTAACAGAATATTGGATTATAAAAGGGATAAGTTGATGTTGGATTTGTCTGTTTAGAAAAGGTAGTGAATTTATTTAAGATAGTTAACAGAATATTGGATTATAAAAAGGATAAGTTGATCTTGGATTTGTCTGTTTAGAAAAGGTAGCGAATTTATTTAAGGAGTTAACAGAAATATTAAGTTATAAAAAGGGATAAGTTGATGCTCTATTTTTTCGTGACTTAAACCATTCTCTCCTTCTCTTCTGCGTACGATGGCGGAGCTCGGGCAGAAAACGAAAGGGAGTTAGGGCATCGTCTCCGGCGGCCTGCCAAGGTCCTAGAAGCCCTTTTTGTTCGGTTGTGAGTCCAAGAAGCAAGGTAAGTGCTTCTCACCTGTAGTAGGAGTAGTTTTAGACCTTTATTCTTCTTGAATTCGAAGCATGAGAAGCGCTTATAGCGCAGATTTTTAATTAAGCCTATAGTGAAGATTTTTAATTAAGCTTATAGTGCAGATTTTTATATAGGCTTATAGTGCAGATTTTAATTAAGCTTATACTGCAGATTTTTAATTAAGCTTATAGTGTAGATTTTTCTTAAAGCTTATAGTGCAGATTTTAATTAAGCCTATAGTGTAGATTTCAATTAAGCTTATAGTGGAGATTTTTATGTAAGCTTATAGTACAGATTTTAATTAAGCTTGTAGTGCAGATTTCTTAGAGCTTAAAATGCAAATTTCTTTAGAGCAGATTTCTTTAGAGCTTGTAGTGCAGATTTCTTAAGAGCTTATGGTATAGATTTCTTTAAAGTTTATAGTGCAGATTTTTGGTGGAACTTGTTGTGCAGATATTTGGTGGAATTTATAGTGCAGATTTTTGGTGGAACTTGTAGTGCAGATTTTTGGTGGAACTTATAGTTTAGTTTTTAAAGAAAAAGATTATAGTGCAGTTTAATTAAGTATTATAGTGCAGGATTTATGTTTGCATAGTATGCAGAAATAATGTAGCATAGAATGTAGAATCTTGATTAGTATAGTATGCAGAATTTTGATTAGCATAGTATACAGATTTTTGTTTATGCATTTCAAAGTTAGAATTTGTTTAAACATTTCAGTTTTTAAAGAAGCATTCTTTTATTAGAAGTATTAACAAGTGTAAGAAAGATAAAGAAATGAAAGAGAAAGGCTAAGGCCTTAAGTAGATCCCAAAGTCAAGACTTTAGGGATTTTGGCACACAAGGTGCTTAAAGAAAATGACGAGGCATTATATATTAGAAGTAATAAAAGATAACAAGTATTTTACTTTATTTAAGAGGCTAGTACCTGACTTCCGAGATTGTCGTTAAACAAATCCAGGTGTCCAATTCTGAGGTCTTGGCCCTGGTAGACCGAGGTCTGCTCTTTTAGGATTGGTGGCTCGCCACCCCAACCTATTAGGGAACGCGCATAAGATGGTACTACGCATGGGCCTAAGAAGAAAGTTGATTATTATTTTGAATTATTAAACTATAAGTTTTTAAACAAGTAAAGCAAGCTTCACATAAGTTTAAAATCTAGCAAGTTTAGTTTTCTTTTATGCTAGCGTGTTTGTTTAGATTTGCTTTACCTGTTTAGCATTCCAGTATGCCTTGTTTCTTTTGCTATTAGATGAGCATGAGTAATGTTTCTTTCTGAGCATTCAGTTTTAGATTTCTTCCAGTTACATGCATATTCGAGTTTTGTGAGTTAGATAGCGCTTACTAAGCAATTATGCTTATAGTTGCATTTCCTCTTACTGCATATAAAGGAAAGGAAATGTTTGTTGGGTTTTTCGGGCCGCGAAAACCACTTTTTCGCGTCACGGAAACCCCGAAACTCCCTAGCCAACGGCTCCGTGCAAAGAAAAAATTTTCGAAAAACTACAAGTATGAGTTTACCTAGATCTACACTTAGATCTACAAGGGAAAAAGGTTATACCTTTGAAGCGAAGCCCTTCGCAATCCTGCAAGTCCAAGATACGCCGGATCTCAAGATTGTTAACGTAGACAATCCTCTAGAAGTATCCACACGAACAAGATGTGTTCTCTAACATACAAGGATGGAGAAGAGAGCACCATAAATGTGCTAGCACTTTCTAGGGCTCTCGGATGGGAATGAAAAGAAAAGGGATAGAGAAGAGAAATAGAATGGATCTTATGAACACTCTTCTTCTTCTTCTATGTAACAATCACTCTACCTTTTTCTTCATGAAACTCAAACTCATTCACCTTCTTTCTTGCTTGAAAACTTTCGGCAAAGAGAAGAGGAGGGCGAGAGCTTGAGGAAAGCTTGAGGAAAGCTTGAGGAAGAAGAATATGCAATTAGCCTTGAATGAAAAATAATGAATCCCATTCATTTTGAGTGGCCGGCCACATCAAGAGTAACTCCTCTCATTAATGTGGCCGGCCACATTAAAGCAAAGGAGAAGATGTAACTTCCATTAGGTGGCACAATCATGTATTAACTATGATGATGTGGCACATCATCATTGGCCACTTAATGCCAAGTCACACATATTATGTGACATAAAGTCAAGTCAAACTTGACTCTTCCTCTTCCTCTCAAGTCAAGTCAAACTTGACTTAATCTCTCTCATGGTTGATCTAATTCAACCATTTAATTCAAGCTAATTTAATATAATGAATCTAATTCATTTAATTAAATTGATTCAATGAGACATAATCTAAATTAGACTCATTGAACACATGAATCAACTTGAGTCCAACTCAATTAGCCCAATTAGGATTACTCTTAATCCAATTTGATTCATCAAATGAATCTAATCCTCTTGGTTCATCATATGAACCTAATCTCCATTCACTTGTTCTTTGTGTGTGACCCAATAGGTTCTTGTAACGTTGGCAATGCCCCTAAACTCATTTAGAAGAAGAAGTAAAGAGCGGTATCTAGCAATACATCATTACTACCCAAGTTACAAGAATGTTGAGATCCAACATCACCTTGTGACTACTAATTGTGACTCCTCACAATATATGACAAGTGTCCTTCTATCCTAGACATTTAGATTGATCTATGTGAGGCATACACCGTGTCATCCTCTGATCAATCTAAATCTTGAACTCCAAGTAGACTCACTAAATCAAATGAGCTCAATATCTCATATTGACTCATTTGGGCATGGCCATGCACTTCGTGGTCACACTCTATCAAAAATATCGATGTCGCTCCCGTCATATAGGAGGGATAGATCCCATCTACATCACTCACATCCCTCTGCATAATTCGTTACATACCCAGTAATCGCCTTTATAGTCCACCCAGTTATGGGTGACGTTTGACGAAACCAAAGTACATAACTTCTTATGTAGGGATCCATGGTGACTTCAGGTCCAAGGACTAGTAGTCATACTAATAGCCACATGAGAAAGTATATGACACTCATATAACGATCCATGATACTTTCTCATGGCGGGTCATTCAGTATACATTCTCCAATGCATACCCATGTGTCAACTTGATATCTCTATATCCATGACTTGTGAGATCAAGTCATCGAGTTGACCTACATGCTAGTCTTACTGCATTAACATTGTCCCTGAATGTTAATACCCGACTAGGAATAATTTAGAGTAGTGTTCCCTATATTATCTCACTATCGGTTCAACTAACCGATTGATATAGGTGAGAACCTTCTACTCAAGGACGCTATTATACTTAGTTTATTTAGCACAAATACAAGTAAGTATAATAACCAAAACAAAAATACCATTATTTATATAAGAATATGATACAATGAGTCTATAATACAATCATCAAAAGATTGCCTCTAGGGCTCTAACTAACAAAGTTATAGCAAAGGAAGGTGACAAGGAGGTGCGGATGGATGTGTGATGCTTGCACTATAGAAGCCTTGGGACCTAGCATAAGAATTTATTAAGATTGCCACTTATTAACAAAGAGTTGAGTAGAATGTATTAGATGAGTCATTTAGTCTTCCGCTACAAGTTAATTGTATGTTTTGAGTTTTTTTAGAGTTTATGTATTGATCTTTACATGTGAACAACCCTAATTAAGTAAAGTTAGTAGTCCAGTAGCGCTCCGCCCTCACAGTCCAGTTGTGAGGAGGGTGGGGTGTTACAAGTTGGTATCAGAGCAGTTCCTATTCTCCAGTATCACACATCATCACCAGCCTTGCCGTCTTCAAGTAAGAAAGTACTTAAATTCCTTTTAGTATGCTTTTCTTTTTTTGCAGTAAAGAGAAATCTTTAGAAATATTTGTTTATATGTGCTATAGCTAGATAAAAGTTCTTGTGTGAGGAACAGCATGAGGCAGAAATACCCAGAATTGTTCTAAGTTCAAGGATGAACTTTTTATAAGGTATGGGGAATTGTAACAACCCAAATTTCCTTATTTTGAGCCCTAATAGGACTTAAAAATATTTAGAAATTCTTTAGAAAAATTCTAGAGATTTTTTGAAATTTTTAGAGTATTTTTATGTAATTTTTGGAGTTAGTTTGGAATATTTACCAAAAGAAACAAGTTGCAAAAAATAAAAAAAATTAGCCGAGATTCGAACCAGCAACCTCCGGCCGAACCAAGCCTTAAACAAATCTGGCTGACCAAGTGGTCAAGCAGGTGGTTCTGTTTAGAAAAGGTAGCAAAATTTATTTAAGATAGTTAACAGAATATTGGATTATAAAAGGGATAAGTTGATGTTGGATTTGTCTGTTTAGAAAAGGTAGAAAATTTTATTTAAGATAGTTAACAGAATATTGGATTATAAAAGGGATAAGTTGATGTTGGATTTGTCTGTTTAGAAAAGGTAGCGAATTTATTTAAAATAGTTAACAGAATATTGGATTATAAAAGGGATAAGTTGATGTTGGATTTGTCTGTTTAGAAAAGGTAGCGAATTTATTTAAGATAATTAACAGAATATTGGATTATAAAAGGGATAAGTTGATGTTGGATTTGTCTATTTAAAAAAGGTAGCGAATTTATTTAAGGAGTTAACAGAAATATTAAGTTATAAAGAGGGATAAGTTGATGCTCTGTTTTCCCGTGACTTAAACCATTCTCTCTTTCTCTTCTGCGTACGATGGCGGAGCTCAGGCAGAAAACAAAAGGTAGTTAGGGCATCGTCTCCGGCGGCCGGCCAAGGTCCTAGAAGCCCTTTTTGTTCGATATTGAGTCCAAGAAGCAAGGTAAGTGCTTCTCACCTGTAGTTGGAGTAGTTTCGGACCTTTGTTCTTCTTGAATTCGAAGCATAAGAAGCGCTTATAGTGCAGATTTTTAATTAAGCCTATAGTGCAGATTTTTAATTAAGCTTATAGTGCAGATTTTTATATAGGCTTATGGTGCAGATTTTAATTAAGGTTATAGTGCGGATTTTTAATTAAGCTTATAGTGCAGATTTTAATTAAGGCTATAGTGCAAATTTCAATTAAGTTTATAGTAAAGATTTTTATATAAGCTTATAGTGCAGATTTTAATTAAGCTTGTAGTGCAGATTTCTTAGAGCTTAAAATGCAGATTTCTTTAGAGCAGATTTCTTTAGAGCTTGTAGTGCAGATTTCTTAAGAGCTTATGGTACAAATTTCTTTAAAGTTTATAGTGCAGATTTTTGGTGGAACTTGTAGTACAGATTTTTGGTAGAATTTATAGTGCAGATTTTTGGTGGAATTTATTGTGCAGATTTTTTGTGGAACTTGTAGTGCAGATTTTTTGTGAAAGTTATAGTGCAGTTTTTAAAGAAAAAGATTATAGTGCAGTTTGGTTAAGTATTATAGTGCAGAATTTATGTTTGCATAGTATGCAGAAATAGTGTAACATAGAATGCAGAATCTTGATTAGTATAGTATGCAGAATTTTGATTAGCATAGTATGCAGATCTTTGTTTATGCATTTCAAAGTTAGAATTTGTTTAAACATTTCAGTTTTTAATGAAACATTCTTTTATTAGAAGTATTAACAAGTGTAAGAAAGATAAAGAAAAGAAAGAGAAAGGCCAAGGCCTTAAGTGGATCCCAAAGTCAAGACTTTAGGGATTTTGGCACACAAGGTGCTCAAAGAAAAGTACGAGGCAGTATATATTAGAAGTAATAAAAGATAACAAGTATTTTACATTATTTAAGAGGCTAGTACCCGACTTCCGAGGTTGTCGTTAAACAAATCCAGTTGTCCAATTCCGAGGTCTTGGCCCTGGTAGACCGAGGTCTGCTCTTTTAGGATTGGTGGCTCGCTATCCCAACCTATTAGAGAACGCACATAAGATGGTACTACGCTTGGGCCTAAGAAGAAAGTTGATTATTATTTTGAATTATTAAAGTATTAGTTTTTAAACAAGTAAATCAAGCTTCACATAAGTTTAAAATCCAGCAAGTTTACTTTTCTTTTATGCTAGCGTGTTTGTTTAGATTTGCTTTACCTGTTTAGCATTCCAGTATGCCTTGTTTCATTTGCTATTAGATGAGCATGAGTAATGTTTCTTTCTGAGCATTCAGTTTTAGATTTCTTCCAGTTACATGCATATTCGAGTTTTGTGAGTTAGATAGCGCTTACTAAGTAATTTTGCTTATAGTTGCATTTCCTATTACTGCAGATAAAGGAAAGGAAAAGTTATAGCAAAGGAAGGTGACAGAGAGGTGCGGATGGATATGTGATGCCTGAACTATAGAAGCCTTGGGACCTAGCATAAGAATTTATTAAGATTGCCATTTATTAACAAAGAGTTGAGTAGAATGTATTAGATGAGTCATTTAGTCTTCCGCTGCTAGTTAATTGTATGTTTTGAGTTTTTTTAGAGTTTATGTGTTGGTCTTTACATGTGAACAACTCTAATTAAGTAAAGTTAGTAGTGCAGTAGCGCTCCGCCCTCACAGTCCAGTAGTGAGGAGGGTGGTGTAACACCCCTAGAAAGCCTAGATAAAGTAAGGGCAATGAGAGTACGAATGTAATGAAAAGAATGTGTAGATAGTCTACGTTGAATGTTACGATGGGAAGGATTTAGATGATTATGAAAGAAAATAAAGTTGAGAATATAAATCATCTATGCATGATTTATAATGTATGGAATTAATGTAGACAAAAGGAAGAAATATGAATACATGTATGAAATATTTATGCATAATGCATAATAGGGTAATATATGAATTATTATGTACAAAAGAAAATAAAACATTAGAAGAGAGATTGAACCTTGGATCTCTTGTAAGGAACATGTATAGGATACCAAAGGGGATAGGAGAATTATTGATAAGGAGAGAGAGGACTAAGTAGTTAAGAATAAGAAAGGATTCTTTTTACTAAAAAGGAAAAGGGAGTAAAAAGAAGTAAAAATATACATAACCAAGTTTTGATCCTTGGTTCTCTTGTGGATACATGCATGTGTTAACCAAGTGGGATAGGAGAGGATATTGTAAGAGGAGAGATAGGAATTTTAATTAAAGGAAAGAAAAGAGAGAAATTAAGGGAGAACTCAAGAAGCATCTTCTCTAGAATATTCTTAACATTAAGAAGAGAAGTAAATAAGGAGGATGAATCAAGACAAGTTTCCTCCCCTCATTTTAGTATAAATAGGCATGGAGGGGTGACTTCAACTTCATCCTCACTCACTTTCCTCCTCTCCTCCCTTGGGTGCCGAAAACCCTCTCCCTTCCTCCTTTCTTCTTCTTGTTGCCGAGCAACACAAGAGGAAGAAACCTCTTCTTCCTCCTCACTCCCTCCCTCTTTTCTTTCTTGTTGTTGCCGAGCAACACAAGAGGAAGAGGTCTCTTCTCCTCCTCCTCTCCACCAAAAGACCTAGCCACTCTTCTCCTCCATTGGTGCCGAGCAAGCAAGCAAGGAAGAAAGGTCCCCAAGCAAGTTCTCAAATCTAGGAAACTTAGCGAAGAAGGTAAGCTTCCCTCACCTGTGGTACAAGGCTTTTATGTGATTTTCGGATTTATAAGGATTAGAAAACCTAGGAAAGAATTTAAGAAAATTCGGCTAAAGAAAAGGTTTTCAAATCTAGGATGATTTAAACAAGACCTCATTTCATGATAAGATTTTCTATGCTATGTAGAAGGATTCCTTTCCATGATTTTATATTGATATGATGTATGATCAGAGGAGTATCTAACCTTAGGATTTCAACCAAAAATATTTTAAAGAGGTGAGTAAGATTATTGTCTAACCGAACTAAGTGCAAGGTTCCTTCTATGAAATGCTATACATAATATTATGTAATATGCCATGATATGTGATAGCATAGGAAATGCTAAACATAATGAGGAGAAAATGAAATTATGTTATATGCCATGATATGTGATAGCATAGGAAATGCTATACATAATGTTATGTAATATGCCATGATATGTGATAGCATAGGAAATGCTAAACATAATGAGGAGAAAATGAAATTATGTTATATGCCATGATATGTGATAGCATAGGAAATGCTATACATAATGTTATGTATTATGCCATGATATGTGATAGCATAGGAAATGCTAAACATAATGAGGAGAAAATGAAATTATGTTATATGCCATGATATGTGATAGCATAGGAAATGCTATACATAATGTTATGTAATATGCCATGATATGTGATAGCATAGGAAATGCTAAACATAATGAGGAGAAAATGAAATTATGTTATATGCCATGATATGTGATAGCATAGGAAATGCTATACATAATGTTATGTAATATGCCATGATATGTGATAGCATAAGGAAATGCTATACAAAATGAAGAAATGAAATTATGTTATGTAATATGCCATGATATGTGATAGCATAGGAAATGCTATACATAATGAAAAGAAATGCATGAAAGATTGTTAAGGACATGATATGATAGTTATGCATGATAAGTTATTTTGTATGGGTTTGTACCATGGGTGGGCTCCGTCCCGGGGTCGATGGAGTAAGACTCGAGCCTCGTCAGTAATGGGCCTCTGAATGCCCTAGGTCGATGGAGTAATACTCGGGCCTAGTATGTATGCATGATAGGGTTCAAGACTTGCTACCTTGGACATACCTATGAAGCGCGCGTATTATGTATGTGGTACAAACCGGGATCCCCTTAATGATGATATTAATTTTAAGTACTTATTAGTATAAGTTTTCAAATTCATGATGCATTGCCTACATATGTACTTGAATTATCTGATGATTAGATATAATGTCATGTGATAATATGATATGAATATGATACCCTTGTATGTTGTATGCTTATGATATTACGCATGATATTGATATACGATGATTTTCGGTTTCAGTGAGTAGGAAAGGAACTTACTGAGCCATGAGTGCTCATAGCTTACTTTCCTTGTACCGCAGATATGGGGGACGAATATTCGGAACAACGGAGCAGCAGGAGGAGCAGATAGTGATGTGTGTGGTGGTGGCTCGGCAAAGAACGATTCGGACAAATTAATATGATTAGTTATAGAATCAATATTTGAACAAATCAGAATATGTGATATTATGCTTAATAAATTAAATTCTTTAAAGTTTTTATTCTTCCGCTGTTATAGTAAAACATGTACGTAAGTAGTATAAGAACGTAGCGCCGCCTTTGGTTGGGTAAGAAGGGGGGGCGTTACAGGTGGGGTGTTACAAGTTGGTATCAGAGCAGTTCCTATTCTCCAGCATCACACATCAGCACCAGCCTTGCCGTCTTCAAGTAAGAAAGTACTTAAACTCTTTTTAGTATGTTATTCTTTTTCTGCAGTAATGAGAAATCTTTAGAAATATTTGTTTATATGTGCTTAAGCTAGATAAAAGTTCTTGTGTGAGGAACAACATGAGGCAGAAATATCCAGAATTGTTCTAAATTCGAGGACAAACTTTTTATAAGGTATGGGGAATTTTAACAACCCAAATTTCCTCATTTCGAGTCCTAATAGTACTTAAAAATATTTAGAAATTCTTTAGAATAATTCTAGAGATTTTTAGAAATTTTTAGATTATTTTTATGTAATTTTTGGAGTTCGTTTGGAATTTTTACCAAAAGAAACAAGTTGCAAAAAATAAAGAAAATTAGTCGAGATTCGAACTTGCAACCTCCGGCCGAACCAAGCCTTAAGCAAATCCGGCTGACCAAGTGGTCAAGCAGGCGGTTCTGTTTATAAAAGGCAGCAAAATTTATTTATGATAGTTAACAGAATATTTGATTATAAAAGGGATAAGTTGATGTTGGATTGGTCTATTTAGAAAAGATAGCAAAATTATTTAAGATAGTTAACAGAATATTGGATTATAAAAGGGATAAGTTGATGTTGGATTTGTCTGTTTAGAAAAGGTAGCAAATTTATTTAAGATAGTTATCAGAATATTAGATTATAAAAGGGATAAGTTGATGTTGGATTTGTCTATTTAGAAAAGGTAGCGAATTTATTTAAGATAGTTAACAGAATATTGGATTAAAAAAGGGATAAGTTGATGTTGGATTTGTCTGTTTAGAAAATATAGCGAATTTATTTAAGATAGTTAACAGAATATTGGATTATAAAAGGGATAAGTTGATGTTGGATTTGTCTGTTTAGAAAAGGTAGCGAATTTATTTAAGATAGTTAACAGAATATTGTATTATAAAAGGGATAAGTTGATGTTGGATTTGTCTATTTAGAAAATGTAGCGAATTTATTTAAGATAGTTAACAGAATATTGGATTATAAAAGGGATAAGTTGATGTTGGATTTGTCTGCTTAGAAAATGTAGCGAATTTATTTAAGGAGTTAACAGAAATATTAAGTTATAAAATGGGATAAGTTGATGCTCTGTTTTCCTGTGACTTAAACCATTCTCTCCTTCTCTTCTACGTACGATGGCGGAGCTCGGGCAAAAAATGAAAGGGAATTAGGGCATCGTCTCTGACGGCCGGCCAAGGTCCTAGAAGCCCTTTTTGTTCGGTTGTGAGTCCAAGAAGTAAGGTAAGTGCTTCTCACCTGCAGTAGGAGTAGTTTCAGACCTTTGTTCTTCTTGAATTCGAAGCATGAGAAGCGCTTATAGTGCAAATTTTTAATTAAGCCTATAGTGGAGATTTTTAATTAATTTTATAGTACAGATTTTTATATAGGCTTATAGTGCAGATTTTAATTAGGCTTATAATGTAAATTAAGCTTATAGTGTAGATTTTTATTTAAGCTTATGATTCAAATTTTAATTAAGCCTATTGTGCAGATTTCAATTAAGTTTATAGTGCAGATTTTTATGTAAGCTTATAGTGCAGATTTTAATTAAGCTTGTAGTGCAAATTTCTTAGAGATTAAAATGTAGATTTCTTTAGAGCAAATTTCTTTAGAGCTTGTAGTGCAGATTTCTTAAGAGCTTATGGTACAGATTTCTTTAAATTTTATAGTGCAGATTTTTTGTGGAACTTATAGTGCAGATTTTTGGTGGAATTTATAGTGCAGATTTTTGGTGGAACTTGTAGTGCAGATTTTTTGTGGAACTTATAGTGTAGTTTTTAAAGAAAAAGATTATAGTGCAGTTTGGTTAAGTATTATAGTGCAGAATTTATGTTTGCATAGTATGTAGAATTAGTGTAGCATAGAATGCAGAATCTTGATTAGTATAGTATGCAGAATTTTGATTAACATAGTATACAGATTTTTGTTTATCCATTTCAAAGTTAGAATTTGTTTAAACATTTCAGTTTTTAAAGAAGCATTCTTTTATTAGAAGTATTAACAAGTGTAAGAAAGATAAAGAAAAGAAAGAGAAAGGCCAAGGCCTTAAGTGGATCCCAAAGTCAAGACTTTAGGGATTTTGGCATACAAGGTGCTTAAAGAAAATGACGGGGCATTATATATTAGAAGTAATAAAAGATAACAAGTATTTTACTTTATTTAAGAGGCTAGTACCCGACTTCCGAGGTTGTCGTTAAACAAATCCAGGTGTCCAATTCCGAGGTCTTGACCCTGGTAGACCGAGGTATGCTCTTTTAGGATTGGTGGCTCGCTACCCCAACCTATTAGGGAACGCGCAAAAGATGGTACTACGCCTGGGCCTAAGAAGAAAGTTGATTATTATTTTGAATTATTAAAGTATAAGTTTTTAAACAAGTAAAACAAGCTTCACATAAGTTTAAAATCCAGCAAGTTTACTTTTCTTTTATGCTAGCATGTTTGTTAGATTTGCTTTACCTGTTTAGCATTCCAGTATGCCTTGTTTCTTTTGCTATTAGATGAGCATGAGTAATGTTTCTTTCTGAGCATTCAGTTTTAGATTTCTTCCAGTTACATGTAATTTCGAGTTTTGTGAGTTAGATAGCGTTTACTAAGCAATTTTACTTATAGTTGCATTTCCTCTTACTACAGATAAAGGAAAGGAAAAGTTATAGGAAAGGAAGGTGACAAGGAGGTGCGAATGGATATGTGATGCCTGGACTATAGAAGCCTTGGGACCTAGCATAAGAATTTATTAAGATTGCCATTTATTAACAAAGAGTTGAGTAGAACGTATTAGATGAGTCATTTAGTATTCCGCTGCTAGTTAATTGTATGTTTTGAGCTTTTTTAGAGTTTATCTATTGATCTTTACATGTGAACAATTCTAATTAAGTAAAGTTAGTAGTCCAGTGGCGCTCCGCCCTCACAGTCCAGTAGTGTAGAGGGTGGGGTGTTACATGTAAGAAGGTGGGTATGGGTGGGTATAATATTTTATAAATAAGAGGCTACGATAGGGACCGAGAGGAGGAATTGGTTTTGGTCTCCCAATGAAATTAAGCTTCTCGTGTTCACCCCGAATACCCAACTTTATTTCATCAATAATAATTTATACCACTAGAGAATTATTATTGAACTACTGCACTAATCCCAAATTATATTTTGGGCTCCTTCTTATTATGAGTGTGTTAATCTCCTTGTGTTTAAGATGTCCAATGTCCACTAATTAATTGAGTTACTGACAACTCATTTTAATTAATATCTTAGTCCAAGAGTAGTACCACTCAACCTTATTGTCGTGTCGGACTAAGTCCACCTGCAGGGTTTAACATGACAATTCTTATGAGCTCCTCTTGGGGACATTATCAACCTAGATAACTAGGACACAGTTTCCTTCTATAATCAACAACACACACTATAAGTGATATCATTTCCCAACTTATCGGGCTTATTGATTTATCAAACTAAATCTCACCCATTGATAAATTGAAGAAATAAATATCAAATATATGTGCTTGTTATTATATTAGGATTAAGAGTACACACTTCCATAATAACTGAGGTCTTTAATCCTTTATAATGTCAGTATAAAAAGAAGTTACCTTAAATGGTCTTGCTCAATACACTCAGAGTGTACTAGTGTAATTTATCAGTCAAGATAAACTAATACCTAATTACACTACGACTATTCCAATGGTTTGTTCCTTTCCATCTCTGTCGTGAGTTACTGTTTATAATTTATAAGGAATTGATATCATTATCTTCTGTGTGTGACACCACACACTATGTTATCTACAATATAAATTAATTGAACAACTACACTTAGCTTATAAATGTAGATATTTGACCAATATGATTCTTATTTCTAAGTAAATGTTTATACAAAAGTTAGGCTTTTAGTATACATTCCAACAATCTCCCACTTATACTAAAAGACTATGCTGCCATATACCTTGCCATACATCTAATTCCTAACATGCCCATCAAAAGCTCTTGCCTTAAGGGTCTTAGTGACAGGATCTCCTAGGTTATCACCTGATGTAATCTAGGCGGCAACAACTTCTCCTCGTTATATGATGTCTAGTATTGGGTGGTACTTGCACTCTATTGTGTTTACTTGCCTTATGGACTTATGGTTTCTTTGAGTTTGCTATTGCACCACTATTATTACAATAAATTGTAATAATTTTTTAGGCAAACCAGAAATCATGTCTAAGTCCATCATGAAGTTTCTGAGTCATATAACTTCTATGGCTGCCTTAAAGGTTGTTACATACTCAGCTTCTATGGTGGAGTCCGAAAAAGCACCTATGCTTAACACTCCTCCATAGTTATGGCTTTACCTCCTAAAGTAAATACAAAACTCCGAGGTCGACTTACTATTGTCCCTATCTGATTGGAAGTCAAAAATTCGTGTAACCTTCAGGGAGCAAATTATCTGCTTGATAAACCAGCATATAATCTCTAGTTCTTCTCAGGTACTTTAATATATGCTTTACAGCAATTCAATGTCCCTATCTAGGGTTACTTTTGATATCTGCTAACCATGCCCACGGCAAAGCAGATATCCGGTCTCGTTCATAGAATACATTAGGCTTCCGATAGCCGAAGCATAAGGAACTGCCTTTATTTCTTCTATCTCTTTTGATATTTTCGGAGACATATCTTTAGATAAAGATACTCCATGCCCAAAAGGTAGAAAAACCTTTCATGAAGTCTTGTATGCTAAAACGAGTTAGGATAATATTGATATATGAAGCTTGCGATAAGCACAACATCCTTTTCTTGTGATCCCTTATTACTTTGATCCCAAGAATATGTGCACATTCTCCTAAGTCCTTCATATCGAATTGCTTGAACAACCATACCCTTACTTCTGACAACACTTTGATATTGTTTTCAACTACCAAAAATGTCATCTATGTATAGTACAAGAAACACCACTATGCTTCCATCACACTTCTTGTATACACAAGACTCATCTGGACACTGAATAAATCCATAGGTATGGATTACTTCATTAATCCGGATGTTCCAAGACCTTGAAGTTTTGCTTCAGTCCATAGACCGATTGAGCTTACATACTAGATGCTCTTTGTCCTTTGCAATGAACCCCTCTAGTTGCTTTATATGGATGCTTTCTTCAAGACTTCCATTAAGGAAAGCTATCTTGAAATCCACTTGCCAAATCTCATGATCCATATGAGTAGCAAAACATAAAAGAATCCCGATAGACTTAAGCATGACTACTGATAAAAAAGTTTCCTCATAATCGATACCCTTTTTCAACAAGCCTTGCTTTGAAAGTTCCTACCTTCCCGTCTATCCTTCTATTTCTATTGTAGACCTAATGACTTTTACACCATTTGATGATTTTACAAGCTCCCAGATTTTATTAGAATACATATATTCTAATTCTGTATTCATTGCTCTTTGCAAAGATGTTACATCTTTATCTTGGAGTGGTTCATCATATATTCGAGAATCAGGTTCATGTTTACCCTGAATCAAGTCCGAAAACTCTCCCAAAAACATGAATCTCTCATGTTGCCTCACAACCCTCCCACTACAACGAGGCACTGTCTGCATTGTGCTTCATTTGTGACACATGTTGCAGTTTCTTGTGGTATCACATCTTGTACAGTTGGTACTAGTTTAAACGTGTCTTCTCTAATTTCCTTAAGAACAATTTTACTCATGGGCTTGTGGTTCATAACACAGTCTTCTTCTAAAAATCGGGCATTAATGACCTTCTAATTTTTAGGAATATAAACCTCCTTTCGTTTTCTCTAGGATAACCCACAAACAAGTGATCTCCTGTCCAACTCATCAGTGTCTCCCTTCAGCACATGTGCCAGACTACCCCAAATCCAAATATGCTTTAGACTAGGCTTACGCCCATTCTACAATTCTATGGGAGTAGAGGATTCTGATTTTAGAAGGTACTATGTTCACTTCCATTTCCAGAGCATATCCTTAAAATGAATTTTGGTAATTTTGAATAACATTATTCTAACTATTTCTATAAGAGTCCTATTTCTTCGTTCTACTACACCATTCTGTTGGGGTGTACCAAGTGTAGTCAGTTGGGATTGAATCCCGACTTCTGATAAGTGACTCCTGAACTTTCCTAAGAGGTGCTCGCCACTATGATCTTATTGTAGTGTCTTGGTACTTTTACCTTGACGTTTCTCCACATTAGCTTTGTACTCTTTGAACTTATCAAAACACTTAGACTTGTGGCGCATCAAGTAAATGTACCCGTATCTCGAATAGTCGTCTATAAAAGAGATAAAATATTTGAAACCACCTCTTGCCTCGATAGTCAAAGGTCCACACAAATCAAAATGAACAAATTTTAACACATCTTTGGCTCCTTACCCCTTAGACTTAAAATGCTTCTTGGTCATTTTTCCTTCCAAGTAAGACTCGCAGGTTGGAAAGTTTTCCACCACCAATAAACCCAAAAGTTCATCAGCTATTATCCTTTGAATCCTACTCAAGTTAATATAACCTAGCCTTAGATGCCAAAGATATGATTGGTTCATTTCTGAAGGTTGCTTTCTCTTATTAGAGTTAGAAGACGTGTTATTAATTTTCATTTGTTGCATCGTGGAATTTATTGGATTTATATAAATTATCATCCAATGTACCAGAAAAGATAACTTCCCTCTTTTTCTTGATAACAACTTTGTTATCAAAAGAGACAGAATATCAAGTTCTTTGAATAGTTTAGAAACTGAAATCTAGTTTTTTTTTAAACTTGGTACGTTAAGATAATTTCTCAAAATCCATGTTTTATTCCTATAGGAGGATAAACATCTCCCACTGCAACAGCTGCTACTTTTGTAGCAGTGTCCATGTAGATGGTGATTTCCCCTTCATATAGTTGTCAGGTTTCCTGGAACCCCTGCAATGAATTACAGACATGATCAGTGGCTCCCGTATCTACTCACCAGGTATCGATAGATAACACCACTAAACATATTTCAACAACTAATGAATAAAATACACTTTTATTGTTCTCAGTTCTGAGAGGACAGTCCACCTTAGTGTCCAAGTTTTGTTTCCAATTATTATAATTGGGACTACTAAATCCATTCTATAGTATAACAACTAGGGAATTGACAAACATTTGAAATCCTAAAATCACAAAAATATTTGGTCCAGACCTACACCTTAAAATCCTTGTGATTTATCCATTAATTTTATTATCTTGTCAACCTAACTTTATGACAAATAAAATTAATAGTTGGTCTGTCTTTGATCAAATATTTGGTGAAAACTTTGAATTTAAAATAATATTGAATCCTCAAACAATATTATTTAAATTCACCAACACCTCAAACACCATGAATATTGTATACCACGATAGTGTGGGCGTATACAAATTCAAACATTTGTAAGAGGAGGGTTTTACCCATTAATTATCTTGTCAACCTCTCTTATGATAAATAAAATTACCTCAAATACCGTGAATTTTGTATGCCACGATAGTATGGACATATACAAATCCAAACATTTGTAAGAGGGGGTTTTCCCATTAATTTTATTTTCTTGTCAACCTAACAAATAAAATTACCTCATACACCGTGAATATTATATAAGGCTGAATGCATGGAGCCCGAGCGGGCTTTGCCCGTCCAAGCATATATGAGTTCCTGGATATTTGCTCGACCTACGGTTGACCGACAATATATCCTTCCTATCCCTCTTAACCTTACCCCTTCCTTCATTCGCTCGGCCGATTTATCATAACTCATATCACTAGCCTCCCCTTCAAGTCTAGTCGAAGGAGGTATAGCCGACTGATGAGACCTAAGTATATTTTTGTCGTTCTGTTATTCTCTGTAGTGCTCTTATGATACCCCTTACAGTGATCCCGTGACTCCTGCTACAATGATCCCGTGACTCCTGCTACAATGATCCTGTGATCCCTCCAACAAGTTAAATAGGGGTGTGATCCTACCTTCTACAACATCAAGCTTTACTCTTTCTTGTTTTACTCCCTCTCTAAAGATATTATTGGAAGTTATGGCTTCAGATCTTCCCCCCTGAGATCAACTATTATTTGAGAAGGAGAAGTCCTTAATTGAGGCTATACGAGCTTTGGATCTGCAACATTCTCATCAAAGAGAACTAGAGGTATGTTTGTTGGCCGCTCAATCTCAAATTTGGTTGGAAGTGGCTTTGTGGGACAAAGCTTACCTAGATTTGAAGGCTAGCACAAGGCTAAGGTGGATCTTCTACAAGTTGAGTTGGATCAGATCAGGCTAGAGATGGTCTCTCAATCACATGTTTTGGAGGGTGAATCATACAAGTGCAAGAGGAAAGGGCGAGCTTCTCCCTTTTGTCCGGGCTGTCACTCTATTATCCGCCCATACCTAGGATGGGAGGAACAATCGGGTGGTTTCATATAAAAGTTAAATTCCGTTGGATGACAGATTTTCCTATCGGTAACTATACTAGGCAAAATATTCCTGATCTTTAGAAAATTTATTTTCTTCCCACAGAACATTATAATGAGCTGCTTACCCGTCCCCTTACATTTCCAAAATTTGTTCAGGTTATCACTTTACCACACGCCTCTACTTGAAATGGGCAGAATGATTCACTATCTCCAGGGAGCAAAATTAGTAGATGTTTGTTCCTTTGCTATGTTTGTTTGTAGAAGTTCAAGAGTTATGATTGTAACATTACTAATGTCAATGTAAAGTTCTGTGTTTATATTTGCTTATGCTATTCACCTTACTAAGTGTTCCTTATGATTGGTCGCGTGAAGACTAGTCGAATGAGGGATCTTATGTGTATGTCTGACCAAATATGAGTCCAATCAAACTTACTCGTTCAGTCAGGATTATAATAAATTAGGTCGACCTTTTTCTTGCTTACAAGTTTTGTTTATTCATCTATAGTTTAAGATTCGCGTGATTTTTTAAAGTAGTATCGCTGGTAATTGGTCCTTCAATGGAAAGAGAATGTTCGAAGATATGACGGTTCAATACATGATTCAATTTTTTCTATCTATCATAAATGCCCCTTCTTGGGCGAGCGCCACGTATCCTTCTTTCTCCCTTTTCCCAAGTGACTCCCGGTACGTTTTTCGTTCGTGTCTTATCACACATTCTCCATGAAAAATCAACGACTCTTCTCTATCATCCCACTCTATTTGTACGGTGATCTTTAGATCATCCTAAAACCCTGAATTTGGTGAGGAGTATGCTAGACATATTGTAGGAACTCTCACTCACTCAGTTGATGGAGTAATCCAACAACTGAAAGAGGCGGGTTGTTTATCTGAAGTCCCTCCTCCCTTGTTAATAGATCATCGGCAACTCCTCTGAGAACTCCCAGAAGACCTTTTGAAAGAATTTGAGCAGGCTTGGATTTTGTACTTGCATTTAATCACAATTTTTAACTGATGTATATCATTCACTGTTTATAAAATGTTGATTAAAGTTCATACTTACTTGCTTTCCCTTATGTGATTTTCTTTTCTTCAGAACCACCCAAGCATTCATATAAACAACCTTTCTCAATATGTCAACCATATGTATAGAAATCCCATGAAAAAAATTATAATCAAAGGAAGTAGGTCCTTATCTCCTAAGTAATATGTAATAATGAAAGAACTTCTTTCCTGATGTTCTTCAGGTTCATATGATAAATTAAGTGTCTTGCCCAGATATAGATACTCCTTGCTTGACGTATGGACCGATCGGGTTTATATACCCAGGCGAGATTAATTAGGGGGAACCAGACACTTTATGTTATCACAATAGAGGTCGATTGGACTCGCTATACTAGGAACAACATCAAACTCTGCAATGAACTTCTTGATCCAAACAACCTCCTTTACTTGAGATGAAGCATCAATATATTCGGTTTTTGTTATAGAATCAGCGACTGTGTCCTGCTTCAAACTCTTCCAGCTCACAGTACCACCATTTAAGCAAAACACATACCTTGACTGTGATCTATAATCATCCTTATCTGTTTGGAAGCTAGCATCAGTGTAACCCTTTACAACAAGCTCTTCATCACCTCCAAAGATCAAGAAATAATCTTGAGTCCTTCTCAAGTACTTAAGAATATTCTTGACTGCTGTCTAGTGACCTTCACCTGGATCTGACTGGTATCTGTGTTGATTAGTCCTAAGAAAATCGTACCGGTTCCACTGTACAAAAATTTTTGAATAAGTGTCAAACCTTTCCTTAAATAACCTATTGTGTTCTTTAGAAGTTAAATTAAGAATCGCAAACGGAACTTAACATCATTGATTCCAAATTTAACTTATCTGTTCTTAATGGTTTATATTTGAATTGTAAGCGGAACTTAACACTATTGATTCAAAATACCTAAGTTATTAATTCCATAAATATTAATTTCCAAAATTGACTTCCAGGACTGCATGGCGTGTTAGCTAGAGCCCTAGAGCCAATCATTTGATGATTGTATTTCGGACTTGTTGTATCATATTCTATATATAAATAAAGGCATTTGGTTTTTGGTTATTATACTTACTTGTATTGGTGCCAAATAAACTAAGTATAATAGCGTCCTTGAGTAGAAGGTTCATACCTATATCAATCGATTAGTTGAATCGATAGTGAGATGATATAGGGAACACTACTCTAAATCATTCCTAGTCGAGTATTAGCATTCAGGGACAATGTTAATACAATAAGACTAGCATGTAGGTCAGCTCGATGACTTGATCTCACAAGTCATGGATATAGAGATATCAAGCTGACACATGGGTATGCATTAGAGAATGTATACTGAATGACCCGCCATGAGAAAGTATCATGGATCGTTATATGAGTGTCATATACTTTCTCATGTGGCTATTAGTATGACTATTAGTCCTTATACCTGAAGTCACCATGGATCCCTACATAAGGAGTTATGTACTTTGGTTTCGTCAAACGTCACCCGTAACTGGGTGGACTATAAAGGCAATTACTGGGTATGTAACAAATTATGCGGAGGGATGTGAGTGATGTAGATGGGATCTATCCCTCCTATATGACGGGAGAGACATCGATATTCTTGATAGAGTGAGACCACGAAGTGCATGGCCATGCCCAAATGAATCAATATGAGATATTGAGCTCATTTGATTTAGTGAGTCTACTTGGAGTTCAAGATTTAGATTGATTAGAGGATGACACGGTCTATGCCTCATATTGATCAATCTAGATGTCTAGGATAGAAGGGCATTTGTCATATATTGTGAGAGGTCACAATTAGTAGTCACAAGGTGATGTTGGATCTCAACATTCTTGTAACTTGGGTAGTAATGATGTGTTGCTAGATACCACTCATTACTTATGTTCCTAAATAGGTTTAGGGCCATTGCCAACGTTACAAGAACCTATAGGGTCACACACTAAGGACAATTAAATGGAGATTAGGTTCATATGATGAACCAAGAGGATTAGATTCATTTGATGAATCAAATTGGATTAAGAGTAATCCTAATTAGGCTAACTTGAGTTGGACTCAAGTTGATTCATGTATTCAATGAGTTTAATTTAGATTATGACTCATTAGATCAACTTAATTTAATGAATTAGATTCATTATATTAAGTTGGCTTGAATCAAATGGTTAGATTAGATCAACCATGGAAGAGATTTGGTCAAGTTTGACTTGACTTGAGAGGAAGATAAAAGTCAAGTTTGACTTGACTTTATTCCACCTCATTGGTGAGTTGGCATTGATGTGGACTAATGATGTTACTCCACATCATCATGGGGTGCCACCTCATGGAAGTTACAAAGCCATTCTCTTTAATGGCTTCACATTAATTGCACTTAATGCAAAATTTGGGGGTTACACTTGGGAAGTGCCTGACCACTTTTGAATGGGAAGAGAATTCATTTTTCTCATTCAAGTGCATTCACATCTTCTTCCTCTTGGAGCTCTTTCTTCTCCCTCTCCTCCTCTCTTGGCCGAACAAGACAAGGTGCTAGCACACCTTTATTTAGTCTTCTCCATCAAGGATTGTTCGTGTGGATACTTCTAGAGGACCGTACGCTTGACGGTCTCGAGATCTTGCACCTTGGGCGAGCGGGATTCGCGAAAGGCGCGCTTCAAAGGTATAACCTTTTCTTCATGTAGATCTAGAAGTAGATCTAAGTAGAAACTCGTACATGTAAATTTTTGAAATCTATCCTTCGCACGAGATCCAGTGGCATGGGTGATTCAGGGTTTTCGCGACGCGAAAACGCCGTTTTCGCGGCCCGAAAAACCCAACAGTGGTATCAGAGCCACGTGCGAAGGCGTGTACGAGTTTGTTTTTGATTTTTATGAAAAATAGCTTCTGTGATTTTCTGTAAATTTAGGTTTTTTATAGTTTTTATGGGTAATTTTCTCGTAGAAGCGATGCACAAGTGTTTCGGCACTTGTAGGCTTTCGCTACCGGGAAGATTTTTCCAAAACGGCTTGGTTTCGCCCTAAATCTTTTTGGGACAGCAGGCTAAGGCGCTCTTAGATCGCAAAGGAACCCTCGCGATGGTTAGATCGCGGGTAGGGGCGCTCCCCCTGACCCCGCAAGGGGATTCGTTCTGTCATTGCGCCCGAAAACCGCTAAACGAAACCGCCGGAAAATTGTACCCGGAAAAAATTGTAAAATTATAAAAAAAAAATTACAGAAAATTATTGAAATATATAATTTTGAATTATATATTAATTTTGTGATAGTCATGGCCCAAACGACCCCAAATTGGATTTGGAAATGTGTTGTAATTCATAATACGACCTGCGTGCCGTTATGTGATATGCGTGCTATATTCATTTTATTTTATTTTATTTTATTTTCACGACCTGCGCATCATGCCTTTCTCTTATATTATGGTTGTAAATTAGATTTAGATTCGAATGTAACTCGTGTTTCAAAATTGTAATGTAATTTTGAAGCGGTGGAAGGTCCACACGAGACGGAGTTACGAGGAGGGCGCGAGCAACACAAGGTGGTCAAAGGAAGAAGCTTGAGAAGTTGTTGACCTTAGGTTTGTTGGTGCAATTTCCAGTAGGTCAAGGTTGACCTAGTTGACCAAGCGTAAACATTGGTCATGGTTTCGATGTTTGACAATACAGAAAGACATGTAGAGATGGACAATGCAGGAGCAGTTGTCCATGCGGAGAGATACTGATCAGGGTCTGATCAGGTTGGATGAAGAAGAGTCAAGTAGGTCAAGGTTGACCGGATACTTGACTGGGAAGTCCTAACTGAGATGTTAGGTAGTTAGGAAAGTCCTGGTGAGTGAAACCAGGCAGTTCGGAAAGTCCTGGTGAGTGAAGCCAGGCAGTTCGGAAAGTCCTGGTGAGTGAAAACAGGCAGTTTGGAAAGTCCTGGTGAGTGAAGCCAGGCAGTTCGGAAAGTCCTGGTGAGTGAAGCCAGGCAGTCAGGAAATCTTGTTGAGTGAAGCTAGGTGAAAATCCTAGTGAGTGAAGCTAGGAGAAAGTGAAAGTCCTGGTGAGTGAAGCCAGGCAGTTGGAGAAAGTCCTGGTGAGTGAAGTTAGGCAGTTGGGAAGACCTGGTCAGTGAAGCCAGGCAGGGGAAAGACCTAGTGAGTGAAGCTAGGAAGTTTGGAAGTCCTGGTGAGTGAAGCCAGGCAAGGGAAATCCAGATGGGTCAAGGTTGACCAGACATCTGGTGAAAAGTCCAAGCAGGGAGCTTGGCACGGGAAAAGTCCAAGTATGGAGACTTGGCACGGAGAAGACCAAGTTGGAGACTTGGCACGGAAAGTCGGAGAGGGCTCGGTAGCTTGTTCTCTGGACTGTGGTTAGAGAGGGCTCGGTAGCTCGTTCTCAGGACCATTTAGGGTTTAGGGCTGGAGCTCTAAACCTGGATCGGTCTGGTGACCGATCCAGCGATACGCCTGAGTATCTGATCGGTCTGGTGACCGATCACATAACAAATAGAAGGGTTCTGTAAGTCTTCTGATATGTCTGGAGACCGATCAGAGGAGTTGAGCCAACTTTCTGTGAGTGAACTGATCAGTCTGGGGACCGATCAGCAGGGAGTTTGATCGGTCTCCACGATCGATCAGAGACGCAGCCACCTCTCTTACAGAGTGGTGGGATCGGTCCAGGGACCGATCAGAGGTGTCCTGGACCGATCAGGCTTCAGCCTGATCGGTCCACAACTATCCGTTGGCTCACAACGGTCTTCTGTCTTCTGCTGTCTTTTGGCTTCTTCTTCGCAGGTGGATGCAGGTATAAAAGAGGCTGAGGGCTTCTACAGACAAAAACTACTTCTTCCTTCTTCTTCCTCCTCTGAACTGAGCTGCTGTTCTTCTGAAAGCTGTGCTCTTGAGCTTTGCTGAGCTCCGAAGCTTCGGGTGAGCTTCTTTGACTGAGTTGCTTGTTGGCATTCGTCCGTGAAGTTGGTGCTTCATCCGGGACTTCAGTCGATGAGAAGGCAAGCGAGTATTTGTACATTCATTGTGTATTTTGTTCTTGCTCTTCTTTGTATTTCCATATTGCTGTTGCAAGCTATTGTGGCGAGGTTTCTCCACCCAGAAGGAGTGATTATTAGCCGGGTTTCCGGGGTCTCATCCACCGACGGATTGATAGGCTTCATCCACCTTACGGACACGCCGAGGAGTAGGAGTATATCTCCGAACCTCGTTACATCGCTGCGTGTTGAGGTTTGATCTTCTTGTCTTTGTTTCTTTGTTTTATTTTCCACTGCGCTAACGTCAACTTGTAGAAAGAAACGAAGATTTGGGGTCGGCTATTCACACCCCCCCCTCTCTAGCCGCGACCATCGATCCTAACAAGTGGTATCAGAGCAAGGTTGTTCTTCGTCGGATTAACACCCGGGGGAGCACAAGCTAGAGAATGGATCAACTTGGAGAAGACGTCACGATTCCACCCTTCTACGATCGCAACGACTTCGCGTTTTGGAAGGTAAGAATGAAGTACTTTCTTATGACTAACCTTGAAAATTGGAGTTGTGTTCAATTAGGTTTCAAGCCTCCGATGGACAAGAAAGGAGAAACCCTAGAGAAGAAGGAGTGGACCAAGGAACAAGTCCACCAATCCCTAGTCAACGATGAGGTATTGAAAATTTTTGAATTTTCTTTACCTAATGATGTTTTGTGTAGGATAGGTGGATATAACGATGCCAAGGAGTTGTGGAACAACTTGGCAAAGTTCCATGAGGAGAACTCCACTTCAAGTCATGAAGAGGAGTCAAGTGAGCCAAGTAGCTCACTTCATGGAGGAATGGATTTAGAAGTTGAGGGTCACTCAACATCTAAAGAAGAAGAGGAGGAGAGTTCTTCTTCAAGTTCGGAGCAAGAAGAAGAAGCTTCTACCTCCGGAAGGGATGAAGGAGAGAGCGTTCATCCATTCTCAACTCTAGGTAACTCAAGCCATTTAGTTTCTAGCAAATTACACATAATGTGCTTTGAGTGTAGGGAATTTGGACATTACAAGAGTAAATGTCCAAAGAGGGTTAGAAAGACTCCACCGGCGCCAAAGGTCAAGGAAGCCGGAGTCCCAACACGCAAGGGCAAGGAGCATGTGGTGTGCTTCCAATGCAAGCGAAGGGGACACTATAGGAGTCAATGTCCGAGGGGGAGGCAACCTCACAAGGACAAAAGACCGAGCACGTCAATAGGGGGAGCGAAGGCAAACCCTAAGGTAACATTTAAGTCTCACTCTTGCAATAAGACACATGCTAGTAGTTTTGTTGCAATTGTTAATAATGATAAGCATGTTAACTTTAGGAACCAATATATGTGCTTAGGTGCTAAACATGTTAGCCTAGGTAAGGACAACACTAGAAATGTCAATCCTAGGATTAACTTATCTAAGGTTAGGGAGAACCTAGGTAGAAATCCCAAATCAACTAGACACATGCCTAGGAATACCTCAAAGAAAAAGGATAAATTAAAGCTTGAGGTATTAGAGAAAGAAAATCTAGTCTTGAGGTCAAGACTTGACTCTCTAGAAAAGGCTCTTAAGGATTTGACTCTAGGGGTCTAGGGGTCAAAAACCCAAGTCCAAGGACAAGAAAGGTTTGGGTCACAAACCTAAGTCCCAAGTAGTCAAGCCCAATTATCATAATGTTCCATTCGATTATGGAACAAAACCTAGGGCTAGGAAGAACAACACCAAAGTCACAAGGGGAGTCACCCCTAGAGTTGATCTTGATGATTCCCAAATGACCAAGGCTTCAAAGCCTAGGAGGGTCATTAGGAGGGTTGCTAGGGAAGTCATCCCTAGTGAATATTTAGTGAACCCAATGAGCTCCAATAGGTATTGGGTTCCTAGTAGCGTGATTTCATCACGCTAGATGGGTTAGGGTGTGCCAACCTTACTTGAATAGGTAGTTAACCTAATCATGGCAAAAGGTGGCACTTTAGAAATTTTCAAGGTGTAATCAAGCCTTGAAAATGAAATGAAAAGTTATTCCTAAGGTGATTAGGATGTGCCAATCATATTTGAGGAGTTGTCTAGAGTCAATCTAATTGGCACATAGTGATCTAAAAATCTTTGGTATAAGATGCTAGGTCTATTACACTTAGGAATATAGAACCTATGGCAAAATGATCAAAATTATCAAAAATGGCAACAAAGGCTAGAATTAGGTATTTTCTATACCTTTATATATTATTTGCCATGTATTGTTTGTCATATGCCATGTCATGACATCATATTTATTTTATGATCATTTAAAATGTCATGATAATGCTTAGGTTAGTTAAATGTCATGCTTTATTTAAGTTTCATACTTTATGCCATGACATCATGACATTGGCACATGTTTCCATTTATGATACAATTATATGCCATGTCATCATCTTGTGCATTAATGATCAATTAACTTGATTTAAGGATAAGAAACACAATTTGATATGGAGATCAAATTGTTGTTTAGAAAAATGCATGAGAACTTAGAATAAGCTAACCTAAATCCATATCTCACATCAAAATTGACTTGGATGTGTTTTTGATACACCTTAGATGTGTGTGAGATATTAGAATCATGAGTTAGGATCAAGGTGCATAGTTCTTATACCTAGATGAGCCTAATTCGAAATTGGAGATCATAGGGAAAGCTGGTGTACAAGTCATGTACATTTAGCCCTAAGATTGTGGTCCCAAATTAAAGGGTTTAAAATCATTTCAAAATTGATTTGAAAAACCTTGATGAAGCTTTTCTAGTGATAGCATTCATCATTGAACAAGGTGATACAAAGATGAGTTAACTTTGAGCTATTTCAAAGACTTGTGAACTTTGTATCAAGATTGAAAAATCAAGATTGAAAAATGGAAGCTATTTTCATAGAAAACTATTTTTCCATGATAGTATATGTTATGAGGAATGTATCCTCAAAATTTCACAATTTTTAGAATTTTCTGTAATTTTCTATAGGTTTCTGAATTTTGTGGAGAGAAATCAGAACTTATCAGACCTTTGTCAGGTTTGTGGACCGATCAGAAGGGTTTATGATCGGTCTAGGGGAGCCTGGATCGGTCACTATGACCGATCCAGAGGAAGCCTGATCGGTCTGGTGACCGATCAGGGCGTGCCAACCTGCTGAATTTCGACTGTTTGTCTGAAATTGCAGCTATGGAAGTGGTGCTTTAGAGTTCTAAAGGTTTGAAACTCTCCAAGACATTGTTGGTGCAATGGTCAAGGGGGAGTTGACCTTTAGGGGGAGTTTTACCTATTAGTCAAGGAGGAGTTGACTTTTAGGGGGAGTTTTTACTCGTCGAAATTTTTGAGGATGAGTGATATGGGTTTATCACTAAGTTGATTGTTGAATTTAGTATCAAGGGGGAAATTAAGGGTTTTAATGAAAGGTATGGGACTTTCATTAGGAAGAAACTCTTGACCTTGATTCACTCTTTTTGATGTGTATCAAAAAGGGGGAGAGAATGTCTAGAGAATGTTCAAGGAAGAACATTGGAGTTAGTGGGAGAGTTTGTTGATCACAACGAGTGAAGTTGTGAACAACGATAACTTACTCTTCAGGGGGAGAGTTTGTTGATGTGTGCCAATAGGGGGAGAATGAAGGGTTTAAGTTAGGCTTTCATTATCTAAGAAGGAGGTTGCCTTCTTAGAAGGAGAATGTAAGGTTGTAACTTATATTTCATTACCTAGTGGCATGAAGAAAGTTGAGGCTATTGGATTAGCCTAACTTAAAGGTATTGTCAAACATCAAAAAGGGAGAAATTGTTGGTGCAATTTCCAGTAGGTCAAGGTTGACCTAGTTGACCAAGCGTAAACCTTAGTCATGGTTTCGATGTTTGACAATACAGAAAGACATGTAGACATGGACAATACAGGTGTAGTTGTCCATGCGGAGAGATAGTGATCAGGGTCTGATCAGGTTGGATGAAGAAGAGTCAAGTAGGTCAAGGTTGACCGGATACTTAACTGGGAAGTCCTAACTGGGATGTTAGGCAGTTCGGAAAGTCCTGGTGAGTGAAACCAGGCAGTTCGGAAAGTCCTGGTGAGTGAAACCAGGCAGTTCGGAAAGTCCTGGTGAGTGAAGCCAGGCAGTTCGAAAAGTCCTGGTGAGTGAAACCAGGCAGTTCGGAAAGTCCTGGTGAGTGAAGCCAGGCAGTTCCAAAAGTCCTGGTGAGTGAAGCCAGGCAGTCAGGAAATCTTGGTGAGTGAAGCCAGCTGAAAATCCTAGTGAGTGAAGCTAGGTGAAAGTGAAAGTCCTAGTGAGTGAAGCCTGGCAGTTGGAGAAAGTCCTGGTGAGTGAAGCTAGGCAGTTGGGAAGACCTGGTGAGTGAAGCCAGGCAGGGGAAAGACCTAGTGAGTGATGCTAGGCAGTTTGGAAGTCCTGGTGAGTGAAGCCAGGCAAGGGAAATCCAGATGGGTCAAGGTTGACCAGACATCTGGTGAAAAGTCCAAGCAGAGAGCTTGGCACGGGAAAAGTCCAAGTATGGAGACTTGGCACAGAGAAGACCAAGTTGGAGACTTGGCAAGGAAAGTCGGAGAGGGCTCGGTAGCTTGTTCTCCGGACTGTGGTCAGAGAGGGCTCGGTAGCTCGTTCTCTGGACCGGACGAAGTCGGAGAGGGCTCGGTAGCTCATTCTCCGAACTAGGTCAAGAGAGGGCTCGGTAGCTCGTTCTCAGGACCATTTAGGGTTTAGGGCTGGAGCTCTAAACCTGGACCGATCCAGCGATACGCCTGAGTATCTGATCGGTCCGGTGACCGATCGGATAACAAACAGAAGGGATCATGGTTCTGTGGGTACCGATCGGTCTGGGGACCGATCTGTGAGTGAACTGATCAGTCTGGGGACCGATCAGCAGGGAGTTTGATCGGTCTCCACGATCGATCAGAGACGCAGCCACCTCTCTTACAGAGAGGTGGGATCGGTCCGGGGACCGATCAGACTGGGGCCTGATCGGTCCCCAGGACCGATCAGAGGTGCCCTGGACCGATCAGGCTTCAGCCTGATCGGTCCAGAACTATCCGTTGGCTCACAACGGTCTTCTGTCTTCTACTGTCTTCTGGCTTCTTCTTTGCAGGTGGATGCAGGTATAAAAGAGGCTGAGGGCTTCTACAGATGAGCTCTCACTTCTTCCTTCTTCTTCCTCCTCTGAACTGAGCTGTTGTTCTTCTGAAAGTTGTGCTCTTGAGCTTTGCTGAGCTCCGAAGCTTCGTGTGAGCTTCTTCGACTGAGTTGCTTGTTGGCATTCGTCCGTGAAGTTGGTGCTTCATCCGGGACTTCAGTCGACGAGAAGGCAAGCGAGTATTTGTACATTCATTGTGTATTTTGTTCTTGCTCTTCTTTGTATTTCCATATTGCTGTTGCAAGCTATTGTGGCGAGGTTTCTCCACCCAGAAGGAGTGATTATTAGCCGGGTTTCCGGGGTCTCATCCACCGACGGATTGATAGGCTTCGTCCACCTTACGGACACGCCGAGGAGTAGGAGTATATCTCCGAACCTCGTTACATCGCTGCGTGTTGAGGTTTGATCTTCTTGTCTTTGTTTCTTTGTTTTATTTTCCACTGCGCTAATGTCAACTTGTAGAAAGAAACGAAGATTTGGGGTCGGCTATTCACACCCCCCTCTCTAGCCGCGACCATCGTTCCTAACAAGGTTGACCATCCGATCTCCTCATTCGCTTGAGAAGATCCTAGTAGGGCGATGACACAATCACAAAATAATTTAATTAATTGCTTATATGTATGTGATGCATGTTTAATTAAGTAGTTAATTAGTGCCTAGCGATTAAATTAGATCTAAATCATGCACATGATGCACCCCACGATTAGATTAGATCTAAATCAAGTATTTGATATACATCAACATTTAGATTAGATCTAAACCACGTCAACTCTAATGCCTACCATGCCGTGATACCTACTACTACCTCGATCACATGTGTTGTTGAATCTGCCAAAGCAGAGCAACACATATTATCTTGGTAGGGTATGGAGGGACAATCTTGGTCCCGCCTATCAACGCATGGGTGAGTACAACTCAATTAGATTGAGTAACTAGTTGACTCAATTGGATCGAGTTTAACTATAGGCATTATCCAATGGTTGGTAGATAGGTCAAAATCACGTTTATATTAACTCTTGAGTGTATTAGCCAAAGCTAACTCGAGTTTTAATATAAATGCGGATTTTGATTCTATAAACAAGAGTTGCATAGAGATGTAATTGGTAATCATTACCTACCGATTATACTAAGTCTTGGGCGTATTAGCCAAAGCTAACTCAAGGGTTAGTATGATATGGATCTTGTCCCACATGAATTATAGAATTCAGTGGGAGCATCATTTAGTTAAAGGCCTAATTAAATGATTAAGAATATGATATTTATTTCTACTTTTATTTCTGTTGTAGATTACCATGACGTCGAACACGAACACCTTCTCCCTGCGATCTGTCCTCGAGAAGGACAAGCTCAACGGAGCAAACTTCCTTGACTGGTATAGGAACCTGAGAATAGTTCTCACCCAAGAACGTAAACTGTACGTTCTGGAGCAGCCCATTCCGGAGGCTCCTCCTGCCACTGCCCCGCGAGATGACCGAGATGCTTTCAAGAAGCATCAAGATGACGCATTAAATGTGTCTTGTCTAATGCTCGCGACCATGAACTCTGAGCTTTAGAAGCAACACGAGTTAATGGGCGCTTACGATATGGTTGAACATCTTCGTCAACTGTATCAAGGACAAGCGAGGCATGAGAGATTTGAGATCTCAAGGGCACTGTTTCAGTGCAAGATATCAGACGGGGCTCCAGTGGGCCCATATGTACTCAAAATGATTGGGTACATAGAGAACCTACAAATGTTGGGGTTCCCTCTTGGCCAAGAGCTGGCTACTGACCTGATCTTGCAATCCTTGCCGGATAGCTACAGTCAATTCATTCTAAACTACAATATGAACGAGATTGACAAGCCACTGCCCGAGCTGCTTAGCATGTTAAGAACTGCTGAGCTGAACCTTAAGATGGCAAAGCCCCACTCTGTTTTGATGGTTCAAAAACACAAGGGCAAGGGCAAGCCCAAAGGTAAGGGAAAGTCCCAAACCAAGGGCAAAGGCAAGGCACTGAAGCCTAAAGGTGGGGTCGCCAAGGATGCTACCTGCTTCCACTGCGGTCAGACCGAGCACTGGAAGAGGAACTGCAAGGTATACTTGGAGGATCTTAAAAAGAAGCGAAGTGAGACTTCCACTTCAGGTATATATGTTATAGAAGTCAATCTATCTATTTCTACATCATGGGTATTAGATACTGGATGTACTTCTCACATTTGTACTGATGTGCAGGCGCTGAGAAATAGCAGGGCATTGACAAAGGGCGAGGTGGACCTACAAGTAGGCAATGGAGCACGGGTTGCTGCTGTTGCTGTAGGGACTTACTTTCTATCTCTACCTTCTGGGCTTGTACTAGAGTTAGTCGATTGTTGTTATGTGTCTGCATTAACTAAGAACATTATATCAGTTTCTTATTTGGACAAGAAAGGTTTCTCGTTTACAATAAAGAACAAATGTTGTTCCGTCTATTTAAACGATATATTCTATTGTAGTGCACCTCTGATAAACGGACTCTATATTCTAGACCTTGAAAGCCCTATCTATAACATAAAACCAAGAGGTTCAAGTCAAATGACTTGAACCAAACCTATCTCTGGCACTGTCGCTTAGGTCATATAAATGACAAGCGCTTATCCCAGCTCCATAAGGATGGTTTGCTGGACTCATTTGATTTTGAATCATATGAGATATGCGAGTCATGCCTACGAGGCAAGATGACCAAGACTCCCTTTAGTGAGCACAGCGAAAGAGTGACTGATTTGTTAGGACTCATACATAGTGATGTATGTGGCCCTTTCAATGTCGCTGCTAGAGGCGGTTATAGGTACTTCATCACATTTACTGATGACTTTAGTAGATATGGTTATGTGCACCTGATGACACATAAGTCTGAATCCTTTGAAAAGTTCAAAGAATTCAAGAATAAAGTACAGAACTAGCTTGGAAAGAGTATTAAGATACTTCGATCCGATCGAAGTGGAGAATACCTTAGCCAAGAGTTCCGTGACTATCTAGCTGAGTGTGGGATTCTATCCCAACTCACTCCTCCTGGAACATCACAGTGGAATAGTGTATCCGAAAGGAGGAATCGTACCCTATTACATATGGTACGATCGATGATGAGTCACACAGATCTTCCGACATACATTTGGGGCTATGCTCTAGACACGGCAGCTTTTATACTCAACCGAGTTCCATCCAAGGCCGTGATAAAGACACCATATAGGATATGGACTGGGAGAGATGCCCAGTTGTCTTTCATGAGGATTTGGGGTTGTGAGGATTACGTTCGACGTCAAGTCTCAGACAAGTTAGGACCCAAATCCGACAAGTGCTATTTTATTAGATATCCCAAGGAAACTAAGGGATATTACTTCTACATTCCCAGTCAGCACAAGGTAGTTGTGGCAAAGACTGGGGTCTTTCTAGAAAGGGACTTTGTTTCTAGAAAGACTAGTGGGAGCACGTTCGATCTTGAAGAAGTTCAAGATATGAATAATAGCACTGAAGCCTCGATGGAAATTGAACTGGAACCACAAATTGTTGTGGATGATGTTGTTCCACAAGGAGTTGAGGAACAACAACCAGTTCAAGTAGACATACCTCTTCGCAGGTCTGATAGGGTACGTCGTCAGCCTGAGAGATACTCATTTCTCTTGTCTGACCATGATGACGTTGTGCTCATAGAGGATGAGCTTACCACCTATCAGGAAGCTGTGATGAGACCATATTCTGAGAAATGGCTAGAGGCTATGAGATCCGAGATGGAATCCATGTACACCAACCAAGTATGGACTTTGGTTGATCCACCTGAAGGGGTAAAACCCATTGTGTGCAAGTGGGTCTTTAAGAGAAAGACTGACATAGATGGACTTATCTATAAGGGTCGCTTAGTAGCTAAAGGTTTCAAGCAGATTCATGGTATTGACTATGATGAAACCTTTTCTCCAGTAGCGATGTTTAAGTCCATTCGGATCATGCTTGCTATTGCAGCTTACCACGATTACGAGATCTGGTAGATGGACGTCAAAACCGCGTTTCTCAATGGAAACCTACTCGAGGATGTGTACATGACACAACCTGAGGGTTTTGTAGATCCAAAGTATACTAGCAGAGTATGCAAGCCACATAGGTCCATTTATGGACTAAAGCAAGCTTCTCGGAGATGGAATCTTCGATTTGATGATGCAATCAAATAGTTTGGTTTCATCAAGAATGAAGATGAACCTTGTGTCTACAAGAAGTTTGTAGGGGACATAGTTGTCTTCCTCATATTGTATGTGGATGACATACTGCTCATTGGGAAGGACATCCCTATGCTTCAGTCTGTCAAGACCTGGCTAGGGAGTTACTTCTCAATGAAGGACTTAGGTGAGGCATCCCGCATTCTAGGGATACAGATCTATAGAGATAGATCTAAGAGATTGCTTGGCCTAAGTCAGAGTACATATATTGACAAGGTACTTCTTCGGTTTGCCATGCGGAACTCCAAGAAGGGATTTCTGCCGATGTCACATGGCGTGAGTCTTTCGAAGACTCAAGGTCCCTCTTCTAGAGAGGAGAGAGACCGCATGGATCAGATCCCTTATGCCTCAGCCATACGATCGATCATGTATTCCATGATATGTAATCGACCTAATGTCTCGTATGCTTTGAGCATGACGAGCAGATACCAGTCAGATCCAGGTGAAAGTCACTAGATAGCGGTCAAGAATATTCTTAAGTACTTAAGAAGGACTAAAAAATATTTCTTGATATATGGAGGCAATGATGAGCTAGCTGTAAAGGGTTACAGTGATGCTAGCTTCCAGACCGACCAAGATGACTATAGATCGCAGTCAGGGTTCGTGTTTTGCATTAATGGTAGTGTTGTGATCTGGAAGAGTTCGAAGCAGGACACAGTATCTTATTCTACGACAGAGGCCGAGTATATTGCTGCATCAGAGGCAGCAAAGGAGGCAGTTTGGATTCGCAAGTTCATCACTGAACTTGGGGTGGTTCCTAGCATTGCTGACCCTATTGAGCTCTATTGTGACAACAATGGAGCTATAGCACAGGCGAAGGAACCTCGCTCACACCAGTGGACCAAACACATACTACGGCGCTTCCATCTCATTCGAGAGATCATCAAGAGAGGAGATGTGAAGATTTGCATAGTACCTACAGAGGCTAACATCGCAGATCCCTTGACCAAGGCTTTGGCACAGAGGAAGCATGATGGTCACACTAGGTCATTTGGACTTAGAGCCTACACTGATTGGCACTAGTGTTAGTGGGAGATTGTTAGCTAGAGCCCTAGAGCCAATCATTTGATGATTGTATTTTGGACTTGTTGTATCATATTCTATATATAAATAAAGGCATTTGGTTTTTGGTTATTATACTTCCTTGTATTGGAGCCAAATAAACTAAGTATAATAACGTCCTTGAGTAGACGGTTCTCACCTATATCAATCGGTTAGTTGAACCGATAGTGAGATGATATAGGGAACACTACTCTTAATCATTCCTAGTCGAGTATTAACATTCAGGTACAATGTTAATGCAATAAGACTAGCATGTAGGTCAACTCGATGACTTGATCTCACAAGTTATGGATATAGAGATATCAAGTTGACACATAGGTATGCATTGGAGAATGTATACTGAATGACCCGCCATGAGAAAGTATCATGGATCGTTATATGAGTGTCATATACTTTCTCATATGACTATTAATATGACTACTAGACCTTAGACCTGAAGTCACAATGGTTCCCTACATAAGGAGTCATGTAATTTGGTTTCGTCAAACGTCACCCGTAACTGGGTGGACTATAAAGACGATTACTGGGTATGTAACAAATTATGCGGAGGGATATGAGTGATGTAGATGGGATCTATCCCTCATATATGACGGGAGAGACATCAATATTCTTGATAGAGTGAGACCACGAAGTGCATGGCCATACCCAAATGAGTAAATATGAGATATTGAGCTCATTTGATTTAGTGAGTCTACTTGGAGTTCAAGATTTAGATTGATTAGAGGATGACATGGTCTATGCCTCATATTGATCAATCTAGATGTCTAGGATAGAAGGACATTTGTCATATATTGTGAGGAGTCACAATTAGTAGTCACAAGGTGATGTTGGATCTCAACATTCTTGTAACTTGGGTAGTAATGATGTGTTGCTAAATACCGCTCATTACTTATGCTCATAAATGGGTTTAGGGCCATTGCCAACGTTACAAGAACCTATATGGTCACACACTAAGGACAATTAGATGGAGATTAGGTTCATATGATGAACCAAGAGGATTAGATTCATTTAATGAATCAAATTGGATTAAGAGTAATCCTAATTGGGCTAACTTGAGTTGGACTCAGGTTGATTCATGTATTCAATGAGTTTAATTTAGATTATGACTCATTAGATCAACTTAATTTAATGAATTAGATTCATTATATTAAGTTGGCTTGAATCAAATGGTTAGATTAGATCAACCATGGAAGAGATTTGGTCAAGTTTGACTTGACTTGAGAGGAAGATAAAAGTCAAGTTTGACTTGACTTTATGCCACCTCATTGGTGAGTTGGCACTGATGTGGACTAATGATGTTACTCCACACCATAATGGGGTGCCACCTCATGGAAGTTACAAAGCCATTCTCTTTAATGGCTTCACATTAATTGCACTTAATGCAAAATTTGGGGGTTACACTTGGGAAGTGGCCGGCCACTTTTGAATGGGAAGAGAATTCATTTTTCTCATTCAAGTGCATTCACATCTTCTTCCTCTTGGAGCTCTTTCTTCTCCCTCTCCTCCTCTCTTGGCCGAACATGACAAGGTGCTAGCACATCTTTGTTTGGTCTTCTCCATCAAGGATTGTTCGTGTGGATACTTCTAGAGGACCGTACGCTTGACGATCTAGAGATCCGGCACCTTGGGCGAGCGGGATTCGCGAAGGGCGCGCTTCAAAGGTATAACCTTTTCTTCATGTAGATCTAGAAGTAGATCTAAGTAGAAACTCGTACATGTAAATTTTTGAAATCTATCCTTCGCACGAGATCCAGTGGCATGGGTGCTTCGGGGTTTCCGCAACGCAAAAATGCGGTTTTCGCGGCACGAAAAACCCAACATGCCGAGGCACATGGCCTTCTTGGATATGGGAGCAACCACCACTGCTTAGGCAAAGCCTTTTAAGGAAAGCTAATATTTATTTCCTTAAATAACTCTAGGTTAACCAAAAAGAACAATCGAATCACAAATTCGAAAAAGAAGAAAACACAAACTCGAAAAAACTATTTCGAAAACTCTACTATCATATGCCTCTTGTGTTTGGTATTTCCAAAAATAATTATACAAAGAAAACTAGTATGATGCGAAAAACAATTACTAGTTATACCTTTCTTTGTAAGCAAAATAACCTCTTGATCTTCTACCGTATTCCTCTTCTTATCTCGGACGTTGTGTGGGCAACGATCTTCCGAGATGAGAACCACCAAGCTCCTTCTTCTCCAAGCTAGATTCGGCCACCAAGAATTCTCCATGAGAAGTAGAGGTCCGGCCACCACCACCAAGCTCCAAGGGATGCAAGAAACAAAATCTCCTTTCTCTCCTTCTTCTCCTAGCTTGAACCGGCCACCATCAAGAGCTCCAAGATGGGATAAAACTGGCCACTAGAGAAGAAGAGAAGAGGAGAGGGAGAACCTCTAAGGGTCGGCCACACCAAGGAGAAAAAGAGAGGAAGAAAAGAATAGAGTTCTTCCCCTTGAAGGCACCTCTACCCCCTCTTTTATATTCCTTGGTCTTGGAAAATCAGGATATTTTAATAAAAATGTCCTTAATTCCTTTGCCATGAAAAAGAAAAAATTATTTAATTAAAAATAATTTTCTTTTCTTAATATCAATGGCCGACCACTTATTTCCCCAAAACAAGGAGAGTTTTAATTAAAACAAAAATTAAAACTTCCTAATTTGTTTCCGGAAATTTATAAAAATTTCTCCAATAATTTTAATCCCTTCATGATTAGTTAGTAAAAAGGAAATTTTATAAATTAAAATCTTTCTTTTAAACATGTGGATAATTTCCAAAAAGGAAAGTTATCTCTAAAAATTAAAATCTCTTTTCAATCTACAAATAAGGAAAGATATCAAATCTTTTCTTAATCTTTTGTAGAAACTAATAAAAGAGAATATTTAATTTTTAAAACTCTCTTTTAAATTATGATCATGGTTAGAAAGGAAAGTTTTCTCAAAATTAAAATCTCCTTTCAATCTACAAATAAGGAAAGATTCCAAATCTTTTCTTAATCTTTTGTAGAAAGCTATAAAAAGAAAAAATTTAAATTTTAAACTCTCTTTTAAAACCATGATATACACATAAGAAATAATTTTAATAAAAATCTTTTTTAATATTCTAATGGTCGGTCACCTAAGCTTGGGACCCAAGCTTTGGCCGGCCACCAACTTGGCTCATCCACTTGGTTTTGGCCAGCCCTAGCTTGGGTTCCAAGCTAACTTGGCCGACCCCATTAGGATGGGTAAGAAGGTGGGTATGTGGTGGGTATAAATCTCTAAATACAAGAGGCTACGATAGGGACCGAGAGGAGGAATTGATTTTGGTCTCCCGATGAAAATAAGCATCCCGTGTTCGCCCCGGACACATAACTTAATTTCATCAATAATAATTCATTCCACTAAAGAACTATTATTGAACTACCGCACCAATCCCAAATTATATTTTTGGGCTCCTTCTTATTATGAGTGTGTTAGTCTCCCTGTGTTTAAGATGTCGAATGTCGACTAATTAAGTGAGTTACTGACAACTCATTTAATTAATATCTTAGTCCAAGAGTAGTACCACTCAACCTTATCGTCATGTCGGACTAAGTCCACCTGCAGGGTTTAACATGACAATCCTTATGAGCTCCTCTTGGGGACATTATCAACCTAGATCACTAGGACACAGTTTCCTTCTATAATCAACAACACACACAATAAGTGATATCATTTCCCAACTTATCGGGCTTATTGATTTATCAAACTAAATCTCACCCATTGATAAATTAAAGAAATAAATATCAAATATATATGCTTGTTATTATATTAGGATTAAGAGCACACACTTCCATAATAACTGAGGTCTTTATTCCTTTATAAAGTCAGTATAAAAAGAAACGACCTCTAATGGTCCTACTCAATACACTCTAAGTGTACTAGTGTAATTATATAGTTAAGATAAACTAATACCTAATTACACTACGACATTCCAATGGTTTGTTCCTTTCCATCTTGGTCGTGAGCTATTGTTTATAATTTATAAAGAGCCGATAACACCATCTTCTGTGTGTGACATCACACACTATGTTATCTACAATATAAATTAATTGAATATCTACATTTGGTATATATAAATGTAGATAGTTGACCAATGTGATTCTTATAACTAGATAAATGTTTATACCAAAAGTTAGGCTTTTAGTATACACTCTAACAATCTCCCACTTATACTAAAAGACTAAACTGCCATATCTGCTGCCATACTTCTGATTCCCAACCCTTCAACATGCCCATCAAAAGCTCTTGCCTTAAAGGTCTTAGTGAAAAGATCTATAGGTCATCATCTGATGCAATCTAGGCGGCAACAACTTCTCCTCGTTTATACGATGTCTTGTATTGGGTGGTACTTGCGCTCTATTGTGTTTACTCGCCTTATAGACTCCTGGTTTCTTCGAGTTTGCTACTGTACCACTATTATTACAATAAATTGTAATAATCTTTGGATAAACCAGAAATCATATCTAAGTCCATCTTGAGGTTACTGAGTCATTCAGCTTCTATGACTGCCTCAGAGGCTGCCACTTACTCAGCTTCTATGGTTGAGTCTGAAAAAGCACTTTTGCTTATCATTCTTCCATAGTTATGACTTTACCTCTTAAAGTAAACACAAAACCCCGAGGTCGACTTACTATTGTCCCTATCTGATTGGAGGTCAAAATCCGTGCAACCCATAGGGACCAAATTATCTGCCTTGTAAACTAGCATGTAATCTCTAGTGCCTCTAAGGTATTTTAATATATGCTTTACCGCAGTCCAATGTCCTTGTCCAGGATTACTTAGATATCTGCTAACTATGCCTTCGACAAAACAGTTTTCTGATCTCGTGTATAGCATACATTAGGCTTCCGACAGCCGAAGCATAGGAACTGCCTTCATTTCCTCTATCTACTTTGATGTCTTCGGAGACATCTCTTTAGATAAAGCTACTCCATGCCTAAAAGGTAAGAAACCTTTTCTTGGAGTTCTGCATGTTAAAACGAGCAAGGATTGTTTCAATATATGAAGCTTGGGATAAGTAAAATATATTCTTTTCTTGTGATCCCTTTGATTCCAAGAATATATACATTCTCCTAAGTCCATCATATCGAATTATTTGGACAACCATACCCTTACTTCTGACAACACTTTGATATTGTTTCCAACTACCAAAAATGTTATCTACGTATAGTACAAGAAATACCACCACGTTTCCATCACATTTCTTATATACACAAAACTCATTCAGTTATAAAATAAATCCATAGGTCTGGATTACTTTATTAAACCGGATGTTCCAAGATCTTGAAGCTTTACTTCAGTCCATAGACTGATTGAGCTTACACACAAGATGCTCTTTGCTCTTTGCAATGAACTTTTCTGGTTGCTTTATATGGATGTTTTCTTCAAGACTTCCATTAAGGAAAGCTGTCTTGACATCCACTTGCTAAATCTCATAATCCATATGAGAAGTAATAGATAAAAGAATCCGGATAGACTTAAGCATGGCTACCGGCGAAAAAGTTTCCTTTTTCAACAAACCTTGCTTTGAAAGTTTCCACCTTCCTGTCTATCCCTCTTTTCCTATTGTAGACCTATTTACACCAAATTACTTTTACACCATTTGGTGATTCTATAAGCTCCCAGATTTTATTAGAATACATATATTCTAATTATGTATTCATTGCTCTTTACAAAGATGTTGTATCTTTATCTTGGAGCACTTCGTTATATGCCTGGGAATCACATTCATGTTCACCAGGGATCAGGTCCAAAGACTCTCCCAAAACATGAATCTCTTAGATTGCTTAACAACCCTCCCACTATGACGAGGCACTTTCTGTAATTGTGTATCATTTGTGATACGTGTTGTAGTTTCTTGTGATATTACATTTTGTACAGTTGGTACTAGATTAGATGTGTCCTTTAATTTCCTTAAGAACAATTTTTTTTTTACTCATGGACTCGTGGTACATAGTATAGTCCTTTTATAAAATCGGGCATTGGTGCCAATAATGACCTTCCGATTTTAAGGTCTATAAACCTCTTTTCGTTTTTCTAGGATAACTCACAAACAAGTGAACTCATGTCTAATCTTATCAGTGTCTCTCATGTGCTAGACCACCCAAATCCGAATATGTCTCAGACTAAGCTTACGCCCATTCTACAAAGATATGGGAGTAGAGAGTTCTGACTTAGAAGGTACTATGTTTACTTCCGTTTCCAGTGTATATCCTAAAATGATTTTGGTAATTTTCTGAATAACTCATCATTGATCTAATTATTCCATAAGAGCCTTATACCTTCTTTCTACTACACCATTCTGTTGGGGGTGTACCAGGTGCAGTTAGTTGGGATTGAATCCCGACTTCTGATAAGTGACTCCTAAACTCTCCTAAGGGTACTTGTTACTAAGATTTCACCGTAGTATCTTGATACTTTTACTTTGACGTTACTCCACATTAGCTTATTATTCTTTGAACTAATCAAAGCACTTAGACTTGTGGCGAGTCAAGTAAATGTATCCTTATCTCGAATAGTCGTCTATAAAAGAGACGGAATATTCAAAACAACCTCTTGCCTAGATAGTCAAAGGTATACACAAATCAGAATGAACCAAATCCAACATATCTTTGGCTCTATACCCCTTTAAAAGCTTCTTGGTTATTTTTCCTTCCAAGTAAGACTCGTAGGTTGGAATGATTTCCACTACCAATGAACTCAAGAGTTCATTGGTTATTATCCTTTGAATCCTACTCAAGTTAATATAACCTAGTCTTGGATGCCAAAAATAAGATTGGTTCATTTCCGAATGTTACTTTCTCTTAAAGTTAGAAAATGTGTTATTAATTTCCATTTATTGCATCGTGGGAGTTATTGGATTGTCAACTAACGTACCAGAACAGATAACTTTCCTATTTTTCTTGATAACAAGTTTGTTATCAAAATAGATAGAATATCTATTCTTTAATAGTTTAGAAACTAAAATCCGATTCTTTCTAAACTCAGTACGTAAAGACTGTAACAACCATAGGGTACTTAGCAAGATTTTAGATATTTTTATCATGAATAAAAATAGGCCGTAGGTAAACATTAGCCAAAAATAAAATGAAAAAAAAAAGATACAAGACCTAGGACTTGAACCTTGGATCTCTCACTAAATACATGAATATGTTAACCAATAGACCAAGAGTAATTATTGTTAGAAAGGAGAGGGAAATCATGGTTAAGGGTAAGGAAGTGAAGGCTCTCTTCACTTAGAATGAGAAGTTGGAGTTGCCTTCTTCCTCTCTAATGAAAAGATGAGCCTTGCTTCTTCTTTTCATTTAGAGTGAGTAAAAGAAAGGAGAAGGAAAAATGTATTTTCCCTTCCTCCTCTCATGTAGAATAAAAGGAGAAATTAAATAAGAGAGTTCATTTTTTTTCTCTTCCTCCTCCCTCCTTCTCTCCACCGTGACCAAGCCCTTCCCCACCTTCATTGCCGAAACCCAAGCAAAGGAAGGCTCCTCTCTAGGAAGGCTCCACAATCACGGTTACTTCCCTAAGGAAATCAAGCGAAAGGATGTGAGTATCCCCTCACTGCAGTACAAGTAGTTGTCGATCGTTTTATATGTAAATGTTTTTGAAACCTTAGAGATTCTTCTTGAAATTTCGGCCAAGATAAAATGGGTGGTCACTTAGGGTTAATAAGTTACAAGTTATGTTTTATGTGGAAAAAAGAAAGAAAGAAATCTAGAATCCCCTTGAATGTTTCGGCTAAGACTAAAAGTAATGGTGGAAAACAAAGTTTCTTTTGACAACAAGCTTGTTTATGCTCCTTCATGATATATGAATTTGTATATGTTGATAGCTTAGGTTTTTATGCTTCATGTGGTAACAAAAATGATGAAAACCCTAATGTAAAGTTTCGGCCAAGATGGGTTATAAGAGTTAGGGAAAAAATTTTGAAAAGGAAATATGTTTATTTATGCTCCTTCATGATATATGAATTTTTATATGTTGATAGCTTAGATTGTTATGCTTCATGTGGTAACAAAAATGATGCAAACCCTAGTGTAATGTTTCGGCCAAGACATGATACAAAGCTTAGGGTCAAAAATTTGAAACCCAATCATGCTTATTTATGCTTGTTCATGAGGTATGATTTCTTGTATGTGGTTAGGTTAAGTCATTATGTTACATGTTGCATTAGAAAAATTTAAAACCCCATTTATAGGGTTCGGCCAAGGTGAAATGCAAAGCTTAGAGGAGTGTTTTGAAATCTAATTACGTTTATTCATGCTTACTCATGAGGTATGATATCTTGTATGTAGTTAGGTTAAGTCAGTATGTTACATGTGGCATTAGAAAAACTTAAAACCCTAAATGTAGGTTTCGGCCAAGAGGGAATGCCAAACCTAGGGTAAAGTTTGGAAACCTAATCATGCTTAGTTATGTTTCTACATGATATATGATCTTTTGTATATTGTTAGATAAGTTTTCATGCTACAAGTTACACAAATGAAACTTAGAACTTCACCTTAGGGTTTGGCCAAGCAAGTGTAGAGACTTAGAGCCATGTCTTGCAAACTAACCATGCTTGTTTATGACCATTTATGATATATGGTTATTTATCTATGGGTGGCTTTAGTTTCATGCTTCTTAAAGTGGAAAAAAATGGGAAATCCAATTAGTAAGGTTTCGGCCAAGGTGGATAAATGGGTCTAGAGTAAATCTTACCAAGCATGCTTATGTTTTCTTATGATGTATGGTTTTTGATATCTGATTAGTTCAAGTTCCATGCTTCATGATATGATATGTTATGCCTTATGTTATGAGATAAGCTATGTTCCATGATAAGATATGCAATGCTCATGATATGATTTGCTATGCTCATGATATGATATTCTATGTTCATGATATGATATGTTATGCCTTATGTTATGAGATAAGCTATGTTCCATGATATGATATGCTATGCTCATGATATGATATGCCATGCTCATGATATGATATGCTATGTTCATGATATGATATGTTATGCCTTATGTTATGAGATAAGCTAGGTTCCATGATATGATATGCTATGCTCATGATATGATATGCTATGCTTCATGATATGATATGTCATGCTTGATGTTATGAAGATCACATGTTATGCTTTATGTTATGATACGAACATGTTATGCTTCATGGTATATGTATGAAAGGCTTATGTAAGAAGAAAAGCCTAAGAGTTGCTTCCCTTAAGTTGGGATCAAGAGCACTCTTCATGGTATGGCAAAGAGATGCTTCCCTTAAGATGGGATCAAGAGCTCTCTTCATGATATGACAAGAAATTATGACATGTATGATAAGCTATGATATGCATGATGACATGATATGTACGACATGATATTTTACTTGTATGGCTTGTACCAAGGGTGGGTTTCCATAAGCGCCCCGTGGTCGATGGTCTATGAAACGGGCCTCGTAAAAAGGGATGGGCTCCTTAGTACGCCCCTAGGTCGACGGACTATAAACGAACCTAGATCCCTAGTAGGTTCGGGGCTAGCTACCCTGTCCTAGGGATTGCGCGCATTTATGTATGTATGTGGTACAAGCCGGGCCCTCATGATGATATTATGTTCAAGTATCTATATGATATGTTTTAAAAGAGACATGATGCATATGTGCATTCCATGATACATGTTTTAAAAAATATACATCTTGCATCTACATGCACATATTTTATGAATTATGGTTTATGCACTTTTATGAACAGGTATGAGTTATGATACATGCTTACATGATATGATATGTTTCATGATATGTTCTTACATGATATGATATGTTTCATGATATGCACTCACATGCTATGCTATGCTATGTTATACTTCTTATATGATATGATATGTTTACGTTATGTTTCCCTCATGCTATGTTATGATATGTTATGTTTCTTACATGATAAGATATGTTCTATGTTATGATTCCCCATGCTATGTTATGCTATGCTATGTTTTACATGCTATGTTGTGTTATGTGCTTTATGTTTTATGAGTAGGAAAGGACCTCATTAAGCCTTTGGGCTTATAGTTTTATGTTCCTTGTACTACAGATTAAGGCAAGGAATAGATGAACTAAGGGGAGCAGCAGGAAGGGCAATGATGATGTGTGTGGAAGTGGCATGGTGGATAGATCAACTATATTTGGTCAAATTGTGCATGTGAACTAAGTTTGGACCCTATGCTTATGTTGATAGTTTGAGCTAGTATGTTATGCTCTTATGATATGTTGCTCATGTTAGAATAATTATGATATGTTAAAATGTTAATAAGTTATGATTCGCATGCCATGTTTAAGACAATCAAATGCATATGATAAAATTTTTAAGTATGTCTTCCACTGCCATGAGTTCATATGCATTAGTATGTTAGGTGAATGTAAGTAACCCCGTCCCTCTAGGGTAGCCTTAGCGCCCCCTGAAGGGGCGGGCGTTACAGTTTGGTATCAGAGCAGGTCTACCTTCCACTACACACACATCAAGCCTACATCCTGCCGCTCCAAGTAAGAATTTTTATGCTTAAATTTTTATGATGCTTATGCTTAAATCTATTCTTTCATAATGCTTTGATAGTATACATGTCTACTCCATTTTTTTTTATTTATTATTATATGATGAGTTACAGTTTTAGTTTAAGTATGCATGATGGTGGATTAGGAATAATAATAACTTATGCTAGCCTTGTTATTCATGAAGAGGAGCATGGCTAGAAGACGCAATACTAGAGCAGAGGAGACAGTACCTCCACCAGATCTGATGCATGTGGTCACTGAGCTCCAGCGTCAGGTTACGGAACAACAACAGATAATCATTGCTCTAATGGATCAGCAAGGGAATACTGCTACCCCACCTGGGAATCAGAATACGATGCCAGTCATACCTGCAGCTGCACCCGTGCCACCGGCACCAGCACCACTGGTAGGCCCAGCTCCAGTGGTTCGTCAGGAGGCATATCTGATTAAGTGGCAGAGACTGAAGACGGAAGCTTTCTCCAGTAACTGTGAACCATGGGACGCGCAGGCCTGGTTCAAGACTGTGGAGAGCATAGTGGAGTTATTGAATTGCCCTGAGCACGAGAAAGTCAAATGCACATCGTTCTGCCTTACAGGCGATGCCAGAATGTGGTGGGACCGAGTCAAAGCAAAACGACAAATAAATCAGATGAGATGGACAGACTTTGAGACGGAATTTTTCGTAGAATTCTTCCATATGAGGGTGACAAACAGGCATTATGACGAGTTCACCGAGTTCCGACAAGGCGATCTGTCGGTTAATGGAGCTATCAAGAAATTCAATCGTTTAGCGCGCTTATGTCCAGAATTGGTTAGCACTGAAAGAGAAAGGGTCAGACTCATGCTGAAAATGCTCAGACCTGAGATAGCTCTGAATGTGGCCGGCGGAGTTAATAGACCGCAGACCGCCGAAGAATTAATCAGCAGTGCCCTGATCACCGAACACTATCAGAAGGCAATGAGCGATGGCAAGAGTCAAACTCAGCCGGGAGGACAGAAATCTCAGAATACCCGAACCAACTGGAAAGGAAATCACAGTGGCAAGAGGAAGCAATGGACTGACTCCAAGGGTGGACCAGCAAGTAAGCAACTCATGTTTCCTCAGTGTACCACCTGCGGGAAGAAGCACCCGGGAATATGCCGTATAGGCACAAATAGATGCTACAACTGTGGAATGGAAGGGCATATGGCTTGGAACTGTCCTACTCAGATTCAGACACCCCCTCCACAGCATGTCCAAAACAGAGGTGTTCCCCTCAGCTACACCTGATGCAAGCTGCATTAGAAGGCCCTCAGATAAGTCAAGGGAGATTGGAAGCTCCGCCAGTTACGACGAATGCCAGAATTTTCTCCCTCACCAAGGAAGAAGTGGTGAATGCTTCTACTGCTATCACAGGTCAGATATTTATTTTCAGTCAGCATGCTACTGTATTATTTAACACTGGGGCAACACACTCGTTTATCTCTACACCTTTCACAAAAAAGATAGACATGCCATCCCAAGTCTTAGATTGCAAGTTTTTAACAACATTACCTTCGGGAGAGGTGATGCCATCCACTCATATGCTGCGAGTCATACCCATCAAGATCGCAGACAGAGAACTCTACTGTGACCTGATAGTGCTTGATATGCAAGATTATGATATTATATTGGGCATGGACTTCCTGAGCAAGTACGGTGTGGCAATAGAATGCCGTAATAGAAAAGTAATTTTCCGGCCTGAAGCAGAACAGACTTTCAAATTTATCGGAGAGACCAAGAAAGAAGTTAAAAAGTTTTTATCAGCTTTAAAGGCACGGAAGATGTTGGACAACGGATGCACTGGGTTTCTAGCTCATGTGGTTGATACAAGTCAGGCAAGGGAACTGAAGCCGGAAGAAGTCAAAGTCGTATGCAATTACCTAGAGGTATTTCCTGATGAACTACCAGGGTTAGCACCTGACCGAGAAATTGAGTTTGAGATTGAATTGATTCCTGGTACGAAGCCGATCTCTAAAGCACCTTACCGTATGGTGCCGGCTGAATTAAAGGAACTTCAAGAATAGCTACGGGAGTTACTCGACAAGGGACTTATCCGCCCTAGTCACTCTCTATGGGGAGCCCCGGTACTGTTTGTGAAAAAGAAAGATGGGTCTATGCGAATGTGCATAGACTATCGAGCGCTAAATAAGGTTACAATCAAGAACAGATATCCTTTACCACGGATTGACGACCTGTTTGACCAGTTGAAGGGTGCCACCGTCTTCTCTAAGATTGATTTACGATCTGGCTATCATCAAGTAAAGGTGAAACAAGATGATATACCGAAGACGGCTTTACGGACAAGATACGGGCATTATGAATTCGTAGTAATGCCCTTCGGAGTGACAAATGCTCCTGCTCTATTTATGGACCTGATGAACCGGGTGTTCTCAACATATCTCGACAAATTTGTGATAGTTTTTATCGATGACATTCTCATTTATTCGAGAACCCAGGAAGAGCATGCCGAACACCTGGAAATATTATTACAAATTCTTCGGGAAAAGCAACTGTATGCGAAATTCTCCAAATGCAAATTTTGGCTCGACTAAGTATCATTTTTGGGTCATGTTATCTCTAGGGATGGGGTAATGGTAGACCCAATCAAGATTGAAGTCGTCAGTAACTGGAATAGGACAAGGAATGCCAGCGAAATCAGGAGTTTCCTCGGACTAGCAGGCTATTACTGGAAGTTTGTAGAGGGTTTCTCCAGAATCGCAGCCCCGATGACAGCTCTCACTCAGAAAAATAAGAAGTATAAATGGACAGATGACTGCGAGAAGAGTTTCACAGAACTGAAAAGGAGACTGACCAGTGCTCCAATTCTTACTCTTCCGGAAGGCAACGAAGAATTTGATATGTACAGCGACACTTCTAAATCAGGACTCGGAGTTGTACTCATGCAGAATGGCAAAGTCATTGCCTATGCCTCTAGGCAACTCAAAGAACACGAGAAAAATTATCCCACACACGATTTAGAGCTAGCAGCCGTGATCTTTTCTCTTAAGATATGGAGGCATTATCTATATGGAGCACAGTGTAAGATTTATACAGATCACTAGAGTCTGAAATACTTCTTCACACAGAAGGACCTGAACATGAGACAACGAAGATGGCTTGAGCTAGTCAAGGACTATGACTGCGAGATCTGTTACCATCCGGGAAAAGCGAACAAAGTGGCTGATGCACTCAGCAGGAAGTCGTAGGCCACCTTAGTACCCGGAGCTATTTTAAGTTCGGGGATGAACTTTTATGAGGTATGGGGGACTGTAACACCCATAGGGTACTTAGCAAGATTTTAGATATTTTTATCATGAATAAAAATAGGCCTTAGGTAAACATTAGCCAAAAATAAAATGAAAAAAAAAAGATACAAGACCTAGGACTTGAACCTTGGATCTCTCACTAAATACTTGAACATGTTAACCAATAGACCAAGAGTAATTATTGTTAGAAAGGAGAGGGAAATCATGGTTAAGGGTAAGGAAGTGAAGGCTCTCTTCACTTAGAAGGAGAAGTTGGAGTTGCCTTCTTCCTCTCAAATGAAAAGATGAGCCTTGCTTCTTCTTTTCATTTAGAGTGAGTAAAAGAAAGGAGAAGGAAAAATGTATTTTCCCTTCCTCCTCTCATGTAGAATAAAAGGAGAAATTAAAGAAGAGAGTTCATTTTTTTTCTCTTCCTCCTCCCTCCTCTCCTCCGTGACCAAGCCCTTCCCCACCTTCATTGCCGAAACCCAAGCAAAGGAAGGCTCCTCTCTAGGAAGGCTCCACAATCAAGGTTACTTCCCTAAGGAAATCAAGCGAAAGGATGTGAGTATCCCCTCACTGCAGTACAAGTAGTTGTCGATCATTTTATATGTAAATGTTTTTGAAACCTTAGAGATTCTTCTTGAAATTTTGGCCAAGATAAAATGGGTGGTCACTTAGGGTTAATAAGTTACAAGTTATGTTTTATGTGGAAAAAAAAAGAAAGAAATCTAGAATCCCCTTGAATGTTTCGGCTAAGACTAAAAGTAATGGTGGAAAACAAAGTTTCTTTTGACAACATGCTTGTTTATGCTCCTTCATGATATATGAATTTGTATATGTTGATAGCTTAGGATTTTATGCTTCATGTTGTAACAAACATGATGAAAACCCTAATGTTAAGTTTCGGCCAAGATGGGTTATAAGAGTTAGGGCAAAAATTTTGAAAAGGAAATATGTTTATTTATGCTCCTTCATGATATATGAATTTTTATATGTTGATAGCTTAGATTGTTATGCTTCATGTGGTAACAAAAATGATGGAAACCCTAGTGTAATGTTTCGGCCAAGACATGATACCAAGCTTAGGGTCAAAAATTTGAAACCCAATCATGCTTATTTATGCTTGTTCATGAGGTATGATATCTTGTATGTGGTTAGGTTAAGTCATTATGTTACATGTTGCATTAGAAAAATTTAAAACCCCATTTATAGGGTTCGGCCAAGGTGAAATGCAAAGCTTAGAGGAGAGTTTTGAAATCTAATTATGTTTATTTATGCTTACTCATGAGGTATGATATCTTGTATGTAGTTAGGTTAAGTCAGTATGTTACATGTGGCATTAGAAAAACATAAAACCCTAAATGTAGGTTTCGCAAGAGGGAATGCCAAACCTAGGGTAAAGTTTTGAAACATAATCATGCTTAGTTATGTTTCTACATGATATATGATCTTTTGTATTTTGTTAGATAAGTTTTCATGCTACATGTTACACAAATGAAACTTAGAACTTCACCTTAGGGTTCGGCCAAGCAAGTGTAGAGACTTAGAGCCATGTTTTCCAAACTAACCATGCTTGTTTATGCCCATTTATGAAATATGGTTATTTATCTATGGGTGGCTTTAGTTTCATTCTTCTTATAGTGGAAAAAAAATGGGAAATCCAATTAGTAAAGTTTCGGCCAAGGTGGATAAATGGGTCTAGAGTGAATCTAACCAAGCATGCTTATGTTTTCTCATGATGTATGGTCTTTGATATGTGATTAGTTTAAGTTCCATACTTCATGATATGATATGTTATGCCTTATGTTATGAGATAATCTATGTTCCATGATATGATATGCAATGCTCATGATATGATATGCTATGTTCATGATATGATATGTTATGCCTTATGTTATGATATGCTATGCTCATGATATGATATGCTATGCTCATGATATGATATGTTATGCCTTATGTTATAAGATAAGCTATGTTCCATGATATGATATGCTATGCTCATGATATGATATGCTATGCTTCATGATATGATATGTCATGCTTTATGTTATGATACGAACATGTTATGCTTCATGATATATGTATGAAAGGCTTATGTAAGAAGAAAAGCCTAAGAGTTGCTTCCCTTAAGTTGGGATCAAGAGCACTCTTCATGGTATGGCAAAGAGATGCTTCCCTTAAGATGGGATCAAGAGCTCTCTTCATGATATGACAAGAAATTATGACATGTATGATAAGCTATGATATGCATGATGACATGATATGTACGACATGATATTTTACTTGTATGGCTTGTACCAAGGGTGGGTTTCCATAAGCGCCCCGTGGTCGATGGTCTATGAAACGGGCCTCGTAAAAAGGGATGGGCTCCTTAGTACGCCCCTAGGTCGACGGACTATAAACGAACCTAGATCCCTAGTAGGTTCGGGGCTAGCTACCCTGTCCTAGGGATTGCGCGCATTTATGTATATATGTGGTACAAGCCGGGCCCTCATGATGATATTATGTTCAAGTATCTATATGATATGTTTTAAAAGAGACATGATGCATATGTGCATTCCATGATACATGTTTTAAAAAATATACATCTTGCATCTAGATGCACATATTTTATGAATTATGGTTTATGCAATATTATGAACAGGTATGAGTTATGATACATGCTTACATGATATGATATGTTTCATGATATGTGCTTACATGATATGATATGTTTCATGATATGCACTCACATGCTATGCTATGCTATGTTATACTTCTTATATGATATGATATGTTTACGTTATGTTTCCCTCATGCTATGTTATGATATGTTATGTTTCTTACATGATAAGATATGTTCTATGTTATGATTTCCCATGCTAGGTTATGCTATGCTATGTTTTACATGCTATGTTGTGTTATGTGCTTTATGTTTTATGAGTAGGAAAGGAGCTCATTAAGCCTTTGGGCTTATAGTTTTATGTTCCTTGTACTGCAGATAAAGACAAGGAATGGATGAACTAAGGGGAGTAGCAGGAAGGGTAATGATGATGTGTGTGGAAGTGGCATGGTGGATAGATCAACTATATTTGGTCAAATTGTGTATGTGAACTAAGTTTGGACCCTATGCTTATGTTGATAGTTTGAGCTAGTATGTTATTCTCTTATGATATGTTGCTCATGTTAGAATAATTATGATATGGTAAAATGTTAATAAGTTATGATTCACATGCCATGTTTAAGACAATTAAATGCATATGATAACATTTTTAACTATCTCTTCCGCTGCCATGAGTTCATATGCATTAGTATGTTAGGTGAATGTAAGTAACCTCGTCCCTCTAGGGTAGCCTTAGCGCCCCCTGAAGGGGCGGGCATTACAAAGACAATTTCTAATAATCCATATTTTATTCCTATCAAAGGATAAACATCTCCCACTGCAACATCTGCTACTTTTACAGCAGTGCCCATGTGGATGGTGATTTATATAGTTGTCAGATTTCCTGGAACCCCTTCAATGAATTGAAGACATAATTAGTGGTTCCTGTATCTACACACCAGGTACTGGTAGATAACACCATATGTTTCAACAACTAATAAAATACACCGTTATTGTTCTCAGTTTTGTGAGGACAGTCTACCTTAATGTCCAAGTTTTCCAATCATTATAATTGGGACTACGAAGTCTATTCTAAAGTATAACAGCTAGAGGATTGACTAACATTTGTAAACCTAAGAATCACAAAATTATTTGGTCAAGACCAACATTTCAAAATCCCCGTGAATTTTGTATGCCACGTTAGTGCAGACATATACAAATTCTAAAAAGAGATTTTATCTATTAATTTTATTATCTTGTCAACCTATGACAAATAAAATTAATAGTTGATCTGTCTTTGATCAAATATTTGGTCAAGACTCTAAATTTAAAATAATATTGATTCCTCAAACAATACTATTTAAATTTACCAACACCTCAAAACATCGTGAATTTTGCATGTCACGTTAGTGTGGACGTATACAAAATCATCATTTGTAAGAGGAGGGTTTTACCCATTAACTATCTTGTCAACCTAACTTTATGACAAATAAACTTATCTCAAACACCGTTAATTTTGTATGCCACGTTAGTGTGGACGTATACAAAATCAATCATTTGTAACAGGGATTTTAACCCAATAATTTTATTATCTTGTCACCCTAGTTTTATGACAAATTAATAGTTGGTTTCCTTTTGGTCACACAAGTGATAGCAGTGACTCCGTTGGGGAGGATACTATTAAATGTGTCTAAGTGTATACCATTACTTGATACTAAGTCCATTAAATAAAATTTTGCCCCTTCAGTTGGAGAAGATCACACACATTCTAAATAACTTCCTATAACAATCCATTAAGGAAGTTTGATCTAGTGATCCGCAAACAAACTCATCCGTTGTGGAGGGAGGCACTCAGAGCCAACACGTAAGCTTGTTGCATCACTTACAAACCAGTAATGGAGACCGTGGGATTAATATACTAATCCCTCTCCCACTTAGTTATTTAAGGTGAGGAATTTTAACCTATGCTAGCATATAACACATGCATACACACACATCACAGTAAATAAAAGCAATAAACATGGAAATTAATTTTCCAACTATTATGGAATTTTCATCACTGTCCTCCGTGTGCTCCAACCCTAGCTGCTGCCATCTTTAGCCACCGCCATCGGGTCGAGTTGTCGCATCTATCTTGCGTCTTATTCCGCTGCGCCTCTGGTCCTCCGATAGCACCACGCCTCGCAAGGATACGATCCGCGACGAATATAGAATTTTACATACATCGATCCTATATTCCATAAAGGAATGTACAAATATTCTAGATCGAACAAAAAATGTAAAATCCTAATAACTAATACAGCTCCTGCTGTATTTAATTTTACAATCATGCACACACAATTAAATGCCCTTGACATGTCCAAGGGTCCAATCACACACAATAAAAATATGCCATAATAGTTGGAGCCTACAACCACAAAGTTAGCACATCCTACTATTATCCTGCATAAATTATGTATGACATGTGCATAACCTATTTGAAAACCAAACACACAGAGGCAAACCCTAGCTCTGATACTAATTGTTGGTTAGTCCTAAGAAAATCGTACCGGTTCCACTGTACAAAAATTTTTGTACAAGTGTCGAACCTTTCCTTAAACAACCTATTGTATTCTTTAGAAGTTAAATTAGGAATCGCAGACGGAACTTAACATCATTGATTCCAAATTTAACTTATCTATTCTTAATGGTTTAGATTTGAATCGCTAGTGAAACTTAACACTATTGATTCAAAACTACCTAAGTTATTAATTCCATAAATATTAATTTCCAAAATTGACTTACAGGACTGCATGGCAAGGCACATGGCCTTCTTGGATATGGAGCAACCACCACCGCCTAGGCAATGCCTTTTAAGGAAAGCTAATATTTATTTCCTTAAATAACTCTAGGTTAACTAAAAAGAACAATCGAATCACAAATTCGAAAAAGAAGAAAACACAAACTCGAAAAAACTATTTCGAAAACTCTACTATCATATGCCTCTTGTGTTTGGTATTTCCATAAATAACTATACAAAGAAAACTAGTATGATGCGGAAAACAATTACTAGTTATACCTTTTTTGTAAGCAAAATAACCTCTTGATCTTCTACCGTATTCCTCTTCTTATCTCGGACATTGTATAGGCAACGATATTCCAAGACGAGAACCACCATGCTCCTTCTTCTCCAAGCTAAATTCGGCCACCAAGAATTCTCCATGAGAAGTAGAGGCCCGGCCACCACCACCAAGCTCCAAGGGATGCAAGAAACAAAACCTCCTTTCTCTCCTTCTTCTCCTAGCTTGAACCGGCCACCATCAAGAGCTCCAAGAGGGGATAAAACCGGACACTAGAGAAGAAGAGAAGAGGAGAGGGAGAACCTCTAAGGGCCAGCCACAACAAGGAGAAAAAGAGAGGAAGAAAAGAATAGAGTTCTTCCCCTTGAAGGCACCTCTACCTCCTCTTTTATATTCCTTGGTCTTGGCAAATAAGGAAATTTTAATAAAAAAACTTCCTTAATTCCTTTGCCATGAAAAAGAAAAAATTATTTAATTTAAAATAATTTTCTTTTCTTAATATCAATGGCCGACCACTTATTTCCTCAAAACAAGGAGAGTTTTAATTAAAACTTCTTAATTTGTTTCCGGAAATTTATAAAAAAATTTCCAATAATTTTAATCCCTTCATGATTGGTTAGTAAAAAGGAAATTTTATAAATTAAAATCTTTCTTTTAAACATGTGGATAATTTCCAAAAAGGAAAGTTATCTCTAAAAATTAAAATCTCTTTTCAGTCTACAAATAAGGAAATATATCAAACCTTTTCTTAATCTTTTGTAGAAACTAATAAAAGAGAATATTTAATTTTTAAAACTCTCTTTTAAATTATGATCATGGTTAAAAAGGAAAGTTTTTTCAAAATTAAAATCTCCTTTCAATCTACAAATAAGGAAAGATTTCAAATATTTTCTTAATCTTTTGTAGAAAGCTATAAAAAGAAAAAATTTAAATTTTCAACTCTCTTTTAAAACCATGATATCCACATAAGAAATAATTTTAATAAAAATCCATTTTAATATTCTAGTGGCCGGCCACCTAAGCTTGGGACCCAAGCTTTGGCCGGCCACCAACTTGGCTCATCCACTTAGTCTTGGCCAGCTTGGGTTCCAAGCTAGCTTGGCCGGCCCCATTAGGTTGGGTAAGAAGGTGGGTATGTGGTGGGTATAAATCTCTATATACAAGAGGCTATGATAGGGACCGAGAGAAGGAATTGGTTTTGGTCTCCCGATGAAAATAAGCATCCCATGTTCGCCCCGAACACATAACTTAATTTCATCAATAATAATTCATTCCACTAAAGAACTATTATTGAACTACCGCACCAATCCCAAATTATATTTTTGGGCTTCTTCTTATTATCAGTGTGTTAGTCTCCCTGTGTTTAAGATGTCGAATGTCCACTAATTAAGTGAGTTACTGACAACTCATTTAATTAATATCTTAGTCCAAGAGTAGTACCACTCAACCTTATCGTCATGTAGGACTAAGTCCACCTGCAGGGTTTAACATGACAATCCTTATGAGCTCCTCTTGGGGACATTATCAACCTAGATCACTAGGACACAGTTTCCTTCTATAATCAACAATACATACTATAAGTGATATCATTTCCCAACTTATCAGGCTTATTGATTTTTCAAACTAAATCTCACCCATTGATAAATTAAAGAAATAAATATCAAATATATGTGCTTGTTATTATATTAGGATTAAGAGCACACACTTCCATAATAACTAAGGTCTTTGTTCCTTTATAAAGTCAGTAAAAAAAGAAACGACCTCTAATGGTCCTACTCAATACACTCTAAGTGTACTAGTTTAATTATATAGTTAAGATAAACTAATACCTAATTACACTACGACCTTCCAATGGTTTGTTCCTTTCTATCTTGGTCGTGAGCTACTGTTTATAATTTATAAAGAGCCGATAACACCATCTTCTATGGGTGACACCACACACTATGTTATCTACAATATAAATTAATTGAACATCTACATTTGGTATATATAAATGTAGACACTTGACCAATGTGATTCTTATAACTAGATAAATGTTTATACCAAAAGCTAGGCTTTTAGTATACACTCTAACAATCTGCTCGTCATGCTTAAAGCATATGAGACATCTGGGCGAGTACAAAGCATGGCGTACATGATAGACCCTATAGCAGATGCATAAGGAATCTAATCCATGCGGTCCCTTTCTACCTTAGAAGAGGGACATTGAGTCTTCGAAACACTCACACCATGTGACATAGGCAAGAATCCCTTCTTGGAATTCTCCAGGGAAAAACGTTTAAGCACCTTGTCAATGTATGTACTCTAACTTAGGCCAAGCAATCTTTTAGATCTCTCTCTATAAATTTTAAGGCCTAAAATATAGGCTGCTTGACTTAAGTCTTTCATTGAAAAACTATTCCCAAGCCAAGTCTTCATTGATTGAAGAGTAGGGATATCATTTCTAATGAGTTGTATGTTATCTACATACAATATGAGAAAGATGACTGTGCTCCCACTAACTTTCTTGTAGACATAAGGTTTATCTTTATTCTTAATGAAACCAAACATTTTGATCGCATCATCGAATCAAAGATTCCAACTTCTAGATGCTTGCTTTAATCCATAAATGGATCTTTGCAACTTACAAACCTTTCCAGCATGCTTTGGATTTACAAAACCCTCAGGTTGTGTCATATACACATCCTCGAGTAGATTTCCATTTAGAAATTCAATTTTGACATCCATCTACCAGATCTCATAATCATAGTAAGCTGCAATAGCAAGTAAAATCCGAATGGACTTAAGCATCGCAACTGGTGAAAAAGTTTCATCATAGTCTATACCATGAATTTGCTTGAAACCTTTAGCTACCAATCTACCTTTATAGGTATGCTTATGCCCATCCATATCAGTCTTCACTTTGAAGACCCACTTACACCTAATGGATTTGATCCCTTCAGGTGGATCAACCAAAGTCTATACTTGGTTAGTGTATATGGATTCCATTTGGATCTCATGGCCTCTAGCCATTTCTCAGAATTCGGGCCCTGTACAACTTCCTAATAAGATGTAGGCTCATCAAGACCAATAAGCTTTACATCATCGTGGTCAGACAAGATAAATGAATATCTCTCAGGTTGACGACGGGTCCTATCAGATCTGCGTAGAGCGTGTGCTACTTGAACAGGTTGTTGCTCCACAACTTCTTGTGGTACCTGTTCAATTTCCATCAAGGCATTATTGTTAGTTTGTGTATATTGAATTTCTTCAATATCGACTTCACTCCCACTAGTCTTTCTAGAAATAAATTCCCTTTCTAGAAAGACACTAGTTCTGGCAACGAACACTTTGCCTTCTGTGGGATTATAAAAGTAATATCCCTTTGTTTCCTTGGGATATCCTACAAAATAGCACTTGTCTGATTTGGGTTCAAGTTTATCTGAGACTTGTCGTTGAATGTAAGCCTCACAATCCTAAATCTTCATAAAAGACATCTTGGGACTCTTCCCTGTCCATATTGTATATGGTGTCTTTATGACGGCCTTAGACGGAACTCGGTTAAGTATGAAAGCGGTCGTCTCTAGAGCATGTCCCCAGAAGGAAGTAGGAAGATTTGTATGATTCATCATCGATCATACCATATCTAATAAGGTGAGATTTCTCCTTTCTAATACACCATTCCATTGTGGTGTTCCAGATGGAGTGAGCTGACATATGATCCCACACTCAATGAGATGGTCATGAAACTCTTGGCTAAGGTATTCCCCACCTCGATCTGATCGAAGCATTTTAATACTCTTACCAAGTTGGTTTTGTACTTCATTCTTGAATTCTTTTAACTTTTCAAAGGATTTTGACTTGTGTCTCATCATATACACATAGTCGTATCTATTGAAATCATCAGTGAAGGTAACGAAGTAATAATAGCCTCCTCTAGCAGCTATTCTAAAAGGCCCACATACATCTGTATGTATGAGTCCTAACAAATCTTTAGCCCTTTCTCCATGTCCACTAAATGGAGTCTTTGTCATCTTGCCTCGAAGACAAGATTCGCATGCCTTATATGATTCAAAATCAAATGAGTCCAGAAGTCCATCCTTATGGAGTTGGGATATGCGACTCTCATTTATGTTTCCTATGCGACAATGCCAGAGATATGTTTGGTTCAAATCATTAGACTTGAACTGTTTGGTTTTATGTTATTGATTGGATTTTCAAAGTCTAGAACATAGAGTCCATTCACGAGATGTGCACTATAATAGAACATTTCATTGAAATAAACGGAACAAGATTTGTCCTTTATTACAAATGAGAATCCTTTCTTGTCTAAACAAGAAATAGAGATAATGTTTTTTTGTCAAAGCAGGCACATAACAGCATTCTTCTAGTTCTAAAATAAGCCCAGTGGGCAAAGATAAAAAATATGTTCCTATAGCTATAACAACAACTCTTGCACCATTGCCTACTCATAGGTCCACCTAGCCCTTTATCAAAGATCTACTATTTTTCAGCCCCTGCACATTAGTATAAATGTGAGATGTACATCTAGTATCAAATACCCATGAAGAAGAAATAGATAGATTGACTTCTATAAAAAGTATACCTGAGGCAGAAGTTTCACTTTTCTTCCTTTTCACTTCCTCTAGGTATAATTTGCAGTTCCTCTTCCAATGTCCGGTCTCACCACAGTGGAAGCAGGTTCCTTCCTTAGCTACCCCACCTTTGGATTTCAATGTATGAGCCTTGCCCTTGCCATTGGCTTGGGTCTTACCCTTACATTTGGGCTTCCACTTGCCTTTGCCCTTTGACACCATCAAAATGGTACTAGGTTTTGCCTTCTTAAGGTTGAGTTCAGTAGTTCTCAACATACTCAACATCTCAGGCAGTTGTTTGTCAATTTCATTCATGTTATAGTTCATGATAAATTGACTGTAGCTATCGGGCAATGACTGCAGAATAAGGTCAATGGCCAATTCTTGGCCTAGTGGAATCCCAACTTTTGTAGATTCTCCACATAACCAATCATTTTGAGCACATAAGGCCCCACGGGACTTCCTTCTTGCATTCTGCATTGAAATAAAGCCTTGGAGATCTCAAATCTCTCATGCCTTGCTTGTCCTTGATATAGTTGTCTAAGGTGTTCAACCATATCATAAGCATCCATGTTTTCATGTTGCTTCTGAAGCTCAGAGTTCATGGTAGCAAGTATAAGACATGATACATCTAATGCATCATCTTGGTGCTTCTTATAAGCATCCTTATCATCTCTAGTGGCAGTAGTAGCGGGTGTTTCAGGAATGGGCTACTCTAGGACGTATAGTTTTCTTTCTTGCTTGAGAACTATCCTCAAGTTTCTGTACCAGTCTAGGAAATTAGCTCCATTGAGCTTGTCCTTATCAAGGACAAATCGCAGAGAGAGAGTATTCAACGTATTTGATGACATGGTGATCTACAACAGTAAAATGCATAAATAAGTATCATATTTTGATCATTTAACTAGATCTTTAATTTAATGATTCTCCCACTTAATTGTAAAGCTTTGGTAAGAGCAAGTCATGGATGTGGTTTTACCCACACTACTAGCTCCAAATCCAATCGCGATGACATTCATGTGGGACAAGATCCATATTATACTTCATCTTGAGTTAGCTTTGGCTAATCGCCCAAGACTTAGTATAACATAGGTAGGCAACGTTTACCAATTACATCATATGTAACTCTTGTGTCATTGGGTGAACAAGACTATTTGTTCATTTTCTCATCTTATGAAATCCACATTATAACTCATCTTGAGTTAGCTTTGGCTAATCACCCAAGACTAGTATAATTTGAAATTCATCATATGAGATATGCCTCTAAGTTCTCAACTTAGTTAAGTCACACCCAAAGTTTAGTAGTCAGACATTACAATTGTCCTGTCGCACTCTAGCAAGATAAATCGAGTCACTTTGCTTTGGCAAAATCTGACCATAATTGATCGAGCTAGTAGTGAGTACTAAACTTTGGTAGGAATATTTAAAAGGACCTAATCATGATTAAACTACACATGCATCACATAGCATATCATGGCACACATCACATATATACATAAAAGAAAACGTGACATGGCTATGGCCCCATTATCTATGATCCTCTCAAGCCAATGAGAAGATCGAAAAGTCAATCTAAGAAAAAGCATCTTCTCCAAGTGCTTTCTTGGTCATCTTATGTTGTTGTCCTTCTCCCTTTTCACCGTCATCAAGTAGACTTATTCTTCTCTAATTTGTACATTACAAACTCTAAAGAAAACTCGAGTTACATTCGAGTGTAGTCTAAATTTACAACTAGAATAAAAGAGGAGAGGCACGACACGCAAGCCGTATTATGAATTACAACACCACATCCAATCACATCGGGGTTTAAGGGCCATAACCATGCACCATGTCATATAACATTCTCAATCTATTATGACAAAATTTACTATGATTTAAACAACTAATTATGAGCCACAATGCCATGATGGTTTCGCTAAAAACCTCTTGGCCGAAACTTGCTCATAATCATGCAAATCATAATAAACATGTCATGCAATTTCTATATCACATATGAAATTCTACTACAACTTAGTATATGCCTTCGCAAGTGGCTCTGATACCACTGTTAGAAACTAGGGCGCTAAACACGCGAATGCGTAGTAGAAAACATCTAGTTCCTTTCCAGAAGATCCATGCGAAAGGAAACCATATACTAAGTACTAATTCTTCTACATGAGAAAGTTATACCTTTGTTGCATGCCCTTCGCAATACCGGCAGCAGAGTTTCATTAAATGCGAATCTCAGCGTGATCACTACGTCCGCGCCTCTATGGTATCCATACGAACACGTTCTCCGTCCGTCTCACAAACTCACAACTTGGAGAAGAAACAACCTTCGTTGTGCTAGCAACTCTACAAGGTTATTTTTGGCCAAGAGAAGAAAAGGAAGAAGAGTAAAACCAAGAAGAGCACACTCACCCAAAAGGTCACTTCATCGATATAAGGTGACTTCTTAAAAGGGTTACTTTACCAAATAGGTTACTTCACCAAAAAGGTTACTTTACCAAAAAGGTTATTTCACCTAAAGGTTACTTTTACAAATGGTTTTTGTATCCATCCAATGAATATGAAATACTTTTGTCTCTTGATCTTCCTTTTGATTAATGATATATTAATCTCTATTTATATTCATTAATCTTAATGGGTTGGATTTAGAATATTGGATTAACCATTAACCCAATAAGCCATTAACTCAATAAACCAATGAGTCTAACCCATTACTCAATAAGTCTAATCCGAATTCATTCGAGTCTAACTCAATGTGTATAATTCGGATTAAACTTAACCCCATAATCCATCTCCAAGTCAACGTGTTCTTTGTGTGTGACCCAATAGGCTCTCGTAACATTGGCAATGTATCTAAAACTATTTAGATACATAAGCAATAAGTGGTATCTAGCAAGGCATCATTGCTATCCAAGTAACGAGAAGGTCAAGATTCGACCTAACCAGTCCATGGCTATTGTCTTGTATGACTTGGTCCCTCTATCCATGATATCTAGGTTGATCAATGAGGCATAGACCGTGTCATCCTCTTATCAACCTTTGTGTTTCTTGATCTCTAAGTTGACACACTCAATAAAATAAGCTCAATATCTCATATTGACTCATTTGCGCATGACCATGCTTTCTTGTGTCCTACTAATCAAGGGGCCCACAGATATTTCTTCCATCATATGGAAGGGATAAATCCCATCTATATCACTCACATCCCTCCGCATAATTCATTGCATACCCAATGATCGACTTTATTGTCCACCTTGTTACAGGTGACATTTGCCGATATCAAAGTACACAACTCCTTATGTAGGGAACCGTAGTGACTTCAGGTCAAAGGACTATTCATACCAATAGTCACATGAGAGTGCTTATGACACTCATATAATGATCCATGAAACATTCTCATGGCAGGTCATTCAGTATATATTCTCTAATTTATACCCATGTGTCAACCTGATATCTCATATCCATGACTTGTGAAATTAAGTCATCCGTTGACCTACATGCTAGTCTCAACGCATTAATATTGTCCTTTGTATATTAATGCTTGACTAGGAATAGTTAAGAGTAGTGTTCTCTACAATATCTCACTATCAATTCAATTGATATATTGTAGATAAGAACCTACTACTCAAGGACATTATTATACTTATTCAATTGGCACTGAACTGAAATAAATATAATAACCAACTTTGTCTTTTATTAATAATGATATATGATACAATAATGTGGCCTTTACAATCATCTCATAATTGGTACTAGGGCTAATACTAACACACTCCTTAGGGTCTCTGGTTCCCCCTAAGGAAGCCAGGATGGTCACTCCTTAGGGTCCTCGATCGATTATTATGGAGGTTTAAAGTCTTCGGTTCCCCTTAAGGAAGCTATGACGGTCACTCCTTAGGGTCCCTGATCGACTATTATGGAGGTTTAAAGTCTCCAGTTCTCCCTAAGGAAGCTAGGTCGGTTACTCCATAGGATCCCCGATTGACTGTTATAGAGGTTTAAAGTCTCCGGTTCCCCCTAAGGAAGCCAGGACGGTCACTCCTTAGGGTCCCCGATCGACTGTTATGGAGGTTTAAAGAAAAGTATGTATCTCTCCAAAATAATGTTGCCTGCATTTTATCTATCATTTATATAAGAAATGTTCGAACAAAACACATAAATGACTTACAGGCATATTTGTTAAGTTCTATATGGTTGCAAATGATTATCACTCCAAGGCCGCTCGAGTTTTCTCCCTTCTGCATCCTGAAGGTAATAAGCACCTGATACATGTTTTTGTATGATTTTATAAGGTCCTCCCCATTGAGGTTCTAACTTATTAGCATCTCCCAAAGGCTTGATGCGCTTCCATACCAGATCCCCTACCTGAAAGAACCTTGGAATAACTCTTTTGTTGTAATTCTGTCTCATCCATTGCCGATAAGAAATAAGTTAGGTTACTGCTTTGTCCCGTGCTTCCTCTATTAAATCAAGCTCCAAAAGGCATTGATCCGCATTGTTGTCATCATAAAGCCTTCTCTGATCGGACTCCACTTCAACCTCGATTGGAATTACTGGTTCCCCGCTATAAACCAAATGAAAAGGGATAATTCCTGTAGCTTCTCGAGGAGTAGTACGTTGTGCCCACAATATACTGGGTAATTCATCTACCTAGCTGCCACCCACATGATCTAACTTGGTTTTAAGTCCTCTAATAATTTCTCTATTAGTTACTTCAGCTTGTCCATTGCTTTGTGGATACGCCATAGAGGTAAAAGATTGTGTAATACTATAATTAGAACACCATTTCTTAATTCTCCTTACTTGAAATTGCCTTCCATTATCAGAAACTATTTTGCGTCGAATACCAAATCTGCAAACAATGTGCTTCCATAGAAATTTGATAACTGTATGTTCAGTAATTCTTGTCAATGGTTATGCTTCTACCCATTTAGAGAAATAATCAACTGCTACTAACAAGAACCTCCTCTGAGCAAGTGTTGATGTGAATCCAAAGAGAAAGATATCTCAAGAACCCACAACAAATGGAAGAAGAAAGAAAGAAAGAACTAAATCGATAAGATTGATGAAAAGAACCTCGACCCAATACTTAGGAAAACATGAACATTAGTATAAAAGATAGTAGATGTCACAACCTTGGGATGGAGGTTGATAAGTCTTCGAATGCCACAAGGAAATGTCTTGATAAATTCTAATTCAATGAAGAACCAACAAGTGAGAGCCTCACCATGCTTTGGATTGAAAACATGCCAAAGATACATGTGTGGTCGTCACCCCCTTTATTTATAGCTATAAGGTGACCAAAAACCCTAAAAGGCCAAAAGAAAGCTCATTTAGTAAAAAACCTATGTAGACTACCTAGCCATTTTAAGTTTATGTCTTTATTACAACCCAAATAAAAGTAGAAATTTAGTCTAAATTAAACCTACATATCCCTACTATATAGACATGAGACTTGAGTGCTAATTAAGCTCATCTAAGGCTTGAATTAGGTTAACTATGCCGAATGACTTGCTCTTGGTCAAACCTTCTTCAATAGTAGCTTTGGCCTTCACATCTTCAATTAGTACATTAAATGCTTCCTTCATCTTTCTAGCCTTAGCCCTTATAATTGGCCCTCCATTGATGCATAATGGATCATCATTAATATCTAGAGTGGGTTGACCATGATCCATATCGTTAGCTTGTTGCTCTCTTTCTTTGACTCCATCATTCCCCCTTTCCCCGAAAGGATTCATCCTCGAATCTTGATCACCTATATTAAAAGGAGAAAGATTAGAAACATTAAATGTAGCACTCACATTATACTCACATGGTAAGTCAAGCTTGTATGCATTATCATTGATTCTAGCAATGACTAGAAATGGACCATCTCTTCGTGGATGCAACTTAGTATGATGTTTAGTAGGGAATCTTTCCTTCCTCATATTAACCCAAACTCAATCTCTGGGTTCAAAGATCACTTTCTTTTGTCCCCTATTGGCTTGCGTAGCATATTGTTCAGTCATCTTTTTAATTTGCAATCGAACTTTTTCATGCAATTGCCTCACAAACTCAGCTTTTCTAGTACCATCTGAACTGGCATGATCAGAGACAGGCAAAAGGTGACAAATCTAAAGGAGTTAAAGGGTTGAACCCATATACCACTTTAAAAGGTGAAAAATTAGTAGTAGAATGCACAAATCTATTATAAGTAAATTCAACATGTGGTAAACAATCTTCCCAACCTTTTAAATTCTTTTGAATGATAACTCTCAATAAAGTAGATAAAGTTTGATTTACTACCTCAGTTTGTCCATCTGTTTGTGGATGACAAGTTGTAGAAAATAAAAACTTTGTTCCCAATTTTTCCCATAGTGTCTTCCAAAAGTAGCTTAGGAACTTTGAATCATGATCTGAAACTATGCTCCTCGGTACTCCATGAAGTCGCACAATCTCCTTAAAAATAAATCAGTAATATGGTTTGTTGGGTTTTTCGGGCCGCAAAAACCGCTTTTTGCGTTGCGGAAACCCCGAAACTGTAATACCCACTAAGCTTGTAAGATAAATATATGAATGTGGGATTTTTCCTTAGAAAAATAATAGGAAGTGAGTTGAAGCAAAAAGAAATAAAATGAAATAAAAAGAAGAGGAAGTCAAGGATTGAACCTTGAACCTCTTATATTATATTTCATAGAATTAATTAGTAGAAACCAATTGGGATAGAGAGAAGATGTTGATAACAAAGGAGGGAAACTCATGATAAAGGTAAGAGTAAAAGCTAGCCAAAAGAAAACAAGAAAAGAGCAAGAGAAAGGCAACTTGCCTTCCTCCCTTTCTCTCCCTCTTCCTCTTTGTTTTTGCCGAAAATTTAAAGAAGGGATTAAAGGGATTCATTCCCCCTTATTTTATCATGAATGGTGAGAATAAATAGAAAATAAAATAAATGTAAGAAAAAAATAGAAAATGGGTTAAGGGAGAAGGAAAGCAAAAATCAATTTTGCTACTTCTTCCACCTTAACATAAAAGGGAGCAAGAAAAGAGAAAATTATTTTTCTCTCATTTTCTCTCATTCATCCTCTCCCTCACTGAGAACACCACAGTCCCCTCTCCTCCATCTTCGGCCCCAAAGCCAAGTTTGTTCCCTAAGAAAGCCTAAGATACAAGGAGGACTTAGCAAAGGAATCAAGGGAAAGGAACTAGAAGAAGAGGCTACTTCTTCTTCACCATACCTTAGATCCACAAGCGAAAAGGATGTAAGCTTCCCCTCACCTGTGGTACAAGGCTTTTATGTGATTTTCGGATTCTATAAGGATTAGAAAACCTAGAAAAGAATTTAAGAAAATTTGGCTAAAGAAAGGGTTTTCAAATCTAGGATGGTTTAAACAAGTCCTTAATTCATGATATTCTTTCTATGCTATGTAGGAAGGATTTTCTTCATGTTTTTATACTTAAATGATGCTTGATCAGAGGAGTACCTAACCCTAGAATTTCGGCCAAAAATATGTTAAGGAGGTTAGGGAAAAATATTGTTTAACTAAACTAGTACAAAAATTCTCCCATGAACTACTAAGGGTTTTTATTGGTTTTCTTGCTTGAAAGTTACTTGGAACCAAAGAAATCCATTTATATGTTTCGTCCAAGAAAAGGGCTTAGGGTTAGGAAGACCTTCAAATTTAAATAACCATGTTTGTATGATAGAATATAGAGTTCTCTTAAAGAATTGCATGTTGTACATTGCTAGAAATTCATGAACTCTTATTTTAGATTTTCGGCCATGATAAGATGGATAGTTTAGAAAAGCTTGAACAAAATTCTAATATACTCAAGACCTCTGTGATATTATAATATGAAAGTTGTTTAATGCTCTTATGTTTAAATTGAGTATAGAAAATTAGTTACATGATATATGACATGTAAGATCACAAGGGTCCTAGCTTGTTTATGAACCAACTTTGTATATGATGTTCTTAGTAATTTTTGCCATGAAACTTACTTAAGTTTTCCATGCTTTAGGCCACTTAAAACCTAGTTTAGAGATTGGTAGGTTTCGGCCATAAGGAAAAATAAAAGAAAAAGGGAAAGAAACCTAGGAAGCCTAAGACACAATTCACATGTATGTTTATTATGCTTGTCTTTATACATGCTATGAAACTTGTATAATTTCTCATGCTTTTAGGCTATTTGAAGCAAGTTTATATTCTGTGAGTTTCGACCAAGTAGGGTTTAAAAGACCTAGAGGCCTTAGAAATGAAACCAAATGTGTTAAAAGTGCTTCTTATGAAAATATGATAATGTGTTGATTGTGTCACATATTTGTATAATTTTTCCATGACCTAAATGGATCATTGTGTGTTTCGGCCATGAAGGGATAAATTCCCTAGAAACCCTAGAACAAAAATTAAATATGCTTATGTCACTCTACATGAAATATGATAAGTAGAAAACTAAAGTTCTCATACTATATGTTGTTTAGTGACCTAAATGAGGCTAGGGTAAGTTTCGGCCATACCTATTGTATGATGTCTTGTTATAAATTTATACATGATGTTAGTTCAAGTTCACATGCTTGTATGTTTGTTTTTAGCCCTAATGAATATTTGTTAAAAGATTGACCAAGACATACGTTAAGGGCTTGAAGGACTTAGGAACTAGCTCAATATGCTTACTATGTTATTTGAAAAAAATGCTATAAATATGGTTTAAGGTTTCCATGCTTTCATGACATTTGGGACCTTGTTTATATACTGATAGGGTTTGGCCACATGAGTTTAAGGACTTGGAGAACTTTGAAACCAAGTTAATCATGCTTATAATGCTTCCTATGAAATTTATGTGATGATGATTTAGGGTTCACATGCTTGGAGGTTGTTTTTACCTAAATTGAGACCTAAGGGGGTTCGGCCATGATAGGAACCCAAGGGTTTAGGAAGCTTAGAACCCAAGTTAACTATGTTACCATGTTTCTTATGATAGTATAATCACATGATATACCCTTATGCTTAACCATGTATGCTTGTGATTTATACCTTTTTATGATATGATATGTGGATAGGGATATGCATGTTTTAATGATATGTTATGTGCTTAGAAATATGTAAGCTTTAATGATATGCTATGTGCTTAGAATATGCATGCTTTTATGATATGCTATGTGAGTAGAAATATACATGCTTTAATGATATGCTATGTACTTAGAATATGCATGTTTTTATGATGTGCTATGTGTTTAAAATATGCCTACTTTCTTATGACATGATGTATGCCTAAGTGATGCATACTTTTTATGATATGATGTATGCCTAAGTGATGCATACTTTCTTATGACATGATGTATGCCTAAGTGATGCATACTTTTTATGATATGATGTATGCATACTTTCTTATGACATGATGTATGCCTAAGTGATGCATACTTTTTATGATATGATGTATGCCTAAGTGATGCATACTTTCTTATGACATGATGTATGCCTAAGTGATGCATACTTTTTATGATATGATGTATGCCTAAGTGATGCATACTTTTATGACATAATGTATGCCTAAGTGATGCATACTTTTATGCTATGCTATGTGACTAAATGATGCATTTTTATACATGCTATTTTACTTTGTAAGGCTTGTATCAAGGGTGGACTCCTAATCAGTCCCTAGGCCTTGCTTTGTGATCTAGGCTAAGCCTTGCTTTGTGATCTAGGCTAATAAGGGATGGGCTCCTTAGTACACCCCTAGTCCTTGCTTTGTGATCTAGGCTAAGCCTTGCTTTGTGATCTAGGCTAATAAGGGATGGACTCTTCAAATACGCCCCTAGGCCATGCTTTGTGATCTTGACCTAGTTCCTAGTATGATTCAAGACTTGCTACCTTGGATATACTTAGGACGCGCGCATCCATGTTATGTATGTATGGTACAAGCCGGGGCCCTAAATATGTTGATATTATGTTCAAGTATATATATGTAAGAAGAAAATGGTTTTAAAAGATCATGATGTTGGGTTCTTCGGGCCGCGAAAACCACTTTTTCGCGTCACGGAAACCCCGAGTCACCCAAAGCCGTAGATCCGTGCAAAGATTCGTAAACAAAAACTTTTCGAAAAACCTTTTCTTATACGAGTTTGTAAAACTTTAGATCTACACTAAAGTTAAGATTATACCTTTGATGCGCGCCCCACGCGAATCCCGCTCGTCCAAATGATGCCGGATCTCAAGACCGTCAAGTGTTGGCCCTCTAGAAGTATCCACACGGACACACTAGATGGAGGTGACCAAAAACCAAGGTGTGCTAGCACCTATGTGGTTCGGCCAAGGAAGGAGGAGAGGGAGAGGGAGAGCTTGAGAGGAAGAAGGAGGAAGAAAAACCACACTTGAATGAAAATGAATTCACTCCCATTCACAAAGTGGCCGACCACTTTTCTTCTCTAGTGTAACTCCCCATTAAATGCAATTAATGTGAAGTTAATAAGAAAATGGCTTTGTAACTTCCATGAGGTGGCATCCATGATGATGTGGAATATCATCATTGGTCCACCTAATGCCAACTCACCAATGAGGTGGCAAAAGGTCAAGTCAAAATTGACCTTTGGTCTTCCTTCTCTAGTCAAGTCAAACTTGACTCAATCTCTACCATGGTTGATCTAATCCAACCATTTGATTCGAGCCAACTTAATATAATGAATCTAATTCATTAAATTAAATTGATTTAATAAGTCATAATCTAAATTAGACTCATTAAATACATGAATCAACTTGAGTCGAACTCAAGTTAACCCAATTAGGATTACTCTTAATCCAATTTGATTCATCAAATGAATCTAATTCTCTTGGTTCATCATATGAACCTAATCTCCATCTAATTGTCCTAAGTGTGTGACCCTATAGGTTCTTGTAACGTTGGCAATGCCCTAAACCCATTTAGGAGCATAAGTAATGAGCGGTATCTAGCAACACATCATTACTACCCCAGTTACAAGAATGTCGAGATCCGACATCACCTTGTGACTACCAATTGTGACTACTCACAAAATAATGACAAGTGTCCTTCTATCCTAGGCACCTAGATTGATCAATATGAGGCATAGACCGTGTCATCCTCTAATCAATCTAAATCTTGAACTCCAAGTAGACTCACTCGATCAAATGAGCTCAACATCTAATGTTAACTCATTTGGGCATGGCCATGCACTCAGTGGTCTCACTCTATCAAGAATATCGATGTCGCTCTCGTCATATGGGAGGGATAGATCCCATCTACATCACTCACATCCCTCTACATAATTCGTTATATACCCAGTAATCGCCTTTATAGTCCACCCAGTTACGGGTGACGTTTGACGAAACTAAAGTACATAACTCCTTATGTAGGGATCCATGGTGACTTCAGGTATAAGGACTAATAGTCATACTAATAGCCACATGAGAAAGTATATGACACTCATATAACGATCCATGATACTTTCTCATGGCGGGTCATTCAGTATACATTCTCTAATGCATACCCATGTGTCAGCTTGATATCTCTATATCCATGACTTGTGAGATCAAGTCATCGAGCTGACCTACATGCTAGTCTTATTGTATTAACATTGTCCCTGAATGCTAATACTCGACTAGGAATGATTTAGAGTAGTGTTCCCTATATCATCTCACTATCGATTCAACTAATCGATTGATATAGGTATGAACCTTCTACTCAAGGACGCTATTATACTTAGTCTATTTGGCACTAATATAAATAAGTATAATAACCAAACAAATGCCTTTATTAATATAAAAGAATATGATATACATGAGTCCATACAATCATCAAATGATTGGCTCTAGGGCACTAACTAACAATCTCCCACTAGCACTAGTGCCAATCAGTATAGGCTCTAAGGCCTAAAGACCTAGTGTGACCATCATGCTTCCTCTGTGCCAAAGCCTTGGTCAAGGGATCTGCGATGTTAGCCTCTGTAGGTACTCTGCAAATCTTCACATCTCCTCTATCGATAATCTCTCGAATGAGATGGAAGCGCCGTAGTATATGCTTGGTCCGCTGGTGTGAGCGAGGTTCCTTCGCTGTGCTATAGCTCCATTGTTGTCACAATAGAGCTCAACTGGTTCAGATGCTAGGAACCACCCCAAGTTCAATAATGAACTTGCGGATCCAAATCGCCTCCTTGCTGCCTCGATGCGGCAATATACTCGGCTTTGTAGAATCACCATCGTATCCGCTTCGAACTCTTCCGGTGGCACACCACCATTAATGCAAAATACGAACCCTGACTGCAATCGGTAATCATCCTGATCGGTCTGAAAGCTGGCATCACTGTAACCCTTTACAGTTAGCTCATCATTGCCTCCATATATCAAGAAATATTCTTTAGTCCTTCATAAGTACTTAAGAATATTCTTGACCACTATCCAATGACTTGCACCTGGATCAGACTGGTATCTGCTCGTCATGCTCAAAGCATACGAGACATCAGGTCGAGTACATAGCATGGCGTACATGATCGATCCTATGGCTGAGGCATAAGGGATCTGATCCATGCGGTCTCTCTCCTCTCTAGAAGAGGGACTTTGAGTCTTCGAAAGACTCACGCCATGTGACATCGGCAGAAATCCCTTCTTGGAGTTCTGCATGGCAAACCGAAGGAGTACCTTGTCAATATATGTACTCTGACTTAGGCTAAGCAATCTCTTAGATCTATCTCTATAGATCTGTATCCCTAGAATGCGGGATGCCTCACCTAAGTCCTTCATTGAGAAGCAACTCCCTAGCCAGGTCTTGACAGACTGAAGCATAGGGATGTCCTTCCCAATGAGTAGTATGTCATCCACATACAATATGAGGAAGACAACTATATCCCCTACAACCTTCTTGTAGACACAAGGTTCATCTTCGTTCTTAATGAAACCAAACTGTTTGATTACATCATCAAAACGAAGATTCCAGCTCCGAGAAGCTTGCTTTAGTCCATAAATGGACCTATGCTGCTTGCATACTCTACTAGTATGTTGTGGATCTACAAAACCCTCAGGTTGTGTCATGTACACATCCTCGAGTAGGTTTCCATTTAGAAACGTAGTTTTGACATCCATCTGCCATATCTCATAGTCATGGTAGGCTGCAATAGCAAGCATGATCCGAATAGACTTAAACATCGCTACTGGAGAAAAGGTTTCATCATAGTCAATACCATGAATCTACTTAAAACCTTTATCTACCAAGCGACCCTTATAAATAAGTCCATCCATGTCAGTCTTTCTCTTAAAGACCCATTTACACCCAATGGGTTTTACCCCTTCAGGTGGATCAACCAAAGTCCATACTTGGTTGGTGTACATGGACTCCATTTCGGATCTCATGGCCTCTAGCCATTTATCGAAATCTGGTCTCATCACAGCTTCCTGATAGGTGGTAGGCTCATCCTCTATGAGCATAACGTCATCATGGTCAGACAAGAGAAATGAATATCTCTCAGGCTGACGACGTACCCTATCAGACCTGCGAAGAGGTATGTCTACTTGAACCGGTTGTTGTTCCTCAACTCCTTGTGGAACATCATCCACAACACTTTGTGGTTCCAGTTCAATTTCCATCGAGGCATCAGTGCTATTGTTCGCATCTTGAACTTCTTCAAGATCGAACGCGCTCCCACTAGTCTTTCTAGAAACAAAGTCCCTTTCTAGAAAGACCCCAGTCTTTGCCACAACTATCTTGTGCTGACTGGGAATGTAGAAGTAATATCCCTTAGTTTCCTTGGGATATCCAATGAAATAGCACTTGTCGGATTTGGGTCCTAATTTGTCTGAGACTTGACGTCATACGTAAGCCTCACAACCCCAAATCCTCATGAAAGACACCTGGGCATCTCTCCCAGTCCAAATCCTATATGGTGTCTTTATCACGACCTTTGATGGAACTCGGTTGAGTATGAAAGCTGCCGTGTCTAGAGCATATCCCCAGAGATATGTCGGAAGATCTGTGTGACTCATCATAGATCGTACAATATCTAATAAGGTACGATTCCTCCTTTCGGATACACCATTCCACTGTGGTGTTCCAGGAGGAGTGAGTTGAGATAAAATCCCACACTCAGCTAAGTTGTCACGGAACTCATGGCTTAAGTATTCACCACCTCGATCTGATCGAATTATTTTAATACTCTTGCCAAGCTGGTTCTGTACTTCATTCTTGAATTCTTTGAACTTTTCAAAGGATTCGGACTTATGTGTCATCAAGTACACATATCCATATCTACTGAAGTCATCAGTAAATGTGATGAAGTATCTATAACCGCCTCTAGCAGCGACATTGAAAGGGCCACACACATCACTATGTATGAGTCCTAACAAATCAGTTGCTCTCTCGCTATGCCCACTAAAGGGGGTCTTGGTCATCTTGCCTCGTAGGCATGACTCGCATATCTCATATGATTCTAAATCAAATGAGTCCAGCAAACCATCCTTTTGGAGCTGGGATAAGCGCTTGTCATTTATATGACCTAAGCGACAGTGCCAGAGGTATGTTTGGTTCATGTCATTTGACTTGAACCTCTTGGTACTAATGTTATAGATAGGGCTCTCAAGGTCTAGAATATAGAGTCCGTTTATTAGTGGTGCACTACAATAGAACATATCTTTCAAATAAACAGAACAACATTTGTCTTTTATTATAAAAGAGTATCCTTTCTTGTCTAAACAAGAAACTGAAACTATGTTCTTAGTAAGAGCAGGCACATAACAACAATCATCTAAATCTAGTACAAGCCCAGAGGGCAGAGATCCTACAGCAACAGCAGCAACCCGTGCTCCATTGCCTACTCGTAGGTCCACCTCGCCCTTTGCCAATGCTCTGATATTTCTCAGCGCCTGCACATCAATACAAATGTGAGAAGCACATCCAGTATCTAATACCCATGATGTAGAAATAGATAGATTGACTTCTATAACATATATACCTGAAGTGGAAGTCTCACTTCGCTTCTTCTTAAGATCCTCCAAGTATACCTTGCAGTTCCTCTTCCAGTGCCCGGTCTGACCGCAGTGGAAGCAAGTAGCATCCTTGGCGACCCCTCCTTTAGGCTTCAGTGCCTTGCCTTTGCCCTTGGTTTGGGACTTTCCCTTACCTTTGGGCTTGCCCTTGCCCTTGTGCTTCTGGACCATCAGAATGGGCTTAACCTTCTTAAGGTTAATCTCAGCAGTTCGTAACATACTAAGTAACTCGGGCAGCGGCTTGTTAATCTCGTTCATGTTATAGTTGAGAACGAATTGACTATAGCTATCTGGCAAGGACTGCAAGATCAAGTCAGTGGCCAGCTCTCGGCCAAGTGGGAACCCCAGTCTTTGTAGGTTCTCTATGTACCCAATCATCTTGAGTACATAAGGACCTACAGGAGCCCCGTCTGACATCTTGCACTGAAACAGAAAATTACTCATAAAAACTCTAAAAACTCAATTTTTACAGAAAATTACAGAAGGTATATTTTTCATAAAAATACAAACGAACTCGTACAAGTCTTTGCACGTGGCTCTGATACCACTGTTGGGTTCTTCGGGCCGCGAAAACCGCTTTTTCGCGTCGCGGAAACCCCGAGTCACCCAAAGCCGTAGATCCGTGCAAAGATTCATAAACAAAAACTTTTCAAAAAACCTTTTCTTGTACGAGTTTGTAAAACTTTATATCTACACTAAAGTTAAGATTATACCTTTGATGCGCGCCCCACGCGAATCCCGCTCGTCCAAATGATGCCGGATCTCAAGACCGTCAAGTGTCGGTCCTCTAGAAGTATCCACACGGACACACTAGATGGAGGTGACCAAAAACCAAGGTGTGCTAGCACCTATGTGGTTCGGCCAAGGAAGGAGGAGAGGGAGAGGGAGAGCTTGAGAGGAAGAAGGAGGAAGAAAAACCACACTTGAATGAAAATGAATTCACTCCCATTCACAAAGTGGTCGGCCACTTTTCTTCTCTAGTGTAACTCCCCATTAAATGCAATTAATGTGAAGTTAATAAGAAAATGGCTTTGTAACTTCCATGAGGTGGCATCCATGATGATGTGGAATATCATCATTGGTCCACCTAATGCCAACTCACCAATGAGGTGGCAAAAGGTCAAGTCAAAATTGACCTTTGGTCTTCCTTCTCTAGTCAAGTCAAACTTGACTCAATCTCTACCATGGTTGAACTAATCCAACCATTTGATTCGAGCCAACTTAATATAATGAATCTAATTCATTAAATTAAATTGATTAAATAAGTCATAATCTAAATTAGACTCATTAAATACATGAATCAACTTGAGTCGAACTCAAGTTAACCCAATTAGGATTACTCTTAATCCAATTTGATTCATCAAATGAATCTAATCCTCTTGGTTCATCATATAAACCTAATCTTCATCTAATTGTCCTAAGTGTGTTACCCTATAGGTTCTTGTAACGTTGGCAATGCCCTAAACCCATTTAGGAGCATAAGTAATGAGCGGTATCTAGCAACACATCATTACTACCCAAGTTACAAGAATGTCGAGATCCGACATCACCTTGTGACTACCAATTGTGACTACTCACAAAATAATGACAAGTGTCCTTCTATCCTAGGCATCTAGATTGATCAATATGAGGCATAGACCGTGTCATCCTCTAATCAATCTAAATCTTGAACTCCAAGTAGACTCACTCGATCAAATGAGCTCAACATCTAATGTTGACTCATTTGGGCATGGCCATGCACTTAGTGGTCTCACTCTATCAAGAATATCGATGTCGCTCCCGTCATATGGGAGGGATAGATCCCATCTACATCACTCACATCCCTCTACATAATTCGTTATATACCCAGTAATCGCCTTTATAGTCCACCTAGTTACGGGTGACGTTTGACGAAACCAAAGTACATAACTCCTTATGTAGGGATCCATGGTGACTTCAGGTATAAGGACTAATAGTCATACTAATAGCCACATGAGAAAGTATATGACACTCATATAACGATCCATGATACTTTCTCATGGCGGGTCATTCAGTATACATTCTCTAATGCATACCCATGTGTCAGCTTGATATCTCTATATCCATGACTTGTGAGATCATGTCATCGAGCTGACCTACATGCTAGTCTTATTGTATTAACATTGTCCCTGAATGCTAATACTCGACTAAGAATGATTTAGAGTAGTGTTCCCTATATCATCTCACTATCGATTCAACTAATCGATTGATATAGGTATGAACCTTCTACTCAAGGACGCTATTATACTTAGTCTATTTGGCACTAATATAAATAAGTATAATAACCAAACAAATGCCTTTATTAATATAAAAGAATATGATATACATGAGTCCATACAATCATCAAATGATTGGCTCTAGGGCTCTAACTAACACATGAGACATACACATGTTTTTCGGATACATGTTTTTAAAATCATGATGCATATAATCTATGATTATGTTGTGTTGAGGCTATGATTTAAGATATGCCATGATATGATTATGTTATGTTTCATGCTATGTTTTAAGAGATGATATGCCATGATAAGATTATGTTATGTTTCATGCTATGTTTTAAGAGATGATATGCCATGATATGATTATGTTATGTTTCATGCTATGCTTTAAGAGATGATATGCCATGACTAGTTATAATGTTTGTTATGTTGCATGATATGCTTAAAGAGTATGATATGTTATGCCATGACTAGTTGAGATCATGTTAAGTTGAGACATTATTTGATTATGTGTTGATTGTTGGTTTTAGTGAGTAGGAAAGGAACTTACTGAGCCATGAGTGCTCATAGCTTACTTTCCTTGTACCACAGATAAAGGAAAAAGCTGGATGAGTTAAAGGAGCAGCAGGAGGGGCAACGAAGATGTGTGTGGCGGTGGCTAGGCAACTAATTAAGAACGTGCTTTAAAACCTTTAAGAACTATGATTTGGTTTTGTGAAATGTAATACAATATGGGTGACTTGATGTTAAGTTTTTATTTATTTTGTTATCATGTTATGAAACCATGTTAGTGTAGTTCGGTTTTAATTAAGTTAAGAAAAATAATTTTAAGTCTTCCGCTGTAATACGTACGTAGAGTATCGTAGCCCCGTCCCTTGTTGATAGCAGGGAGGGCGGGCATTACAGAAACCCCAACCACTGGATCCGTGCGAAGAATAAGATTTTGAAAAACATTCACGTACGAGTTTCTAAGCCTAGATCTACAACATAAGATCTTTACCATTTGATGCGAAGCCCTTCGCTTAATCCCGCTCGTCCAAAGTTCATCGGATCTCAAGAGTATCAAGGTAGATACTCCTCTATGTTTATCAACACAAGCAAGAGATGGAGAGAAACCACTAGGATGTGCTAGCACCCTTGATGGTCTCGGCAAAGATGAGGAGAGGTAGAGAAGAAACCTTGAGAGCTTGAGGAAGAAGAAGGAATGAATTGCCTTGAATGAAAAACCACTCATCCAACACTAAAGTGGTCGGCCACTTCAAGGCTTGTAACCGCCATGGAATATCAAGAGTCAAGTCTCTTGATCTCCTCCATGAGGTTGCATTTGGTCAAGTCAAACTTGACCAAATGAAGAAGCCTTGATGATGTGGCATTGGTCAAGTCAAAGTCAAGTCAAAACTTGACTCTTCATCTTCCTACTTAAGTCAAGTCAAACTTGACCACTTCTCTCCCTTGGTTGATCTAATCTAACCATTGATTCAAGTCAATTTTAATTTAATGAATCTCTATTCATTGAATTAAATTAATTCAATGAGTCTAAGTCCAAATTAGACTCATCTAATACATGAACCAAATTGAGTCCAACTCAATTAGCCTACTTTGGATTACTCTTAATCCAATTTGGTTCATCACATGAACCTAATCCTTTAGGTTCATCAAATGAACCTAATCTCCATCTAATTACCCTTTGTGTGACCCAATATGTTCTTGTAACATTGGCAATGCTCCTAAACCCATTTAGAAGCATAAGTAATGTGCGGTATCTAGCAACACATCATTACTACCCAAGTTACAAGAATGTTGAGATTCAACATCACCTTGTGTATACTAATTGTGGCTCCTCACAATATATGACAATGTCCTTCTATCCTAGACATCTAGATTGATCAATATGAGGCATAGACCGTGTCATCCCCTAATCAATCTAAATCTTGAACTCCAAGTAGACTCACACAATCAAATGAGCTCAACATCTAATGTTGACTCATTTGGGCATGGTCATGCACTTAGTGGTCTCACTCTATCAAGAATATCGATGTCGCTCCCGTCATATGGGAGGGATAGATCCCATCTACATCACTCACATCCCTCTACATAATTCGTTATATACCCAGTAATCGCCTTTATAGTCCACCCAATTACGGGTGACGTTTGCCGAAACCAAAGTACATAACTCCTTATATAGGGATCCATGGTGACTTCAAGTCCAAGGACTAGTAGTCATACTAATAGCCACATGAGAGAGTATATGACACTCATATAACGATCCATGATACTTTCTCATGGCGGGTCATTCAGTATACATTCTCTAATGCATACCCATGTGTCAGCTTGATATCTCTATATCCATGACTTGTGAGATCAAGTCATCGAGCTAACCTACATGCTAGTCTTATTGTATTAACATTGTCCCTGAATGCTAATACTCGACTAGGAATGATTTAGAGTAGTGTTCCCTATATCATCTCACTATCGATTCAACCAATCGATTGATATAGGTAAGAACCTTCTACTCAAGGACGCTATTATACTTAGTTATTTGGCACCAATACAAGTAAGTATAATAACCAAAAATAATACCTTTATTTATATACAAGAATTTGGTGCAACGAGTCCATACAACAATCATTAAATGATTGGCTCTATGGCTCTAACTAACAATATCCCACTAGCACTAGTGCCAATCAGTGTAGGCTCTAAGGCCTAATGACCTAGTGTGACCATCATGCTTTCTCTGTGCCAAAGCCTTTGTCAAGGGATCTGCGATGTTAGCCTCAGTGGGTACTCTGCAAATCTTCACATCTCCTCTCTCGATAATCTCTCGAATGAGATGGAAGAGCCGTAGTATGTGTTTGGTCCGCTGGTGTAAGCGAGGTTCCTTAGCCTGTGCTATTGCTCCATTGTTGTAACAATAGAGCTCTATGGAATCAGCTATGCTAGGAACCACCCCAAGCTTAGTAATAAACTTGCGGATACAAACTACCTCCTTTGCTACTTCTGATGCAGCAATATACTTGGCCTCTGTCTTAGAATCAGTTACTTTATCCTGCTTCGAACTCTTCCAGCTCACAGCACCACCATTTATGCAAAACACGAACCCTGACTGCGATCGATAATCATCCTGGTCGGTCTGGAAGCTGGCATCACTGTAACCCTTTACAGCTAGCTCGTCATCACCTCCATATATCAAGAAATATTCCTTAGTCCTTCTCAAGTACTTAAGAATATTCTTGACCGCTATCCAATGACTTTCACCTGGATCTGACTGGTATCTGTTCGTCATGCTCAAAGCATACGAGACATCAAGACGAGTACATAGCATGGCGTATAGGATAGATCCTATAGCTGAGGCATAAGGGATCTGATCCATGCAGTATCTCTCCTCTCTAGAAGAGGGACCTTGAGTCTTCGAAAGACTCACGCCATGTGACATCGGCAGAAATCCCTTCTTGGAGTTCTGCATGGCAAACCGTAGGAGTACCTTGTCAATATATATACTCTGACTTAGGCCAAGCAACCTCTTAGATCTATCTCTATAGATCTGTATGCCTAGAATCCGGGATGCCTCACCTAAGTCCTTCATTGAGAAGCAACTCCCTAGCCAGGTCTTGACAGACTGAAGCATAGGGATGTCCTTCCCAATGAGTAGTATGTCATCCACATACAATATGAGGAAGACAACTATATCCCCTACAACCTTCTTGTAGACACAAGGTTCATCTTCGTTCTTGATGAAACCAAACTGTTTGATTGCATCATCAAAACGAAGATTCCAGCTCCGAGAAGCTTGCTGTAGTCCATAAATGGACCTATGCATCTTGCATACTCTGCTAGTATGCTGTGGATCTACAAAACCCTCAGATTGTGTCATGTACACATCCTCGAGCAGGTTTCCATTCAGAAACGCAGTTTTGACATCCATCTGCCATATCACATCGTCATGGTATGTTGCAATAGCAAGCATGATCTGAATGGACTTAAACAACCCTACTAGAGAAAAGGTTTCATCATAGTCAATACCATGAATTTGCTTGAAACCTTTAGCTACCAAGCAACCCTTATAGATAAGTCCATCCATGTTAGTCTTTCTTTTAAAGACCCACTTACACCCGATGGGTTTGATCCCTTCAGGTGAATCAACCAAAGTCCATACTTGGTTAGTGTACATGGATTCCATCTCGGATCTCATGGCCTCTAGCCATTTCTCGGAATCTGGTATCATCACAACTTCTTAATAGGAGGTGGGCTCATCCTCTATGAGCACAATGTCATCATGGTCAGACAAGAGAAATGAATATCTCTCAGGCTGATGACGTACCCTATCAGACCTACGAAGAGGTATGTCTACTTGAACTAATTGTTGTTCCTCAACTTCTTGTGGAACAACATCATCCACAACACTTTGTGGTTCTAATTCAACTTCCATCGAGGCTTCAATGCTATTGTTTGCATCTTGAACTTCTTCAAGATCGAACGTACTCCCACTAGTCTTTCTAGAAACAAAATCCCTTTATAGAAAAACCCCAGTCTTAGCCACAATAACCTTGTGTTGACTGGGAATATAGAAGTAATATCCCTTAGTTTCCTTGGGATATCCAATAAAATAGCACTTATCGGATTTGGGTCCCAATTTGTCCGAGACTTGACGTCTAACGTAAGCCTCACAACCCCAAATCCTCATAAAAGACACCTGGGCGTCTCTCCCAGTCCATATCCTATATGGTGTCTTTATTACAGCCTTGGATGGAACTCGGTTGAGAATGAAGGTTGCTGTGTCTAGAGCATAGCCCTAAAGGAATGTAAAAAGATCCGTGTGACTCATCATAAAACGTACCATATCTAATAGGGTACGATTCCTCCTTTCAGATACACTATTCCACTGTGGTGTTTCAGGAGGAGTGAGTTGGGATAGAATCCCAAACTCAGCTAGATAGTCATGAAACTCATGGCTAAGGTATTCCCCACCTCGATCTTATCGAAGTATCTTAATACTCTTGCCAAGCTGGTTTTGTACTTCATTCTTAGATTCTTTGAACTTTTCAAAGGATTCTGATTTATGTGTCATCAGGTACACATAACCATATCTACTGAAGTCATCAGTAAATGTAATAAAGTACCTATAACCACGTCTAGCAGTGACATTGAAAGGGCCACATACATCACTATGTATAAGACCTAACAAGTCAGTCGCTCTCTCACTGTGTCCACTAAAGGGAGTTTTGGTCATCTTGCCTAGTAGGCATGACTCGCATGTCTCATATGATTCAAAATCAAATGAGTCCAGCAAACCATCTTTATGGAGCTGGGATAAGCGCTTGTCATTTATATGACCTAAGCGACAGAGATAGGTTTGGTTCATGTCATTTGACTTGAACCTCTTGGTACTTATGTTATAGATAGGGCTCTCAAGGTCTAGAATATAGAGTCCGTTCATCAGAGGTGCACTACAATAGAACATATCATTTAAATAAACTGAACAACATTTGTTCTTTATTATAAATGAAAACCCTTTCTTGTCCAAACAATAAACTGATATAATGTTCTTAATCAAAGCAGTTACATAACAACAATCATCCAACTCTAATATAAGCCCAGAGGGCAGAGATAGAAAATAAGTCCCTACAGCAATAGCAGCAACCTGTGCTCCATTGCCTACACGTAGGTCCACCTCGCCCTTCGTCAATGCCCAGCTATTTCTCAGCGCCTGCACATTAGTACAAATGTGAGAAGCACATCCAGTATCTAATACCCATGATGAAGAAATAGATAGATTGACTTCTATAATATATATACCTGAAGTGGAAGTCTCACTTCTCTTCTTCTTAAGATCTTCCAGGTAGACTTTGCAGTTCCTCTTCCAGTGCCCGGTCTGATCGCAGTGGAAGCAGGTAGCATCCTTGGCGACCCCTCCTTTAAGCTTCAGTGCTTTGCCTTTGCCCTTGGCTTGTGACTTTCCCTTGCCTTTAGGCTTGCCCTTGCTCTTGTGTTTTTGGACCATCAGAATAGAGTTGGGCTTAACCTTCTTAAGGTTGAGCTCAGCAGTTCGTAACATACTAAGTAGTTCGGGCAGTGACTTATCAATTTCGTTCATGTTGTAGTTCATGACAAACTGACTGTAGCTCTCTGGCAAAGACTGCAAGATCAGGTCAGTGGCCAGCTCTTGGCCAAGTGGGAATCCCAACCTCTGTAGATTCTCTATGTACCCAATCATCTTGAGTACATATGGACCTACGGGAGCCCCATCTGACTTCTTGCACTGAAATAGTGCCCTTGAGATCTCAAATCTCTCGTGTCGTGCTTGTCCTTGATATAGTTGACGAAGATGTTCAACCATATCATAAGAACCCACTAACTCATGTTGCTTCTGAAGCTCAGAGTTCATGGTTGCAAGCATAAGACATGACACATCTAATGCGTCATCTTGATGCTTCTTATAAGCATCTTTGTCAGCTCGCGTGGCATTGGTAGGAGGAGCCTCTAGAATGGGCTGCTCGAGAATGTACAGTTTACGTTCTTGGGTGAGAACTATTCTCATATTCCTTTACCAGTCTAGGAAATTTGCTCCGTTGAGCTTGTCCTTGTCAAGGACAGAACGCAGAGAGAAGGTGTTCGTGTTTGACGTCATGGTAATCTACAACAGAAAAATGTAGAAAATAAATAAACATCATATTCTAGTAATCACTTAATTAGGCCTTTTAATTAAATGATACTCCCACTGAATTCTATAATTCATGTGGGACAAGATCCACATCATACTATGCCCTGAGTTAGCTTTGGCTAAATCACCCAAGACTTAGTATGATCGGTAGGTAACCAATTACCAATTACATCTCTATGCAACTCTTGTTTATAGGATCAAGATCCGCATTTATATTAAAACTCGAGTTAGCTTTGGCTAATACGCCCAAGAGTTAATATAAACGTGATTTTGTCATATCTTCCAACTATTGGATAAATGCCTACAGTTAAACTTGATTTAACTAGTTATACTCAATCTAATTGAGTTTTACTCACCCATGCGTTGATAGGCGGGACCAAGATTGTCCCTTCATACCCTACCAAGATAATATATGTTGCTCTGCTTTGGCAGATTCAACAACTACATGTGATCAAGGTAGTGATAGGTATCACGGCATGGTAGGTATTACGAGTTGTCATGATTAAGATCTAATCTAATCGATGAGGTGTATCATATACTCGATTTAGATCTAATCTAATCGTTAGGGCGCATCATGTACGTGATTGATCGAATCAAATCGTTAAGGCACTAATTAATTACTTATTCTAGCATGCATCACATATACACACACAAGCAATTAATTAAATATTTTGTGATTAGTCATGGCCCTACTACGATCTTCTCAAGCCAATGAGAAGATCAGATGGTCAACCTAAGGTCAACAGCTTCTCAAGCTCCTTCCTTTTGACCACCTTGTGTTGCTCGCGCCCTCCTCGTAACTCCGTCTCGAGTGGACCTTCCACCGCTCCATTTTTGTACATTACAATGGTGAAAATCGAGTTACATTCGAGTCTAAACTAATTTACAGCAAGAATAAATAAATAGAAAGGCAAGACGCGCAGGTCGCATATCAAATATACAACACACACAATCACACGACGACACGCAGGCCGTATTATGAATTACAACACAATTTCCAATCTGATTGGGTCTTTTGGGCCATGACCATCACAAAATAATACATAATTCTAAATTATGCAATTTCTATAAATTTCTGTAATTTTATTACAATTATTACAATTTTTATGAATAAAAATTCCCGACGGTCCCGTTTAGCGTTTTTCGGGCGCAATCGGGGAACGAATCCCCTTGCGGGGTTAGGGGCAGCACCCCTACCCGCGATATAACCATCGCGAGTGTTCCTTTTCAATCCTACAGCACCTTAGCCCGCTGTCCCAAAAAGATTTGGGGCGAAACCTTGCCGTTTCGGAAAGATCTTCTCGGTAGTCGAAGCCTACAAGTGTCTAAACACTTGTGCTTCGCTTCTACGAGAAAAATACCCATAAAAACTATAAAAATCATAATTTTACAGAAAGTTACAGATCTATAATTTTCATAAAAATACAAATTAAAACTCGTACGCGCTTCGCATGTGGCTCTGATACCACTGTTGGATTTTTCGGGCAGCAAAAATCGCTTTTTGCATTGCGGAAACCCCAAAACCCCAGCCACTGGATCCGTGCGAAGAATAATATTTCGAAAAACATTCACGTACACTACAAGAAAAACCCTCATAGACATCGGTGGAACAACATCGATTTTAAGCAAAAACCGATGTCTTTGAGTATTTTACATTGGTTTTTCCAAAAATCGATGTCTATAAGCGTAGATTTTCGGTCATAGACATCGGTTTTTTAAGTCGATGTCTATGAGGGCCTTTTTTTTTGTTAATAGACACTGATTTTAACAGCGGTTTTTAAAACCCGGTGTCTATGATAAAATAAAATAATTTAATTTTTCCACCAATACTTTGCTGAAATTTGCAACACTTCACTCTTCTCTCCAAACTTAAACATATATCGCGCCGTGCATCGTATACCGTCGCAACACCACCACCACTTTCCTCCTCCTCCCTCTTCCCCATCTTAGATCGACGCCTCTTCCTCTCCGGATCAGGATTCACTCATGACGCATCTCCTCCACCTCCTCCCTTTGGGTAAGAAGAGGAACCCTTCTTCGCATTTCGAGAAAGGAGAGGTGACGAGTTAGTCTTGTTTTCTAGGGTTTCAGAATAGTAGCAGCGGAGGGAGGCAAGATGAAGACGACTAGGGGGGGAGACACTCAGAAGAAGAACATGGATTCCCCTGGGAACCCACCACCTACTTTGATTCTAGCACAACAATATTCATCTCGGAATTCCAGAATCCAAAGCAAAGGGTTGTCTTTATCTTTTTGTTCTTTTAACTGCTGCTTCCTTTTGCTATGGTAAGTCTCTCCTCCATGGAGAAGAGTACGTCAAGTTGACCTAGGACAGGGGCATATGCCAATTTTTCTTCTATTTATATATTTTTGTTATTGTTTTTGTAATAGTTTAGTGCATTTCCCTATTTAGGTTAGCCTTGGATTTGGTCTGAAGATCGCCTAGAAAAGGAAGAACGCAAGGCACAATTTGTGCACTTTATTCTCTCGCTCGCTTGCTCACTCGCAAATGGATGCATTCTTTGCTGCGTTGTGAGATGGGTTGAAGGTTTACAGCTTGAAGACGAGAGAGTGTTGTCCCGTACATGCTGCTGCTGTTGTTGTTGCCTTCTCTTCCGCTCGTATTCTGCTGCTACTGCTATTTTTTCCCTTTAGCCTACATTGTTCCATCACCTTCCTCGTCAGATTTTGAACTTATTTAACTTGGCTTTGGATCAAACTCCAGATTCTGGATTGCTTTGCTTCAGGCTCACGGTTTTAGATCCCAAACCTTGTGAAGAAGGGTCAAAAGTTCCCTTTGTTTCCCTTCTGATTTGTGTAGCCGACTGTGTTAATAATGTAATACGTTCAGAAGATCATAACACAGCTCAATGTTCTAAGCTTATGCATAGCTTTGTCCTCTTTCTCCTTACAAGTTACTAGTACTTCTCCCTCTTTCGCCCTGTGCCTTTTCAGCAGCAGAGACAGTGGAGGAATTTTTTTTCTGGGGAGTTTGTTTGCCTTATTTTGTTTCCACAAGATTCAAATTGTTGCAGATCCTTGGGGAAGTGTTTGTCGAGCTAACTCACCATAGCTGTATGAAGTAGTGTTGCAACAATGAGAGATTATGATTCAAAGAAAAGCAAGGTTTGATTTCTCTCCTAGAGTTCTGCTTTCTTCGTCTTTAAGGTGGCTGATTTGGGCATGTTTTCTTTCCTCACTTTCTTGGGAGCAGCTGTCATGGTCTAAGGCCTTCGTCAAAAAATGGTTCAGCATCAAAATCAGAGGTCAGGAGAGCCATGTCGACGAGATTGATAGCAAAGGTATGCCTGGTTTCTTCTACTTGTTCAATTCCAGAAACCCTAGTCGACGAGAATAAAGTGCACTTGTTTGCCTGCTTTTCTCCCTAGTTGTCTTCATCTTGTCGATGAGATGATTTATTTGTCTGTTTGTTGGAGAAAATGATACAACAGATAGAGGACTCTCATGTAGCTTGTTGGCACTTGTTTGCCTGCTTTTCTCTCATCTTTTTTCTATTCCTAGCTTTCAAAGCATTTGTCTATCTTAGACTTGTTTGTTTGACAGAATCAATATGCAATGTAGTCTGTCCATGAATGTGGAAGAAGAAAGCTGTTAGAATACATCTGCCTTACTATTTTTCAAAGAAGAAAAAAATTGCTTTAGAATTTTTACCTTCTATTCTCAAGCAACATATTTGACTCCATTCTAGAATGTGTTCCTGCCCTTTCTTCTTGTTTTCACATTTGCTTTTCTGTATCTAATTCTTCTTTCTGTTATCTTCATGTTTACATTATTTCTAATCCTTTTTTATTTGTCTTATTTTTTGCTTTGGACTTCTTGTTTTATCTTATTGTAATGAAAATTTCCAAAGTTTGTATAACGTGGTTTACAATTTACACTGTTGATTATGCTAAATCTTTTGCAGGTTCTATCTGTTGTTGGAATACTTCAGGAGGAAGTGGATCCTATGGTTTCTGTTATGAAAGTTGAAAAGGCTCCTTTGGAGTCTTATGTTGATATTGGTGGCTTAGATGCTCAAATCCAAGAAATTAAAGAAGCTGTTGAACTTCCACTTACTCATCCTAAGTTATATGAGGATATTGGAATTAGGCCTCCCAAGGGAGTAATATTATACGGTGAGCCTGGAACTTCCACACCGCATCTCCTCCAACTCCTCCCTTTGGGTGAGAAGAGGAGCCCTTCTTCGCATTCCGGTAGTTTTTCCTTCATCCATCTTCGGTCCAGCATTCACTGCCACCGCTAGAGTCCTTCTTCGCATTCCGGTAATTTTTCCTTTATCCATCATCGCTACTGAAGTCCTTCCTCATCTTCGACAGTTTCATCTTCTTGATCTCTTGATTGCAAGTATTAATTGATTTATGCATGCAATGTGTTTGATAAATTTCCTCAAACACTACCCTGAGTTGATTTTATCATTTTTGTTTGCTAGATTGAGGAGTTAGTTATTTCTTGTTGCTAAGTTGGTTTTATGTATTCCTTGAACTATCAAGTTTCTTTTATGTCTATGCTATGAAAGGGACTGCAATAGCAACAATTTCTCCATAGTTATCTTCAAAAAAGGGGATAAGGGCAACACATGCAATAACTGAACCATCTCTTTCAACCACTATAAATGAACCCAACTGCTTGAGAAGCTGAAGATGACAATAATGTTTAATGCACCATGACATATGTAAGCGTATCAGATGTCAAGTATGAAAGATGAGAAAATATAACTAACTTGGAGACTTTAACATAATTGATATTCAAGGAAAAAGAGAAGTAAACCTCTTCAATATTTTTATGGATAAGTACACCAGAGTCTTCCAAAGGCTGAATAACTTTTCTAATGCCCAGAAGATCTCCAGTTCTAGCTTATCGTGTCCCCTCATTAATATCACTGAAGTACAAAGTTCATCAGAAAAATAAAGGTTGATTAGTATCCAATCTGGAAAAAAAAACTGTTCTAACGATCAACCTAACTAAAAAAGAAGTTTTCAGATGGTTAAGAAAACATTTCACTTGTGAAAATTCTCACACGGAATTTCACTACAAAAATTATCAAGAAATAGAAGAGGCACATGTTTGAAAGAAATTTAAATATATAACCAACTCTTTTTATGGTGGTTTGCAGTTTCTTACAAATATCATGACACATGATTCCATCCAGTCATAAAACCAACTTCATTCTACCACTTTTTCATCTCCAGCTCCTCATTACTCTACTGTTTGAAGTTGCCAACCTCCTGTTGAATCTGCCTTCTTTGGCCAATGATCTATTACAATGAATCAAAATTTAGTAATTCAAATGTCAAGATAGGATAAGTTAAGTTGTATCTTTCTGATTCTTAGTTAAAAAGACTGGAAATTGTACATATATTTCCTTTAACCTGATTGATTATTTCTTTTTAGTGATCACCATCTTATGAGTTTGTCACTAAATTGACCAATTTGAATGGACAACTACTATGGAGAACTAACTTTATGCCTTCCTGGAATCTTATCAACTTTGTGCTAACGCTTTTATCTCATTTGTAGAATTATTGCATCTCCCTTACTCTTTGTAAAATTTTATTTGCTCTCTTCCTTTATAAGTTAGTTTAGGTGGTATGTCTCTCACAGTGATTCTTTTATTCACTTTCTGTACATATTTTATTTTTATAATCTGTACAGTAAGCACAACATGATTTGCTGAAAATTAATATTTTTTATACTTGTCTACCCTGTCAGAACTTTGATAGAAACCATGGAATTACAACATTGCTGAAGGCAATACATTGGGTTGTGAAAATTGATAGATGAATATCTGGTGCATTGATATATCTTTCTTAATTTTTTTGTTGTAGATTTTGAATATTATAGGATAGGAGCTGAACATACATTTTAGCATCTTCCTATGAGCATTTTGAAGCTGATCAATGATGTTGCAATTATTTTGTGAATGTATGATCTATATTAATAGGTCCCCTTTACGTCTCGACTTTTTTTGGTATTAGATCAATTATGAACTCTATATGAACTTTGACACCAACTCTCAATGATGCCAATAACCTACTGACTTCCTATGGTTCTTTTTTTTTAGTCTGTTTGTCATCTACCTGATAGTTCACCTTTCCTGTGATGTTATATAATTCTATAGACCAAGCATTAGCTATTTGAAATTTGATAATTAACTTACATGATCATGCAGGTACTTAATGGTCTTCTGAGCAGAGATAACCGGAAGGAAGTACTTTCTAATCCAATTGGCATCATTCCTGCTGGTTCAGACAATTCACTAGTCTGGACTATTTTGGGGGTCAGGGATCTTATTTCTGCTGCAATGGCAACATTTGCATATATATATTTGTTAGAAATTATTTATGTGTTTTTATAGTTTACAAATCTCAAGTACTCCAGAGTTGAAATTGATGAAGTTTATGTGTTTTTACAGTTTAGGTGAGATGCCTGTTATAGAATAACTTGTTCTAACATTGTTTTGTTTCCTAGGAAAGGCTTAAACATCAGATGTGCCATACATTCTTGACACCGCCACTATCGTTGATGACGATGACCTCCAGCGGTGAGTCCTTCCGGTCGTGCCAACAGCGGAGGAAGTTTTGACCTATTCTCCCAAAACCATTGATTACAACCTTTAACTTTGCAACAGTCACCCCTTTTGGAGGAACAACTCTAGCTGCTTGGAAGGGATACACAAAAGCATAACTACAAAGCATGGTTTCTACATTTCATGCTGAAAATTGTGGAAGAACTTGCCTTGGTAGATAACTGGTAGGCCAACACATCCGAGAAGGATGCTTCTCTGCTGTGCCCTGCAAAAGTGATGCTTGAGCATGATTTTAGTCTGGAGAATTTAGCAAACTCTAGCCTCTGCAATCATGAAATTGGATTCAGATCCTTCGACATGGCACTCATACACCTGCAAACTGTTAAAATCACTTGAAGAATGAAAGAGAGAGAGAGAGAGACCTGGTGAAGCAGGGTGAGTTGGTCTAGGAGTGGAACCCCATGCTGCAAGGGATTTTGGAGGAGGCAAGAGTTGCATGGCTTGCCATGGCTGCAACTGAAGAGCACCAGGGTTGCTGATAAGAGATTTATATGCCAAGTGAGGTACTCAAGAAAAAAATAAGAAAAGAGAAGTCATTGGAAATGGCATCATCACTCATTTTTTGTATGGTGATGGTGGAATGAAGTGCATGGGGAAGGCCTCAGCTTTCTCATTGTCGAAGAAACAATCTTGTTTAGATAAGGTGGTTGTGTCTGATATCAATCTTCAAAGGCAGCCACACATTTTATTTCCCAACCACCGCAAATTCAATACAGGATTATATATTGAGATAATTTATGTGTTTTTACAATTGTAATATTATTTATGTGTTTTATGTAATTTGTGAATATTTGTGTATTTTATGGATACTGTTGGAAGAAGAATATTTATGTAATTTGTGAATATTGGTGTTTTTTCTTGGATACTGTCGGGTTTTCACTGTTTTGGAAATCGAATGTGTCGTTAAACAATACTGATATTACATCGGTTTTTCACCGCTGCAAAACCGGTGTCATTAACTAATATTAGATTGGTCGTATACCACTGCCAAAACTGGTGTTATTAACATATAATATTACAACGGTTTTACACCGTTGATGAAACGGTGTTGTTAGGTGATACTACACCAGTTAATAACCGATTCGAAAATCGGTATCGTTAAGTGATACTACGCCAGTTTTAACCCGATGTCTAAAATGGTAGACTTTTTACATCGCCTTCATAGACATCGGTCAAAAATGTAATAGACAGCGATGGAAAACCGATGTCTATGAGTGTTTTTGTTGTAGTGGTATGAGTTTCTAAGCCTAGATCTACAAGATAAGATCGTTACCCTTTGATGCAAAGCCCTTCGCTTAATCCCGCTCGTCCAAAGTTCGTCGGATCTCAAGAGTATCAAGGTAGATAACCTCTATGTGTATCCACACAAGCAAGAAATGGAGAGAAACCACTAGGATGTGCTAGCACCCTTGATGGTCTCGGCAAAGATGAGGAGAGGGAGAGAAGAAACCTTGAGAGCTTGAGGAAGAAGAAGGAATGAATTGCCTTGAATGAAAAACCACTCATCCAACACTAAAGTGGCAGGCCACTTCAAGGCTTGTAACCCCCATGGAATATCAAGAGTCAAGTCTCTTGATCTCCTCCATGAGATGGCATTTGGTCAAGTCAAACTTGACCAAATGAAGAAGCCTTGATGATGTGTCATTGGTCAAGTCAAAGTCAAGTCAAAACTTGACTCTTCATCTTCCTACTTAAGTCAAGTCAAACTTGACCACTTCTCTCCCTTTGTTGATCTAATCTAACCATTGGTTCAAGTCAATTTTAATTTAATGAATCTCTATTCATTGAATTAAATTAATTCAATGAGTCTAAGTCAAATTAGACTCATCTAATACATGAACCAAATTGAGTCCAACTCAATTAGCCTACTTTGGATTACTCTTAATCCAATTTGGTTCATCACATGAACCTAATTCTTTAGGTTCATCAAATGAACCTAATCTCCATCTAATTGCCCTTTGTGTGTGACCCTATAGGTTCGTGTAACGTTGGCAATGATCCTAAGCCCATTTAGAAGCATAAGTAATGAGCAGTTTCTAGCAACACATCATTACTACCCAAGTTACAAGAATGTTGAAATTCAACATCACCTTTTGACTACTAATTGTAACTCCTCACAATATATGACAATGTCCTTCTATCCTATACATCCAGATTGATCAATATGAGGCATAGAATGTGTCATCCTCTAATCAATCTAAATCTTGAACTCCAAGTAGACTCACTCAATCAAATGAGCTCATTATCTCATATTGACTCATTTAGGCATGGTCATGCACTTCGTGGTCTCACTCTATCAAGAATATCGATGTCACTCCCATCATATAGGAGAGATAGATCCCATCTACATCACTCACATCCCTCTGCATAATTTGTTACATACCCAGTAATCGCCTTTATAGTCCACCCAGTTACGGGTGACGTTTGACGAAGCCAAAGTACGTAACTCCTTATGTAGGGAACCATGGTGACTTCAGGTCCAAGGACTAGTAGTCATACTAATAGCCACATGAGAAAGTATATAACACTCATATAACGATCCATGATACTTTCTCATGGCGGGTCATTCAGTATACATTCTCCAATGCATACCCATGTGTCAACTTGATATCTTCATATCCATGACTTGTGAGATCAAGTTATTGAGTTGACCTGTAACACCCCTAGAAATCCTAGATAAAGTAAGGGCAATGAGAGTACGAATGTAATGAAAAGAATGTGTAGATAGTCTACGTTGAATGTTACGATGGGAAGGATTTAGATGATTAAAAACTTTATAAAAGAAAATAAAGTTGAGAATATAAAGTTCTATACATGATTTATAATGCAAGGAATTAATGTAAACAAAAGAGATATGAGATATTATATATGCATGTATGAAATATTCATGCATAATGCATATACATGAATTATTTTGTACAAAAGAAAATAAAATGTTAGAAGAGAGATTGAACCTTGGATCTCTTGTAAGGAACATGTATAGGATATCAAAGGGGATAGGAGAATTATTGATAAGAAGAGAAAGGACTAAGTAGTTAAGAATAAGAAAGGATTCTTTTTACTTAAAAGGAAAAGGAAGTAAAAAGAAGTAAAAATATGTTAGGAGAAGGATTTGATCCTTGGTTCTCTTGTGGATGCATGCATGTGTTAACCAAGTGTGATAGGAGTGAATATTGTAAAAGGAGAGATGGGAATTATAATTAAAGGAAAGAAAGGAGAGAAATTAAGAGAAAGAAAAGAGAGAAACTCAAGAAGCATTTCTCTAGCATATTCTTTCTCATTAAGAGGAGAAGTAAATGAGGAGGATGAATCAAGTCAAGTTTTCCTCCCCTCACTTTAGTATAAATAGGCATGGAGGGGGGGGGGGGCTTCATCCTCAACTCACTCTCCTCCTCTCCTCCATTTGTGCCGAGCACTCTCCCTCCCTCTTTCCTCTTGTTGCCGAGAGCAACAACTCTCCCCCTTCTTTCTTTCTTTTTGTTGCCGAGCAACACAAGAGGAAGAAGTCTCTTCTTCCTCCCCCTCTCCACCAAAAGACCTAGCTTCCTCCATTGGTGCCGAGCAAAGCAAGCAAGAAGAAGAAAGGTCCACAAGCAAGTTCTCAAACCTAGGAAACTTAAGCAAAGAAGGTAAGCTTCCCCTCACCTGCGGTACAAGGCTTTCATGTGATTTTCGGATTCTTTTTCTATGCCTTGAAAGAAAGTTTTCCCCTATGTTTGTATACATATATTATGCATGATTAGAGGTGTATGTAACCCTAGAATTTCAATCAAAAATATTGTAAATAGGTTAGGAAAATTATTGTCTAACCAAACTAGTGCAAGTTTCCCTCTATGAAATGCTAAGGACCTTCCTATGGTTTTCTTGCTTGGAAGTTGATTGGAACCAAAAGAAACCCACTCTCATGTTTCGGCCAAGAAAGAATTTAGGGTTAGGAGGACCTTGAATTTAAAATAACTATGCTTATATGACATGATATAAAGTTCTTAAGAGTTGTATGTTGAAAGAAACTCATGAACCTTACTCTTAATATTTCGGCCATGGTAAGGTGATAGTTTAGAGAAGCTTAAACAAAATTCTAATATGCTCAATGACCTCTGTGATATTATGTTATGAAAGATGATTAATGCTCTCATGTTTAATTGGAATGTAGAAAATTAATTACATGATTTATGACATGTAAGATCACAAGAGTCCTAGCTTGTTTATGATCCAACCTTGTGTATGATGTTCTTAGTAAATCTTGCTATGAAATTTACTTAGGTTTCCCATGCTTTAGGCCACTTAAAGGAAGTTTATATTCTATGAATTTCGGCCAAGTAAGGTTTAAAGGACCTAGAGGCCTTGGAAATGAAACCTAAGGGGTTAAAAGTACTTCTTATGAAAACTTGATAATGTGTGAATGTGATACATGTTTGTATGACCTAAATGAAATTATGTTATGTAATATGCCATGATATGTTATAGCATAGGAAATGCTATACATAATGAGAAGAAATGAAATTATGTCACGTAATATGCCATGATATGTTATAGCATAGGAAATGCTATACATAATGAAAAGAAATGAAATTATGTTACGTAATATGCCATGGGGGCGGGATCTCCTGGTCCGCAATTTGCGGACCAGGGGATGGTCCACTGATCTGGACCTTTGATTTGAATGGACCCCATCTTTAAATAAGTGGGGTTCATTCAAATCAAAGGTCCACATGTAGTGGACCATCCCCTGGTCCGCAAATTGCGGACCAGAAGATCTGCTCTCTATGCCATGATATGTTATAGCATAGGAAATGCTATACATAATGAGAAGAAATGAAATTATGTTACGTAATATGTCATGATATGTTATAGCATAGGAAATGCTATACATAATGAAAAGAAATGAAATTATGTTACGTAATATGCCATGATATGTTATAGCATAGGAAATGCTATACATAATGAGAAGAAATGAAATTATGTTACGTAATGATATGTTATAGCATAGGAAATGTTATACATAATGAAAAGAAATGAAAAAGGAAATGCATGAAAGATTGTTAGGGACATGATATGATAGTTATGCATGATAAGTTATTTTTGTATGGTTTGTACCAAGGGTGGGCTCCGTAAACGCCCTGGGGTCGATGGAGTAAGACTCGGGCCTCGTCAGTAATGGGCCTTTGAGTGCCCTAGGTCGATGGAGTAAGACTCGGGCCTAGTATGTATGCATGGTAGGGCTCAAGACTTGCTACCTTGGACCTACGCATTATGTATGTGGTACAAACCGGGATCCCAAATGATGATGATATTAATTTCAAGTACTATTAAGTATAAGTTACGAAATGATATGCATAATGAAGTTATATTATGAAATATGCCATGATGTGTTATAGCATAGAAAATGCTATACATAATGAAAAGAAATGAAGTTATGTTATGATATGTGATAGCATAGAAGATGCTATACATAATGAAAAGAAATGAAAAGAATAAATGCATGAAAGATTGTTAAGGACATGATATGATAGTTATGCATGATAAGTTATTTTTATGGTTTGTACCAAGGGTGGGCTCCGTAAACGCCCCGGGGTCGATTGAGTAAGACTCGGGCCTCGTCAGTAATGGGTCTTTGAGTGCCCTAGGTCGATGGAGTAAGACTCGGGCCTAGTATGTATGCATGGTAGGGCTCAAGACTTGCTACCTTGGACCTACGCATTATGTATGTGGTACAAACCGGGATCCCAAATGATGATGATATTAATTTCAAGTACTATTAAGTATAAGTTTTCAAATTCACGATGCATTGCCTACATTCATATGTGCTTGAATTATATGATGATATGATATAATGTCATGTGATATTATGATATGAATATGATGCCCTTGTATGTCTCATGCTTGTGATTTATTTGTTTTATGATATGATATTCATGATTCTATGAAATGATATGTGAATAAGAAATATGCATGATATGTTTGAATAGAATGATATGTTATGTTATGATTAGTTGAGACGATGATATGTTGATCCATTCTTGATATACGATGATTCTCGGTTTTAGTGAGTACGAAAGGAACTTACTGAGCCATGAGTGCTCATAGCTTACTTTCCTTGTATCGCAGATAAAAGAGAAAGCTGGATGTACAACGGAGCAGCAGGAGGAGCAGATAGTGATGTGTGTGGTGGTGGCTCGGCAAGAACGATTCGGACAAATTAATATTTTTAGTTATATGATCAATATATGCACATTCGAACTAATCAGAATATGTGATATCATGCTTATTTAAATAAAAGAAATGATTTAAAATTTTCCGCTGTTATAGTATAACTAAAGCATGTACGTAAGTAGTATAAGATCGTAGCACCGCCCTTGGGTAAGAAGGGTGGGCGTTACAGGTGGTATCAGAGCCAGGTTTTGCCAGCTCACTACACACACATCAAGCTCCTTCCTGTCGCTCCAAGTAAGTACAGTTGCTTAATTTATTTATATGCAAAAATTAGTATGATACTCTAGGATACATGAATAATAGCCTAGGAAGGATACCTTATGCTATACCCTAGAGAAGGGTGCATGATGACAAGTATGTGTTAAAAATAGTATGATACTCTAGGATGCATGAATGGTAGCCTAGGAAGGATACCTTAAGTTATACCCTAGAAAATGGTGCATGATGATAAGTAGGTGATATTCTAGGATGCATGAATGGTAGCCTAGATACAAGAACCTTAGGCTATAACATAAGAAGGAATCGGAGCAGAAATTGTTATTCTAAGTTCGGGGACGAACTTTCAATAAGTAGGGGAGTTTGTAACACCCCTAGAAAGCCTAGATAAAGTAAGGGCAATGAGAGTACGAATGTAATGAAAAGAATATGTAGATAGTCTACGTTGAATGTTACGATGGGAAGGATTTAGATGATTAAAAACTTTATGAAAGAAAATAAAGTTGAGAATATAAAGTTCTATACATGATTTATAATGCAAGGAATTAATGTAAACAAAAGAGATATGAGATATTATATATGCATGTATGAAATATTCATGCATAATGCATATACATGACTTATTTTGTACAAAAGAAAATAAAATGTTAGAAGAGAGATTGAACCTTGGATCTCTTGTAAGGAACATGTATAGGATATCAAAGGGGATAGGAGAATTATTGATAAGAAGAGAAAGGACTAAGTAGTTAAGAATAAGAAAGGATCCTTTTTACTTAAAAGGAAAAGGAAGTAAAAAGAAGTAAAAATATGTTAGGAGAAGGATTTGTAAAATATGCATGCATGTGTTAACCAAGTGTGATAGGAGTGAATATTGTAAAAGGAGAGATGGGAATTATAATTAAAGGAAAGAAAGGAGAGAAATTAAGAGAAAGAAAAGAGAGAAACTCAAGAAGCATTTCTCTAGCATATTCTTTCTCATTAAGAGGAGAAGTAAATGAGGAGGATGAATCAAGTCAAGTTTTCCTCCCCTCACTTTAGTATAAATAGGCATGGAGGGGGGGGGCTTCATCCTCAACTCACTCTCCTCCTCTCCTCCATTTGTGCCGAGCACTCTCCCTCCCTCTTTCCTCTTGTTGCCGAGAGCAACAACTCTCCCCCTTCTTTCTTTCTTTTTGTTGCCGAGCAACACAAGAGGAAGAAGTCTCTTCTTCCTCCCCCTCTCCACCAAAAGACCTAGCTTCCTCCATTGGTGCCGAGCAAAGCAAGCAAGAAGAAGAAAGGTCCACAAGCAAGTTCTCAAACCTAGGAAACTTAAGCAAAGAAGGTAAGCTTCCCCTCACCTGCGGTACAAGGCTTTCATGTGATTTTCGGATTCTTTTTCTATGCCTTGAAAGAAAGTTTTCCCCTATGTTTGTATACATATATGATGCATGATCAGAGATGTATGTAACCCTAGAATTTCAATCAAAAATATTGTAAATAGGTTAGGAAAATTATTGTCTAACCAAACTAGTGCAAGTTTCCCTCTATGAAATGCTAAGGACCTTCCTATGGTTTTCTTGCTTGGAAGTTGATTGGAACCAAAAGAACCCCACTCTCATGTTTCGGCCAAGAAAGAATTTAGGGTTAGGAGGACCTTGAATTTAAAATAACTATGCTTATATGACATGATATAAAGTTCTTAAGAGTTGTATGTTGAAAGAAACTCATGAACCTTACTCTTAATATTTCGGCCATGGTAAGGTGATAGTTTAGAGAAGCTTAAACAAAATTCTAATATGCTCAATGACCTCTATGATATTATGTTATGAAAGATGATTAATGCTCTCATGTTTAATTGGAATGTAGAAAATTAATTACATGATTTATGACATGTAAGATCACAAGAGTCCTAGCTTGTTTATGATCCAACCTTGTGTATGATGTTCTTAGTAAATCTTGCTATGAAATTTACTTAGGTTTCCCATGCTTTAGGCCACTTAAAGGAAGTTTATATTCTATGAATTTCGGCCAAGTAAGGTTTAAAGGACCTAGAGGCCTTGGAAATGAAACCTAAGGGGTTAAAAGTACTTCTTATGAAAACTTGATAATGTGTGAATGTGATACATGTTTGTATGACCTAAATGAAATTATGTTATGTAATATGCCATGATATGTTATAGCATAGGAAATGCTATACATAATGAGAAGAAATGAAATTATGTCACGTAATATGCCATGATATGTTATAGCATAGGAAATGCTATACATAATGAAAAGAAATGAAATTATGTTACGTAATATGCCATGATATGTTATAGCATAGGAAATGCTATACATAATGAGAAGAAATGAAATTATGTTACGTAATATGCCATGATATGTTATAGCATAGGAAATGCTATACATAATGAAAAGAAATGAAATTATGTTACGTAATATGCCATGATATGTTATAGCATAGGAAATGCTATACATAATGAGAAGAAATGAAATTATGTTACGTAATGATATGTTATAGCATAGGAAATGCTATACATAATGAAAAGAAATGAAAAAGGAAATGCATGAAAGATTGTTAGGGACATGATATGATAGTTATGCATGATAAGTTATTTTTGTATGGTTTGTACCAAGGGTGGGCTCCGTAAACGCCCTGGGGTCGATGGAGTAAGACTCGGGCCTCGTCAGTAATGGGCCTTTGAGTGCCCTAGGTCGATGGAGTAAGACTCGGGCCTAGTATGTATGCATGGTAGGGCTCAAGACTTGCTACCTTGGACCTACGCATTATGTATGTGGTACAAACCGGGATCCCAAATGATGATGATATTAATTTCAAGTACTATTAAGTATAAGTTACGAAATGATATGCATAATGAAGTTATATTATGAAATATGCCATGATGTGTTATAGCATAGAAAATGCTATACATAATGAAAAGAAATGAAGTTATGTTATGATATGTGATAGCATAGAAGATGCTATACATAATGAAAAGAAATGAAAAGAATAAATGCATGAAAGATTGTTAAGGACATGATATGATAGTTATGCATGATAAGTTATTTTTATGGTTTGTACCAAGGGTGGGCTCCGTAAACGCCCAGGGGTCGATGGAGTAATACTCGGGCCTCGTCAGTAATGGGTCTTTGAGTGCCCTAGGTCGATGGAGTAAGACTCGGGCCTAGTATGTATGCATGGTAGGGCTCAAGACTTGCTACCTTGGACCTACGCATTATGTATGTGGTACAAACCGGGATCCCAAATGATGATGATATTAATTTCAAGTACTATTAAGTATAAGTTTTCAAATTCACGATGCATTGCCTACATTCATATGTGCTTGAATTATATGATGATATGATATAATGTCATGTGATATTATGATATGAATATGATGCCCTTGTATGTCTTGTTAGGACCAAAAGTAGCTAGAGGGGGGGGGGTGAATAGCTCGTCGCGTTCGCTCGGTGCTTGGCGTTGCTCGTTTCTTCAAGAATATGCAGCGGAAAATACAGAAACAAATACAACAACGCTAACACGGTTGGTTTACTTGGTATCCACCTCACAAGAGGTGACTAGTCCAAGGATCCACACCACGCACGTACCCTCTACTATGAAAACACTCCTTTTCGGTAACTACCGAGGGCGGAGAAGCCCTACAAGACTCTCAGTACAAGAAGAAAGGAAAGGGAAACAAAATACAAGCGCAAAGCTTACAATGAGTACAGAAAACCCTAACCCTAGGTTATCTTCTTGCCTTTGATCCGCCTCTTGACTTGGAAAGCTTCCAAGATCCTTCAAGAACTGGCGATCTGATCTTTGAGAGCGCTGTGGAGGAGCTGGCGAGTAATCTGGAGTGAATCGGAGAAGCGATACCGCAGCCATCGAACGCCTGCAGCTATAAACGATGTCAACGGTCGGATCCCGATCGATTCGAATATTCCCAATCGATCAGGGAGGCTTTGGATCGATCCACGGATCGATCCAGAGAGCCTCTGTGCTCTGGAAACGCGCCTGAATCGATCCACGGATCGATCCAGCGCTTATCGCGTGAAGCAGCCGCGTCCCAATCGATCCACTGATCGATTGGGACCTCTGGATCGATCCACGGATCGATCCAGAGGCTCTCTGTTCGCTGGGACAGGTCTGGATCGATCCACTGATCGATCCAGAGCCTGGATCGATCCACTGATCGATCCAACACTTGATTTTTGTCCAAAACCAAGTCCCAAACCTCCCAAACCAACATCCGGTCAACCTTGACCTGTTGGTATGTCATGCCTAGCATCTAGTCACTCCCTTGACCGGTTAATTCGATCCTACCTGTACAGGCACTGCCTCAACCTCTCACATTGGGATGATGGGACCCACACTTAAGTAGTGGGTCCCACCACTTCATTGTGAGAGGTTAGGGCAGTGCCTGTACAGGCAGGGTGAAATTTACCCCCTTGACCTGCTAGGACTCCCTTGCCAAGTGTCCGGTCAATCCCTTTGACCCACTTGGACTTTTCTCTGTGCCAAGTATCCGGTCAATCCCTTTGACCTACTTGGACTTTTCTTTCATGCCAAGTATCCAGTCAATCCTTTGACCTACTTGGACTTCCCAGCACCAGATGTCCGATCATCCTTGATCCATCTGGATTTTCCCTTGCCTGGCTTCACTCACCAGGACTTTCACCTAGCTTCACTCACTAGGGTTTTCCATCTGCCTAGCTTCACTCACTAGGACTTTCACCTGGCTTCACTCACCAGGATTTCCATCTGCCTAGCTTCACTCACTAGGACTTTCACCTGGCTTCACTCACCAGGATTTCCATCCGCCTAGCTTCACTCACTAGGACTTTCACCTGGCTTCACTCACCAGGATTTCCATCTGCCTAGCTTCACTCACTAGGACTTTCACCTGGCTTCACTCACCAGGATTTTCCATCTGCCTAGCTTCACTCACTAGGACTTTCACCTGGCTTCACTTACCAAGATTTCCATCTGCCTGGCTTCACTCACCAGGACTTTTCTTCTGCCTGGCTTCACTCACCAGGACTTTCATACTGCCTAGCTTCACTCACTAGGTCTTTCATTTTGCCTAACATCCCAGTTAGGACTTCCCAGTCAAGTATCCGGTCAACCTTGACCTACTTGACTCTTCTTCAATCAATATCTTATTGTCAAACATCTAAACCCAAACCAAGACTCAGCTTGGTTACCCAGGTCAACCTTGACCTTAGGGATATTGCACCAACAATCTCTCCCTTTTTGATGTTTGACAATACCACAATAACACTTACAATCCCATATGTAAGTTAGGCTAATCCCATAGCCTCCTTCTTCATGCCACTAGGTAATGAAAGCATAAATTAAGCTCTTCATTCTCCCCCTAAGAGGGCAAACTCCCTCTAGGTAATGAAAGCCTAACTTACTCCCTTTCATGAGTCCTTTCATTCTCCCCCTATGACCTTCCCATAGGTAATGAAAGCCTAAACTTAACTATACATTCTCCCCCTATTGGCACACATCAACCCATCGTTGGACACACATCAACCTATGCTCCAATTCTGGGCACACTTCAACAAATCCATTTGTTGAAGACTCTCCCCCTGAAGAGTTGCTCATCGTTGTTCACAACATCACTCGTTGTGATCAACACGATAATGAAGGTCCCATACCCTTCATTTATCCTTAACTTCTCCCTCAATGTAGACAACTACCCAACCTTGAGCATTATCTACCACTTGAGTGTCCACTTGAAATAATGAGGATATCCACTCCCCATTTCTCCCCATTTCAAGTTTAAATGCTCAACCTTGAGCAAGTTCACAATAGAAGGTTAACCACCTTCCAAGGTTCATGAAAAATAATTTTCATGTCTTTAAAGAGTCCCTCCCCCTAAAGACATGGTGGTAACTTCTGTCATTGCACCAACAATGACTTGGAATCCCTAAAACATTAGGAAACCCAAATTTAGAAGTTTTGAGGTTCAAATATTCAAAATTTGAAACAACCTCAACCTAAACTTCTACTTAGTCTTCGTTAACCAATCCATCCTTGTTTTCAACATGAAAACACCCTTTGTATGTATACAAATGTATTTAAGGGGTTTGGAATGGTTACCTAGACTCAAAGGGGTTCAAAGATGCTGAAATCAAGCCTTCCCAGCCAAAATCAGCAACTTGGATCGATTGGAGTTGGGTTCCAATCGATTGAACCTTTCTGAATCGATCCACTGATCGATTCAGACTACCTGGATCGATCGGCTGATCGATCCAGCGAGCTTCTGCTCGCGGGAATTGCCGTTTGAATCGATCCATGGATCGATTCAGTAACTCCAATCGATCCATGGATCGATCGGAGCTCTGATAGTTGCTGAAATTCCATTTCAGTCAACTTCAGAAACCCCTAGAAAATTCTACAAAAATCCAAAAATTATGAAATTTCGTGTAGACATTATTTAGGGCGTTTACTATCACGGAAAAATAGTTTTCTATGAAAATACATCATATTTTCAAAGATTGACACAAACTTGAAAACTTGCAAAAACTTTAGTGTTTTTCTTCAAGTTTGTGTCTAACTATTCAATGGTGATTACTATCAAAAGATAGCCTTCACCAAGGTTTTCCAAAATCATTTCAAAAACATTTTCAAAACCAATATCCCATCACATTCCTTGGGCTTAATGCACATGACTTGTACATTAGCTTTCCCAATGATGGGAAAACACATAACTATGTGTTTTGATGAATTTAAAACTCAAAAGAATGCACTAAATCAACATCTTGAGCTTTGTTCATCATCCTAACATCTCACTTGTATATAATATGCACTAAAACACATACAAGTCACCTTAGAGGTCTTTGTGAGATGTAAAATTTGGTTTTGCCCTATTCTAGGGATCATGCATATCTATCTAGGCATTTTAGAGATATTAGACATCCACCCAGGATGTCACTTGTTAATAAGTGTCGTTAAATGCCATTCGTCCTTAATTACAAGGAATTAAACTAAATGCATGATTATGTTATGGCATACATCAACAGAAAATAATTTTCAAAAGAAAATATCCTATTACTACATGATGTATGAATGTCATGACATGGTATTTTTGGATTTTCCATAGTAAAACATGAATGCAAAAACTAGACATGATGTCATGGCATATGATGGGCAAACAATCATGGCAAGATTTAGCATAAATAAAATATACCTAGATTAACTATCTAAGTATCCTTAAAGTCTTAGCTAAACTTACACTTTAAACCTAGATTGCCCTAAAGTGCTACAAGAGAATGCCAAAACCTAAATTGGCATTTCTAATTTCCTTGATTTAATGTATGCCAATTGAAAATAAACATGTCCTCAAATGTTGGCATATTCCATTTTTCCTCAAGAGTAGCACTTTTAAATTTAAGGCCCGGATTGCCTTAAATTGCCTAAGAACATACCAAAATCCCAACTTGATAGTTCTTATGGTTTTCCCAATTTGTGCCATTTTAAGATAAAAACAATTTTTCACCATTTGGCACATTTTACTCTTTCAAGGAGTAATCAATAATTCCATTTCATTTTCAAAGGTTAACTAAAACCTTGAAAATGCTCCTTGAGTGTCAATTTCCTCAAACTTGGGTTAACTACCCTTCTAATCGGAGTTGACACTCTCTAACCCATCTATGGGGTAGAGAAGATGCTCCTAGGAACCCAACACCTATTGGTGCTCCTTGGATGCTCTAGGTACTCACTAGGGATAACTTCCCTAGATACCTTCCTAGTGACCTTGTTGGGCTTCTTAGAAGCCTTGGTCACATTTTCTAGGTCAACTCTAGGGATAGCCTCTCTTGTGACCTTGTTTGTAACTTTCTTAGACTTCTTAGAAGCCTTAGTCACATTTATTGCTAAAATACTCTTAGGGATGACTTCTTTAGTATTTTTTGCTTGACCACTAGACCTAGGGTTTGTCCCATAGCTATATGGAACTCTATGGTAAGAGGGCACATCCTTCTTAGCCTTTGGCTTGTATCCCAAACCTCTATGGCCATTGGATGGCTTTTGTACCCCTAGACCTAGGTTATGCTCATTTTGCCCTAATAGGATATTTTCCATCCTTTTTAGGGTCTTTTCCATTTTATCAAGTCTTGACCTCAAGACTTGATTTTCTCTCACTAAGTCCTTAGTATTTGACCCATGAGCATTTTTGTTTCTAGGCTTGTATCTAAAATCCTTAGAGTTTTCGCCTAGATTTTTACCTACAATCCTAGCCTTAGGTGTAGTAGTTTTAGCATGAAAAGCTATATGTTTTTCTTTAACGCTATCATGCTTTCTATTTTCATGGTAAATAGCATTAAAATGATAGAAATTTGACCTAGCATGCTTTTTACCATTTTGTAAGGGAATAGGCTCAATGAAAGTTACCTTCCTTTTTACCTTAGAGGCTCCCCCTTGACTAGAGCTTCCTCCATGAGCCTTGACCACCTTCTTCCCCTTAGGGCATTGACTTCGGTAATGCCCCTTTAGATTGCAAGAGAAGCACACGATGTGCTCCTTGCTCTTCTTTGTTCCGGGGATGGTCTCCTTGGGCTTCTCCTTGCCCTTTTGTGCCACTTGGCCCTTCTTCTTGGCCAATTTAGGGCATTTGCTCTTGTAGTGCCCACTTTCCCTACACTCAAAACATATTATATGATTTTTATTTTTAATTGAAACATTTATACCTTCTTGTATAGGGATGGCACTTGCTCCTCCATTTGATATTTCTTGAATTTCGGAGGTGGCACTATCTTCTTCTTCTTCACTTGACCCGGATGTAGAAGCTTCTCCTTCTTCTTGATCCGGCGTCACCAAGAATTGCTCCCCCTCAATCCTAGAGGTGGAGGCTTCATCATTTTGAACGTGAAACAAGGAGTATGCTCCCTCCTTGTTCCCTTCGGTGCATTCCCTTGAGGATGAAGCTTCTTGGATTTCCTCTTATTCGGAGGTTGAGCATCTCTCAACCTCGGAGTCCTCCTCTTGGTCTTGATCCAATGAGTCGCCCTCTTTGGATTCTCCTTGATTTGATACAGTGGAGGGGATCTCATGAATTCTTGCCAATTTGCTCCAAAGCTCCTTGGCATCTTCAAACTCTCCAATTTGTTCCAAGATGTTGCTTGGCAATAAATTGACCAAAAGCTTGGTCACTTTGTCATTGGCCTCACATCTTTGGATTTTGTCTTTGCTCCACTTGCTCCTTTTGAGTACTTTGCCCTTGGAATTTGTGGGAGCTTCAAAACCTTCCATGAGAGCAAACCATTGCTTTATCTCCATCATAAGAAAATTTTCGATTCTTGATTTCCAAGAATCGAAGCTTGTAGATGAATATGGTGGAGCCACCCTTGTGTCAAATCCAAGTCCATCTTGGAATTGCATCTTGAAGTTGAGCTTGATAAAGTCTTGAACTTGAAGAATTTGCTTCAACTTCTTCACCCTCTAGCTTTTCTTGTTATGCTTGACCCTTCCGGCGATGATTCCGGTGAAGAGCGGCCTCGCTCTGATACCACTTGTTAGGACCAAAAGTAGCTAAGGGGGGGTGAATAGCTCGTCGCGTTCGCTCGGTGCTTGGCGTTGCTCGTTTCTTCAAGAATATGCAGCGGAAAATACAGAAACAAATACAACAACGCTAACACGGTTGGTTTACTTGGTATCCACCTCACAAGAGGTGACTAGTCCAAGGATCCACACCACGCACGCACCCTCTACTATGAAAACACTCCTTTTCGGTAACTACCGAGGGCGGAGAAGCCCTACAAGACTCTCAGTACAAGAAGAAAGGAAAGGGAAACAAAATACAAGCGCAAAGCTTACAATGAGTACAGAAAGCCCTAACCCTAGGTTATCTTCTTGCCTTTGATCCGCCTCTTGACATGGAAAGCTTCCAAGATCCTTCAAGAACTGGCGATCTGATCTTTGAGAGCACTGTGGAGGAGCTGGCGAGTAATCTGGAGTGAATCGGAGAAGCGATACCGCAGCCATCGAACGCCTGCAGCTATTAACGATGTCAACGGTCGGATCCCGATCGATTCGAATATTCCCAATCGATCGGGGAGGCTTTGGATCGATCCACGGATCGATCCAGAGCGCCTCTGTGCTCTGGAAACGCGCTTGGATCGATCCACGGATCGATCCAGCGCTTATCGCGCGAAGCAGCCGCGTCCCAATCGATCCACTGATCGATTGGGACCTCTGGATCGATCCACGGATCGATCCAGAGGCTCTCTGTTCGCTGGGACAGGTCTGGATCGATCCACTGATCGATCCAGAGCCTGGATCGATCCACTGATCGATCCAGCACTTGATTTTTGTCCAAAACCAAGTCCCAAACCTCCCAAACCAACATCCAGTCAACCTTGACCTGTTGGTATGTCATGCCTAGCATCTAGTCACTCCCTTGACCTGCTAGGACTCCCTTGCCAAGTGTCCGGTCAATCCCTTTGACCCACTTGGACTTTTCTCTGTGCCAAGTATCCGGTCAATCCCTTTGACCTACTTGGACTTTTCTTTCATGCCAAGTATCCAGTCAATCCTTTGACCTACTTGGACTTCCCAGCACCAGATGTCCGATCATCCTTGATCCATCTGGATTTTCCCTTGCCTGGCTTCACTCACTAGGACTTTCACCTGGCTTCACTCACCAGGATTTCCATCTGCCTAGCTTCACTCACTAGGACTTTCACCTGGCTTCACTCACCAGGATTTCCATCTGCCTAGCTTCACTCACTAGGACTTTCACCTGGCTTCACTCACCAGGATTTCCATCTGCCTAGCTTCACTCACTAGGACTTTCACCTGGCTTCACTCACCAGGATTTTCCATCTGCCTAGCTTCACTCACTAGGACTTTCACCTGGCTTCACTTACCAAGATTTCCATCTGCCTGGCTTCACTCACCAGGACTTTTCTTCTGCCTGGCTTCACTCACCAGGACTTTCATACTGCCTAGCTTCACTCACTAGGTCTTTCATTTTGCCTAACATCCCAGTTAGGACTTCCCAGTCAAGTATCCGGTCAACCTTGACCTACTTGACTCTTCGTCAATCAATATCTTATTGTCAAACATCTAAACCCAAACCAAGACTCAGCTTGGTTACCCAGGTCAACCTTGACCTGAGGGATATTGCACCAACATGTCTCATGCTTGTGATTTATTTGTTTTATGATATGGTATTCATGCTTCTATGAAATGATATGTGAATAAAAAATATGCATGATATGTTTGAATAGAATGATATGTTATGTTATGATTAGTTGAGACGATGATATTTTGATCCATTCTTGATATACGATGATTCTCGGTTTTAGTGAGTAGGAAAGGAACTTACTGAGCCATGAGTGCTCATAGCTTACTTTCCTTGTACCGCAGATAAAAGAGAAAGCTGGATGTACAACGGAGCAGCAGGAGGAGCAGATAGTGATGTGTGTGGTGGTGGCTCGGCAAGAACGATTCGGACAAATTAATATTTTTAGTTATATGATCAATATATGCACATTCGAACTAATCAGAATATGTGATATCATGCTTATTTAAATAAAAGAAATGATTTAAAATTTTCCGCTGTTATAGTATAACTAAAGCATGTATGTAAGTAGTATAAGATCGTAGCACCGCCCTTGGATAAGAAGGGTGGGCGTTACATGACCTACATTCTAGTCTCGTCGCATTAACATTGTTCCTAAATGTTAATACTTGACTAGGAATGATTAAGAGTAGTGTTTCCTATTTCATCTCACTATCGATTCAACCAATCGATTGATATAGGTAAGAACCTTCTACTGAAGGACGCTATTATACTTAGTTATTTGGCACCAATACAAGTAAGTATAATAACAAAAAACAAATGCCTTTATTTATATACAAGAATATGATACAACGAGTCCATACAACAATCATCAAATGATTAGCTCTAGAGCTCTAACTAACATGGTTAGCATCATCTGTTTTCCTACAAGGAATAAAATGAGCTATTTTAGAAAATTTGTCCATAACGACAAAAATAGAATCCATACCTCGTTTAGACCTTGGTAGTCCTACAACAAAGTCCAAGGAAATATCAACCCAAGGTTCACTAGGAATTGGTAAAGGTGTATACAATCCATGAGGTAATGATCTAGATTTTGCTTGCCTACATGTAATACAATTCTCGCAAAACTTGACTACATCTTGTTTCATGTGTGGCCAAAAGAAATGCTCTACCAACACTTCTTGAGATTTTATTACTCCAAAATGTCCCATTAGTCCCCCACCATAAGCTTCTTGGATTAATAATTCCCTTAATGAACAATTAGAGACACACAACCTATTCACTCTAAAAAGAAATCCCACATGTCTATAAAACTTCCCAAATGCAGCATGTTCACAAACATCAAACATATTTCCAAAGTTAGGATCATTAGAATATAGATCTTTAATGTATTCAAATCCTAACAATTTAGTGTTCAAAGTAGAGATCAAGGTATACCTTCGAGACAAAGCATCTGCAACAATGTTTTCCATACCTTGTTTATATTTGATCACATAAGGGAATGATTCAATAAACTCTACCCATTTTGCATGACGTCTATTCAACTTACTTTGGCTCTTCAAATGCTTCAATGATTCATGATTAGTGTGAATGACAAACTCTTTGGGCCACAAGTAATGTTGTAAAGTCTCTAAAGCCCTCACCAATGCATACATCTCCTTATCATAAGTTGGATAGTCCAAAGCTGCTCCGCTGAGTTTCTCACTAAAATAAGCAAGAGGTCGACCTTCTTGTGTTAGCACAACTTCAATACCTATTCCTGATGCATCACACTCAATTTCGAAAGTTTTAACAAAGTTAGGTAATGCAAGTAATGGTGCAGAACTTAGCTTCTCCTTAAATAAGTTGAAAGCTGAAACTTGTTCACTATCCCAATGAAACCCAACATTCTTTTTAATAACTTCAATCAAGGGTGCAGTTATAAAACTAAAATTTTTAACAGTCCTCCTATAAAAACTTGCCAATCCATGAAAGCTACATACCTCAGTTATCATTTTTGGTGTTGGCCACTCACGAATTGCCTTAACCTTTTTTTCATCAACTACTATTCCCTTAGCACTAACAATATAGCCAAGAAACTCTATTTGACTAGTGCAAAAAGAACATTTTTGAAAGTTAGCATACAATTTTTTATTTCGTAAAATAAGTAGAACTTTTTGTAAATGTTTGACATGCTCATCTAAATTCTTACTATAAATCAAGATGTCATCAAAATATACTGCAACAAAGTTCCCAATATAAGCACGTAAAATATGGTTCATTAATCTAATGAAAGTACTACGTGCATTAGTTAGCCCAAATTGCATGATTAACCATTCGTACAAACCATACCTAGTCATAAAAGTAGTTTTCCATTCATCTCCCTCACGCATACGAATTTGATGATAGCTAAACTTCAAATCAATTTTAGAGAAAATGCAAGAACCATATAGTTCATCTAGCATATCATCTAATCTACGAATATGATGATGATATTTTACCGTAATTTTGTTGATAGCCCTGCAATCAACACACATTCTCCAAGTTCCATCCTTCTTAGGCACAAGCAAAATAGGAACTGAACAAGGACTCAAACTTTCTCGGACATACCCTTTTCTCATCAACTCTTCAACATACTTTTGAAGCTCCTTCATCTCCATAGGATTGCTCCTATAGGCTGGTTGATTAGGAATAGCTACTCCTGGGATGAAGTCAATTTGGTGCTCTATTCCCCTAAGTGGTGGCAATCCATCAGGAACTTCTTCAAGAAAGACATCATTAAATTCCTACAAAAGAGATTTAACAACACTAGGCAAATAAAGGTTAAGATTGTTAGTGTTGAAATAAGCCTCCTTATACAAAAGTACAATCATCGACTGTTGAGAATAAAAAGCTCTCTTAACCTCTCTTTCTTTTGCATAAAAGCTCCCTTTTTTACACTCTTGCTCTAGATTTTTTGTTTCTTTTTCATTCTTTTTTTCACTCCTCTCATCCTCACTTTTTCTTTTCTCGCACTCCTTTTCTTTTCCATTTTTTTTCTTTCACAATCTTTTCTTTTTTCACTCTCTTTTTTTTATCCGCAATTGATCTTCATATACTTGCTTAGGAGTTAATGGTACAAGAGTTACAAGTTTACCATGCATCTTAAAAGAATATTTATTTGTGAAGCCATCATGCATGACCCTCCTATCAAATTGCCATGGTCTACCTAAAAGCAAATGACTTGCATGCATTAGTACTACATCACAAAGAATATCATCATGATACCTACCAATGGATAATGAAACCAACACTTGCTTAGTGACCTTTACTTCCCCGCAATCATTCAACCATTGTAGTTTATAAGGTCTAGGATGTTTATTGGTAGGTAAGCACAATTTCTCAATGAAGATAGTACTAGCAACATTAGTGCAACTTCCCCCATCTATAATCATACTACATACCTTGTCTTTGATGTGGCAACGGGTATGAAATATGTTGTCTCATTGTTCTTCATCTTATTCCTTCACTTGCACGTTTAGAGCACGCTTAGTGACAAGGGCATCACATTCAACGAGATACTCTTCTACATCACTTTTCATCAATGGTGGCATGACATTATCATCTTTGGACTCACTCTCTGTTTCCATATCACCATTTTCTTTCAAAAGCATAATTCTTTTGTTTGGACATTGTGAAGCTATATGTCTTCTTTCCAAACATGTAAAGCATTTAATATCTCTATTTCTTGAAGATTGGATAGTTCTTTACCTTTGACCAATGGAGAACCAGCATCTTTGTTCTTCAAAAACTCGGTTTTACTCTTTGATGCAAATTTATCATCTCTTTTGTTCCAACTAGATTTTCAAGTGGATGAATTTTGACCATGCTTGATTGAACCCTTCCTTTTGAATTGCCTTTCAACTTTGATGGACATATGCACCATATCTTCCATCTCCACATAATGTTGCAACTCCACTACATTTGCAATTTCTGAATTCAAACCCTGTAAAAATCTTGCCATGGTTGCTTCTCGGTCCTCCTCCACATTGGCTCGAATCATGGCAATCTCCATCTCCTTGTGATATTCTTCCACAGTTTTGAATCCTTGGGTTAGACTTTGTAGTCGTTGGTACAAATCTTGATAGTAATGTGATAGCACAAACCTCTTCCTCATAATAGATTTCATCTCTTCCCCAGTGCCAACAGGTCTCTCATTGTTTCTTCTCCTGCTTAGAATAATATAATCCCACCAAATAATAGCATAATCAATAAATTCAACAGCAGCTAGTTTTACCTTCTTATCTTCAGAGTATCTGTGACAATCAAACACTAATTCAACTTTCTTTTCCCACTCTAAATATACGTCTGGATCACTTTTGCCTTCAAATGAAGGAATCTTCATCTTGATATTTTCCAAGTTTCTATGAACATAATCATTCATTCTTCCTCTTCTACCACCAATTCTAGCATGGCCAGATCTGCCACTAGAAACTCTATCATCAATGTCCTCAGATACACCATCATCATTATCATCATTGTTGTCATCATGGTTATATTGCCTTGAATTTCATGTAGGAACTGAACCAGCTTGGCTATTTTGTAATCATGAAATTACAGCATCTTGTCTCTCTAATATGTTGAGGATTTGATTGAATCTGATTTCCATGCGTTCCAAGTGTTGTCTCAAGGCTCGTTGTTCAAGTGTTTCTCTCGGTCTTGCTTCCTCTCTACTTGTCGCCATTAATGCAATCTGTTGACACTCAACTCACTAATGTTAGCTCTTTAAAGAACTTAGAATTTGTGGCAATTTCTCTATAAGCATTCGTTGACTAATTTAAACTCCCAAGGGTATTTGGATAAAAGATAGGAATTGATAAAAAAAAAATATAAGTTGCAGAATTAAAAAATGATATTAAGAACTGAAAGGAAATTTTCCAGAATTAAATCTTGATAGAACCTAAAAGAAAAATATGGAATGGAAAATGCAAGTATACTAGGCAAAACTTTAAAGGAGATGCGGAGTATACTAGGCAAGACTTTAAAATAAATACGAAATTGGAAAACGCAAGTATACTAGGAAAGATTTTAAAGGAGATGCAGAATATACTAGGCAAGATTTTAAAGGAGATGTAGAGTATACTAGGTAAAATTTTAATGAAAATACAGAAATGGAAAATGTAAGTATACTAGGAAAGACTTTAAAAGAGATGCGGAGTATACTAGGCAAGACTTTAAAGAAAGATATGGAATTGGAAATCGTAAGTATACTAGGCAAGACTTTAAGGAGATGCGGAGTATACTAGGCAAAACTTTAAAAAAAGATACGGAATTGGGAAACGCAAGAATACTAGGCAAGACTTTAAGGAGATGTAGAGTATACTAGGTAAGACTTTAAAGAAAATACGAAATTGAAAAATACAAGTATACTAGGCAAGACTTTAAAAGAAATGCAGAATTGGAAAATGCAAGTATAGAAATAACAATTCTCTATACCCATCTTCTTTTTTTTATTTCCTTTTCTTTTTAATTTTCAACCTTTTTCTGAAAATATTTTTTCCTTTTTTTTTTAATTTTGGTCTCTTTTTTTTGTTTGAATTTCGGCCTCTTTTTTTTTTTGTTCTTTTTGCTAAAAATATTCTTGAATTTTGAATTTTGGCCTTTTTTATAGCAACAAGAAGACTAAAAACTCACTAAAATTGAGATGATAATGATATGTAGATAATGTTGAACAAAATAAACAAAGATTCAAGCACAAAAGAAAAAGGATAACGAAATTGATTTAGAAAAATCAAAGCTCTGATACCAAATGATGTGAATCCAAAGAGAAAGATATCTCAAGAACCCACAATGAATGGAAGAAGAAAGAAAGAAAGAAAGAACTAAATCGATAAGATTGATGAAAAGAACCTCGACCTAATGCTTAGGAAAGCATGAACCTTGGTATAGAAGATGGTAGACGCCACAACCTTGGGATGGAGGTTAATAAGTCTTCGAATGGCACAAGGAAATGCCTTGATAAGTTATAATTCAATGAAGAACCAACAAGTGAGAGCCTCACCATGCTTTGGATTGAAAATATGTCAAAGATATATGTGTGGTCATCACCCCCTTTATTTATAGCTATAAGGTGACAAAAAAATCCTAAAAGGCCAAAAGAAAGCTCATTTAGTAAAGGTCTATGTAGACTACTTAGCTATTTTAAGCTTATGGTTTTATTACAACCCATATAAAAGTAGAAATTGAGCCTACATATCCCTACTATATAGACATGAGACTTAAGTGATAATTTATCTCATCTAAGGCTTGAATTAGGTTGACTATGTCGAATGACTTGCTCTTGGTCAACCCTTCTTCAATGGTAGCTTTGGCCTTCACATCTTCAATTAGTATATTAAGTGCTTCCTTTATCTTTCTAGCCTTAGCCCTTGTAATTGGCCCACCAGTGATGCATAATGGATCATCATTAATATCTAGAGTGGGTTGACCATGATCCATATCGTTAGTTGTTGCTCTCTTTCTTTGACTCCATCAGGTGCAAGAGGGAAAGGTCCTACTATATCCAGGCCCCATTGATCAAAAGGACAAGATACTATAGAAGTCTTTAATAATTCAGTAGGATGATGAGAAATATTCTGATATTTCTGACAAGACAAATAAGTTCTCATCAATTGAGCAGCATCTGCTTGTAAAGTAGGGCAAAAATCCAGGTAATAATATCTTCCTAGCAAGAGACCTGCCTCCCATATGACTACCATAGGAACCTTGATGTACCTCTTGTATAATATACGGTTGTCATATGATCTGACGTATTAAGAAGAGGGCTAGAAAAGGCCTTCTTATACAAGTGATCTCCAATTATAGTATATTGACTTGCCCTATTCTTGAATACCCTAACTTGTTCTGTATCAGTGGGTAGAATTTCTTGTCGTAAGAATAGAATGATTGGCGTTCTCCAATCACCTTGAATTTCGAGATTAGCCTGTTGCTTAACACAGGATACTAATAACATTTGTTCCACTGGTTTGTCCAAGTTCCAAGGCATAATGGTAGAAGCTAATTTAGCAAATTCGTCTGTGACTTGATTATCTGTTTGAGAGATTTTCTTTATACTTACCTCATGAAATTTAGCCTTTAATTTATCAAAGGCCTCTACATATAGCTTGAGTCTCTCATTACTAATTCCAAAGTTACCCGTCAATTGTTGTGCTGCCCATTGGGAATCAGAATGAATTACCACACTAGCAGCTCCCACATGCTTAGCAGCTTGCAAGCTGACTATCAATGCCTCATATTCAGCCTCATTGTTGGTAGCTCTATAATTTAGTCTAACAGATAATTGTATTCGATCCTCTCTAGGAGATATAAGAAGAACCCCAATTCCACTATCTTGTCAAGTAGAAGATCCATCCACATAGATAACCTAGGTTTCCTCTATTTCAGGATTTGGTATTTCTATTATAAAATCCGCCAAAGCTTGACCTTTGATGGTCGTCCGAGGTTGATATTGTATTTCATAGTCACTGAGCTCAATCGTCCAACTGATCAATCTTCTGGATGCTTCTAGGTTAACAAGCACCCGACCAAGAGTGCTATTAGTTAATACTATAGTTGGATGTGACAAAAAATAAGGGCGTAACCTCCGAGCTGCAAGAACCAATCCATAAGATAACTTCTTGAGTGTTGCATATCAACATTCTACCCCTTTTAATAAATGGCTCAAAAATACACAGGTAGTTGTTCTTTCTCTTCTTGCCTCACTAATACAGAGCCAACAACATGATCATTAGCTGATAAGTACACCCACAAAGTTTCTCCTACTATTGGTTAAGCTAATATAGGAAGAGTAGACAAGTATTCTTTTAACTCTTCGAACGCCTTGCTACAATCCTCATCCCATTGAAACTTAGTCACTCGTCGGAGTACCTTAAAGAAAGGGAGACTCCGATCAGCTGACCGAGAGATAAAGTGAGATAGGGTGGTAATCCTCCTTGTTAACCACTGAGCCTACTTTAGGTTCTTCAGGGAAGCCATGTCCTATAATGCTTTCACCTTGCTGGGATTGGCTTCTATTCCTCGCTCGATCACCATGTATCCTAGGAACTTCCCACTCTTGGCCCCGAATAAACATTTATTGGGATTGAGCTTGAGCCCATACCTTCTCAGAGTCCTACAAGTTTCTTCAATATCATCCACATAAACTTCCATATTTCTTCCAATCTACTTCTAAAAAACCTTGTTCATAAGTAGTTGATAAGTAGCCCCTGCATTCTTGAGACCTAAAGGCATAACATTATAGCAATAAGTACTTTCAGTAGTTATAAAGCTAAAATTTTCCTGATCGGTCTTAGCAAGTGAAATTTGATGATACCTTTGATAGGCATCCAACATACTAATAAACTCACAACTAGCCAATGAATCTACCACTTGATCTATGCGGGGTAGAGGATAATAGTCTTTCAGGCAGGTCTTGTTGAGGTCTTGGAAGTCAATACACACCACCACTTGTTACCTGGCTTAGAAACCAGAACCACATTAGCCAACCGGCTTGGGAATTGTACTTCCTGAATATATCTGGCCTCCAGTAGCTTGTCTACTTCTTCTTTGATAATCTTATTTTGGTCAGCTCCGAAGTTCCTCTTTTTTTGTTTGACTGGCCAGGCGTCTGGGTATACGTAAAGAGCATGCTCCATTATTGTTGGCACGATACCTTTAGCTTCCTTAGGCATCCAAGTGAACACATTGCTATTCTTTGTCAAACATTTTATCAGATCCTCTCTGAGATCAGGATCCAGGTCGGAAGCGATATGCCTGGTAGCTTCCGGTCGGCTAGGCTATATTTGCACTTCCTCCTTTTCTTCATATATGAGAGTGGGCGACTTCTCATGAATGGCGTTGATATCCATCCTTTGAGCTTTTCGGGCGGCATTAGCTTTGTTGGGTTTCTCGGGCCGCGAAAACCTCTTTTTCGCGTCGCGGAAACCCCGAAAGTCCCTAGCCAACGGATCCGTGCGAAGAGTATAAAACAAAATTTACATGTACGAGTTTACTAACTAGATCTACACTTAGATCTACATGTTTAGAAGGTTACCCTTTTTGCGTGTCATTTGCAAATCTCGCTCGTCCAAGGTACGCCAGATCTCGAGTGTGTTCAAATGTACACACCTCTAGTAGTATCCACACGAACAAGATGTGTTCTCTAACACACAAGGATGGAGAAGAGAACACCACAAGTGTGCTAGCACTTATTGATACTCTCGGATGGGATTGGAAGAAGAAGAAAAGAAAAGAAAAGAACACACTCCTCTAAAATCTCTATGTGACTTTCACTAACCTTTCTTCTTGGATTAGACTCACTCTCCTTTCTTCTCCCTTGCTTGAAACCCACGACAACAGTAGAGAAAGGAGCAAGAAGAGAGCATGGAAGGAGGAAGATCACTTGAATGAGAGTTATTCACAAAATGAAGAAAAAAAACCTTCTTTTTCATCAATTGGCCGGCCACTACAAGAGGTGTAACCCCCTTCACATTAATCACAATTAATGTGAAGGCCATTAAAGAGAATAGTTGTAACCTCCATGAGGTGGCACATGTGATGATGTGGCACATCATCATTAGTTCTCCTAATGCCAAGTCACAAATGATATGGCATAAAGTCAAGTCAAACTTGACTCTTCCTCTTCCTCTCAAGTCAAGTCAAACTTGACTTAATCTCTCTCATGGTTGATCTAATCCAACCATTTAATTCAAGCCAATTTAATATAATGAATCTAATTCATTTAATTAAATTGATTCAATGAGTCATAATCTAAATTAGACTCATTGAACACATGAATCAACTTGAGTCCAACTCAATTAGCCTAATTAGGATTACTCTTAATCCAATTTCATCACATGAATCTAATCCTCTTGGTTCATCATATGAACCTAATCTCCATCCACTTGTTCTTTGTGTGTGACCCAATAGGTTCTTGTAACATTGGCAATGCCCTTAAACTCATTTAGAAGTATAAGTAATGAGCGGTATCTAGCAATACATCATTACTACCCATGTTACAAGAATGTTGAGATCCAACATCACCTTGTGACTACTAATTGTGACTCCTCACAATATATGACAAGTGTCCTTCTATCCTAGACATCTAGATTAATCAATGTGAGGCATAGACCGTGTCATCCTCTGATCAATCTAAATCCTGAACTCCAAGTAGACTCACTAAATCAAATGAGCTCAATATCTCATATTGACTCATTTGGGCATGGCCATGCACTTCGTGGTCTCACTCTATCAAGAATACCGATGTCTCTCCCGTCATATAGGAGGGATAGATCCCATCTACATCACTCACATCCCTCCCCATAATTTGTTACATACCCAGTAATCGCCTTTATAGTCCACCCAGTTACGGGTGACGTTTGACGAAACCAAAGTACATAACTCCTTATGTAGGGAACCATGGTGACGTCAGGTCTAAGGACTAGTAGTCATACTAATAGCCACATGAGAAAGTATATGACACTCATATAACGATCCATGATACTTTCTCATGGCGGGTCATTCAGTATACAATCTCTAATGTATACCCATGTGTCAACCTGATATCTCTATATCCATGACTTGTGAGATCAAGTCATCGAGTTGACCTACATGCTAGTCTTATTGCATTAACATTGTCCCTGAATGTTAATACTCGACTAGGAATGATTAAGAGTAGTGTTCTCTATATCATCTCACTATCAGTTCAACTAACCAATTGATATAGGTGAGAACCTTCTTCTCAAGGACGCTATTATACTTAGTTTATTTGGCACCAATACAAGTAAGTATAATAACCAAAACAAATTCCTTTTATTTATATAGAATATGATACAACAAGTCCATAAAACAATCATCAAATGATTGGCTCTAGGGCTCTAGCTAACAATCTCCCACTAGCACTAGTGCCAAACAGTGTAGGCTCTAAGCCCTAATGACCTAGTGTGACCATCATGCTTCCTCTGTGCCAAAGCCTTGGTCAAGGGATCTGTGATGGTAGCCTCTGTGGGTACTCTGAAAATCTTCACATCTCCTCTCTCGATAATCTCTCGAATGAGATGAAAGCTCCGTAGTATGTGTTTGGTCCGCTGGTGTGAGCGAGGTTCCTTCGCCTGTGCTATAGCTCCATTGTTGTCACAATAGAGCTCAATGGGGTCAGCGATACTGGGAACCACCCCAAGTTCAGTGATAAACTTGCGGATCCAAACTGCCTCCTTTGCTGCCTCTGATGCAGCAATGTACTCAGCCTCTGTCGTAGAATCAGCTACTGTGTCCTGCTTCGAACTCTTCCAGCTCACAGCACCACCATTAATGCAAAATACGAACCCTGACTGTGATTGATAATCATCCTAGTCGGTCTGGAAGCTAGAATCATTGTAACCCTTTACAGCTAGCTCATCATTGCCTCCATATATCAAGAAATATTCTTTAGTCCTTCTTAAGTACTTAAGAATATTCTTGACCGCTATCTAGTGACTTTCACCTAAATCTGATTGGTATCTGCCCGTCATGCTCAAAACATACGAGACATCAGGTCGAGTACATAGCATTGCATACATGATAGATCCTATGGCTGAGGCATAAGGGATCTGATCCATGTGGTCTCTCTCCTCTCTAGAAGAGGGACCTTGAGTCTTCGAAAGACTCACGCCATGTGACATCGGCAGAAATCCCTTCTTGGAGTTGTGCATGGCAAACCGAAATAGTACCTTATCAATATATGTACTCTGACTTAGGCCAAGCAATCTCTTAGATCTATCTCTATAAATCTGTATCCCTAGAATGCGGGATGCTTCACCTAAGTCCTTCATTGAGAAACATGTCCCTAGCCAAGTCTTGACAGACTGTAGCAAAGGGATGTCTTTCCTAATAAGCAGTATGTCATCCACATACAATATGAGGAAGACAACTATGTCCCCTACAACCTTCTTGTAGACACAAGGTTCATCTTCATTCTTGATGAAACTAAACTGTTTGATTGCATCATCGAATCGAAGATTCCAGCTCCGAGAAGCTTGCTTTAGTCCATAAATGGACCTATGCAGCTTGCATACTCTGCTAGTATGCTTTGGATCTACAAAACCCACAGGTTATGTCATGTACACATCCTCGAGTAGGTTTCCAATTAGAATTGCGGTTTTGACATCCATCTGCCAGATCTCGTAATCGTGGTAAGCTGCAATAGCAAGCATGATCCGAATGGACTTAAACATCGCTACTGGTGAAAAGATTTCATCATAGTCAATACCATGAATCTGCTTGAAACCTTTAGCTACCAAGCGACCCTTATAGATAAGTCCATCCATGTCAGTCTTTCTCTTAAAGACCCACTTACACCCTATGGGTTTTACCCCTTCAGGTGGATCAACCAAAGTCCATACTTGGTTGGTGTACTTGGATTCCATTTCGGATCTCATGGCTTCTAGTCATTTCTCAGAATCTAGTCTCATCACAGCTTCCTGATAGGTGGTAGGCTCATCCTCTATGAGCATAACGTCAACATGGTCAGACAAGAGAAATGAGTATCTCTCAGGCTGACGACGTACCCTATCAGACCTGTGAAGAGGTATGTCTACTTGAACTGGTTGTTGTTCCTCAACTCTTTGTGGAACAACATCATCCACAACACTTTGTGGTTCCAGTTCAACTTCCATCGAGGCTTTAGTGCTATTGTTCGCATCTTGAACTTCTTCAAGATCGAACGTGCTCCCACTAGCCTTTCTAGAAATAAAGTCCCTTTCTAGAAAGACCCCAGTCTTTGCCACAACTACCTTGTGCTGACTGGGAATGTAGAAGTAATATCCCTTAGTTTTCTTGGGATATCCAATAAAGTAGCACTTGTCGGATTTGGTTCCTAACTTGTCTAAGACTTGACGTCTAACGTAAGCCTCACAACCCCAAATCCTCATGAAAGACACCTGGGCATCTCTCCCAGTCCATATCCTATATGGTGTCTTTATCACGACCTTGGATGGAACTCGGTTGAGTATAAAAGCCGCCGTGTCTAGAGCATAGCTCCAAAGGAATGTCAGAAGATATGTGTGACTCATCATGGATCGTACCATATCTAAAAGGGTACGATTCCTCCTTTCGGATACACCATTCCACTATGGTGTTCCAGGAGGAGTGAGTTGGGATAGAATCCCACACTCAGCTAGATAGTCATGAAACTCATGGCTAAGGTATTCTCCACCTCGATCTGATCGAAGTATCTTAATACTCTTGTCAAGCTGGTTCTGTACTTCATTCTTGAATTCTTTGAACTTTTCAAAGGATTCAGATTTATGTGTCATCAAGTACACATAACCATATCTACTGAAGTCATCAGTAAATGTGATGAAGTACCTATAACCGCCTCTAGCAGCGACATTGAAAGGGCCACATACATCACTATGTATAAGTCCTAACAAATCAGTCGCTCTCTCGTTGTGCCCACTAAAGGGAGTCTTGGTCATCTTGCCTTGTAGGCATAACTCGCATATCTCATATGATTCAAAATCAAATGAGTCCAGCAAACCATTCTTACGGAGCTGGGATAAGCGCTTGTCATTTATATGACCTAAGCGACAGTGCCAGAGGTAGGTTTGGTTCATGTCATTTGACTTGAACCTCTTTGTATTTATGTTATAGATAGGGCTCTCAAGGTCTAGAATATAGAGTCCGTTCATTAGAGGTGCACTACAATAGAACATATCGTTTAAATAGACGGAACAATATTTGTTCTTTATTGTAAACGAAAATCCTTTCTTGTCCAAACAAGAAACTGAAATTATGTTCTTAGTTAAGGTAGGCACATAACAACAATCATCTAATTCTAGTACAAGCCCAGAGGGCAGAGATAGATAGTAAGTTCCTACAGCAATAGCAGCAACCCGTGCTCCATTGCCTACTCGTAGGTCTACCTCACCATTCGTTAATGCCCTGCTATTTCTCAGCGCTTGTACATTAGTACAAATGTGTGAAGTACATCCGGTATCTAATACACACGATGAAGAAATAGAGAGGTTGACTTCTATAACATGTATACCTGAAGGAGAAATCTTATTTATTTTCTTCTTAAGATCTTCCAGGTATTCTTTGGAGTTCCTCTTCCAGTGCCTTGCTTGTCCTTGATATAGGTGACAAAGATGTTCAACCATTTCATAAGCACCCATCAACTCATGTTGCTTCTGAAGCTCAGAGTTCATGGTTGCGAGCATAAGACAGGACACATCTAATGCATCATCTTGATGCTTCTTGTAAGTATCTCGGTCTGCTCGCGTGGTAGTGGCAGGAGGAGCCTCCGGAATGGGCTGCTCTAGAATGTACAGTTTACGTTCTTGAGTGAGAACTATTCTCAAGTTCCTATACCAGTCCAGGAAATTTGCTCCGTTGAGCTTGTCCTTTTTAAGGACAGAACGCAGGGAGAAATTGTTCGTGTTTGATGTCATGGTAATCTACAACAGAAATAAATGTAGAAATAAATATCATATTCTTAATCATTTAATTAGGCCTTTAACTAAATGATGCTCCCACTGAATTCTATAATTCATGTGGGACAAGATCCACATCATACTAACCCTTGAGTTAGCTTTGGCTAATACGTCCAAGATTTAGTATGATCGGTAGGTAACGATTACCAATTACATCTCTATGCAACTCTTGTTTATAGGATCATTATCCGCAGTTATATTAAAACTTGAGTTAACTTTGGCTAATATGTCCAAGAATTAATATAAATGTGATTTATGTCCTATCTTTCCAACCGTTGGAAGAATGCCTATAGTTGTACTCGATCCAACCGAGTTAACTAGTTACTCAATCTAATTGAGTTGTACTCACCCATGCGTTGATAGGCGGGACCAAGATTGTCCCTCCGTACCCTACCAAGATAATATGTGTTGCTCTGCTTTGGCAGATTTAACAACACATGTGATCGAGGTAGTGATAGGTATCACGACACGGTAGGCATTAGAGTTGACGTGATTTAGATCTAATCTAAACGTCGATGTTGTATCATATACTCGATATAGATCTATTCTAATCGATAGGGTGCATCTTGTACATGATGTAGATCTAATCTAATCGTAAGGGTGCATCTTGTGCACGATTTAGATCTAATGTTAATTGTTAGGTACTAATTAATTACTTAATTAAACATGCATCACATACACAAGTAATTAACTAAATTTTGTGATTATGTCATGGCCTTACTACGATCTTCTCAAGCCAATGAGAAGATCGGATGGTCAACCTAAGGTCAACAGCTTCTCAAGCTCCTTCCTTTGACCACCTCGTGTTGCTCGCGCCCTCCTCGTAACTCCGTCTCGAGTGGACCTTCCACCGCTTCAAAATTTACATTACAATTTTGAAACTCAAGTTACATTCGAGTCTAAATCTAATTTACAACCAGAATATAAATAGGGAGGCACGATGCGCAGGTCGCGTATCAAATACAGCACACACAAACACATGACGGCACACAGGCCGTATTATAAATTACAACACAAATCCAATCATATTGGGTCTTTTTGGGCCATGACTATCACAAAAATAATATATAATTCAAAATTATATATTTTCATAATTTTCTATAATTTTTCATAATTTTACAATTTTTTATGAGTAAATTTTTCCTTGCGGTCCCGATTAGCGATTTTGGGCACAATCGCGAAGCAAATCCCCTTGCGGGGTTAGGGGCAGTACCCCTACCCGCGATCTAACCATCGCGAGTTGCTCCTAAGCGATCCTACAGTGCCGTAGCCCGCTGTCCCAAAAGGTTTTGGGTAGAAACATTGTCGTTACGGAAAAATCTTCTCGGTAGTCGAAGCCTACAAGTGTCTAAACACTTGTGCTTCGCTTCTACGAGAAAAATACCCTTTAAAAATATAAAAATCATGAAATTACAGAAATTCACAGAATGTTTATTTTTCATAAAAACCAAAATAAACTCGTACACGCCATCGCACGTGGCTCTAATACCACTGTTGGATTTTTCGGGCCGCGAAAACCACTTTTTCGAGTCGCGAAAACCCCGAAAGTCCCTAGCCAACGAATCCGTGCGAAGAGTATAAAAAAAAAATTTACATGTACGAATATACTAACTAGATCTACACTTAGATCTACATGTTTAGAAGGTTACCCTTGTTGCGTGCCCTTTGCAAATCCCGCTCGTCCAAGGTACGCCGGATCTTGAGTGTGTTCAAATGTACACACCTCTAGTAGTATCCACACGAACAAGATATGTTCTCTAACACACAAGGATGGAGAAGAGAACACCACAAGTGTGCTAGTACTTATTGATGCTCTCGGATGGGATTGGAAGAAGAAAAGAAAAGAAGAGAACACACTGCTCTAAAATCTCTATGTGACTTTCACTAACATTTCTTCTTGGATTAGACTCACTCTCCTTTTTCTCCCTTGCGTGAAACCCACGGCAACAGTAGAGAAAGGAGCAAGAAGAGAGCTTGGGAGGAGGAAGATCACTTGAATGAGAGTTATTCACCAAAATGAAAAAAAAACCTTCTTTTTCATCAATTGGCCGGCCACTACAAGAGGTGTAACCCCCTTCATATTAATCACAATTAATGTGAAGGCCATTAAAGATAATAGTTGTAACCTCCATGAGGTGGCACATGTGATGATGTGGCACATCATCATTAGTTCTCCTAATGCCAAGTCACAAATGATATGGCATAAAGTCAAGTCAAACTTGACTCTTCCTCTTCCTCTCAAGTCAAGTCAAACTTGACTTAATCTCTCTCATGGTTGATCTAATCAAACCATTTAATTCAAGCCAATTTAATATAATGAATCTAATTCATTTAATTAAATTGATTCAATGAGTCATAATCTAAACTAGACTCATTGAACACATGAATCAACTTGAGTCCAACTCAATTAGCCCAATTAGGATTACTCTTAATCCAATTTCATCACATGAATCTAATCCTCTTGGTTCATCATATGAACCTAATCTCCATCTAATTGCCCTTTGTGTGTGACCCAATAGGTTCTTGTAACGTTGGCAATGCCCCAAAACTCATTTAAAAGCATAAGTAATGAGCGGTATCTAGCAATACATCATTACTACCCAAGTTACAAGAATGTTGAGATCCAACATCACCTTGTGACTACTAATTGTGACTCCTCACAATATATGACAAGTGTCCTTCTATCCTAGACATCTAGATTGATCAATGTGAGGCATAGACCGTGTCATCCTCTGATCAATCTAAATCCTGAACTCCAAGTAGACTCACTAAATCAAATGAGCTCAATATCTCATATTGACTCATTTGGGCATGGTCATGCACTTCGTGGTCTCACTCTATCAAGAATACCGATGTCTCTCCCGTCATATAGGAGGGATAGATCCCATCTACATCACTCACATCCCTCCCCATAATTTGTTACATACCCAGTAATCGCCTTTATAGTCCACCCAGTTACGGGTGATGTTTGACGAAACCAAAGTACATAACTCCTTATGTACGGAACCATAGTGACGTCAGGTCTAAGGACTAGTAGTCATACTAATAGCCACATGAGAACGTATATGACACTCATATAACGATCCAGGATACTTTCTCATGGCGGGTCATTCAGTATACATTCTCTAATGTATACCCATGTGTCAACTTGATATCTCTATATCCATGACTTGTGTGATCAAGTCATCGAGTTGACCTACATGCTAGTCTTATTGCATTAACATTGTTCCTGAATGTTAATACTCGACTAGGAATGATTAAGAGTAGTGTTCCCTATATCATCTCACTATCGGTTCAACTAACCGATTGATATAGGTGAGAACCTTCTACTCAAGGACGCTATTATACTTAGTTTATTTGGCACCAATACAAGTAAGTATAATAACCAAAACAAATGCCTTTTATTTATATAGAATATGATACAACAAGTCCATAATACAATCATCAAATGATTGGCTCTAGGGCTCTAGCTAACAAGCTTCGGCCCTGACGATTTCCACATAACACTTACGTGCTGTTATTTGATCTCCTTTAACCTCCCCTACTTGATCATCCATGAGGAATTTTATTTTCTGACAAAAAATATAAACGACCACCCTGATTTCATTCAAGGTCGGTCGACCCAGGATAACATTATAAGCTAATGTAGCATCCACAATTATAAAGACCGATCGACACATCCTCATAAGAGGCTCCTCCCCCAGAGATATGGCCAATTTTATTTAACCCAATGGTTGTACCTCATTACCTATGCGCCTATACAATGGAGTAACCATAGGTTGACGTTCACTCGGTCAATCTGCAACTGGTCAAAAGCTTGCTTAAAGATGATGTTAATAGAGCTACCAGTATCAATAAAAGTATGTGAAATATTATAATTGACTATAACAACCTTGATTATCAATGCATCATCATGCGGTACTTCTACCCCCACTAAATCTTTGGGTCTGAAACTGATCTTCGGCCCAGCTTCCTTCTCAACACTACACCCGGCGATATGAATTGTTAATCGCTGAGTGTGTGACTTCCTCGCCTGATTAGAATCACCATCAATGGGCCCTCCTGCTATCATGCTAATGTTGCCCCGAGCGGCATTACTGCGGTTTTCTTCCTATCAAGCCGATGATGGCTCTGATTGTGCCTGGACGGGTGCTTGAGGTTGTACCACAGGGAGAGGTAATACTCCCGCTTGTGATCCGCTCGGTTGATATTAAATATTAAGCGGGCTATCCTATCGAGGATATTGTCGATAATTTGGGATTGGCGAATGCCGACGGTATCGATTGTTGCTTGCTTGCTGATTCTTCAAAGCGAAACAATTTTCCATATTATGAGTATTAGTCATATGGTATGTACACCATCTTTGAGGAAAATATTGAGGAATTCCCACGTGTTGCACTACTTGAGGTCATGGCTCAGGATGACAATGGGGAAAGTTCGCCCGAGGTCCTTTAGGAGGCTGGGCAGGTCCCCCTGGACGGGCTACCACTGGAACCGGTGCAGGGGCGTTAACTTCTTTCTTACAAGTAGCTTGAGCCTCTTCCATATTTATAAATTCAGAAGCCCGCTCAATTAAGATATCAAAATTGGTAGGAGGATTCCTAACCAAATTCTTGAAGAAATCATTATCATTAAGCCCCTGAGAGAAGGCGCTTACCAAGATCTCTGTAGTGGTCGATGGAACATCAATAGCCACTTGATTAAATCTCTTAATATAAGCCCTAATAGACACTTTAGGACCTTGCTTGATAGAAAATAAACTCCATAGAGTTTTGTGATACCTTCGATTGCTGAAAATTATACAAGAATACCTTGTGGAATTCTTTAAAGCGACGAATAGAATTCTCCGGTAGTTGCTTAAACCATCTTTGAGCTACTCCTCCAAAACTAGTAAGAAACATTCGACACTTGACTCCATCAGTAAATTGTTGGAGAAGCGCTGCATGCTCAAACTTGAGAAGATGATCTTCGGGATCAGTTGTTCCCAAATATTCTTCGACATTTAAGTTCTGATAATGTTTTGGTAGTGGATCATCCAACACCCGTTGAGAGAATAGAGTGGCAATCCTTTCAGGAGAACTGTCACTGGCTATGACCTTCCCCTTCCTTTTTTCCTTCACTGTCGTTTCTCTAGAAGATTCTTGAAGAGTCACTCTTCGTCCTCCCTATTTAATGGGTGTCTGAAAGTAATCTTTAGGATGGCGAGTGAGAGAAAGAGGAGCAGAGAATAGATGAGCCGGATCTCCTCCTTTGATTTCCCTTTCTCGGTGGTGGGAAGTTACTAACATCGCCGGAGGTGGCACCACAGGTAGCTTGCAACTAGTATTCCCCTGTTGCTGCTGTTGTTGCAGTTTTTTCTATACTTGTAACGCCCCACCCCTGCCTGCTTAAGCTGACGGGGGTTACTTATCTTTTCTTCTTAAAACAGCGGAAGTCTTATCTATAGTATATATATTTTTTTTCTTTAAACTTTTCTTTTACTTTTCAAATCATCATCACTAACTACCTATCATATGAGTCACATAACATGCTTTACATAAATTTAAACCATAATACTAAAGAGCATGATGAAGTGTCATAGAGTCATAAAAGAACAACATGAACATAATTCTTATTAACTAGAAGCAGGTCTTTCTCTTTAGCCAAGTTACTACTACACACGTCCTTCTTGCCCCCTCCTGCTGCTCCCTTAGTACATCCATTCTTTGCCCTTATCTGTGGTACAAGGAAAGTAAGCTGTGAGCACTCAAGGCTCAGTAAGATCCTTTCCTACTCACAAAAACCGTATAGCATAAATAAAACTTCAAGGCATAAAGCATAAAGACAACTCATCATATCATGTATAGAAGCATCATATCATAACATAATCGTAAGGTATCATGGAATATCCTAATAAAGTCATAAAGTGCATTCTGGCATAACATAATCATGATCATAACATATCATAACATAATCATAAAGTTCATCCTAACATAACATAACATAATCATAAGCATCATGGTATATCGTAACATAATCATAAGGTGTTATGCGAGAAGACTTTCAAAAACATGATTCATGCAATAATATATGCAACATGTCCTTTAAAAACTTATTACTTACATACTTAAACATAATCATAATCATAACATGGTTAGGGCCCCGGCTTGTACCACATACATAAATGCGCGCGTCCTATGTAGGTCCAAGGTAGCAAGTCTTGAACCCTACAAGGCATACATACTAGGTCCGTTTCTTAGTCCATAGACCTAGGGGCACTTAGGAGCCCATCCCTAACTAGGCCCGTTTCTTAGTCCATCGACCTCGGGGCGCTTATGGAGCCCACCCTTAGTACAAGCCATATAAAGTAAAGTAGCATGTCATACATATCATGGTTCTTATCATTTCATGCACGTCGTATTTCTTATCATATCATACCATATAGAATTTGGGCACACCACTCATCATAATGGTATGTAAAATTTGGGCACACAGCACATCATAAATACATACATAGTTTGGGCACACAGCTCATCATAAATAGCATGCAAACTTAGGCACACAGCTCATCATAAATATCATGCATAAATTGAGCACACAACTCATCATAAACAACACACAGCATAGCATAAGGGTTACCATCATGTATAGATCATAAGTGTGCATAATTAAACATAGAAGCGTAGCAAGCTCATAAAACATGGCATATAAGATACATGGGAAACATATTTAGATTTCTATCCCTAATGTCTTATAGTGGTCGAAACATATAGTTGGGTTTTAGGTAAAAAAACCCTATACCAACATGCGAACCCAAAACATGTATCATTTCATATACCATAAGAAAACACCATGAGCAAGTTTAGGTAGAGTTCTAGGTGTCTTAAGCTTACATCTTATCATGGACGAACCTTATCAAGCATACATTGGGTTAAAAATTATCATTCAAGCTTGTGAACCCTAAACAAATTCCGTAGCAAATATTACAAGGAACATCATGAGCATAATTAGGTTAGGTTCCAAGTTTCTAGACCTTTAGACTTGTTGTGGCCGAAACCTATAGGGTTTGGAAATAGGTTTCAAGTGTCATAAAAACATGAGAACCTTAAACAACTTTCATAGCAATTATTTCAAGGAACAACATGAGCATAGTTGAGTTAGGTTCTAAGTTTCCTAGGCCCTTAAACATAATGTGACCGAAACTTGTAGGGCTTAAAGCTAGGTTTCAAGTGTCATAAAAGCATGAGAACCTTAAACAACTTTCATAGCAATTATTTCAAGGAACAACATGAGCATAGTTGAGTTAGGTTCTAAGTTTCCTAGGCCCTTAAATATAATGTGGCCGAAACTTGTAGGGCTTAAAGCTAGGGTTCAAGTGTCATAAAATCATGAGAACCTTAAACAACTTTCCTAGCAATTATTTCAAGGAACAACATGAGCATAGTTGGGTTAGGTTCTAAGTTTCCTAGGACCTTAAACATAATGTGGCCGAAACATGTAGGGCTTAAAGCTAGGGTTCAAGTGTCATAAAAGCATGAGAACCTTGAACAACTTTCATAGCAATTATTTCAAGGAACAACATGAGCATAGTTGAGTTAGGTTCTAAGTTTCCTAGACCCTTAAACATAATGTGGCCGAAACTTGTAGAGCTTAAAGCTAGGGTTCAAGTGTCATAAAAGCATGAGAACCTTAACTAACTTTCATAGCAATTATTTCAAGGAACAACATGAGCATAGTTGGGTTAGGTTCTAAGTTTCCTAGGCCCTTAAACATAATATGGCCGAATACATATGAGCATGGAATGAAGTTCAATCATCATATGAACATAACAAGTTAACAACTTCCTTATCATAAGGCACCTTTCATAAATCAACAATAAAAGACATGCTTGGTTTGAGTCTTAGCTTACCTATCTTTTTTTTTTATTCATGTTTATCCGAGAGTCTAGGGGTGTGGTTCTAAGTTCTAATCAACATTCTAACATATGAACATGAGATAAATCCCTACCATAAAATACATGTCATAAGGAACATATTGAGCATGTCAAAATTTAGATCTTTACATTTCCTAGGTCTTTTTATTTTGGTCTTATCTTGGCCGAAATTCTTCATGACGTTTTTCTTAGATTTTTATGTAACCAAATCTCATAGAACACACAAAAAGCTATTGTACCACAGGTGAGGGAAACTTACCTCCTTTCGCTTGTGGTTTTTCTTAAGAAGAAAAGTATCCTAAGTGCCAAGGAAGGAGAAAGCTTCTTCTTCTTATACCTCCTTTTGCTTCTTTTTGCTTGGAAGGGATAGAACTTGAAGGCTTCTTCTCAGAAATTAGTTTTCTTGGAGAAGAACTTAACTTAGCTATTGGAATGAGGAGAGGGAAGGGGTTCTTGGTTCGGTGAAGAATGAAGAAGGAGGAAGGAGGAAGAAAGAAAAGGACTTAATCTCTTGTTTTTCTTCTCCCAATCTATTTATACCTTTTGCCAATGAAACATGTCTTCATTCATTCCCTCAACTTCTCTTTTCCCTCATTCCTTTAATTCCCACGAAAATAGAGAGAGGGAGGGAAGTAGGCAATTCATCTTTTGCTTGCTCCTTTTCTTAACCAAGAGGAAATGAAGGTAAGCAACTTGGTTTTCTCTTGCTCTTTTGCTTAGTTTTCTTTTTATTTTCTTCTCACCTTCAACTAAAATTCCATTCTTTTCTATCCATATATTATTCATTATCCTAGTGGTTATCATACAATCAATTTATCTCCATTATTTGTGGGAGGTTCAAGGTTCAATCCTTGACCTCACCTCTTCTTATTCTATTTTTGGGTTTCTATTTTTCCCTTTTCTCTTATCCTTTTTATTTCTATATTCTAAAGAAAATAATATCCATATTCCTATCTTATAATTTCGTGGATGTTACAGTACCCCATACCTTATAGAAAGTTCATCCTCGAACTTAGAATAGCGATGGATACTTCTGTCTCATATCATCTTCCCATTCCCACGTGGCTTCTTCATATCGTTGATTTTGCCACAGAACCTTTACTAAGGGTACTTCTTTGTTCCTTAGTCTTTTGACGTCTCGATCCAATATCTGAATTGGTCGGCTTTCGTAGGTGAGGTCCTCTTGTACTTGTACTGCCCGTGGTTCGATCACTTGCTCCGTATTCGGAATGCATTTCTTTAGCATCGAAACGTGGAACACGTTGTGAATGGCTGACATCTCTTGAGGCAGCTCTATTTCGTAAGCCACTTTCCGATTCTTTTCAGAACTCGGTATGGTCCCACATAACGCGGGCTTAGTTTTCCCTTCTTACCAAACATCATTACTCCTTTCATAGGAGCTACTTTGAGAAATACTGAGTCTCTGACACTGAATTCCAATGGCCTTCGTCGCTTATCCGTATAATTCTTCTGTCGACTCTGAGCAGTTTCTATTCGTTGGCGGATGCTCTATATAGCCCGGGTGGTGTTATCGATGAACTCGGTTTGGAATCCCATCTCTTTCTTTTCACCGCCTTCGTACCAACATATAGGGGATCTACATCTCCTCCCGTACAGAGCCTCGTAAGGTGCCATCCCAATAGTAGCCTGGTAACTATTGTTGTAGGCGAATTCCGCCAGGCATAAATATCGACTCCAACTCCCCTTGAAGTCTAATGCGCATGCCCGTAACATATCTTCTAACACTTGATTAACCCTTTCTGTTTGTCCGTCGGTCTGAGGGTGAAAGGCAGTACTGAATAATAGCTTCGTACCAAGAGCCTTCTGGATGCATTCCCAGAAATGTGAAACGAAACGACCATCTCTGTCTGAAATGATGTTCTTAGGAATCCCATGTAGCCTAACGATTTCCTTGACATATAATTGAGCCAGTTGCTCAATCGAATAAGTCATTTTGATTGCTAGAAAATGAACGGATTTGGTTAATCTGTCCACAATTACCCATATGGCGTCATAGCCGTTTGTTGTCTTGGGTAATCCTACTATAAAGTCCATAGAGATATCTTCCCATTTCCATTCTGGAATTTGGACAGGCTGTAGTAATCCTCCCGGTCTCTGATGTTCTGCTTTAACCCTCTGACAGGTCAGGTAGGTACCGACATACTGAGCCACATCTCTTTTCATACCCGACCACCAAAATTTCTTTTTCAAATCTTGGTACATTTTGGTGGATCCTGGGTGCATTGCATAGGGAGTTGAATGAGCTTCCTCTAGTATCCTTCTTCGCAACTCTGGATCCCCGGGAATACATAATCGATCCCTGAGGTATAATATTCCATTGTCCGCGATCCGGAATCCGTCATTCTTTCCTTCTAGGGTTTCTTGTTTAATCCTTTGGAGACTTTGGTCACTGGTTTGTTTCTCTAGTAGATTATCGAATAATGTGGGTGTTATGGTCATGGTAGAGAGCTGCCCGGACATATTTTCGATCCATTGACTCGTAATATCTCTCGGTTTCCCGATAATTTCGAACACTGGTTCGCCTTCAGCATCAGATATAACTTTAGCATATTGACTACAAGTAGGTAACTGACCTGTGACGAGTCGAGGCGCCCGCTACATCTTCTTTAGTAAGCGAGAAAACCCTGGCGTTTGTTGTAGTTGGCGGGGCTTCCAATCTCCCTTGGCTAATCGGTGTTCCTTCAATAGTAGCTTGCATCTGATGTAGTTGTGAGGGGGTACTCTTGTTCTGGTTGTTCTGCTGGGGTGGTACCTGAAACCGGTTAGTGCAGTCTCTAGCAAGATGTCCTTCCCCTCCGCAAATAGAGCACTGGGGGTATTTCGGTTGCTTATTCACTGAGCCACCTTTTGCATTGTCCCATTGTTTCCTTTTTCCGGTAGAGGTCCCTTTCCAGCTTGTTTTGCTACCTGAGGGTCTCTATCCTTCTGTTCGGGCCTGACTCTTATTCTCGTTCATCGCGTTCTGATAATGTTCTGTGATGAGGGCACTACTGACCAATTCCTCTGTAGTTTGCGGTCTATTAACTCCGTCGGCCACATTCAGTGCTATCTCAGGTCGAAGCATCTTCAGCATCAGTCTGACCCTTTCTCTTTCTGTGCGAACCAACTCTGGGCATAGGCATGCCAAACGGTTGAAGCGTTTTACTACTTCGTTCATTGATAGGTCACCTTGCCAAAACTCGGTGAACTCGTCGTAGTGCCGGTTCGTCACTTGCATATGGAAGAACTCCTCGAAGAACTCTGTCTCGAAGTCCGTCCAGTTCATCAGATTAATCTATCTCTTTGCCTTTATCTCTTTGTCTAGAGTAGTCGTCTATTATTACTAGGCAGTATAAACTTCCATTTATTGATTTGACCCCATAAGAGTCAAATAAGTCTAAATGTAGAAGTTCTAGTATTGAGTTGGTTTGAGATTTATTAGTTGGTTTGTGAGTAGATTTTGTTTGCTTACCTTGTTGACACGCATTACATATTGTTGAGTCTAAGCTAGGTAATTTTGGTAATCCTCTAACTATTACATTTAATTTGCTTATATTTCTGAAATTTGTATGTGACATTCTTCAATGCCATAACCAAGTTTCTTCTTTTTGTGTTAAAATAACACTTAATTGAAGAAGTTGTCAGGTTAATTGCATAGGTGTTATTTTTTCTAAACCCTTTTAGACTTATCGTAGGGTTATCTAGGTGTTTGATTAAGCATTCTGAAGATAAGAACCTAACCTTATACCTAGTGTCACACAATTGACTGATACTTAAGAGATTATACTTGAAATTTTCAACAAGTAAAATATTTGAAATAATGAAGTCAATTTTAAGCTCAATGTTGCTTATACCAATTACCTTAAGTTTGTCATTGTTTCTAAAGGCAACTATTTCAAAACTTTTGTAGGTAAGTTAAGTGAATTTGGTATGATCTCTAGTCATATGTTTGGAGCAACCGCTGTCCAAGATCCACCTGGTTTCCTACAATAGGTAGAAGTTGAAGTTTAGTCTATGTTTTAATTCCAACTTTGCCTAGGTAAAATAATAGTAAAATAATAATTATTATTATTAGTATTATTATTATTTTAATTAAACAAAAATGATTTTTTTAAAATAAATTTTAAGTTTAAAAAATTTTAGGTTAAAAGAATTTTTTTAATAAATTGTAAGTTAAAAGAATTTTAAAATAAATTTTGAGTTTAAAAGATTTTTTTAAAAATAGATTTTAAGTTAAAAGAATTTTTAAAAAAATTAAGTTAAAAAGAATTTTTAAAATAGATTTTAAGTTAAAAGAATTTTTTTTAAATAAATTTTAAGTTAAAAATATATTTTAAGTTAAAAATATATTTTAAAATAAATTTTAAGTCTAAAAGAATTTTTTAAAAAAATTTTAAGTTAAAAATAAATTTCAAAATAAATTTTAAGTTTAAATGAACTTTTTAAATAGATTTTAAGTTAAAAGAATTTTTAAAATAAATTTTAAGTTAAAACGAAATTTTAAAATAAAATTTAGGTTTGAAAAAATTTTAAAATAAATTTTAAGTTAAAAATAAATTTTACGTTTAAACGAATTTTTAAAATAGATTTTAAGTTAAAAGAATTTTTAAAATACATTTTAAGTTAAAAAAATTCAAATAAATTTTAAGTTTAAAAGAATTTATAAAATAAATTTTAAGTTAAAAAAAAAATTAAAAATAAATTTTAAGTTAAAAAGAAATTTTAAAATAAATTTTAAGTTTAAACAAATTTTTAAAATAGATTTTAAGTTAAAAGAAATTTTAAAATAGATTTTAAGTTTAAAATAATTTTTTAAAATAAATTTTAAGTTAAAAAGAAATTTTAAAATAAATTTTAAGTTTAAAAGAATTTTTAAAATAAATTTTAAGTTAAAAAGAAATTTTAAAATAAATTTTAAGTTTAAACAAATTTTTAAAATAGATTTTAAGTTAAAAGAATTTTTAAAATAAATTTTAAATTAAAAAGAAATTTTAAAATTATTTTTAAGTTTAAAAGAATTTTTAAAATAAATTTGACATTAAAAATAAATTTTAAGTTAAAAATAAATTTTAATACAAAATACTTTAATTTAATTTAATTTTAATTAAATTTAATTTTAATTTGATTTGATTTGATTTAATTTAATTTAATTTATGTACTTAGTCATCTCACCCGATCTATGTTTTCAATCAGGGAATCCTATAATTTTGTGAGATGAATTAGGTTTAGTTTTAGGATTTGGTTTAACTTTGTGTTAGATTCAGGTTTAGCTTTGGGCTTAACAAACAGACATTTTTCGGATAAACTTCTGGGCTATGGTGAGTCACTTGGACATCATTAGAGTAACCATGCCTTTGACGTTTTCTAAATAGTCCTATCCACTGAACTTAATACAAAAGCTTGGTCTAACTGGTTAGGATTCGTAAAAGGTAACTTGGGTTAGTTCCACTAAGCCAAATGCACCAGGTCGAAGCCATATCTTCCTAGACATGCATAGACATAGTTTCCCTAACGTACTATCATCCAAAACTTCACTATTACCGTTGGTCAAGTTAAACTATTTTTACTTTGAATTAGTCCTAATTATCCTGCCGAGCAGATTGATTTTGGTTACCCTGTCGGGTAGGTTAATTTTTGGAGGTGCCAGCTATTCTAGAGCCTCCCCTTGAATTATTAGTCTGTTATTTTAAAGTTTTAATTCTAGGTTTGTGTCTGTTACTTTTATAACTATATTTAACTTGATGATATTCTAATTTTTTATGGGTTCTGAGATATTTTGATTTTGAATTTGTTGTTCTAGATTTGTAATTTAGTTTTTAATTTGATTTATGTGATTTTACATAATAAATTTTATCTTTGGGTATGTAATATTTGTTAATTCCTACTTGCGTGGTTAAGCACGCTTTCAGAACCCACACTTTATTTTGTTGTTTATGTTGGGTTATTAGTGATTTAAATATTTTATTTGAACTTGACTTGTAGCCAAGTCCGATTTTGTTGTAAATTACTTTTTGATTATTTAAAATAAGATCTAAATTTTTAAATCTTGTTATAAATTTTTCTAGAAGATCTTTTAGTTTATTAATCTCTATTTTTAATGTTAAATTTTCCTCCTCAAGTGTTAAGTCTTGAGTTTGATTAGAATTTATGATTTGTTCCTTGAGGTTTTGATTTTCCTCAATGAGAAATTTATTTTTTTTTTCTAATGTAGTTAATTTCTTATCTAAGCAAGCAATTATTTTAAAAAATTTCTTATTCAAATTAGAGTATACCTCTTTGGGACCTTCGGAAACGAGTACGGACTCGTGGCTCGATTCGGGTTCCGACCTGTCTTGCGATTCATCCTCGGATTATGCTTCGCGAGCCATCAACGCGAGGTGACTCTGGTACTTCTGATCTTTGGCCTCTGATTCTTCTGAAGACGAGTCATCTCACGTTGCTTTGAGAGCCTTCTTCTTGGTTGTCTTCATCTTGTCTTTCTTCAATCTCGGGCACTCGTTCTTGTAGTGACCTTCTTGTTGCACCTGAAGCAGGTCACGCTCCTTGGTTTGGTTGGGGAGTTAATCTTCTGTAGGTCCTTCTTGTTGAAACTTTTCTTCCTCCTGGTGAACATCTTCCTTACCAGATTTACCAGGTACTCTTCGTCTTCTGAATCCTGGTCAGACTCATCTTCATGTTCAGGCTTGGTCTTTGTTCTTTCTTTATAGGAACCTGCAAATAAGGTAGTACCTTTCTCGGTCCGGGTGTTAGTTTGCTCGTGCAATTCTAATTTGCAAAACAGTTCGTCTAATTTTAACTTAGATAAATTTTTTGAAATTTTGTAAGCATCCACGATAGATGCCCACAATGTATTACGTGGAAAAGCATTTAAAGCGTACCTGATTAGATCGCAGTTCTCCATTTGGTGTTCTATCGCGTGGTGTCCATTGAGGATGTCTTTGATCCTCGCATGAAGTTGACTCGCCATTTCTGTTGGGTTTTTCGGGCCGAAAAACTGCTTTTTGCGTTGCGAAAACCCCGAAACCCCCATGCCACGGATCCGTGCAAAGAAATAAAATTACGTAAAACTTTCACGTGCAAGTTGTCACGCCCCAGGTAGTCCCTGTCCGAAGAAATTTCGGCAGCATCTCCCCTGTACGGGTGACAATATGAATCTAGAATACATATATCTATACCTCGGCCACACATGGCCGGAACAATACAATACAAATAAGAAACAAACCACGCAGTTTATATCAACATTCCACACAGTTCAACATATAATCAATCCACACAGTTTAATAAGGAAAGACGATATAAAATCCTCAAAGATATATGTAAACATCCTACTCCACTACAACGAAGAAAACAAATCCACGAAGAGAAAATCCGCAGCGGAAAACAAAAGTAGCAAACCCAAATGTTCAATGTCCACAATACAAACCCACAATACAAGAATATAAGATGCAAAAGCAAAATATAATCCGACAAAGAAAATCCTCGCGATAATGGGGCTAGCGACTTGAATATCTCCCGACGGCCTTAACTTGAAAAATAGTAACAACGGGGTGAGTTCAAAGAACTCAGCAGGTAATCCAATAGATATGTACAGCAACATATAACCACCAGTAACATCTTATGGTACAGTACACTAAACCATAGAGCCTACAGTACAGTTTTCTAACAGTACAACCTATGGTACAATCTCCTAACAGTATAACAGGTATGCATAGCTGAAATAAACTGTAATAACCAGCAATAGGCATAAAGTACAGTCTATAGCAAGAATATAAGAAAAGGCATAACTGAAATAAACTGTACTCACCTGCGAGGCTTGGGCAACTGACTGTGAACATACACAGATAAAAATAGTCAGAGCAAAAGCATGTATCCTGTATGCATGTCAATCATATGAAATCACCAAAATGCATAAATCATAAAGAATGCAATCCGTGCATATGATGCAATATGACATGGTCACCCCTGTCAGCCAGTCAGCCATCTCACACACAATGGTGAGACCAAGTGGGTAGGGTTGTGACACCGTGCACTCTGCCATCACTGCCCCTAAAGAGTGACCGAGTGGACGGGATGCTGTCGGAGTACACCTATCCTCCTACCTCAAACATAGTGAGGGAGCGCAATGCTCTCATCTCCCGGTACGCGATGACGGGGAGGGACCCCAGTGTGCTACCATGCTCCTGTCACGCTACCCATGAGCGTCCTAGCGGAGCACCACCGGGCAACCTACCATACACACCCTAAGTGTTGTGCCACTACCCATGCAGTGGTCACGTGTGCAGAGGTCCATGTAGCCGGCCGACGAGCTCAACAATAATGGAGTCGTCAATCGCCCAGTATGCAAACATGCGATATGGTGCATGCGGCTACAGTATGTCATACCTGAACATATCCTCCTCCATATATCGGTGCCAGAAAGGTAAACACATATAAATATAACCATGATATACGCAGCATAGATCCAACAACATATAACAAGTATCTACAGTAACTGATCTAGTGGAAATAACACTAATGTATCTATCCATCTCCATAACATACATAAACATAGCAAAAGGTAAAAATCATCCAATTCTAAAGTACAGCAACTAACAGAAGAAGCATGTGATAGGTATCAACTAAGCTAAGACCAGGGAAGAAATAAATCTACCATCTACCACTAGTAATTATATATAAACTATACATATCATAAGACAGTATCAAAAGATAAATCAAAGGGTACCCGCCTCAAATAGTAGGTACAATCACGCCAAATCCAACGTCGAGACGCTTATCTCTAATCAGAATCCTGCGTCAAACAACATATATATATTTTATTTAGCTAAATCCATATGAATAGCTAAATAAAATCTCTAACACTAAATTAGGGTAAAACCCTAATCCACAATCTCAACCTATCTAATTAAACCTAACGGTCAATTAGGGTTAGTTACCTAATCCCTAATCACCAATTAGATTAGAAATATAAACTTAAATTAAATCCAATAGTTGACTAGGGTTAATTGTCTTAACCCTAATCATTCCATTAGATTAAATCTAAGCAAATATATCTAATCATAACCAACAACTAATTACAACATGTATCAACTAATGATATACTAACCATCTAGTAATCCATAACATCTCCAATTCAACACATACCTAATTCATCAACAATATAAATCAATTACCCTACACCTTACCTCAAATTCAAACCTCTGTTCTTGATCCAAAGCCACTGATGATGCTGGTTTGAATGTTGCCGTCAAGGAAACACCACTGGAACAGAACAACCTACTGGTATCAACTCCTCTGTTCGGATCAAACTTGCTGCTGGCAATAAGGGAAGTTGCTGAACCAGAGAACACCACAGAGCAAGCATCTCTCTGTTAGATTCCAGTATGCTATTCGGTTCAAGGTGAGATCACGGATCAGATCAAGGAATAAACATCACTAGTCAAACAATAACCTAATTCCGAAACCAAATCTTACCTCCAATTTGAGACTTCAATCGGCAACAATGAAAAAGTCCATGATCTGATCAGAGGAAAACCGATTACAAGATCCTCCTTGATCCCCCTCAAATTTCCCGATGAAGTCTTACCTCGAGTCTCCAGAAGATGTCGCACAACCCGATCGAATCCGTGAAGCAGCGTACCAAAGATTCCTCTGATCCTCAAATCAATAATCAATAAGGAAGGGAATCCGAGACCTGACCTAGGATCGCCAACAATCAGGGAGGCAATGAGCAAGAATCGGGAAAGAAGACTCGATCTAGGGCACAAGCTAGAGAACAGGAAGATTATGTTAGGGCTAGCTTACCCACGCCGGCGAATGCACAAATCCGAACTAGGCATCACTCCAAGCTTCGGTGGACGATGGTGGAAGGAGACGCATAACCGCCAACGATCCGCTCCCCTGGTGGTGCCGGTGTCGGAAAAGAGACCGTCGAGCAGAGAGGAGAGGCAATCGACCACAAAATCTGCCGAAGCATAACCCCTCGACCAGATCCGGTTTGTCTTCCTCGGCACCGTCGAGTTTCGGTGACTCCACTGGTTTTCCGTCGAGCTCCGGTGACGAGTCTCCTCCGGCCTCGGCGTCGAGTGATCCGTGAGAGAGGGAACAGAGAAGAAGAGGGGAGGTTGGCTTCAAGCAGAGGGAAAGGAAGGAGGTTTCGGGTGAGGGATCGGCGTTTTAAGTGAGAAAGGAATAAAAGAAAAGGAAGAAAAGGAATTATATAAATAAGACATTTCCTCACTTAAACGGGTATCCCAAACAGACTTTTCCGTGCCTACCGAATGATCCCCTAAAAACTCTCTGTACGAGGTCCAAAAAATTCCCAGAAAATTTCTAAAATTTCCAGAAAAATTCTATAAGGCTATTTCTCAAATAACCCTATTATTTAAATTTTTGAGATCTCACACGAGTTTTCTATGCCTAGATCTACTTTAGATCTACAAGATTAAGAGGTTACCCTTTATGCGAAGCCCTTCGCGTATCCCGCTCGTCCAAGTGATGCCGGATCTCGAGGTTGTCAAGTGTACAACCCTCTATGTGTATCCACACGAACAAGTCGATGGAGAGAACCTCTAAGGATGTGCTAGCAACCTTAGAAGATCAGTAACCATGGAGGAGAGGGAGAGAAGAGAAGAACTTAAGGAAGAAGATGGGAGTTTCAACACAAAATGAAACTTACCCCTTGAATGAAAGTGGCCGGCCACTTTTGAGTGGTTTGTAACCTCCATGGGATGCCAAGAGTCACAACTCTTGGTAACTCCCATGAGGTGGCATTCCACTTAAGCAACCATGATGATGTGGAGCATCATCATTGGCCCACTTAATGCCAACTCACCAATGAGGTGGCAAATGGTCAAGTCAAACTTGACCCTTCATCTTCCTCTCAAGTCAAGTCAAACTTGACCACTTCTCTCCCATGGTTGATCAAATCTAACCATTGGTTCAAGCCAATTTTAATTTAATGAATCTCTATTTATTGAATTAAATTGATTCAATGAGTCTAAGTCCAAATTAGACTCATTTAATACATGAACTGAATTGAGTCCAACTCAATTAGCCTATTTGGATTACTCTTAATCCAATTTGGTTCATCACATGAACCTAATCCTTTAGGTTCATCAAATGAACCTAATCTCCATCTAATTATCCTTTGTGTGTGACCCTATAGGTTCTTGTAACGTTGGCAATACTCCTAAACCCATTTATAAGCATAAGTAATGAGCGGTATCTAGCAACACATCATTACTACCTAAGTTACAAGAATGTTGAGATCCAACATCACCTTGTGACTACTAATTGTGACTCCTCACAATATATGACAAGTGTCTTTATATCCTTGACATCTAGATTGATAAATGTGAGGCATAGACCGTGTCATCCTCTAATCAATCAAAATCTTGAACTCCAAGTAGACTCACTCAATCAAATGAGCTCAATATCTCATATTGACTCATTTGGGCATGGCCATGCACTTCGTGGTCTCACTCTATCAAGAATATCGATGTCACTCCCGTCATATAGGAGGGATAGATCCCATCTACATCACTCACATCCCTCCGCATAATTTGTTACATACCTAGTAATCGCCTTTATAGTCCACCCAGTTACGGGTGACGTTTGACGAAGTCAAAGTACGTAACACCTTATATAGGGAACCATGGTATCTTCAGGTCCAAGGACTAGTAGTCATACTAATAGCCACATGAGAAAGTATATGACACTCATATAACGATCCATGATACTTTATCATGGCGGGTCATTCAGTATACATTCTCCAATGCATACCCATGTGTCAACTTGATATCTCCATATCCATGACTTGTGAGATCAAGTCATCGAGTTGACCTACATGCTAGTCTCGTCGCACTAACATTGTCCCTGAATATTAATACTCGACTAGGAATGATTAAGAGTAGTGTTCCCTATACCATCTCACTATTGATTCAACCAATCGATTGATATAGGTAAGAACCTTCTACTCAAGGACGCTATTATACTTAGTTATTTGGCACCAACACAAGTAAGTATAATAACCAAAACAAATGTCTTTATTTATATATAGAAGAATATGATACAATGAGTCCATACAACAATCATCAAATGATTGGCTCTAGGGCTCTAATTAATAGTTTCTCCTTTCTGCATTTTAATATTAAAAATCTTATTTAATAGAAGGTCACGCTTAGTTACCTTGGCGTCGCTCGTTCCTTCGTGTAGTTCAATCAACTTGTCCCATAATTCTTTTTTGTTTTAATGAGGTCCTACTCGGTTCAACTCTTCCTTCGTCATCTCGAACTGTAGAGTATTAAGAGCCTTGAAGTCTGTAGAAGATTTCTTTCTCATGTCTAGAGTCCACTGTTCCGGGTCCAGTGGATTTTCAGAGTTGTCGACCGGCACCTTGTAGCCTCTGGTGACGCTGAACCATTGGTCGAAGTCAGTCTTCAGGTAGACCTCCATCCGCTTCTTCCAGTACGGGAAATCGTCCCCGTTGAATAGGGGGAACGTACTGTGCTGAAGCCTTCGACTTGAGACATTTTTGTCCTGCACATAATTAAATAAAGAAATAAAGAAAATCCTAAGACTTGGTCTTGGATTAATAGTGAGGGATAAAAAGAATCTAAGAACTGAATTGGTGTTGCACCAATTCAGATTAATTGCAATGAGAAGATTTCCAAAAAGGTAACAACACCAGTTTGGAATATAACGAAAAATTGAAGACCAAAAAAATGGAAAAAGGTTTCACTCCCTTTTTTGATTGGTGGTTGCACCAAATCAAAGCGGTACCGGCTCTGATACCACTTGTTGGATCAAGAATTCCCTAGAGGGGAGTGAATAGCGATTAAAAAATTTAGCGAGTGTAGCAGCGGAATAAACATGAAAACAACAACACTAACACAAGTAATTTTTACTTTGTTCGGAGCCTTCGGCGACTCCTACCCTAAGGCTCACACTCATTGAGTGCTTTCGTTGGGCAATCCACCAGCAATTTGAAAAGTTGATTATAAAAGTAAGGTACAGAAATGCAAGTAAAAATAATACCGATAATAATTTAGAAGAAAGAAAAAATAACACTTGTCGGAGAGCCTTCGCAGCATCGCAGGAGCACAGCAGAGCAATCGATGGGAGATCTTGTCGTGAGTTGTATTTTGCTCCAGGCCTCACCCTCCTTATATAGGAGGCTCGGGGTGCCCTAATCCCTTTCGGGCGCCTGGAGTGTGATGTAGCCCGTCCACATATGAAGCTCCATGTGGCGACGTGGCTGGGGATAAGTTTTGCACTCAGGGCGCCCGGATTCCTTCCGGGCGCCCGTACCACTTTTTCTCCAGAAAGTTCTTCTCCTGCAAGAAATGGTTAGTCCGAGACAAAGTGCAATTTATATTACCCTGCAAAATAAAGTGTTAGCACAGTTTATAATTAAATAGAATAGTAATTAGATTCCATCTCCTTGAGACCGGAATCTAGTCACGATCTTAACTTAGAGTTTTCGAAATGGATTTAAGTTGGATCAACGCCTAATGTTCCCTCTCAGGAACGCGTCCTCACAGTCACTCCCCTCTAGTGACTTATCTCAACTTACTTGCCAGACGTCCGATCAGCCCTTCGACCCATCTGGACTTCGTGCTAGACGTCCGGTCAGCCCTTCGACCCGTCTGGACTTCGTGCCAGCTATCAGGTCAGTCCGTCGACCTAGCTGGACTTAGTGTCAGACATCAGGTCAGCGCGTCGATCCGTCTAGGCTTCTCCTGCACACTTCATAGAAGTGTTAGATCAATATGAAATTAACTTAACCTACTTTGTCATTCATCAAAACTTGAGTTAGACCGTTAGTGCTAACCGCACCAACACATACCTCATATGGAGTAGTTGAGATTGCCTTCATTAGGACTCTGTTTAGCAAGTAAGCAACTGTCATGAGTGCATAACCCCTAAAAATTTTAGGAAGATTTGTACAATCCATCATTGACCTAACCATGCCCAATAAGATTCAATTATGCCTTTCTGATACACCATTATGTTCTTGTGCATAAGGCGGAATTTATTAAGATAATATATCATTTCCCCTTAGATAATCTTGAAACTCTTGACTTAAATACTCACCACCTTGGTCAGATCGAAGTATCTTAATATTCTTATCAAGTTGTTTCTCTACTTTATTTCTGAATTCCCTAAACTTTTCAAAGGCTTTAGACTTGTGTTTCATTAGATACACATACTCATAACAAGAGTGATCATCAATGAAAGTAATGTAGCTATAACCTCCTAGTGTGTGAGTTGACATTGGTCCACATACATCGGTATGTATGAGCCCAAGTAACTCATCAACTCATTCACCCTTTCTAGAAAAAAGGTAACTTTATCATCTTGCCTTTTAAATATGAATCGCATGTATCAAATGTATCTAATTCAAATTATTCAAGAACTATAATCTTTTGTAATTTCAATATGTGTTTCTTGCTTATATGGCCAAGGTGAAAATGTCACGAGTAAGAGGTTAATTGATTATCTATTTGAGCACATTTATTGCTCGTTTCGATATTGAATATATCACCAGATATATTTAATGCGTAGATGGCATCGTATAAAGTTCTAGTGCTATAAAGAATGTCATTCAGAGTTATGTAATAATAATTGTTATTAAAAGTTAAATGGAAACCTTTTTTATTTAAGTAAGAAATAGAAACAATATTCTTTATTAATGTAAGAATAAAATAACAATTATTCAGTTCCAAGACAATTCCACTAGGAAGCTTTAATAAGTATATTCCAATGACAACATCAACAACCTTTGCTCCATTCCTAACTTGCATACTTGATTCCTTGACGAGTCTTCTGCTATTCCTTAACCCCTATATGTCATTACATATATGTAAGGCATACCCAGTATCCAATATCCAAGATGAAATAGCATGACAATTAATAATGAAAATATCTGAAGAGGATGGGGCATTAGATGCCTTATTCTTTCTTCATGAACTCAAGATAAACCTTGTAGTTTCTTTGCTAGTGTCCCATCTTGCCACAATGATGGCATGGACCCTTTTGTGTTGGTTCTACTATCTTGACCATTTTGCTCTTCCCCTTAGCCTGATGTGTTGGCTTCCTCTTAGAACATTTCTTGGAGGAGTCTACTAACATCACAATTTTCTGTTCACCTTTAACAAAGTCTATTCCAAATTGTTCATCTGATAGTTCATCATAAATTGTGAATGACCTTTCGATAACTATGTAGAATTTAGTCAATACTTAACTTATGATCCGCCGTAAAACTGAGTGATACTAAACGCTCTATGTAGCAGTTCATCTTTAGTAAAAATTGTACTATTGATGAACCCTCCTATAACTTTAAGCAAAAGAGAAGCATGGAGACCTAGAACCTTTCGGATCTAGCTTCCTCATCAAACAGCTCATGAATATGATAGACAATATCATAAGCATCCAAATCCTCATGTTGTTTTTGTAGTTCAGGAATTATAGCGACTAGCATGATGCAACTTGTAAGTACATAATTATCTTTATATTTCTGATGGGCCAACAATTGGTCCGCAGTTGCATCATCATCAAGATTTGTGGGAAGAGGCTCATCAAGGACATAAGCTAGCTTCTCTGCTTTGAGAACAATTCTCAAACTTTGAAACCAGTCTATGAAGTTTAGCCCAGTCAGTTTGTTCAAGTCCAAAATCGAACGTAAATTAACATAATTTATAATTAAATGATTAACCTCAAAAATATAAAAATGAGAATGTATGAGAGACATGATTTTATTTATGTAAACAATTTACATGTAATAAAAGCACACTTATTTATCAAATTCAAATACCTTTATTTTGAATTCGGGAGATGGTAGGTTTTCTCCAAGTGGATTAATATCCACCATAGATAAGAACAACTTTGACTTTAGACAACAAGCCATTCTTAACTATAATGGTAAGTAACAAGTTTACCGATTGCATATCGCTTATATGCAACTATCACATTATGCTAGCAACTAATTGATTTTCGCATAAATATTGGGTTGTTAACATATTAACAAGTATACATCAAATGCATATCACCTAACTTCACCTCTATCCACATTGATCATGGCTTTGGCACAATAAATCAACACTTCAAGTTTAAAACCAACTTGTTAATCATGAGATTGCATCTCCATTATTTGAACATATTTAGTTTTAAGTTGAACTTGACTTTGGCCAATAACTCAAACAATAACTTAAACTCTGGTTCTTATCATTTTAAGAGGTGTAAGTTTTAATATTGTGTAAGGGATTTTGTCTCATCTACATCATGCAAATATTCTATCTACATGATATTATACGCATGACATTAATGATGACATGACACATAGAACGCATGACATAGATGATGACATGATACATTGCACATATAGAATAACATGACACATCATATACACGGCAAGATCTAATCACATCGCATGGCAAAATCTAATCATATTATAATTAATACATCTACATGACATACAATATGGTATGAACATAGCATAAATTTAAATATTTTATAAGTCTATTTTGAAAATAAAATATGTTATAAATCTTATTTTAAAAAATCAAGATTTATCTATTTAAATTAAAAAACTAATTTTTAAATTTAATTAACATATCTCATCTAGAACCTTTCTATCAATAAAGAATCTTTAATTATTTTAAAAATAAATTTATAAATTAATTTTCTATCAATTTAGGAAATAAATAATTAATATTTCTTAATTTAATACAAAATAATTCAAATCTAGATTTTTTATAATTTTTTAAATCTTTTCAAATTTGGTATTTCCTATTAATTTAGGAAACTTTCTAAAAACAGAATATTTTAATAAATCTAAAAATTCTAGAAAAGATAATTTCTATAATTTAATTCAGAATATCTCAAATGTGAATTTTTTAAAGAATTTTGAAATATTTCTAAATTAGGTATTACCTAACAAATTAGAAAATTTTACAAAAATAGAATATTTCTTAAAATTCTATAAATGATAATTTCTATATTAATAGAATATTTCTAAATTTATTTTTTTTAAATTATTTCATGAACTTTCCAAAAGTGAAATTTCCTAACAATTTAAGAAAGTTCCAAAAATAGAAAATTCTTAATAATTCTAAAAAAATCTCAAAAATTAATTATAACTCTAATTATGAATCATCAAATAATTTTATAATCATGTTGAAGCACAATCGATCTCTAATACCACTGACGGGATATGCCCAATTCGGTGTGTGCTAAAAACGTATTTCATAAACATGCACAGCGGAAGACTTAACAATAAATAAACTAATTTATTATATCACGTGCACCACACGCATGCAAGATACAATCATACAGACAAGCTCATAAAATAAAAAGAAATCGACTAATAATTATTCTAGATATACCTTAGGAATGACCTGTAACGAGGGCATAAACCTTTTGTGACATTATCAAACCTCACCTCTATCAATATCCACGCTGAGCTCTTCAAGATAACTCTAAGAGAACAAGCTTCGCCATCAGAAGATACTAGCCATGAGCAAAGGAGAAGAATCAAGAAGAGGAAGAAGCAAAAGGAAGATCTTCTTCCTTTGGGTTGCTCACGGCAACAAGATGAGACCCTCTTGTTGTGATTGGTAGCAAGAGAGAGGGAGAGGGAGAGGGAGAGAGAGGTATTGGATTTAGATTTTCAAAATATAATCAAGCCAATAATGAATTATGTATTAATTATCTCTTAATCATATCAATATATAGTCCTCTTTAATGAGTTGGATTAGAAAGTCCAAATCCAATTCATTATGCCTTAACCAAAAAGTAGCCCATTAACCTCTTGGTTTGGTTCACAACTAAATCAAGTTCGTTCATGGCTAAACCAAATTGGTTCATGACTAAACCAAATTGGGTCCAACTCTTTCAAAAAAAATGTGGCTCATTCACGCTTTCATTCTGACAAATATTTCCATATTTATCTTATGTATGGTCCAACCAAACATTTATCTCTTGATCTGAGAATCCTATTCTCTAACTTATTTTATGTCTTTTAGAGACTCGTAGTACGTATGACCTAATAGGTTCCTGATTTATCTTGGTCATCCATAATTAACTAATTAATTATGGAATGATCATGAGTGACACCTAGTAGCACATCATGATCCCCAATTAATCGAAAAATCATAGTTGATTTCGAAACTAATTCTGAATCATTTAGCAGCTACAGTGAGTCGTGCCTCATTCCTTGCACTCGTCTTATACCCACTTGGTTTAGGACATGATCTATGTGTCTGCCCCCACTAGGCTGACTACATCACACATAGCCAAAGTAATACTTTCTCGTTCTGTGAATTCAAATTACTTATACATGTGTACAAGAGTTTCACACTCTTAGAATGTGATGCTTTGGCCAAAGACTTTAACTAATAATTCTAACAAGTGACCATAGGGTATACGTCTCCTCGCAAGGAGCGGTGAATCTTTTGTGGGCTATCCAAGCACCTTCGAACTTTCTTAATGTACCCAATCATCTCATATTCACATCTCCAAGAGATGTTATCTTAAGTCGAAGTATAAGTCTCTATAACCAAGATGACTTATATACCTCAAGTCGAAGAAAACTTGCATTCGAACTATAGTAAGAACTTCAAAAACATATTCATATATGTAGAGAGTCATATGAAGTGTTACAGCAAGTCACTCCAATTAACTAGTTATCATAACTAGCATCCATGTTTAACTCTCAATATCTCAATGTCTCCAGCTAGTGAGAAATAGTTGTTTGGTCGAACCAAAGAGCATAACTCATGCTAGTCCTACAGAATTAATGATTTTTGAATGCACCAATTTGACAATTAGGGAAATTCTAATATGTTCATAATTGCACATGTAGAGATAATCACAAGTTATAATCCAATCATAAATTCTCTCATGCTATAAATTGTATTGCAGACATTTAGTAAATGAGTTTAAGACCATTAAAACATATAATATACACTCAAATAGTGAATCTATATTTATCAAATAAAAAGTAAATCATAAGGCGATTGCTTTAGGGCATCCCTCAAAATCTAACAACCCCCCCCCCCCCCCCCCCCCCAAAAAAAACAAAATGGACTAGTAGAACGAAAAAATAAAACATTACAAGAAGTTGCCAAAATCATGTTAAATGAGTATAACCTAAGTAACTAATTTTAAGCATAAGTAATAAATATAATGTGTTATATTCAAAATAGAATATTGATCAATAAATTTCAAAAGAAAACCCTTATGAAATATATTATAATAAAATGCCCAACTTAAATTATCAAAGGGTATTTGGGTGTAAAGTCCACATATTAAACACTAAGTATTACTTAGAAAAATTTATATCCAAATTAACATCTGGTATATTTTTAGGATACTCAACAACTAGTTGGGCATATAAAGTTTACAATAAAAGCACCCTAAAAGTTGAAGAAACAACCAATGTAATCTTTGACGAAGAAAATAATCTACCTAACTCAATTAATGAAAATAATGAACAAAATACTAGGAACATAGAAAATGATGAAGATGTTGTAATTAGACATACATCAAGTGAATCAGAAGAACCAATTGATAACTCTAACATAAGAACACCTAGGTTAAGATTCAACCACCCACTTGACCAAATTTTGGGTGACCTAAACCTAGGAGTTCGAACTCAATTATCCTATAGAAATTTAATCCAAATTGCCCTTATCTCCAAAATTGAACCCAAGACTATAGAAGAAGCCCTACCTGACGTAGATTGAATAATTACAATGCAAGAGAAACTAGCCCAATTTGAAAGAAACTAAGTCTAGGAACTAGTACCTAAACCTACAAATAAATCTATAATTGATACTAAATAGGTCTTTAAAAATAACCTAGATGACAAAGGAGAAATTGTAAGAAATAAAGCTAGACTAGTAGCTAAGAGGTTTAGCCAAGTAGAAGAGTTAGATTATGATAAAACCTATGCCCCTATAGCTAGACTTGAATCCATTAGGATGTTGCTAGCATATGTAGCACATAAAGGTTTTAAATTATATCAAATGGATGTCAAGTCCACATTTCTTAATGGATTCATCAAAGAAGAAATGTATGTAAATCAACCACCAGGATTTGAGGACTTAGACCGTCCAAACCATGTCCTTAGGTTAAAGAAAGCTTTATATGGATTAAAATAAGCACCTAGGGCTTGGTATGAATGATTATCAACATACCTAATATCTAAAGGGTTTAATCAAGGCCAAATTGACTCAACCTTATTCGTTAAAACTCTAGAAAAAGATATCTTTATAGTGCAAATATATGTAGATGACATAATTTTTGGCTCAACTAATAAAAATTTCTTAAAAGAATTCATTAAATTAATAGAAAGTAAATTTGAAATGAGTCTGTTAGGTGAACTTAATTTTTTTCTTAGGCTTACAAATAAAACAAACCAAAGAAGATATTTATGTCTATCAAACAAAATATACTAAATAATTAATTAAAAAATTTAGAATGAAAATTTTTAAAAACATCAATACTCCAATTGCAACTAATGTATAATTAATTCTGATTTAGAAGGAAAACCAGTAGACTTAAAATATTATAGAAGTGCAATAGAGAGTCTATTATATTTAACTGCAAGTCAATCTGATATTTTATTTACAGTTGATATGTAATGCCCGAAAATTCTCAAATTATTTTCAGAAATATTCTATGATTTTTCTAGAATTTTTAGATATTTTTCCGGAATTTTCCGAGTAGCGGAAGCAGCAAAAATAAATAGAACCGCAAAATAGCTTAGGCGGGAATCGAACCCGAGACCTATGGTTTAGAGATAGCCTTAGTAACCGGTGAACCCAGCAGGGCCGTGCTGAAAGAAAGAGGAACCAATTATATTTATATTAGAGTTGGGTTCAACAATCCACTTAATATAATATAAACTTAAGTTGGGTTGGTTTAATTATTTTGGGTTCGGCAACTTCTCCCTCAACCTAATCCCGCCGATCCTCCCTCTCCTCCTTCACCGACGCCAACCTCTCTTCCTCCTCTTTCTCTCGGTGCACCAACGCTAGGCCCCCAAGGACATCTTCCGGCAGCGGCTCCGACACCAGGACGCTCCCCTTCGCGAGAGGAACGTGTTGGTGCAAGAGAACTATCGAAAGGATCGTCTTCTCCGGAAACTTAGCGACTAGAACCGTAAGGAAACTAGCGTACGAGGTAAGAAACCCATCACCTGCAGTATAATAGCTTCCGATTGAGTTTTATGTTTTAGTTAGGATGTATGCAGATTTTCTATCGATACCTAGGGTGTATTTAACTCTCTTCGCAGATTAGGGATTTAGTTGAGCACCTCTAGATGGGCCGGGCATGTCTTCCCTCTTCAGATAGGAGGTTGATGTTGTCGGGTGCCTAGAGGCGGTCTCCCTAATAGAGAGGAGAGTTAAGGCACACTAAGTGTTCGATAAAATAGCTAGTTTAGAAAAAAATGCACCATATGTATCTTTAACAGCTCAGTTAGATACATTAGAAGTATCTATTCAGTATTCTCAGTTTATTACAGCTTATACGGATCAGATATCCAATGGGTGGGCTCCCACAGTCGCCTCTAGGTTTAGATAACCTAGCTCTAGGTTCAGATAACCTAGAAACAATAGAATAAGCAAGTATTAGCTATTTCAGTATTTTATTTTCAGTGGCACTGTACTGGATCAGATATCCATTGGGTTGGACTCCCACAGTCGTCTCTAGGTTTAGATAACCTAGTTGACCCTACTAAATTCGGGACTTGCAAACCCGGGTCTAGTTAGGGATGCGCGCATAGCAAGTACAGTTGCTGGGCCCAAACAGCATGATTATGTATTTTCACTTATTATGAATTAGTTTTCAAAACTCAAAATTAGTTATGTTAGTTGAGTTTGAATTCAGTATCAGTTAGTTTCAGTTTAGCTCATTATATGTTCAGCCCAGTTTTTATATGATTTGGGTATGATAGCTCTATGTTCAGTTCATGTTCACATGCTTTAGATGATAGTATGCCGTGGCTAGTTTTGATTGCTATGTATTGTATGATAGTATGCCATGTTTTAGTTCAATCAGTACATATTTCAAACGGCATGTTTTAAAAGCATATTGCATCGAATGCATGTTTTTGTGATGTAGATGGTTTCTTACTAAGCTTTAAGCTTACAGATACTATTTTTCCTTATACTGCAGATAAAGGTAAAGGAAAGATGGACTAGTAGAGGGAGCTGGAGGACAATGCAAAGGATGGTGTGTGTGGCAGGAACTGGAATAAAAGACCTTGGAGAGTTTAGCAAATTAGAAACTAGTTCTTCCTTAAGACATTTTCTTATACTTTGCTTTTTATGCATTTCTAGTAGTTAAAGGTTGTGAGTTGATGAACCTTGCTTTAGCTTAAGTTTAGAATTGTTACTACATGTTATTAGAATAGTTTATCATGCATTAGATAGTTGTTATGTGGTATTTTGGCACGCCAGAGTGCTGAAATCAGAGTTTCAGCTCGAAATCAGAAACCCCTGATCGGTTGGCAGACCGATCAGGGATCTGGTTTCTGCGAACAGACATTCTGTTCGTTCCCTGATCGATCCGTGGATCGATCAGGAGCTGGATCGCGGCTCACTGATCGGTCAGCAGACCGAACAGTAAGCCACTGATCGGTCTCACTGACCGATCAGGGACCAGCTGGATCGGTCAGTAGACCGATCCAGCTGCGTACAGAAGAGGGCAGAAGCACGGAGGCTCACTGATCGGTCTACCGACCGATCAACGTGCTCCTGGATCGGTCGGTAGACCGATCCAGCTGCATACAGAAGCTATGGATCGGTCAGCCGACCGATCCAGAGTCTCCTTCCGTGCCAGTATCAAGCTGGATCGATCCCTGGATTGATCCAACAGCCCAATCGATCCATGGACCGATTGGAATGCTTGATTACAACTAGCAAGTCATCCGGGAGGCATAGATTGTCTTCCCTAGCATGTGTACAATTATTAGGTACACGTAGAGCGTTCAGTTTCAGCGTTCCCAGTAATTAGAATAGCAAAATTTTAATTAGCCCAGCTTTCCGCACAGTATATAGTTTAGCATTATTGTAGCGACCGGCCTAACAGCCCGTACCCAGAAGGTGGGTCATTACAGAGTGGTATCAGAGCAGTGTTCCATAATTCCTACACACACATCAGCATTGTACCTGCAGCTTCCAAGTAAGAATACCTCTACTTTATTTATGCTCCTTGTCTTGTTATTACAGTTCATGTTTATATATCTACTGTCTGTTAGTCTGTGCTAGTTTTAAACATGATATCAGTAGTTATATAACTGTGATTACATTAGTTATGTTATGTTCTCTATGTCTTTAGAAATGGCACGAGGACGCCCAGCTAGAAGGGCATTAGCTACTGAGCCCCAGCAAGAGGCAGGCAGTTCAGTGCCTCCTCCAGACCTTACAGCATTAGTGGCTCAGTTACAGCACAAGAAATAGCCACCTTAAAGGCTAATCACAGAGTACCCCACAGTCACCCCGGAACCGAATTTGACTACTCCGTAGTCTTGGAGGTTCCACCAGCTCAGCCTACAGCACCAGAGCCAAGAAAGGAAGCCTATCTGATCCAGTGGCAGCGGGTCAAGCCAGAGAACTTCTCAGGCACTAGTGAACCATGGGATGCACAAGCCTGGTTCAAAACACTGGAGAGCACGATGGAGCTTCTGGACTGGCCAAAACACGAGAAGGTGAAGTGTGCCTCCTTCTGCCTGACAGGAGACGCACGCATGTGGTGGGAGAGAATCAGAACGAAGCGCCCAGTGAACCAGATGTCATGGGCTGACTTCGAGAAGGAGTTCTTCGAGGAGTTCTTCCACATACGGGTTACGAACCGCCACTACGACGAGTTCACTGAGTTTCGTCAGGGCAACCTTTCAGTTGAGGAAGCCGTGAAGAAATTCAACAGGTTGGCTCGTCTGTGCCCAGAGCTAGTCAGCACAGAGAAGGAACGAATCCGGTTGATGCTCAAGATGATGAGGCCGGAGATAGCAGTGAATGTAGCTGGTGGCATACATAGGCCACAAACCACAGAGGAGTTAGTGAGCAGTGCCTTGACCACAGAGTATTACCAGAACAGCATAAAGCAGCAGAAGCAAGTCTCCTCAGAGTCCAAAGGCCAAGGAAACTCTCACACTCAAAAACAGCAAGGCCACAGCTCTAACTGGAAAGGGAACTCCAACAGCAAGCGCAAATCAGGGAGTGAACCAAAAGGAGGACCATCTGGCAAGCGACCCAGCTATCCAAAGTGTGCTACTTGTGGGAAATTCCACCCAGGGGTTTGTCGCAAGGGCACACGAGGATGCTTTGAATGTGGACAAGAAGGGCACATGGCCAAGCAGTGCCCGAACAAGACCGGTCTTCCTCAGCCACAGCAGATTCAGTATGCAGGCCAGCCAGCTCAGTTGTATCAGATGCAGGCCGCTCTAGAAGGTCCACTTATCAGCCAAGGCAGATTAGAAGCCCCTCCAGCTATGGCGAATGCGAGGATCTACTCACTCACCAGAGAGGATGTAGCCAATGCCTCGACAGTTGTCACAGGTCAGATTAGCATTTTTCAGTATAGTGCTACTGTTCTATTTGATACTGGGGCAACCCATTCATATATAGCCAGGGTGTTCTCCGAAAAGTTAGAAATACCCTCAGAAGCACTCAGTGGTCAGTTTCTGACGGCACTACCTTCAGGAGGGGTCATGGCATCCACGGACTGGCTCAGAGCAGTATCAGTCATTATAGCAGACAGGGAACTCTTTTGCGATCTGATCCTGCTAGAAATGACTGACTATGACGTCATCTTTGGAATGGACTTTCTGATCAGATACGGTGCTTCCATAGAGTGCCATAAACAGAAAGTCGTATTCCAACCCGAAGCAGAAATACAGTTTGAATACCTCGGAGAACCAAAGAGAAAAGCCAGAAAATTTCTCTCAGCAATGAAGGCACAGAAGTTGATGGATTCGGGATGCACGGGGTACCTAGCACATGTAGTCAATACCAGCCAGGACAAGGCCCAACAGCTAGCTGAGGTCCGAGTTGTATGTGACTACCCAGCAGTCTTCCCTGAAGAGTTACCAGGCCTAGCACTAGTCAGGGAGATTGAATTTGAGATAGAGTTTTTCCCCGGCACCAATCCTATTTCAAAGGCGCCTTATCGCATGGCTCCAGCAGAACTGAAGGAACTTCAGGAGCAACTACAGGTGCTGCACGACAAGGGTTTCATATGCCTGAGTCACTCGCCATGGGGAGCGCCTGTATTGTTCGTGAAGAAGAAGGATGGAAGCATGCGACTGTGTATAGACTACAGATCACTGAACCAAGTCACGATCAAGAACAGGTATCCCCTTCCCAGAATCGATGATCTGTTCGACCAGCTGAAGGGAGCAGCAGTGTTCTCTAAGATAGATCTCAGATCAGGTTATCATCAGGTGAAGGTCAAAGAAGGGGACATACCGAAGACAGCCTTCAGAACCAGATACGGACACTACGAGTTCGTAGTCATGCCCTTTGGCGTGACCAATGCTCTAGCTACATTCATGGATCTCATGAACAGAGTATTCAGGGAGTATTTAGATAAGTTTGTTATTGTGTTTATCGATGACATTCTTATCTATTCAGGAACTCAGGAAGAACATTCAGAGCACCTGAAACTAGTATTGCAGACCCTTCAGCAGAACCAGCTATATGCCAAGTTCACGAAATGTGAATTTTGGTTAGATCAGGTGTCCTTCCTGGGTCACATCATCTCAAAGGATGGTATTATGGTAGATCCCAGCAAGATAGAAGCGGTAAGTAACTGGAAGAGACCTAAGAACGCCAGCGAAATCAGGAGCTTTCTGGGATTAGCAGGATATTACAGGAAGTTTGTAGAGGACTTCTCCAGGATAGCCTCCCCACTGACAGCTCTTACCAGAAAGAACAGGAAATTTCAGTGGACAGAGGATCGTGAGAACGAGCTCAAAAGGAGATTGACCGGTGCTCCCATTTTGGCTCTACCAGGCAACACCAGCAGCTTTGACATCTATAGTGATGCCTCTAAATTGGGACTAGGAGCAGTACTGATGCAAAACGGCAAGGTGATCGCCTATGCCTCCAGACAACTCAAGGATTATGAGAAGAATTATCCTACTCATGACCTTAAGCTTGCAGCAGTAGTGTTCGCTCTCAAAATCTGGAGACATTACTTATATTGAGCTCAGTGCAGAGTGTATACAGATCATCAGAGTCTGAAGTACTTCTTCACTCAGAAGGATCTGAATATGCGACAGCGCAGATGGCTAGAGCTGGTCAAAGACTATGATATTGATATCCTCTACCATCCGGGAAAAGCCAATAAGGTAGCAGACGCACTCATCAGAAAGTCCAGTGCTACCTTATTATCTCTTACAGCCATGTCACCGCCCCTACAGAAGGAGATCATAGATTTCGGTCTCGAACTCATCGTTGGACAGCTCTCTACTATGACCTTAGAGTCTACCTTGCTTGGTGATATTTAGTCAGCTCAGGAGCAGGACCCTGAAATTCAGAAAATCAAGCAAGGGCTAGCAGAATCAGAAAGTAGAGAATTCAGAGTGTCCGATAGCGGGGTGTTGTATTTTAGTGACAGACTCTGTGTTCCAGATCAGGAGGAGCTACGGAGACAGATTTTAGATGAGGCTCACAAGACTCCCTATGCGGTGCATCCAGGTTCCACCAAAATGTATCAAGACCTGAAGAAACATTTTTGGTGGCCCGGGATGAAGCGAGACATCGCCAGATACGTTAGCATCTGCCTCACCTGTCAGAGGGTCAAGGCAGAACATCAGCGACCAGGGGGAGTTCTGCAGCCTATACAGATTCCAGAATGGAAGTGGGAGGATATCTTTATGGACTTCATAGTGGGACTACCCAGAACCACGAATGGTTTTGATGCCATCTAGGTAATAGTCGACAGGTTGACTAAATCAGCCAACTTTTTAGCTATCAAGATATCCTACTCCATGGAGAAGCTAGCTCAGTTGTATCTCCAGGAGATCGTCAGACTTCATGGAGTCCCACGTACCATTATTTCAGATAGAGACAGCAGGTTTACATCACACTTCTGGGAGTGTGTACAGTCAGCATTGGGCACGAAGTTAAAGTTCAGCACAGCATTCCATCCGCAGACAGATGGTCAGACAGAGCGAGTAAATCAGGTACTCGAAGATATGCTCCGAGCGTGTGCCCTAGACTTCAAGGGAAGTTGGTGCAAATATCTGAGCTTAGCAAAATTTGCATACAACAACAGCTATCAGGCCACTATCGGCATGGCACCTTACGAGGCTCTCTACAGGCGGAGGTGTAGATCTCCAATCTGCTGGTATGAGAGTGGTGAACAGAAGGAACTAGAGCTTCAGACAGATCTAGTAGCAGATACCACAGCAGCTATACAGCAGATCCGCCAGAGGATAGAGACAGCTCAGAGCTGTCAGAAGAGCTATGCTGATACACGACGCAGACCCCTAGAGTTTTCAGTTGGGGATACAGTGTTCCTCAGAGTAGCTCCCATGAAGGGAGTAATGCGTTTTGGGAAGAAGGGCAAGCTAAGTCCCAGATATGTGGGACCATACCTTATCAACAGAAGAGTGGGCAAGGTAGCATATGAGCTAGAGCTACCCCAGGAAATGTCAGCTGTCCACAACGTATTTCATGTCTCTATGCTGAAGAAGCATACCCCAGATGCCACCCAGGTGAGTCGGTACAGATCCGCGAACACCTCAGCTATGATAGTCGGCCTATTCAGATAATAGACCGAGCAGTTAAGAAGTTGCGGAACAAGGAAGTACCATTAGTCAAAGTCATTTGGCACAGTCACATAGCAGAAGAGGCAACTTGGGAGACAGAAGCCAGCATGAGACAGAAGTACCCAGAATTATTCTAAGTTCGAGGACGAACTTTTTATAAGGTATGGGGAGTTGTAACGCCCGAAAATTCTCAAATTATTTTTAGAAATATTCTATGATTTTTCTAGAATTTTTAGATATTTTTCTGGAATTTTCCGAGTAGCGGAAGCAGCAAAAATAAATAGAACCGCAAAATAGCTTAGGCGGGAATCGAACCCGAGACCTATGGTTTAGAGATAGCCTTAGTAACCGGTGAACCCAGCAGGGCCGTGCTGAAAGAAAGAGGAACCAATTATATTTATATTAGAGTTGGGTTCAATAATCCACTTAATATAAATATAAACTTAAGTTGGGTTGGTTTAATTATTTTGGGTTCGGCAACTTCTCCCTCAACCTAATCCCGCCGATCCTCCCTCTCCTCCTTCACCGACGCCAACATCTCTTCCTCCTCTTTCTCTCGGTGCACCAAGGCTAGGCCCCCAAGGACATCTTCCGGCAGCGGCTCCGACACCAGGACGCTCCCCTTCGCGAGAGGAACGTGTTGGCGCAAGAGAACTATCGAAAGGATCGTCTTCTCCGGAAACTTAGCGACTAGAACCGTAAGGAAACTAGCGTACGAGGTAAGAAACCCCTCACCTGCAGTATAATAGCTTCCGATTGAGTTTTTATGCTTTAGTTAGGATGTATGCAGATTTTCTATCAATACCTAGGGTGTATTTAACTCTCTTCGCAGATTAGGGATTTAGTTGAGCACCTCTAGATGGGCCGGGCATGTCTTCCCTCTTCAGATAGGAGGTTGATGTTGTCGGGTGCCTAGAGGCGGTCTCCCTAATAGAGAGGAGAGTTAAGGCACACTAAGTGTTCGATAAAATAGCTAGTTTAGAAAAAAATGCACCATATGTATCTTTAACAGCTCAGTTAGATACATTAGAAGTATCTATTCAGTATTCTCAGTTTATTACAGCTTATACGGATCAGATATCCAATGGGTGGGCTCCCACAGTCGCCTCTAGGTTTAGATAACCTAGCTCTAGGTTCAGATAACCTAGAAACAATAGAATAAGCAAGTATTAGCTATTTCAGTATTTTATTTTCAGTGGCACTGTACTGGATCAGATATCCATTTGGTTGGACTCCCACAGTCGTCTCTAGGTTTCGATAACCTAGTTAACCCTACTAAATTCGGGACTTGCAAACCCGGGTCTAGTTAGGGATGCGCGCATAGCTGCTGGGCCCAAACAGCATGATTATGTATTTTCACTTATTATGAATTAGTTTTCAAAACTCAAAATTAGTTATGTTAGTTGAGTTTGAATTCAGTATCAGTTAGTTTCAGTTTAGCTCATTATATGTTCAACCCAGTTTTTATATGATTTGGGTATGATAGCTCTATGTTCAGTTCATGTTCACATGCTTTAGATGATAGTATGCCGTGGCTAGTTTTGATTGCTATGTATTGTATGATAGTATGCCATGTTTTAGTTCAATCAGTACATATTTCAAACGGCATGTTTTAAAAGCATATTGCATCGAATGCATGTTTTTGTGAGGTAGATGGTTTCTTACTAAGCTTTAAGCTTACAGATACTATTTTTCCTTATACTGCAGATAAAGGTAAAGGAAAGATGGACTAGCAGAGGGAGCTGGAGGACAATGCAAAGGATGGTGTGTGTGGCAGGAACTGGAATAAAAGACCTTGGAGAGTTTAGCAAATTAGAAACTAGTTCTTCCTTAAGACATTTTCTTATACTTTGCTTTTTATGCATTTCTAGTAGTTAAAGGTTGTGAGTTGATGAACCTTGCTTTAGCTTAAGTTTAGAATTGTTACTACATGTTATTAGAATAGTTTATCATGCATTAGATAGTTGTTATGTGGTATTTTGGCACGCCAGAGTATTGAAATCAGAGTTTCAGCTCGAAATCAGAAACCCCTGATCGGTCGGCAGACCGATCAGGGATCTGGTTTCTGCGAACAGACATTCTGTTCGTTCCCTGATCGATCCGTGGATCGATCAGGAGCTGGATCGTGGCTCACTGATCGGTCAGCAGACCGAACAGTAAGCCACTGATCGGTCTCACTGACCGATCAGGGACCAGCTGGATCGGTCGGTAGACCGATCCAGCTGCGTACAGAAGAGGGCAGAAGCACGGAGGCTCACTGATCGGTCTACCGACCGATCAACGTGCTCCTGGATCGGTCGGTAGACCGATCCAGCTGCATACAGAAGCTATGGATCGGTCAGCCGACCGATCCAGAGTCTCCTTCCGTGCCAGTATCAAGTTGGATCGATCCCTGGATCGATCCAACAGCCCAATCGATCCATGGACCGATTGGAATGCTTGATTACAGCTAGCAAGTCATCCGGGAGGCATAGATTGTCTTCCCTAGCATGTGTACAATTATTAGGTACACATAGAGCGTTCAGTTTCAGCGTTTCCAGTAATTAGAATAGCAAAATTTTAATTAGCCCAGCTTTCCGCACAGTATAGTTTAGCATTATTGTAGCGACCGGCCTTACAGCCCGTACCCAGAAGGTGGGTCGTTACATGATATGTATGTTAGATACCAATCCTGTGCAAAAGAATTATACTTAACAGATGCAAAAAAAAATACTTAGATATATTAAAAGTACCCTAAGTGTAGAACTTTGGTACCCTAGGATTAGTACATTTGATTTATGTAACGACTACCCTTCTTACTACTACTCTCTAAGGGTGGACGTTACTTAACTACTAACTCTACTTAACCGGTATGATCGAAACCACGAGGAGTCTCTACCAAAAATTTTCGTCAACATCTCCCCTGTACCGGTGACCATAAACTGAGATACATATATAGTATACATCAGCCACAGGTGACTGGAACATATATCAAACACCCACGCAATTAAATAAGTGTCAAACACTAAAATATCTACTTATTAAACAGAACTCATCTCAGCATGTAATCTAAAACACGAATGAACTCAAATGACATGGAGTATAAAATACAATCTCAAATGACATGAAATATAAAGTACAACTCAATTGTTTCTTATCCACTAACACGAAAATTCAATAACATCCCAAGTCTCTCCCAAAGTCCTGGCATCACACACCATCCGCACCTCCTCATCGCCTTCCTTTTCTATAGCCTTTCCTTTCCTTTATCTACAGTAAGAGGAAATGCAATCTATAAGCAAAATTGCTTAGTAAGCGCTATCTAACTCACAAAAACTCGATATGCATGTGAATCTACTGAAATCTAAAAACTAAATGCTCAAAAGAAGATACTACTCATGCTTATCTAATAGCCAAAAGAAACTTACTGAAATGCTAAACATGTAAAGTAAATCTATACAATCATGCTAGCATAAAGAACTAAACTTGCTGATTTTAAAACAAAGTGAAACTTATTTCATTTGTTCTAAACTTATTCTTTTATTTCACTTGTTTAAAACTTATTCTTTTATTTCACTTGTTTAAAACTTATACTTTAATACTTCAAAATAATAATCAACTTCTCTTGGGACCAGGCGTAGTACCAAAGCGCGCTCCCTAATAGAGACTGGGGTAGTGAGCCACCAGTTCTACGAGGGTAAAGACCTCGGTCTTACCAGGGCCAAGACCTCGGAATTGGTCACCTGGATTTATTTAACGACAACCTCGTAAGTCGGGTACTAGCCTCTTAAAAATAAAATACTTGTTATCTTTTATTTCTTCTTCTTTAAATGTCTTGACATTTTAACAAGCACCTTGTGTGCCAAAATCCCTAAAGTCTTGACTTTGGGATCTACTTAAGGCCTTGGCCTTTTTCTTTCTTTTTTTTATCTTTCTTATACTTGTTAATACCTCTAATAAAAGGATGTCTCATACAAGATTGATCTCAAATACTTTAACAAACCAAAATTGAATACTTAAACAAACTAAAATTGAATGCTATAACAACTGAAACTGCTGTGCTTGGGAAGTTCCAAAACCACAGTTTAAACAGAAATAAATCTGCATACTTTGTCTAACAAGATTCTGAAATACTAAACAAATCAAAATCTGCATACAATACTTATCAAATTCTGCAAGCAATACTTATAAAAATCTGCGTACAATACTTATAAAAATCTATATGCCATACTTATCAAAATCTGCAAGCAATACTTATAAAAATTCTGTATGTCATCATAAACTGAAGTGCCTAAAAATAACATGGTACAACTAAACCAAAACCTGCTGAAGCTTAAAACTGTGCGAAACTTATTCAAAGCTCACTACAGCAGGAATACTACAGCGAAAATACTACAGCAATAGCACATTCCGGAAACTACAGCAAGAATGCTACCATGGAAGAAAAACCAGATTCCACAGAAGTTTCAAAAGAGGCTACTTTTTACCCTTTTTCCATTGCCCAGTACCAAGTTAAGGTTGCTGTAATGTTTTAACATAAAGACCTATACAAAACTTATTCACAGCTTATGTTTTTATAGAGTAAAGGAAACCTTTAAGCATGCTTCAAAACAAACTGAAACCAAGCAATGACAATGAACCAAACTACATGTTAAAAATTAATCTAACCCATTCTATGTTCATTGCTTAGCACAAAATCTGAAAATTACAGGGCTCTGTATAAACCGAACATGCCAAATAAGGTGACAACAGGAATTCTAGTCAAGAAAACTGAATTACTACTTTCAAAGCTCGAAGGAAACAACCCACAGCTTAACCTATACCAATCAAAACCCCTACTTATCTTCCTATAAGAACTCACAGCAGCAAGCACAACCAACAATCTTCACAGAAAATTCGAAACCAAAAGGAATAGGAATCCGAAACTATCCTACTGCAGGTGAGTAGCAACATACCGAGGTGTTCTTGGACTTACAACCGAAGAAGAAGGACTTCTAATGCTTCTAGGGTTTCGGATAGTTTGGAATCTCGGCAACTTCTTCACATCTACCGTTCCTTCTTGACGAGAGGAGCTCGGATCCGAGAAGAGCTCGCGGAGTTCCCTTTGGCCGGCCGCCGGAGAAGAACCCTAGATCTCCTGCTGCGTTTTCGCCCGAGAAGAGGAACAGCGCCGCATGCGAGGAGGAGAAGGGAAAAGGTTTCAGGAGAGAAAACTTAATTTCACTCTTTATAACCTAGGTTTTTCTATAAACCAACTACTACTTATATACAATTCGCTCTTTCCTTAATTAGCACAGCCCACTTGGGCACTTGGTCAGCCAGATTCGCTTAAGACTTGGTTCGGCCGGAGGTCGCGGGTTCGAACCTCGGCCAAACCTATTTATTTTTTTGAAATTTCTTTCATTTAGTAAAAATACCAAATGACCTCCAAAAATTGTATAAAAATACTCTAAAATTTTTTAAAAATCTCTTGAATATTTCTATAGCATTTTCAAATATTTTTAACCACTATTAGAACTCGTAATGAGGAATTTTGGGTCGTTACAACTTAGTTGGATACTTTGACTCAGATTATACTAGGTACAACCTAGATAAAAAAAGTACAAGTGAAAGCTGTCAACTACTAGGTCAATGTCCAGTAAGTTGGTACAGTAGAAAGCAACATTGTGTTACTTTATCCACTACTAAAGTAGAGTACATAGCTATGGAAGAATGTGTAACTCAACTATTATGGATGATGTACACTTTAAAAGACTATCAATTATAATGCAAAAATACAAAAGTCTTTATTGATTACATAAGTTCAATTAATTTAACAAAAAATCCAATACACTACTCAAGGACTAAACACATAGAAGTCAAACATCATTTTGTAAGGGATCATATAGCTAAGGGTGATATTGTACTCGACTATGTAGAGTCCAAGTCAAACCTAGCAGATATTTTTACTAAATCCTTACATGAATTTGAGTTTAGTACACTTATAAGATAATTAGAAATGCACTTAGTAGAATAGATTCTATTCTTTTCAAAATCATTTCTTTTTTCCTTTCCAAAATTATGGTTTTTCAAAATTATATTATCTATCTTTTTTCAAAAACCTTATATCTTTAAAAGTCAACTTGGTTTTAAAATTCTAGACTAAATAGTTATGTTTTCTTCAAAACTCCCACTTTTACTAGTGTTTTCAAATATTGGGCTTAGCCTCGGTTTTCCCCTAGAAAGCATGTCCCTAGAGGTTTTAACCAGAGCATCTCACAAGCACAATAAGATTATCTTGCTTGTGTATGAAAAATACTTAAAATGGTATGAGATGCCAGGGTATTGCCTGGATTTTCAGATGCTTATGTCAGTGCATCAACATAAAGTCTGGGTAAAAAATATTAATTCAAATTAATCAAGTTAAGTCATCATTCTTAGTCAAACTAGTTGGATCGCTTACTTAACTTGACTAACCAAATGAATGCTACTATCTTATAGATAACAACTAATATCTAAAGGTTAGATATTTCTTCTAAGAAAAGTACATGATTATTTTTAATATTTTTCTTACTTTTATTTTTTAATGCATGGACTCTAGGATTATAATCATGCCATTAAGTTTACCTAATTTTAAAGTCCCCTCAAACTTAAAGCACTTACTTAAAAAGTTTTTTTATTTTTCTAAGGCATTAATCAAGGGGGAGGAATTTCAAAACATTGAATTTTTTTTAAAAAAAGACTCTTAAGTTATTTAGTGCTTTACACAAACACCACCCATTTTTTTGTATATATGTCAGAGGGGGAGAAAAGGGGGGTGTAAAAGTTAAGAAGTTAAGTATTTTCAAAAAGCAAAGTTATATATTTCAAAAGTATAGCTAAACTCCTTTTTAAAGCTAAGTATTTAGCTAAGTATTCTTCAAAGAAATTCTTTCTAAAGCTAAGTCTTTAGCTAAGTTTTTTTTTAAATGTAACTAAATATTTAGCTAAGTATTTTTTTCAAAAGTATAGTTAAACTCCTTTTTAAAAGCTAAGTATTTAGCTAAGTAATATTCAAAGAAATTCTTTTTAAAACTAAGTATTTAGCTAAGTTTTTAAGAAAAGAAGAAAAGCTAAGTATTTTTTAAAATAAAATTAAGTGCTATTTTTCAGGGAGAGTTTAAAGTCAAACTTAGAAATATTTCTAAGTTATAGTTCTATACTTAAAATTTCTAACCTTGAAAAAGCAATTTTCCTTACTTTAAAAATACTTGCTTGTGAAATATGTTAACTTATACTTAACTTAATGATATATTATCTTTATGCTTAACTTAATTTTGAATCGTATTACCATAAATTAAAAAGAGGGAGATTGTTAGTGCAAGGAGCACTAGATGATCAAACCTGAATTTTGATATTGGTAAAAAATTCTAAGTTAAGTCTTATTATTATTCTAACAAGTTTGACTGAGTGTGCAGGAAAGTCCTAAGTGATCTTAGACAAGGTGAAAGTCCTAGTTGAGGCCAGGCAAAGAAGTCCTAGTAGACACTAGGCAGGAGGAAAGTCCTAGTTGCAGCTAGGCAACGAAGTTCTGGTCTGTGGGACTGGACGAACTCTTGGAAGGTTGAGGATGTCGTGTTAGTGCAATTTGCATTAATGATTTAACTAAAGTTTTGATGAATGAAAACTGGATTAAAATTAGAGTGTTTGTGATCTAATCGCTTAACTAAGTGTGCAGGAGTTGACGGGTCTGGAGGACCTGACACCAGGCTGAAATCCAGCTAGGTTCGCGGGATCCGATAGTTGGTGCAAAGTCTAAATAGGTCCACGAGACTCGATATCTGTCGTAAAGTCCTGTTGGGTCTATGGGACCTGACTGTTAAAGGATCGTATAGCCTGCTAGAAGGGGGATTGAATAGATAGTGCCCCCAAATCGATTGCTTTCTACAATGGTTAGCTTGCACAACAGAAATAAAAACTAATATAAATAAGAAAGCTAAAGACAAGAAAGAACAAGCAAATCGCTAACATGTTTCCTTTAACATGGTTTGGAGATTAGGCCTCCTACTCCACGGTTGCCCGTAAGGTGGACGATCCCTCAATCCTTTGGTAGATTAGTCCCCGGCAACTCCAACTATCTCAAGTCTCCTTATGGGTAGAGAAACCTCACCACAACTCCAACCAAGACCTCTTGGACACAAAGAAAACCTTGAGCACTTAGTGACTACTAATTAGGGTTAACCACCACTAATTTTGTCAACTTTGGCCAGTTATTCCAAGCTCTATTTTATAGACCTTGGGAAGAAATAGCCTTGTTGTTTACCATTACCATTCGACTAGTCCTTGTTGGCCAATGACTTTTTACCAGTCGATTGGTCCTTGCACTAGTCTATTGATCCCTGCCATTTGGGTACAGAAAGTCTCTGTGCTCTGCCTCAGTCGATTGGTCCTAGTACTAGTTGACTGGTAAAACTCTAAACCTAGGGTTTCCCTTCCTGAGTGCATTTCTCTCGCACTTGGACCCTCATGACTCATTTGACTCTTCTTCACAGCTTTGACCTCTTTGTCTTCAAGTCTACTTCCTTTGGCTCTCGTCCCTCAAATGCATTCAAGCTCGCGACTCATCTCCAATGTCATCTTTCGCGTATGCCTCAAAGTCGCTTCCCTTGGCCCTTGTCCTTGCTGCCTTATCCACGATCCCTCAGATGCTCCATCCTTCATCAAATCTAAAGCCATCAAGCTGAGTCATATATGTGTATCCTACAAACTTTCATACTCATATGCACATATCAAATACAAGGGTAAACTTAACTTAAACCCTTTGCCCAAATATCAAAACACATGGTCACACGGACCATTGGGATTGCTCCAACAATCTCCTCCTTTTTAATATTTGGCAATATGTTTAAGTTAGGGAAAACACAATAGCAAAATAATATGCTAATAACAAATGGACTTACGTTGCTAAGGCTACACACTTGGACTTACACCGCCGAGAAATGGACTTACATTGCCAAGGCTACACACTTAGACTTACACCGCCGAGAAATGGACTTACATTGCCAAGGCTATACACTTGGACTTACACTACCAAGAAATGGATGCAAACATGCATTGGAACCTATCCCAAGGCTCCCCCTACACCTAAGCTCCCTATTGAGCTAGAAATTTTACCATAGGGATATTTAAGAATCTATCACATGGCTCCCCCTATGCAAATGCACTTAAGGTTTTCCCAACTAAACCTTACTTCTTCCCCTTTTCCTAATATAAAAAAGTTTCCAACAATATCCCAATTGTTGAAACTTGATCATCTAAATTAATCCTAAACTCGTGTATTCATCCCCCAAGGATATCATATACCTATATGAGTCGACCCGGTCAAAATCAGTGTTGAAAACAGTTTCAGACTGGTATCAGCAGACTACCTTAAACACCAATCGACTGCCCTCTTCGACACAAAATCACAAAAGTATTCTGTGGTCGAAATATACTATTACCAGTCGACTGTTAACTGTACTAGTCGACTGGTACCCTAATTTCAGCCCAATCAGTATTTTTGACCCGATTTTAGAAATACACCCATAATTCCACAAATATCCAAAAATCCCTAAATTTTATTGAGACATTTGTTTTACCCATGTCTACATAGGAAAAATACATTAAAAAATATATCTATTACCAATCCCAAGATTGACATAAAACCCAAAACTAGCTAAATGGTTCAATTGAATCTTAACCTAAAGTCCTAGTTTTGGCTTTCTCTTGATGTATTTACTCATACTAAACCTCAATGCATCCCTAGCATTAGTTTATACATCCAAAATCAATTATCATGCAATATGACCTCAATATCATATTTTTCATGCATGAAACACAACCCATATGTGTCAATTACCTAGGTTTGAGACTCAAGTCTATCTCTAAACCACTTGGCACATTCCATGATCTATCTAGAATTCCAAGTAATACCCACTTGAGATCTATTGGCCATGGGTCCTAAATTGACTCTTTGAGCTCCCCCTAGAGCTCTTAACCTTAGGCACCTCCCTTGGTGACTTAGCTATTGTGGCTAAACCACAATGATGCCCCTTAGAAGATTTCCTTATCTTCTTGACCTTGGACACCTCATCCTTTTCATAATCATATGAAACCCTAGCATATTTCATCTTTTTGGCATTGGATGACTCTCCCTTGCTATGATCATTTGTCACCCTAGCATATGATTTCTCCTTGGCCCTAGAGGAACTAGATCGATATCCCAAACTCGATCTATTATTGTTGGGTTTTTGGCTACCCAACACTATACCTAATCCATTAGATCCAACATTGAATCTCTTAAGGAATTTTCTAATTTATCAAGCTTTGCCTTCAAAGCTTGATTTTCTCTTTCTAGGTTCCTAAACCTAGAGTCAACATGCCCACCTTGGACATTCCTAGACCTACCCATTTTCTAAGCATATGTCTCCCTTTCTTAGGATTAATGCTTAGTTTCTCTATTACCTTCTTCTCCTTAAGTAATGAGAATATAACATATCTAGATTTATCATGCATAGATACCTTAGGGGTACTTCTAACATTTACCCTATTTCTATCATGATATATAAAATAAAAAATTTTCATTGCTACATAATCATAATCATTATTTTTCCTAGCATGCATGGGATCATAAGAATTTGAATTACAATTCAAGTTAGGGTATACCTCCCTTACCCTTGAAGCACCCCCTTGACTCGAGCTCCTCTTCTTCTTCTCCCATTTCTTCAATTGTGCAAGCTTCTTGGGGCATTTGGTGTGGTAGTGGTCCTTCTCCCCACACGTAAAGCATATGATGCGTAATCTCCTTCCTTGGATTTCTTCATTCCTACAACCCTTGTTAGTATTTAAATTAACTTGAATGAGTTTAGAAGTTACCTTCTTCTTACCCAACGAATACCTACTCTTGTAGTGTCCCTTCTCGTTGCACCCGAAGCAAATGATGTGGTCCTTTGAGTTGACTTCGGTGGAGATGCTTGCAAGGTTAACTTCCAAGACTTCTTCTTCTTCACTTGTCTTGGATTCTTCTTCAACCTTTGAGGATGTCTCCTCATCCACACTCGTGGATGGCATTTCCTCATCCACCTTCTCCTTGGAAGTTGAACGCATGTCACCTCCCGGTTGCTCCTCCTCTACTCGAACCACTTCATCCTTTTCTTCAAATTTTTCTTCCTTTTGTGTAGGCAAAGGTTCTTCCCATGGAACCTTATTTATTTTTCTCCATAAATCGTGGGCGTTATCATATTCACCTACACTACTTATCACGTTAGAAGGCAAAATATCTATCAAAATCGGTATTACCTTTGAATTTCTCTTTGATCGTGAAGTTTGCTCCTCCGTCCAATAGCATGGTCAGAGTTTCTTTAACAGCTCCTTAACCACCATCAATGTGTCCCAATCTATATCGAAAAAAGACCTCTATCTTCATCATCCAATAGGTGATGTCCCATAAGCCTCCTCCTTCAAACTTCAAAGGTGCTATCAAGTCAGCAATCTTCTTGTAATTGCTCTTATCGGTGGTTAGTCCGATAAAGTACGACCTTGGCTCTGATACCACTTGTTGTAGGATCGTATGGCCGGCTAGAAGGAGGGTTGAATAGAAGATGCCTCCAAATCGATTGCTTCCTATAATGGTTAGTTTGTTCAATGGAAATACAAACTAATATAATCAAAAAAAAATAAAGACAAGAACGAACAAGCAAACGGCTAACGCGTTTCCTTTAACGTGGTTCAGAGATTAGGGCTCCTATTCTACGACTGTCTGTAAGGTGGATAATCCCTCAATCCTTCGGTGGATTAGCCTCCGGTAACTCCAACTATCTCAAGTCTCCTTGTGGGTGGAGAAACCTCATCAAAACTCCAACCAAGACCTCTTGGGCATAAAGAAAACCTTGAACACTTAGTGACTACTAATTAGGGTTAACTGTTGGTCCCTTTGGAGGTCGGCAAGAGGGGAGGGGTGAATTGCCCTACAAAATAAAACTCGAACCTTTCTCGGATTTCAACTATATAATGAACACTTGTAATAAATAAATAAAAGAGACTAAGTAAAGAAAAGCAGACACCAGAGTTTTACTTGGTTTGCAATTAGGGGATTGCTAATCCAAGAAATGTAAGCGCACTATCTGATTCTCCTCTGGGCGGAGTAGCCTCTTTACAACGTTGACAACACAAATGAAAAGAACAGAATTGAAAGCACAGAAGGAATTGATTACAAGTTCGTTGTTTTTAAGCTTCTGGACCAAGGCTATATTTATAGCCTTGGTCGGGGCGCCTGGAAGGGTTCCGGGCACCCTGGGGGGGATAAAACTTATCCCCCAACGTTCAGATCGAGTCAAAACTCGATCTGGTCAATTTTACTACTCAGGGCGCCCTGGAGAGTTCCGGGCGCCCCGGAGGGCTCCGGGCACCCCAGACTGCTCCGAGCGCCCTGGAGCCCAAAGTCAACAACGTTGACTTTTTCGCCTCCGGTTCAGCTCGTCTCGGTTCGGGTCTTGTTCGCTCCGGCTCCGCTAGCTTGGGTGATCTCGGCCATCCGGAATAGGGCTCACCCGAACCCAAGTTCCGGCCTTCTCCTCGAGCAGCCTTCCTTCCCGATTTCTCGTCCCTCGAACGCCGCGCACGTTCTTCTCGTCCACCGGTATACTCTTCCGCGGTCACCTCGTCCCTCGGACGCACCGAGCCCGTCGGCTCTCTCCCCGTGCCGTCCTTCTCGCTAACCACGTCTTCCGCTCGACTTCTTGTGTTCCTAAGCTCCTGCACACTTAGACACAAGGGTTAAACACACGCAGGACCTAACTTAGCTTGTTTGATCACATCAAAACACCTTGGGGTTCCAACATTAACCACCACTAATTTTGTCAAATTTGGCCAGCCATCCCAAGCTCCATTTTATAGAGAATGGGAAGAAACAGCCTTGCTGTTACCGTTACCAGTCGACTGGTGCCTGGCCAATGGCTCTCCAACTGCTCTTTACCAGTCGACTGGTCCTTGCACCAGTCGACTGATCCCTATCGTTCGAGCACAGAAACTTTTTATGCTCTACTCCAGTTGACTGGTCCCAATACTAGTCAACTAATAAAGCCCTAAACCTAGGGGTTCCCTTCCCGAGTACATTTCTCTAGCACTTGGACCCTCACGACTCACTTGACTCTTCTTCGCAACTTTGACCTCTTACCTTCAAGTCTACTTCCTTTGGCTCTCGTCCCTTGGATGCATTCAAGCATGTGGCTCATCCCCAATGACATCCTTCGTGCATGCCTCGAAGTCGCTTCCCTTAATCCTTGTCCTTGCTGCCTTGTCCACGGTCCCTTGGATGCTCTATCCTTCACCGAACCCTATGTCATCAAGCAAAGTCATATGTGTATCCTACAAACCTGTACACGCATATACACATATCAAATATAAAGGTGAACCTAACTTAAAACCTTTTGCTAAATATCAAAACACATAGTCGCACGAACCATTGGGATTGCTCCAACACTGACAACTGGAAGAAGTCTAGTTGGGTCTACAAACCTAACAACTGGCGAGAAAACATGATAGTTCAAAGGCAAGTCAAGCGGCTATAGTTTGGTAAGTAAGAAGTAATCAACTAGAGGAGAGATCTAGTGAGGGCGTGTTCTCGATTAAGGAAACTATAGGCGTTGGTCCAGCTTAGGTCCATTTAAGAAATCTAAACTGAGACCTTAACAAGATCTTGGTCTCAAGGAGATAGGATCTAATTACTACTCCTATCTTATTATGTTGTGTTAACTCTTGTTGGTGTAATTTACGCTAATAGTCTAACTCAGGTTTTGATAAATGATAAGTGGATTAAAGTTAGAGTGTTTTGTGATCAATTTCTTTACCAAGTGTGCAGGAGTTGACAGGTCTAAAGGACTTGACATCAGACTGAATCCAGCTAGGTCGCGGGACTCGATAGCTAGTGGGAAGTCCAGATAGGTACACGAGGTCCGATATCTGGTGGAGAGTCCAATTACTCCGCGAGATCGGATAACTAACAGGAAGACCTGATGAGTCAAAGGTAAGTCGAGCGACTGCAAGTGATAAGTGAAGGTAAGCAACCGGAGGAGAGATCCAGTGAGGATGCATTCCCAATTGAGGGAACTATAGGTGTCGATCCAACTTAAGTCTATTTGGAAAATCTAAGTTGAGATCTTGACTAGATCCTAGTCTCGGGAAAACAGGAACTAATTACTACTCATATTTGTTGTATTATGCTAACTCTGTTTTGCAAGGTGATTTTTATGCTTGGACTAACTTTTTGTTGCAGGGAAGGAAAAAGAAAAAAAGTGGTCCAAGCGCCCAGAGGTGGTCTCGATGCCCTAACTTCGAGCGCCCAGAGCTAGTCCGAGCACCCGGACGAGCCTCGCTCGGACGGGTGTCGGGCATTCGGGCAGTCTAGGTGCCCAGAGTTGGTCCAGGGGCCCGGACCGAAAATTTATTCCAAAATTGAGTTGGAGCACGTCAACTGGTCGACCAACATCAATGGTCCAAGTGCTCGGAGGGGGTCTGAGCGACCATAAGTGGATAAACTTTACAGATGAAGTTTAAATGAGAGATCAGCACATCAGCAGCGGTCCAGGCACCCAGAATAGACCTATATAAAGGTCTTCAACCAGCATCTTCAAAACATCAACTGCTACGACTTTCACTCCTGCGCAGTGCTCTAGAAAAGCTCTTAGACATTGTAAAGCTCCTATGACAACCGGCGATCAAGATCTATTTATTTTCTCTATTGTCGGTAACATTTTCTTATAGTTCTTGTACTTAATTTTGTAATCATTCGAATGATTATTGGATTTTCTAACAAAAGCACTCAACGAGTGCGAGCCTTGGAGTAGGAGTTGTCGAAGGCTCCGAACCAAGTAAAAAACTACTTTAGAGCTTGGTTTCTCTTATTCTTTATTCCGCTACATAACTTATTTTAATTCAAGATTTTTAATGATCACTATTCACCTCCTTCTAGACTTTACAATCCTACAACTCTATTTTGCAGGATAAACATATTTATATTTGCTTGGACTAACTATTTTTTTCAAGAAGGAGAAGTGCGAAAAAGGGGAGTATGGGGACCAAGACTAGTTCACCTCGGTGGGTACCTGGATAGGCACCCGGGTAGTCTGGGCACCCAGAATTGGTCCAAGCACTCGGACTAGAAAAGTTATCCAGGAGATGAGTTAGAGCGCATCGACTGGTCGAGCCAAGTTAACGGTCCAGACACCCGGAGGTGGATAAAACTTCACGGATGAAGTTTCGACGAGAGATCACCACGTCAGCATGGTCCAGGTGCCCAGAGGAGTTCTAGGTGCCTAGAATGGGCCTATATAAGGGCCTTCGACCAGCAGCTTCAGAACAATACTTTCTACGACTATTATTCTTGTGTGTTGCTCCGAAAAGGCTCCAACGACACCAAAAGGCTGCTTAGAAGTTCGAAGAAAGAAAGACTTCAATTTCCTTTATGATTGTCGGTAACAATTTTATTTTCAGCTCTTATACTCAATCTTTGTAAACTAATAGTGATTGTCTAATGAAAGCGATCGACGATCGTGGGTTTTGAAGTAGGAGTCATTACAAGCTTCAAACCAAGTAAAACTTGGCATTATTTGTGTTGTTTTTTTGTTTTCCTTTTCCGCTGTGTAACTCGTTTTAACTCACAATTTTCGACGAACGCTATTCACCCCCCCCCCCCTAATGATTTTATGATCCTACAAGTGGTATCAGAGCAAGGCCGCTCTGAATTGTTAAAACGACCAATCAAGAGGGGTTCTTTTTTGAAAGAAAAAATTATATATCAAAGTGATTTCCATTTTTTTCTCTTCAAATTTTTTTATTCATTAAAAAATTCTCATTTTTTTCCTATTTATTTTTTTACCATTAGTTAGAATTGGTAAAATATCTCATTTGACAAAATTTTTCATAATATTTTTATTATTTTTCATTATTTTATTATTATTTTTCTCAAAATTCATGTAATACTACTCAAGTAATTTCTTTATCTCTCACACTACTTACCCCAAGACTTAGTTTGGAATCTTTGTGAGTTTTCTTTTAGTGCTGAAAAATGGTGTACAAATAATTGCATGAGCGAAATGTTAATGAACCACCTCTATATGAGATGTATAAGAGGCACAAATTCAATCTATGGAGGATGCAAATAGAAAGCTTCATCCTTATGAACGACTTCGATGGTGGCATGACACTTAGGCAATCAACCCAAAACACAGAAGCAAGTAGAAAGGTAATAAATTCAATTGTAAAATTATTACCTAATGAAATCACATGCAAAATTAGAGAACACCGAGATGCCTATGAGTTTTGGACTTCTCTGGCCAAGCTTCACGAGAAGCCGATGGAGCTAGAGGATCAAGTCAAAAGCGAATCTAAACTCAAGTCCAACTCAATAGAAAATCCTACTGAATTAAGAGTTGCGCTTGAGATAAGTCCAATTTACCAAAATACCCCTATCAGTAGTGATTTACATAATATGCAAGATAAATTAGATATTATTTCTTGTAATAAATTAGATAATGTTTTGTATGACAAATTATATTTAAAAATTTTAAATGAAACAAAAATTTTAATTAATAATTTAGAAAATAAAACTATTAATTATGAAAAATTAATTATTTTAGAAAACTAGAAAATTTAGATGTAATTAATTCAAAAAATTTAAATTTAAATAAAGTAAATAATTTAATCAATTCAAACCTTAAGATAAACGTAAAATCTAAAAATAATGAAGTAAATATAGATATAGGTAAGATTAATATATTTTTTGATTAAGTATTTTATAATCTAGATCTAAAAATTTCTTCCCAAACTAACAATTTAAATATTAAAGATAAGATGTTAAACAAAGATATTCAATCAATTCAAAATAAAAAATTAATAAAAATTTAAATGTTAAGGATAAATCTATAGATAGAACTAATTTGATAGAACCAAAATTAAATCATACTAATTCAAAATCAACAAATAATAAAAATCAAATATTAAAGAAAAATCTTTAAAGAAAAAAATTTAAACAATTTAACTAATTAGAAATTAAAAATTAATAAAAAAATTAAATATTAAATATAATCGGTTAAATAAATATAATTCAAATAATTTAATAAATTTAAAATTAAAAGAAAATTTAAATCTTAAGGACAATTTAACCAACTTAATTAATTTAAAATTTAAATTTAAATTGAACGTAAATTATAAATAATTAAACCTGGACTAAAACTTAATTAGTCTTAATTAAAACATAACCTAAGTTCAATAATTTAAGGGAAGACACTAAATTAGTTGGCACCTCTAAAATAATAGTTTACCTTGTTGAATAATTAAAGACTAGTTTAATTAGAGACAAAAGTTTAATTTGACAAGCAGCACTGGAAAAGTTTTGGATGATAGTAGGTTAAGGAAACTCTATCTATACATATCTAGGAAGATATGAATTCAACCTGGTACATTTGGCTTAGTGGAATTAACTAAAGCTACCCCTTACCAATCTTAGCAGATTAGACGAAAATTTTATACTAAGTTTAGTCAACGAGACTATTTAAAAAATTCTAAAGGCTTGGTTACTTTAATGATGTCCAGGTGATATACCATAGCTTAGAAGTTTATCCAAAAAATAATTTTTTGTTAAGTCCAAAGCTAAACTTGAATCTAACACATGGTAAACCAAACTCTGAAATTGAACTTAACGTATTTCATAAAATCATAAGATCCTTTTGCCTAAAAAGTTAGACGGGTGAGAAGAATAAAGAATTAAATTCAAAATTAAATTAAATTAAATTAAATTTAAAATAAAATTAAATTAAATTAAATTTAAAATTAAATTAAATTAAATTTAAAATAAAATTAGCTAATGTATTACATTCTTTAAAAAATAATTTTAAAACATATTCGAAAAATCCATTTTAAAATCATTTTTAAAAATATTTTAAAAATTCATTTAAATATTTATAAAAAACTTTTAAAACTTATTTAAAAATCTTTTAAAAACTATTTCAAAAATTATTTTCAAACCCCACTTCACAAATAATTTCAAAATATCTTTTAAAATATATTTTAAAATATATTTTAAAATCATTTTATAAAATAATTATTAAAACTATTTTTAAAAAAATACTTTAAAAATTTTTTTAAAAAAAATTATAAAACTTATTTTAAAAATTATTTTAAAAAAATCTTTAAAAAATTATTTTAAAATTTATTTTAAAAAAACTTTTAAAAATCATTTAAAAATCATATAAAAATCATTTTAAACATTATTTTAAAAATCCCAATAAAAAATTTTAAAAACTATTTTATAAAATTGTTTTAAAAATACTTACAAAAATCTTTTTAAAATTCTTTTTAAAATCTTTTAAAAAGTATTTTAAAATTCCTTTTAAAAATACTTTTAAAAATATTTTAAAAATCCTTTCAAAAATTATTATCAAAATTATTTTCAAAATACCTTTAAAAGAATTTTAAAAATTATTTTAAATTTTTTAAAAAAAAAATCCAGATCAAGAATTCTTTTAAAATTCTTTTAAAAATTCTTTAACAATATTTTAAAAATTATTTCAAAATATACTATTTTAATTTTTTTTAAAAAATCTTTTACGAATTATTTTAAATATTATTTTTAAAATGATTTTAAAAAATGCACTTTAAAAAACTATTTTAAGATCCTTTTGAAAATCTTTTTAAAATTCTTTTAAAAATCTCTTAAAAGTTATTATAAAATTTTCATAAAATTTTTCTAAAAAAATTATTTTAAATTTATTTTTAAAAATCATTAAACATCCTTTTTAAAAATTATTTTAAACTAATTCTTTGGAATAAAAAAATCTTTGAAATAATAGTTTTAAAAAATACTTAAAAAATCCTTTAAAAAATTTTTAAAAATTACTTTGAAAGTCCTTTTATAAATTCTTTCAAAAAAATCTATTTAAAAATTATTTTGAAAATCCTTTTAAAATTATTTTAAAAGAAATTCTTTTGAAAATTGTTTTAAAAATTATTTTAAATATCCTTTTAGAAATCTTTTGGAAAATCTCTTAAAAATTATAATAAAATTATTTTAAATTTATTTTTAAAAAATCATTAAAAGCCCTTTTATAAATTATTTTAAACAAATTCTTTGGGATTCTAAAAATTATTTTAAAAAATTCTTTGAAAAATACTTTTAAAAATTATGTTAAAAATATTTTAAAATTATTTTAATAGTCATTTTATAAATTATTTCAAAAAATCCTTTTTAACATTATTTCAAAAATGCTTTTAAAAATTATTTTGAGAAATTCTTTTAAAAATTATATTAATTTTTTCTAAAATTTTTTTTAAATATATTTTCAAAATTCTTTTAAAAAATTCTTATAATTTTTTTTTGAAAATCCTTTTTAAAATTATTTAAAAAATCCTTTGAAAAATCTTTTTAAAATTATTTTAAAAATAAAATCATATTAAAAACTTCTAAAATTTTATTTTTAAATTCTTTTAAAATATTATGTAAACACTCAACATAAAAATTTTAATTCAAACTTATACTAAAAGAAAATCTAGAACACTTAATAAACTTACATTAATTAAATAAAATTGTATTTTTGAAATTCTTTTAAAAATATTTTAAAAAGTATTTTAACATTCTTTTAAAAATTATTTTAAAAATAAAATACCGTTAAAATCTTTTTAAATTTTATTTTAAAATTCTTTTAAAATATTATTTAAACAGTAAATTTAAAATTTTAATTAAAATTTATATAAAACGTAAATTAAATCTTACTTAAAATAAAAGAAAATCTAGAACTCCTAATAAACTTACATTAATTAAATAAAGTTAACCTTAAAGCTTTCTTAAATAAATATAATTAATTAACTTTAATTAATAATTTAACTTAAGTTAAATTTAATCAAAATTTAAAGATGAAATAAATTAAAATTAAAACTAATACTCTCATTAATCAATTAATTTGATTAATCAAATAAGTAAATTAAGAGTTAGTAATAAATCATTCTATTAAACTTAATTTTAACCTAATTAATTACATCTAAGGTTAATTTTTGATTATTGATTAATTTAAAAAATCTTATTTTAATTAATTAAACTTAAATGAATAATTATAATAAGTATGTAAAAAAAACGTATAATATATATTTGCTCAACATAAGTATTACTAACACTAAAATTCTCTAAACACTTAGATAGAATTTCTTATTGCTAACAAAAATAATACGAATGTGCTAAATTAAGGAAGAGGAAGAGGTTTAAAAATATGTTGTAAAATTTAATGCATACAAGCTCTAGTATGAATTAAGGAGGAGTGTTAACTTAATAGAGAGTGTTAACTTACGAGGGATAAAGGGTACAACTATTTTGAAAAATATTTTCACTTTGTTGTAAAATATATTTTGAAAATGTTTTTAAAATTAATTTACTATGTTTCTTTAAATATTAATTAAAAACCCTTTTAAAAATTATTTCTTTAAAAGTTTTTCTTAGAAAATTATTTCTTTAAAATTATTTTGAAATTCTTTTTTAAAAAATTAATTCTATAAAAAATTTCAATTTTGAAATTCTTTTTTAAAAAATTAATTCTATAAAAAATTTCAATTTTGAAATTCTTTTTTAAAAAATTAATTCTCTAAAATTACTTTGGAAATTTTGATTAAAAAAGTTTTCTTAGAAATTCTTTTGCATGTATTACTTAGAATTTTTTTTTTCAAAAGCTTACATTGAAATTTTTGAAAAAAAATTTACTTATAAAATTTTAAAAAAACAATTACTTAGAAATTTTTTTTAAAAAATTACTGAGATGATTTTTGAAAAAATTTACACAGAAGTTTTACATAAATTTTTAAAACAATTTAGTTATGAATTTTTGAAAGAGTTTACTCAGATGATGATTTTTGACAAAAAATACTTAGAAATATCTACCTTTAGTTATCTTTCTGCTTATTTTTGCTTGTTTCTTTTACCTAGTTTTTTTTATAAATGTCAAAAGGGAATGTATGAGTTAATGTAGAAAAAATAAAAACATCTGATCAAGAAAATCAATTTCAAAACTAACTTAGATCATTTGTTTGCATGTTGCATATTGTCTTTCAATATAATTTTTTTTTTAACTTTAACCTAGGTTGTCATTGCATCAAAAAGGGGGAGATTGTTGGTGCAATTTGCACTAATGATCTAACTCAGGTTTTGATGAATGACAAATGGATTAAAATTAAAGTGTTTGTGATCTAATTGCTTAATCAAGTGTGCAATAGTTGACGGGTTTAGAGGACCTGACTAACTTAAATCATTTGTTTGCATGTTGCATATTGTCTTTCAATATGATTTTTTTTTTAACTTTAACCTAGGTTGTCATTGCATCAAAAAGGGAAAAATTGTTGGTGCAATTTGCACTAATGATCTAACTCAAGTTTTGATGAATGACAAATGGAGTAAAATTAAAGTGTTTGTGATCTAATTGCTTAATCAAATGTGCAATAGTTGACGGGTTTAGAGGACTTGACACCAAGCTGAAATCCAACTAGGCTCGTTGGATCTAATAGTTGGTACAAAGTCCAAATAGATCTCTGCGGGACTCGATATCTAGCGGGAAGTTCAATTGGATCCGTGGGGCCTAACAATCGGCCTTAGTCTAGTTGGATCTGCGGACATGACAACTGGCGAGAAGATCTAGTGGGTCAAAGGCAAGTCAAGCGGCTGCAGTTAGTAAAGTAAGAGGTAAGCAACTGGAGGAGAGATCAAATGAGGACGCGCTCCCGGTTGAGAGAACTGTAGGAATCAGTCCATATTAGGTCCATTTGGAAAACCTAAGCTGAGATCTTGACTAGATTCTGGTCTTGAGGAGATAGGATCTAATTACTACTCCTATCTTATTATGTTGTGCTAATTTTTTTTTTGCAAGATAAATATATTTTTATTTGCATGAACTAACTCTTTTTTTTTTAGGAAGGAGAAGTGCGAAAAAGGAGAGTCCGGGCACCCGGAAGAGATCCGAGCGCCCGGACCAACTCACCCGGGCAGGTGCCTGGATAGGCATCCGTGAGAGGGTCCGAGTGCCCAGAGGTGGATAAAATTTCACGGATAAAGTTTCAATAAGAGGTCACCATGTCAGCATGGTCCAAGCGCTCAGTGGGGTTCCAAGCGCCTGAATGGACCTATATAAGGGTCTTCGACCAGCATCTTCAGAACAACAGTTTCTATGACTTTCATTCTTGCGTGCTATTCCGAAAAGGCACCGACGACATCGAAAGACTGCTCAAAAGTTCGAAGGACAAAAGACTTCAATTTTCTTTCTATCTGTCGGTAACAATTTTATTTTCAGTTCTTATAATCAATCTTTGTAATCTATTTACGAATTGATAGTGATTGCCCAACAAAAGTGATCCATGATCATGAGCCTTAGAATAAGAGTCATCACAAGCTCTGAACCAAGTAAAACTTGACATTGTTAGCATTATTTTTTTGTTTCCCTTTTCTACTGCGTAACTAGTTTTAACTCACAATTTTCGATGAACACTATCAAACCCCCCCCCCCCCCCCCCCCCCTTGAATGGACCTATATAAGGATCTTCGACCAGCATCTTCAGAACAACAGTTTCTACGACTTTCATTCTTGCGTGCTATTCTGAAAAGGCACCGACGACATCGAAAGGATGCTCAAAAGTTCGAAGGACAAAAGACTTCAATTTTCTTTCTATTTGTCGATAACAGTTTTATTTTCAGTTCTTGTAATCAATCTTTGTAATCTATTTACGAATTGATAGTGATTGTCCAACAAAAGTAATCCACGATCACGAGCCTTAGAATAGGAGTCGTCACAAACTCTAAACCAAATAAAACTTGATATTGTTAGCATTATTTTTTTGTTTCCCTTTTCTACTGCGTAACTAGTTTTAACTCACAGTTTTCGATGAACACTATCAAACCCCCCCCCCTCCCCCTCCGATCGAAAACACTAGGTGAAAGTCCTGAATGTTACGAACACCAGATGAAAAATCTTAGGGTCAAGGACACTAAGTGAAAATTTTGAAATCTCGAATGCTGAACAAAAGTCCAAATGATCTGGAAGACTGGTTTGACAAAAGGTAAACTCTCCCAAGAACAGTAGATAAGGATGTTTTTCTCATTGAAGGAACAGTAGATGTCGATTCGACCTAAAATTTTAACGAAACTTAAAGTCATGACTGGACAATCTAGAGTCTATCAAATATGACTTTCTTTTACATATTAGTGTTTGTTTCTAACTCCTTGATGTAGGTGATTGAAATGGCATAAAAATTAAAAAATAGGATATTCAGGCACCTCAATTGGATTCCGACATCTGGACTGGATCTAAACGTCCGGAGTTGTTCTAGGTGCCTAGGTTAACGGCAGAGAGCAGGCACGTCAGATGTCATGGATAAGCCAAACGCACATGCAGACAATTAGACAACAAATCTAAATTATTAAAATAAAAAACCAATAGGGTGCTAGAGTCCCAAGATTGCTTTCTGCAAATGTTTTACAATCTCACGGATTTCATGATCTGTTAATGTATTAACCAAAACAGTAAACAAGAAAAACAAAATAACTTTATGGCCTTCTGCGTATGAAAACTCTTCAACAAATCAAAGATAGTTCAGAGGCCTGACTAAGAATCATCTCGCCGTTTCGCTAGATCAGCACCACTAACATATTTAGCCATAAAAGAAATTAACCTGAACGGTGCCCCAATCAAAGGAGCATCTGTAAAAGGAACCTCCTCGTGTGGTACTGGATCATCATTAATTATCATTTCCCTTTTGTTATCCTCGTAAATTTGGATTTCATCAAATATAACTGTTCCGACTTCACTGATTCTTGGTTCAACAAGAAGTGGTTGAACTCCTGGCTGCCCAACGGTTTCAGAGTCCAAGTTGACGGCACCATTAGCAACAAATTCCTCCTCAGGTACCACAGACTCAGTTATCTTTCCATCAGTTTCCAGTAGATGACTTGGAGAGGAACTTCTAACCTGAGTCTCTGTATGGTTAAGCTCAGCAGTAGAAGCATGTTCGTCATGTTTCTCAGAAACAAGGTAGTGTTCATCAACCTGAAGAACAATCATTGCGAATGAGAGATGCAAAAAAGAACAACAGCATCAATGAGTCAGGATTATCAATCGAATTTTCTTGTCTAACCAAAATAATGTGTACACTAGCCTTAATCAAGTGATGACTATTACCTACTCATATTGGCTAACGATTGTCTAAAATTATGAAATTAATAATTTTCATGATAAAAAAAACTTGTAATAGAACATATGTAATAGTAGTTTGCCAAATTTTATTGTACTTGGGCTCAGACAACACGACTAGGTGGTCAGATGAGTACAAGAGTATGATGGGAGGTCATTGACTTTTAGTTAGCCTTAATCCAGGCTGTAGAAATTCAGCCCAGAGTGGGGATCACTAGTGGGGTGCAAAAAGTGGATTGTGGTTCGACCAGAGATAGACTAAAACTTAGATGTTTGTACAAGATTGATGTCACTCAACCCAAGATAAATCAAGTAAAGTCAGGCACATCAGACTTGGGTCTTTTTGGATGCAAGGTTTGGAAGCTACAGTAGCTCTGACAAAGGACAGTTCAAGATGACTTTAGAAAGGTTGCCTCAATATGCTCTGTTAAAATGAGTTGGCCAATCCCTAGATGCCTCATAGTGGCACCAAGTGGGACCTATTGAGTGTCATTCACTAACGTTCATCCAAGTTGTAATGGTCTCAATCTCGAAGATACTTGTGTTAGTTCTCCATATCATTATTACATCCCCTCAGCCTGATTCACGTGACACATGCAAAAAAGCCTCCCGAGCATAGCATCACATGTTGAGAGCGATTCAAGGTGATAAGGTTGTCCACATGGTGTATTAATATCCAAGGCTTTCACCACCTCTATAAAATGTCCTTCCTCTTGCAATTTCTTTCATCCTCTCCTGCCGCTGATCTATTGAAATAGGCCTAGTATTATGCAGGACCTCAGAAAGCCACAAGATCAAGCCTTGACCATTGGAGTTCAAGTTGAGCTTGACGAGTCATTCTTCTCATTGCTAGTGGAGCATTCAACTAAACTGAGCTAGTCACTTGTTACTCCTAGTCTATAGCATACAGGAGCGGATTGTTTCTCTTTGACTAACAGGAGCTATGCCCTTTTTCATATAAATAGAACTTGTCCTCAAACGTTGGGCCTTAGTCTTCAGATCTGTGACAAGGGTCTTCGGTTCTGTAGGTATTGGGTTTGCACCAGGTTGCATTGCTGTGGTACAGTGTTTCCTCACAAAAAACATTATGCTTTCTCTGTAGTGAAATGCGAGATGTGGGCTTGAACAAACAATTTGCTACTACTACTGAGAAGCTTGGGACTTTGAACTTCAGTTTTTTTTTTTTTTAACATTTTTGTTCATATTGGTTTTGAACTTGATAGTTGGCCAAGTCAATCTTAAATCTGAGTCCTTGACCCTGAGGACAGCTCTTGCCTCTCCAAACTTGATCTCAGTTCATTTTTGGTTGAAGGGCTTGACCTCTTAATCTCATCTCCTCCAAAGTGGGGCTTCAATTATCGACCCCTATGCAAAGTGGGAGTTCCATTCTATTCAAGTTAGAGGACTTAACCCCTCTTAGCAATCCTATTGTAAAGTGGGATTACCCTTTTTTTAGGTTGGAGGGTTTATACCCCTTAGCACCCTTATTTCAGAGTTTGACATTGGTTAATATTGGGTTGGAGGGCGATACATTCTAGGTGTCCTAGAGCTAAAGCTAACCTTTGGTTGTTATTAGGCAGAATGGTGATACCTTCTTGAACCCTGTTCCGAAGTTTGTCCTCGGCTAATTATTAGATGAAGGACCTTACCTTCCTGATGTTTCTTATGATATCAGGCTACAGGCTAGAGGGTGAAACCATCTTAACGTTGAAATTCTAAAGCTTGCCTTGGCCTAGAATTGATAGAAGGGAGAAAACATCTCAGTGACTTGGTTCAAAAGTTTACCTAAGGTTATTAGAGGTTAGAAGATGATACCTTCTCACTTCTCAATGCCCTCACTTTGAAACTTACCTTCATTAATAGTGTGCCGGAGGGTGAAACTATCTTAGTGTTCCTATTCTTAAATGTGCTCTCAGCTAATTGCAAGTCTCAGGAAGAAACTATCACAGTGCCTAAATCTAAAGCTTGCCTTCAATTGACAATAGATTAGAGTCAAGAAACCATTTCAATGGCCCTTTTCTTTTCTTCCATATCCATGTCTAAACTACCTTTTTTAATTGGCACTTTAAACCTTCAGATATGTGCAATCAGAATCATGCTTGTGCTTCTTATTGGAAGTGATACTACTTGCTTGGTCTTGGTCGTTAAGGGCTAATTGAGTTGGTATCAAGTTGGTTAGGGGGAGATTTTCTCCTTAATTTCTATGAGTAATTCTGTAAGATTTCACTTGAAGAGATCCCCTAGTCCTCATAAGTGACTATAATCCCGACCGAGTCCGTCTCTCCTGTGAACCTCCTTGCTTCCTTTGCCTTCTTTGACCTGGACTTGCTGGCATTGACCAACATCATGTGGTAAGTTGTCACATTCAAGCGTAGTCCTTTATGGATTTCATACAAGAAGTTGAGAAGAGGGTTGAAGTGTAAATCTGGATCATCATTAGTACTACTGAGGTAAATGTTGATGCAATCATGCCCCTAAACATTCAACATTGCATGTGGTTTTGATGTTTGGGCAAAGTTTAAATTAGATGATATTTATGATATCACGTGTATGGCATATATGCAGGTGCAGGAAACTTGTTTCAGGTGCAATGGTGGGAATACAAGTCAATCAACAAGAACCAATACAATCCCAACAGATTAGGAGACTCAATGCTAGGCAAAGAAGTTCAGGAAGGTTGGAGACCACATTCTTAGCAAGATGAAGTTTTAGTGGGTCAAAGAGACTGGATGTTACGTAAGGAAGTCCAAAAAAAAATCAGAAACAAGATTCTTTGCAGTATGAAGTTTCAGTAAGTTAGGGACACCAAATGCTAGGAAAGAAAGTTTAGGGAAGGTCGAGGATCTGATTCTTAGCAGCATGAAATCCCAGTAGGTCATAGAGGCTGAATGCTAGGTGAGGAAATCACATAGGCAAGGAGTCTCTAGGCATGAAAGACCCAAATGCAAGGAAGCTTCATGGCATGACAAAGTCTCGAAAGCACAATGATAAGCTCTCATGAGGAGAATCAAGTGCATCTGTAATATGGGACAGTTGGGACTAGCCTTAGAAGCGAATTTAGCCTTAGAAGTGGCTAGAGTCAAAGGAGCAGTCAACTGAAAGTAGAAGGTTTTTAGCTGGCTGATGCGGGAGTCATCTACACAATCAACTAGGCATCAAAAGGAAACAAACAAAATGCTTCTGTTTAGATGTTAGTTGACTAGGCAGTCGACTAATACGTAGATTAGTTGAATGATGCCTTGATCAGTCGATTTGACATCAAACAAACAAATAGAATGCTTTAGATATAGGTATTATTTGATTGTCAATCGATTAAGCAGTCAATTGATACATTGATCAATTGACCAATCAACTGATGGTTGTGGCCAGTCGATTACAAATCAAATAAAACAAAACAGATGACCAATCGACTTATAAGTGACTTGTCTTATGGTTGTACTGAACACACTACACATTATGACATCTATTACACCATATATAAAGGAAAACTAGAGGTAAAACATCCACAAGTTCAAAGGCGTCCACATGTTCAATAAGATGAGTACTCCTAACATAGGTATCATCCACCTAAAACTTCGTCAGTCAATTCTTTTTAGATATCCATGGTAAAAAGGAGTTCAGGTTAATGAGGACTTGACCACCATTCATGACTCTTCGCCTATGAGCAACACTTCATTTATCCTACCTCAAGCCCATTCTCTCCCCTGATTTTGGTTCTTGTAGCTCGTCCTCCTTGTATGATCCATATCCTTATTTTTTTCAATTCCCATCACCTAGGTAGGAAGGGAGACTTGTCAAGGTGGGTAGGACAGGAAAAAAAAATTTCTCCATCTCCATCCCCACCTCAGGTTTGAGGCAAGGCAATAAAATATAATATAACACAAAATATATAAATAGCTATAGAACAAATATTGTAAATTAAATTTAAGTAAAGCAAGGTGGGGAATGAAAATTGTCTCTCATTCTCTCTACACCCTGTATATGCGGGTTGGAATTTTAATCCGATCCCTACCTTATTTACATTTCGAGTCAACGCAAGGTGGCCTCAATTAAATAGGTAGGGGCGGGTCTACAAGGCAAATATCATCCCTACTCCAACTTGGGTGGCTAACTTGGATGCTTTCTTAATGAACAAATTAGGAGATCAAGATCTTGACTTTCTTGTCTTTCTATGATCTTCCATACTTCGGCATGTCCCCACCTAGGGTGTCAATTTATGTGGTGAAATTACAACATTTGTGTGGTTAAGTTGACATGTGGCTAATGTAGACCTCAATATTAGGTTTGATCAAAGGAAGAGTCATAGTTTGATCAAACTGAGGTATGTGTTGGCTGAGCTGTTTGGAGTGTGGTTAGTGGTCATGCGAACTGAGATCTATAAAGGTGAAGAACTTTAGGATGTAGTAAAGTTGTACTAAGTCATCACTCTAGCAGGGAATTCCAATTGTTTGAGGTAGAGATATAGTTGGGTTGCGTCAAGGTGAAGGATTTAACTGGTTTGATTGGTTAGGCAAGTCCAATTTTTGCATCCCACGGAAGTGATTGCCTTGGGCCCTATTTATAAGCTATAGGAGATGCACTCTTCTTTATAAGCGTCCCCTATGCTTGACACACGGTATTGATCCCTAGTTGAATGGGTTGGGTGTTCCTTAACCTAGGAATGATTTTTAGTATTGTCACCTATCATATTCTAGGTAAAAATAGCACAGGACCAATGTGGGGGCTATGACTCATAAGAAGTTTTAGCCATTGAATCTCATTATCTTTTCTTATTCCCAGAGACGGAGTAACCTCTTATAAAGCTCTTCTAACAAGAAGAATAAAATCTGTGAGTAACACAACAATTAAACTAATGAAAAGAGTAATAAGAGTGTGGAGCACTTTCTCATATCTTTATCCAACCCTTTCCGCCAACCTTGACAAACTCCCCTTGCTGCTTTATTTATGCCCTTTGAGTTGTCTTCAAATAGGCTTCAAACTGTTGCTCTATGCAAGCACAATCAACTACTACTTCTTACAGTAAGCTATTTCATGATCGTGTAAGCTTTTACCTAATAACACATCCTTCAGTTGACTTTACCTAATTCCAATCAAATATTTTTCCAGTCAACAAAAACTTTTGTCGACTCAACCTTTCTACAATTAATTGACTTCTTTGATCACGTAAGTCATCTAGAGGTTGTTACATTCCCCTGCTGCATTCCAACATCTGCCTGCAATTCAATTGACTATCGACTGCCCTAGCTGACTTTCAAATAGGGAGCAACCGTTTTTCATGAGGGAAGCCAGTCAACTCAACCTACATCATTAAACTGAAGTTGCATTAAGTCTACTACACTCCAACCATAAATCTTTTCTTTACTAGTAGAATATCCTAAAGTCAACTCTCTAGTCATCTCAATACCCCAATCAATTGATTTCAATCTCTAGTTGATCATAGATTATAACCAAACTATGGTCAAGTCTTTGCCAAAGTCAAAAAATACTCAAAAGCCAAAATACAAATCACACTTAGTCAACTCATATCTTACCTGCCAAGAAGTTTGCCCTCTGAGTTTTCCTTTGTCAAGAAGTCTCGCTTCCGGATTTCCTCATTCACTAGTATCTAATCAATCTTAACCTACAATGACTTCAAACTGCCAAGTACCTGATCAAGCTTGACATACTTTCACTAGCTGCCAAGTATCATGTTACTCTTAACCTACTTGAACTTCTTCTCTGTTAAGATCTTCTTGGACTTCTCTACTAACATATGCTAGACTTCTTTGCCAACAAGTATCTAAGTATCTTGTCACCTTTCTGTTACTTGGACTTCTTTCATTCACTGCAAATTGCAGTATCTCATTAAATAACATGCACTTATACACTTGATAAACTTTATAAGTAAACACAAGATATGTCTAATTTGAACTCTTTGCGCAAATATCAAAATCACTTAGTTGAACTCAACCAATTAGAGGGTATGATTACACTAACAAACTCTCCAATACCATTTGGTCAAACTCGATTACTTGAGGCATGATTGCACCAACCATCTCTCTTTTTGATATTTGACAACCCATTTAAGTTAGGCTAATCAAAGTTCATTTTCTGTCATTTTTGGTAAATAAAAGTTCTAATTTAAACCATTCATTTTCTCCCCCTTTCACACTTGAAAAACAACAAACCATACAAGTACTAAACAATTAATCACGCACGCTATATCAAGGTATGATACTAAATATAAATATCAAATGTTAACAAAAAATGTGTAAACAATAGACACTAATTTTGATACAAATGTTAAAACATTGACAAAATTCAAACTTGAATTTGTCTCCCCTTTCTCAGTCATAAAAGTTTTTAACTTAATTCTCCTCCTTTTCTAAATCAACTAGAGTAAAATCAAGCATCTTAAATAAAACTCTTCATTCTCTCCCTATGATGCTTCTCCCTAAAATAATTTTCTTCCCCTTAAGGAAGTGTTCCCCCCTTAAACATGTTATGCTTTCTTAAATAATGTATGTATACCTTAAATATTATTTGTTCCTAATACCAAAAGTACGATGTGAAACAAAATTTAGATTGGAATTTGACTAACCCTTGAGGCAAGTTGTCTCTTCCTTTAAAAGACTATTTCTCCCCCCTTAAAAGGTGGATCTTGCACTGAGAATGTTTTGACACTTGAAGATGTCTTGAAGTCGAAATTTACTATAAATTCTATTGAAAAAACATGAAATTTTGTTTACATACTTGTAATACATATATTTATCAATGAAATTTTGTAAAAATTGGCACAAAATGAAAGTGTTCAAAACTACAAAGTTTGAACCCAAGTTTGTATTAAGTATTTTGAGTTAAACATGTTCAAGAAAACTCCTAGTAAATAGATATTGTTAAGAGAAAACCGTGTATTAGACACCACGGAGTCATTGACTTATATAGAGAAGGATATATAGCATAACTACAATAATACCCCTATTTATTATGTTACAATATTCTAACACTCCCCCTCAAGCTCGAGAATATAAATTATATGTACCCAGCTTATTACATATATAGTCAATTCGGGAACCTTTTAGTGACTTAGTGAATATATCTGCTAGTTTATGTGAGTTGACAAAACTAGTAGATATTTCTCCTAATATGACTTTCTCTCTAACAAAGTGACAATCAATTTCAATATGCTTTGTCCTCTCATGAAAAACTAGGTTCGAGGCAATATGCATGGCAGTTTGGTTGTCATGTATAAGTGGCATTTGTGTAACCTCCCCAAACCTGAGTTCCTGAAGCAACCGTTTTAGCCATATAAGCTATTCACTAGTTATGGCCATAGTCGGATACTCAGCCTCTGCACTGATCTTACCACAACATTCTGCTTTTTGCTTTTCCAAGAAACAAGGTTACCTCCGACAAATATACAAAACCCAGAAGTGGACCTTCTATCAGTGGGAAATCCTGCCCAATCTGCATCAAAGTACCCTATGACTCGAGTATGTCCTTTGTCTGCACACAAAAGACTCTTTTCTGGTGCGCCTCTGATATATCGAATAATGTGAGCCACAACATCCCCATGTTCTTTGCATGGAGAGTTGAGAAATTGACTTACTACACTTACCGCAAATGAGATATCCGAACGAGTGACAGGTAGCTTAGTTTCCCTACTAATCGCCTGTACCGTTCAGGATCTGGAAGAGGCTCCCCCTGATTTGGCAGGAGCTTGATATTATGATCCATAGGGCTATCGACTGTCTTTGAGTTTAACATTCCTGTTTCTTCAAAAATATTCATTGCATACTTTCTTTGGGATATGATGATCCTCTGTTTAGACTGTACTACTTCTATCCCCAAGAAATATTTGAGTTTCTCGAGGTCCTTTGTCTAGAAATGTTTAAAAGATGTTGTTTCCCCTGTGAAATCCCAAGATGATCACTACCTATGATGACAATATCATCAACATAAACCACTACATAAATACAACCAGTAGATGAGTGGCGATAAAAAATAGAATGGCCAGCCTCGCTCTGAGTCATGCCAAACTCTTGAATTACAATACTAAATCTACCGAACTATGCTCTGGGTGATTGTTTGAGACCATATAAAGATTTCTGCAAGCGACATAAAAGACCAGAGGACTCCTCCTGAGCAACAAAACACGGAGGTTGCTTAATGTAGACTTCCTCGAGCAAATCACCATGTAAGAATGCATTTTTAATATCCAACTGATAAAGAGGCCAATGGCGAATCGCAACAATTGCTAGGAATAGGCGTACAGAAGACATCTTGGCAATAGGAGAAAAAATATCCCCGTAATCCAATCCGAAAATCTGAGTATAGCCTTTAGCGACAAGACACGCCTTAAGTTTGTCAACCATACCGTCTGGACCAAACTTCACTGTATACACCTATCGACAACCAACAACTGACTTCCAGGTGGTAGAGGAATGAGGTCCCAAGTCCCACTACTCTGTAAAGCACAAATTTCATCGAGCATAGCTTGTTTCCATCCTGGATGGTCAAAGACATCACCTGCAGTCTTAGAAAGAGAAACAGATGACAAGGAAGAAAGACAAGAATAATAGGAAGGAGAAAGACGATGATAACTCAAAGAAACATAGTGAGGAGAAGGATTACGAGTGGAACGCATACCCTTTCGAAGTGCAATAGGAATATCAGAGTCAAGAGATGGGTCTAGAGGAAACGGCGAAGGACTTGGCTCCAAAGATGTGCCCACGACAGTGTCAGTGTCAATGTCAGTTGGCGTCAAAGCAGGACGAGGACGATGCTGATAAACCTGCAAAGAAGGAGACGAGGCCGGGGATGATAGAGGCGCCTCCGGAGGACAAAAGATAGTCACTGGTACAGGTGGAGAGGGAGAAACCTCGAACCGAGAAGCAGGAGGCCCAAAAAATGAAACCAAATCAAAGAATGTGACATCAGCAGAGATGAAGTACCGACAAAGAGTAGGGGAATAACATTTGTACCCTTTGTGAGACCGTGGTTACCCAAGAAAAAACATACTTATGAGACCGGGGAGAGAGTTTATCAATGTTAGGATCAAGATCATAAGCAAAACATGTAGAACCAAAGACCCGCGGTGGTAAAGGATGAAGAAGATGATGAGGGTAGAGGATATGATGAGGTATTTACCTTGGAAAGTGGAAGAAGACATACAATTGATGAGATAACACGCAATAAGTACAACAACACCTCAAAACTGATGAGGAGCATGAGAATGAAGAAGAACAGTCCGAGTGGTCTCAAGGAGATGACGATTCTTGCGTTCTGCAACCCCACTCTGTTAAGGGGTATGAGGGCAAGACGTGCGATGCAGTACACCATGAGATGCCAAGAAGGAACGAAACTGAGTAGAAAGATACTCGCGTGCATTATCACTTTGCAAAGTTCGAAGAAAAATGCCAAATTGAGTTTTGATTTCATAAAAAAAAGATTGAAAAATAGAAAACAATTCTGAACATTCCTTCATCAGATATAACCATGTACAACGAGAAAAATCGTCTATACAAGTAACAAAATATCGTGATCCCAATGTAGAAGAAACACGACTCGGACCCCAAACATTAGAATGAACCAAAGAAAAGGAGGGCGTAGCTCGACTCACAGTGCGAGGAGAAAAAGAACTACGAACATGCTTACCTAACTGACACGACTCACAAGACAAAGACTCTAAGTGAGAAAGACTACGATGTAATTATTTCAACAATCAAGACCTGGATGTCCCAATTGAGCATGAATAAGAAGTGGAGATGCCACCGCCGAACCAACAAGAGAGGGTTGTTGAAATCGATAAAGTCCATGAGACTCACATCCCAAGTCAATCATCCTCCCCGTACTCCGGTCCTGTAAGGAAACAGACGTTTTAGTAAAAGAAATAATATAATCAAGAGACCGAGTAAGTTGACTTATTGACAATAAATTAAAGGAAGCTCCGAGAATATAAAGAACATTACGAATGGAAAGAGACGGAGAAGAATGAACAATACCAATACCCTTAGACTCAGTTTGGGAACCACTGGCCATGGTGACAATTGGTAAATAACCAGAAGTAGTGAGAGAAGAAAATAGAGATTTATTACCAGTGATATGATCAGTGGCCCCAGAATCAAGAACCCAAGGACCTAAAGAGCGAGATATGCCAACAAAGGAATTACTAGCGTGTACAACAGTAGAAGTGGAACCAGAAGCCTGACGATCCTCAAACCATTTCAGAAAGTCATTATAGGAAGGTTGTGGGGTCGGATCCGGTGTTAACTGTGAAGCGAAAGCTGAAGAAGCAACAGAACTCTGAACAAACTGAGCAGTGCAAGGAGGTCGACCATGCAGACCCCAACACTTATCAATCATGTGGCCCGAGCGGTGGCAATGATCACACCAAGGACGACCTTTACCACCCTTGCGAGGCGAAGGTCTGTTGTTGTGTCGAGAGACCAAAGTTGACGAGTCAACAGGAACGAAAGGAGACATCGTCAAGATCTTGGTCGGGACACGGAGGAGAGTTGCCCAGGTATTGTCCATGGTAACTTCTGTGGGGTTGCCCAGGATCTAATCACGAACATAAGAATAATCTGTGGGTAGACCATATAAAGCCAGGGACATAAAAAATTTCTTCCGATTTTTAAGCTCTTCAACATGACTGGCCGCAGGTGGTAGCAGTTCATTGAAGTCACAAAGAAGGCTAGAGACCGAACCCAGATAAGTTGACATTGAATCCTTAATCTGATGGGCACTGAGGATGGTCATAAGATCTTTACAAACTTGCGAGAGTCGCCGAGAGGTGTTTGTAAAGAGTTGTTGAGCCAATGTCCAAACGGCTTTGCAGGTTTTGTGAGTACGGAAGACATTCCTAAGAGATGGATGGATGGTGGCTCGGATAATACAACACAACTGAGCGTAGCGTCAACCTTCTTCCATAGAGGACGATCGACGACTTGAACATCTTCTTCAGTTTGAGTGAGATGTGTCTCATAACCCTGTCCAACAAGCCAAAGCTCGATGTGAGATGCCTAAGAGACGTAATTTTTACCATCTAACTGCTCGGAACAGAGGGGTGCAGTGATGTGGTTGGTAAAGATTGAGGTATCTGGCTTTGAGATAACGGATGTAGCCATTGATTAGTTTGGAAAAAATTATGAAAAACGTCAAAGGAGAAGATGAAGAGCCTGCCCCCTTCTCTGGTGAAAACTCCCGCTTCCGCAATCACGTCCACAGAAAGTCCACAACAATCTCCAAGAGGGCAGAACCACTGCGGTAACGAAACCCTAGATTGAAGCCGGCACTCTTCAAAAAGGATCGGGAGATGCTGCTGGATCAACGCACAGGTTGCTTGGATCCAGACGAGAGGAAGATAAGTATCTTCGTTCAAGGCGCCACTATCACCGCCTTGCTAGTCAACGACACCCGACTGGAGTTGCGGGTAGCTGAGACGAAAGGAAAGAGGAGGGAGCGATCAAAGGGCTCTTGGATGGAGGTCGGAGCTCGCGGGATCAGAGTTGGGGAAGAGAGGCCGCGTGCGGACGAGGGAGGACGCACTGCACTGTGGCAGCAGCAGTTACTACTCGCGGCTCGCCGATGTGAAAGAGGGCAGCAGCTCGACTCTTCAGCGATGTTGATGCTCCCCAATGACGACCCACAGTAGCCGCCGTAGCCCCTTCGGGATGGGGAGGGATGGCAGAGGGCGGCGCAGCGTCGGCGGCGTCGGGAAGAGGAAGGCGCGACGTCGGCGGAGACAGGCGTGGTGTCGGCGGAGATAGGCACGGCGTCGGGTTGGCGAAATCGCGAGGGGGAAAAGAGAGAGGTGGCGGAAACAAGGGCAATAGGAAGTTAAGGTTTTCTTTTAACTTGGCTCTGATACCATGTTAAGAGAAAACTGTGTATTAGACACCACGGAGTTATTGACTTATATAGAGAAGGATATACAGCATAATTATAATAATACCCCTAGTTATTAGCATGAATGAATAAATAGGATACAAGTCATGAGTTGAATACTTAAATATTGTGCCAACCAGTAAAATGTAAATTTAATCAAATTAGCATGCCAAAAAAATTAACTATATTTGAAACCTAATATATGCATCAAGTTCTAATTTTAAAAGGTTTCAATATGCATCTTAAACATAAAAATTAAATAAGTCATTTTTCTTTATGCATGAACCTATCCATCCTAATGTGTCAACTAAGATTAAGTTAACTACTCTTCCCAATTCATTGACACGCCATGAAACCATTTAACATGATACAATCACATTCTTTAGGGATAACCTCTACCTTTCTATCATTTCTAGTCCTAAACAATTGAAATGAAGTTACATTTTAATTGAAATAAACCCTACATAAGAAGCTATGTTGACATTAGATGGTGGTTTATAATTCAAATTGTTTTTGTCATTAGTTGCTCTTTAGCTTCCTAATAATAACCGCTCCTTAACTTGAGCTTCCTTTCTTATTTTCTTTTGCTTCTTTTTTTTTGTCCACACTTTAAATGGTAATGGCCTTCTTGTTACAAACATAACTTATAATATATGATATGGTCTTTCAATATATAGCTCGAAGGAATGGATTCCTTGGGGTTCTCTTTGATTCTTCCCTTGGATGCTTCTTTGATCCTTTCGTTATTTATATAAGTACATCTACTCTTATAGTGTCCTTTTCTCCTACAGTAAGGTGTCCTTTTCTCCTACAGAAAAACGTATAGTATGATCTTTATTTTAAAATTTTAATATATCTTCCATGTTCGAGATAGCAGGACTTGAAGGAATTATGATGCTTTATTTCTCAAGAGGATCAGATAATGGTTGAGGGTTTATTACTTTCGACTCCAAATGTAGATGTAGATGCTTCCATTTGTTCTGGTATTGAGGTCTTTCATCCTCGATGTGCTGAGGTGTGAGGTAGATGCTTAAGTGTTTTCAACTTCAGATGTAGACAGACTTTCCTAGTATTCTACGTGTTCAGGTACAAGTGAACCTCTATCCTTGGATTTGATACGTTTCTTTGCCGGTGAGAGAATCTCGTGGAGGTTTAACTATCTTATCCTACAAATCTATTGTATTTTTTGTACTCATTAATACTTTGCAAGATCTCATTAGGCCAAATATTAGGCAAAATAACAATCAAAAGATTGGTCACCTTGTTTGCCTCAAATTTTTAAATATGCTCTTTAGTCCGCTTCTCCCTTATCGTTTAGAGCTTTTAAACCCTTTTTATGGCAATTTGACTCTTGAAATCCATTTACACGAAAAACTCTATCCTTGACATCCAATATGAAAAGTTTGTCCAGTTAAAGGATGGTAGTGTAAAGTTATCAAATCCTACTCCCATAGCCATCTCCACCAATGTAAATGCTCCTTTGGCAGTTTGAAGATATCAGCTGTGGAATGGTATTGAGCTCCTCCTCTAGCCCTAGGCTCGGTCAGTGGTGAAGCTTTTCCAAGCAGCCCACTTTGATGCCAATTATATGACCGATCTGTAGGTAAAGGGAGTGAATAAACATAATCTGAAATTACAAAACTCAAGGTTGAACTTAGTTGTTAGTTGCAGCAGAAATATAATATATAACACTAAAAATAACATGGCTTACATGCCTATTTTACGTGGTTTCCAAAGTCCTAAATTAAGGAGAGTCATCCCTCAAATCCTACTGCCTTTTTTTTTTTCTTCATGAAGGTGGATAAACCTCTTACAAAGCTCTTCTTACAATGAACATAGAACAAGTAAAATGACAACTACACTAATAACAAAGAGAGCAATAAGAGTGTCCAACGTTATAACCTTCTATATTCTCCCAAATCCTACATTTAGCTGACTAAAGCTACGCTTAATTGACTACACTCCATAGAGACCTTTTGTTTACAAGAAAAACATCCTTGGTCGACTCAACACCCAAATTGATCATCGACTATAACCAAATTATGATCGTCTTCGCTTAATACAAAGTCTAACCAAAACTGAAGTACAAGTCACTAGTCACAATTAACTTGGAGATCTAGTAGGAGGTTTTGCCAATTGATCTTCCCAGAGGAGACCTCAACTTCAGGTCTTCCTCATATATCAAGAGGCCTTGCCTTTGAATCTTCCTCTGTGAAGAAGCCTCGCTTTTAGTTCTTTCTCATAAATTGTTATTTGATCAACCTTAACCAATTAGGACTTCTAATCACTAGGTATTCAGTCAAACATAACCTATGTAGACTTCTCCAACCACCAAAAATCAAGTCACCCTTGACCTTCTTGGACATTTTTTTTGGATCTCTTGACCTTCTTGGACTTCTCTACTATGATCTTTTTGAACTTCTCTACCAACAGCTATTACTTCTCCTTTGCCGACACCTATTGAAGCTCTCCTCTATCCACACCCATTGGAACTCTCCTCTGCTAACAGCTTTGGAGCTCTCCTCTATCCACGCACATTGGACCTCTCCTCTGCTAACACCTATTGACCAGTAGCATATTGTCACATAACCTACACCTGCACACTTGATAAAATTCATCAGTAGACATAATCTTTTGCACAAACTTCATCAGTAGACATAATCTTTTGCACAAAAACGAAAACCACTTGGTGCATGATTGCACTAACAATCTCCCCAACACCATTTAGTGGAACTCGACCACTTGAGGCATAATTGCACCAAAAAATAGTGTAAAACCAACATTACATGCAACTTTAGCATCAAGATTATATAAAGTCATGTTTTGTTAAAAAGGAAAAAAGAAAGAAGATCCTCTAGATTATGTTTATCAGAACAATCAAAATATAATTTCATATTATTCCGATGTGAAAAATAGATACAAATGCTAGAAATGGCATTTAAAAACTTTAATGATTCTTACAAAAAAATAAAAATGGATATATACCCCCATAGCACAAAACATGAATTTTCTCTAAGAGAGAAAAAGTATAACATAAATATCATCTACACTTCAAACCGTAATTGCAAAATTACTAGAAAGGTTGAAGGTACAAAACTATATTGTATGCAAAATATGATTTTACATACATTTATATTCATGTGGTCTAAAAATAATATTATATCAAAATTTATTTTTATCATTAATCATGGTCTAACAGTTAGTCTATTTGTTGCGACATGAGAAGTTGGGCATTCAAATCCCTACATTCATATATATATGTGTGTGTATGTGAGCAAAACCACTAGAAAGGTTCCTTTTCTCCATGCCCCGCCTATAGCCACTTTGATCAGTCAACCGGCTTTGTGTTATTCTGATGGCCAAGCTATGACTGACCAGCTTCCAGAAGAATATTTCAGCAAATATTCTAGGATATTTTTGGAACTTCAAATAAAAAAGAGGTTCTATTTTGGCAATTTTGATAAAGGGGGCCTTGTCAGGGGCATTGAGAACAAATTTTTTGCTAAATATAGATTCTCAAACTTTTTAAATATTCATCAATTATGAAACTCAAAGAGTGTTCAAATTGCATACAAATTAGTTCATTGTTTTAGATAATAAACTTTTTTTTGTTGAGCACTCCAATCTCCAACCTTAAAATTATCAATGGTCATAAAACCACTTAGATACTAGACAACATTTGAATTCTCTGCAAGAGTGGCAGACTTACTATAATGGGGCAATGGATCAATTCTCGATGGGCACATGCCCTAGGGGAAAAAGAAACCTCTCACTTCTAGCCACTTGGCGGTCGACTATAAGCTGACCCCGTGCTTTACATCCCTTCACATAACCTGGGGATGGGCTCTGAGGGGCGCTTGAAGTGGGTGTAATCACCTTTGTTACAACATTTGAATTCACTGAATATATATTTTAAATGTGAAAATGTCTCAATCCTATCTTGTGAGCTTTCACGTTCAAAACACATCTCTTGATTAACTTTTTTTACCCACTGAACCTTTGTTTATAAAAAAACATTTTCTTATTGCAATGCAAATAAAATATAGTTATCTTTACATGATCAAAGTATTATCATTTGAACATCACATTAACCTATCTTCAAAATATTGAGCATCCAAGAGCAAGTGATTATATATGTAAATTGTTTACTCACACTTTTTTCCTTAAATTTGTGTTGATTATACATGGTACAACTCTATAAGTGATCTTGAAAAACTATGTTAGATCTATGTCAATTTTTTTCTTATATTTGTGTTGATTATATGTGTTACAACTCTATAAGTGATCTTGAAAGATTATGTTAGATCATGGAATAAAATGTAGAGATGTGTTAGTCGACACTAGTGGAATTTATCATTCCGCCCGCCGACTAACACTAACACAAGTTTAGAGTCACGAGGTTACGAAGGAATTTATCATTCCGCCCACCGACTATCGAGGTAATGGAGGTAATAGCGGCCTCGCAACAGCCTCTACAAGATCACGGAGGCCTGGCGTGGTCGTGGCCTCATGACAACATGCTGCTATTACTAGCCACTTTTTTTATTTCCATTTATTCTTTTTCTCCTATTTCTATTGTTTTTCTTTTTTTGCCAAGTAAATTTCAATTCCTTTTCCTCCATTAATTATTTTTCCACCTATTAATCTTTTCCCTCTATTGTCAAATTTTTTCTCTCCATTCATCCATAGATAAATAGATAGAAAAAACCTCTCAAATTTTTTGTTCTTTATCTGTCCATGAGAAAAAAAGAGACGGAAAAAAAAATTGAATGATTTATTTATTTCCCTTCATTTGTCGACGAGGTAAACATAGAAAAAAAAAACTCTTTAAGATGAAGAAAACATATTGTTATAATAATAAATAAATAAATATAATATAATTTCTAAGCTTATAAAATAAACTACTATTGATGTATTAAGTTATTTTATATATAAATTTGATTTAATTTTAAACTTATCAAAATAAATCCAAATTAAATTTAGTTTAGACCTACTTAAATCTTATCATGTTTGAGTGGTAGACTTCAATTAACCCTAAATTGAAATATACTCAAAAAGTATTAAACATTTCATGAGAAAATATCAAAACTTAAACTTAACATTCAATATCTCAAATATAACTCAATAATAAACATCTATAGCAATCAAATATTAATAAAAATATTTTTTAATTAATATATTTTAAAAAGGTATCAAAATTATATTGGCCCAACACAATATGGTACCGAAACCGTATTGTTTCGATTATAAACTGAAAACTTCAACACAGCTCGAAATTTTAAACCTTGTGTTAGATTTCTATTGTTCTTACTAAGGTTGGGATTGTTACCTCTACAAGAAGAGAAGAACCACAGGTGATGCTTTCCTAATTTTTCATCATAATAAAAAAAAATAAACTAGTAGGAAAGCGGAGTAGACCACTGGAGGGCAAACAATTATAAGTAGTTTTTTGTATTGATTTAAACATTGTGTTTGTTGATTAATTGCTTCAGTTTCTTCATTCTGGAGTTGAAAAAACATTTCAATTCATTTTTAGCACAAAGATCTTTCAAGTTCATGTTGATAATTCATCCCCTCTTGTGCCTTGATTTCATTCAACTCTATTTTCTCAAAAGGTTATAGTAACATTTCCCAATTCATGCACGTTTTCTTGGATTAGCAGTTGAAGTTCCATCAACTTAATACTTCAAACCCCAGATTTAAATGTCGTGTCATTTCAATCTGCAAACCTAAATATTTCCATTTGCTGTGATCAAAACTGGCACAAGCCTAGAATGGAACACCTAACTAAAGTAGAATGTCACCCAAGTTTTAAAGACAGCGAGAGATCAAAGACTTCTCAATTTCAGTTTGAACACTTGCGCCACCCAAGGTTTAAAATTTTGACTCGTGCTGAGATTTCGGTCCTGAACCAGAACGATACGGATTCGGTACTGTATCGTGCTATGCCAATATAGTTTTGATATTTTTTAAATATAAAATATATTAATTAAAAAATAAAATATTTAACATAAATATTTAAAAAATAAACAATATAAAAAATAATCTTTTAAAAAAGGAAAAGATATAAAAATAGATAAATAAATAAATAAATAATTTATTATAATTTTTAAATTAAAATAAATGAAATATAAATTAATTAGATAATTTTATTACGGTTTAATAAAATCTCTTTAGATTATCTCCATCATAGCTCAGAGTTGATTAAAATAATTAATCTAAGTTTAATTAAAAAAAAAATCCGAAATCCGACACCACTCGCAAGCTTGAGCGATTTCGGCGTTGTCGCAGGGTTGCGCGACCCTTCAGTCATGGCCACGGGGATCGCGTGACTACTCTAGCGCTACCACGATGGTCGTGTGACCCCTCTGCAGCGGCCGCAGGGTTGTGCGACACCTCCACGGCAGCAGCGAAAGGGTTATGCGACCCCTCCACTATGGCCACGGGGTCGCGCAACACGTCGCAACTGTTGCAGGTTTGGTGCCAGGTCGTGCCGGTGCCAGTCGCGGGGGCAACGAGATGTTTCGCCCGTTTTGACCGTCTCGGCACGGTACTTGAAACCATGGTGCCACCTCTTCATCATGCCATCCTCTCGTTGGGGCAATAATAAGCAATATTCCTCTCACATGGAAGCAATGGGAAAATTGAATCTTGTCTTCCCCTGATGTGGTAGTAACAAGTATATTCAAACCTGATATGACAAGATGTTTCAAAGACTGCAGCAGGTTGAAGGCATCTCAATCTTACCATGAACATGGACACCACTCAATTTGTCTTGTCGTGCAAATCAAAGGCCCGTCTTCCTCCTGCACAGCAGCAGTTAGATCAAAGTTGCCCTTTTGGCTGACCAATGCCAAAGTGTTTGGCACAATCTTGTTCCTGCCAGGCACCAATAGCCTAGCGCAAAATGATACTCTAAACCTTACTACAAATCGTTGTTAAAGTGAGAAATGTGGATAGCATAACCTTACTTGGCTATTGGCCAACAATGGTGTTTAGCTAGGGTATGCCATTTTAATTGATCTCTGCTTGCCATTAGAGTTCAAGGTTTTTGGATCAACCTCAATGATGAATAATTTTTCCAGTCTGTCAAAAAGCATCCCACTTTTTGTTGCCATTGTGATAGAATAGGTCACAAGCACGACCACTGCCCTTACTGTCAGTTTTTGTTTACATATGGAATGTTCAAGACGATTTTAGAGGTTAAAGTAGAACAAACCTTAGAGCCAGCTAAGCAAACAAATTATATAAACAAGAGATCATCAGCTCAGATTGACAGTTCGTTATTTCGTGTCACCATAAGATGGAACATAGCAGTATAATCATTATTGAACCAAGAACTTGCATATCAGTTATTACCTTGCTCGAAATCTCTGCACTTGTAGATACTTGATCCCTAACAAACGCACTGAGAGATTCATGCACTGGGATAGCACCTTCAAGGAGCTGCAACAATATTCTGTCAAGAAGAACTCAAATCTAACAATATGCAAGGCTAAACCTTATTCAGGCAAATTTCCTGTTTTATCCTAATAACTAGATAAGGTAGTTAGGATTTTTTATTTAGAAAACTCTATTTAAATTTTAGTTGTTTTAATTTTAAAAAGTTAGATTTATTTGGAAAATTCGTTAGTTTTTTGGGCTAACTAGGTCATATTTTATAAAGAACCAGTCATATGATGAGTCTATCAAAGGTTTCATATATAGATTATCTTTCAATGTCGGAACTTCAGTCTTTGACTAGAAAAATTCTGTTTCGGTATTATGTTAACGTTTGAAAGTATGACGGTGGTGAATTGAAGATGGAAGAAGCAAGAAGATGAAGAAAAAAAGAAGTTAAGACACTTAAAGATTTTGTATTCCACAGAATTGTACAGTTGACAGTTTTTGAGTTATTTTGTATGGACGCAAACTATAAAAGAATAGCAAAATTATCTCCTTGTGTTGCAGCACGCCAGCAGGTGTTGAATGCTGATAGAATGTTGGTCTAACAATATACTTGCCCACATGATTGACACGGCAGTATAAAAGACGTTCTCTATACCAAGTAATATTGAATTTCTGTAATTTTTGAAATGATATGTTTCAAGTCCGACATGATATGATGGGATAAGATTTCAAACCATGCAATTAATAGTTGATGGTAAATCGAGTTGTTCTTAGTGTTGCATCACTTAGAAAATTTACAGTGTTATAGAGGGAGTTTCTTATTTTATCAATTACAGAGAACACAAATCTCCATCCAGAGTTTTTGCCCTTTTACCTAAAAATTAAATTAGTTTATCAGCTTTGTAGGGTTTTCTAAGCCTGATTCAATTTGATCATCAATTGAGAAGAGTGATTGGTTAATGTATATAGACATCAAGGAAATAAACCATCCTGGAAAAACTCTATTTAAAAACTACATAGCTTGATTTTGTGAAGCAGTCCTTTTGTGAAGCAGTTCGTCATGAATTGATTTTGTGGTTATATTTGGGCATAAAAGTTACCTTGGTCATTTTCTCAGTCAAAGTTTCATGTGAAGTAGATTTCGCCTCAAGAAATTGAATCTTTTGTTCCAGTGCAGCAATATTTTGCCTCAACTGCTGGTTTTCTTCAAGCAATATGTATCTGGACCTTTCCAAGCCTTTTACCTGCCAAGCTTTGTTATTTAATAGTCAAATCAGAAGTGTAGTTTCTAAAAAGATCAAGAAACTCATGGTTTGCACAAAATGTCATCTGAGGAAAAATTTTGAAGATGAGTAAACTTGGCAGGTCATATAAGCATGGATGACTTGGGATTTTAAATAAATAGACAATGACAGCCATTCAAATCTGCATTTAAAAATGTTATAATATAATACTATATCATCATAGTTGCTCAAAGTCATCTTCCTTATAAAAAAAAATATATATATCCTTCTGCAAACTACTCAAAATGAACATAACCAAGAGAATGGTTCCATAAGTATATCAGAAGGTTATTTTAGATAGTTTGAGCAACAAAAATCTGATTAGCAAGTGCAGCCAACTCCTACATTGAATTCACTCAAAAACTATGGCCTTAGGTTTATGAATAGCATAAAACACTTCATTCATGTCTCAGTGTCACTCAGTTGTATTCTCTCAGCTCTTTGTTCATGGCCTTCGGTTTATGAAAACACCATGATACTGGCTAAAGACCTAACACCTCTTGTTCAGAAAATCATTTTTATCTATCAGGTCTATGATGCAGTTCGGAAGATAACACTCTTCTTTCCAAAAATGTTTCCACAATTGTAGTATAGTTTTTATCCCTTAAGGCATGGATACCATTTTGCACTTATTGATACTGGCTAAAGACCTAACACCTCTTGTTCAGAAAATCATTTTTATCTATCAGGTCTATGATGCAGTTCGGAAGATAACACTCTTCTTTCCAAAAATGTTTCCACAATTGTAGTATAGTTTTTATCCCTTAAGGCATGGATACCATTTTGCACTTATTTGCCTTTAAGACTGATATACCTGTGGGACCGATGCGGCCGGGTAGAAGGAAGGGGGGGGGGGGGGGGGGGTGAATAGCCCTGAAAAATCAAACACAACCCTTTCTCGTACGATTAAGCTAACACATAAAATGAATTAAGCAGATAAATAAAAGCATAAAAACGAGGCACCGAATTTGACTTGGTTACAACCGGGGAGGTTGTTAATCCAAGGATGAAGATCGCACTAAGAGCTCCTTCAGGCGGAGAAGCCTCGTTTACAGCAGTGTAAGCACAGAAAGACAGAAGCTAATCTAAACAGTGGAAGCACACAAGTGTTGTTTACAATTTCGGAACTGATTTGAAGCTTCTGGACCAAGGCTATATTTATAGCCTTGGTCGGGGCGCCTGGAAGGGTTCCGGGCGCCCTGGGGGGGATAAAATTTATCCCCCAACGTTCGGATCGAGATAATTCTCGATCTGGTCAAAGTTACTATTCCGGGCGCCCGGAAGGGTTCCGGGCGCCCCGGAGGGGTCTGGGCGCCCTGGGCCGGCGCCGGACTAAAAGTCAACATTGACTTTTTATCCGGACCGCTTCTGGTTCGGTCCCGCCTCGGTCCGGTTCTTCCGCTCCGGATCCGCTTGATTGGGTGATCTCGACATCCGGAATAGGGCTCACCCAACCCATCTTCCGGTCTTCTCGAGCGTGCTTCCTCCCGGCTTCTCGTCGAATTGCCACGTGTCCCTTCTCGCCCACCAACAGACTCATCCGCAGACTTGCCCCTCGATCGCACCCGTCGACCTTCGCTTAGCTGCGTCTCGCTCCCCGAGCAATCTTCCGCTCCGGCTTTACCTCGGAACCATCGCACGCACTTCCTTCTCGTCCGCCGGTATTCTCCGAGCCCGTCGCCCCTCTCCCGCGTCGTCCTTCTCGCTAGCTGCGTCTTCCGCTCGAGTACCTGTGCTCCTAAGCTCCTGCACACTTAGACATAAGGTTTAGAAAACAACAGAACCTAACTTAACTTGTTGATCACACCAAAACCAACCTTGGGGTTCCAACAATCTCCCCCTTTTTGGTGTGATCAACCCAAGTTCAGCTAGGGTTAACTAGACAAAAAATAAACTAACTAAATATACAATTTAGTGCACAAAGATAGAAAAAAATTGTTTTAGGCTACCTCCCCCTAGACTTATACTTATCTTTCTCCCCCTTTGATCACAAAAAACATGGGGTTCCAAAAAAAATCTAAGGGTTAAAGACTTAGAAAATTTTGAAAAGCTACCTTTAAAAAGAATTTCTAAGTCAAAAGATTCTAAGTTAGAAAAAGAATTTTGCAATCAATAAAACTTAATTAAATATTTTGAAAAATAGTTTTGAATCAATAAAAGCAGAAAAAAAACTCTAAGTATAATTTTAACTTAGGAAAAAATAATTTTTGAAAATTTTTCTAAACACTCTAAGTAAAAATTATTTTTGAAAATCGAATTTTTTTTTAAAAAAAATTAATTATTTAAAAAAATTTATGTCAAAATTTTGAAACATGTTTGAATAACTTTTTAAAGCATTAAATAATTTTAGTATTAATGCTTTATTAATTAAACATTTATTTCAATATTTGGATTCCAGGCAGTGGCGAGGCACTAGGCCTTCTTGGTTATTGGAGCAACAACCACTTTCTAGTCAAAGCCCATAAAGAAATTTTTGTTTAATTTTCTCACTTAAAGCGCTAACTTTGATTTTAAAATTTACACTAAGCAAGATTTAGGAACCCAATAAAGGTTCCATCCTACTGGATTAACTAAAAATTTCTTAGGGACATATTTTCTAGAGATATTTTTAATTTGTCCCTGGTGATATCTATAATACCAATTCAAATTATTGAACCTTCTAAAATTGGTTTTAGATGAGCAAGCAGAGTTTTTCAAGTTTTCTACTTGAATTTTTAAATTTTGAATTTCTAATTTTAATTTTTCATTTTCTAAATTTGATTTATCTAGCATTTCTAACAGACAAGATGTAGCTAATATTGCTTTTAAATCTTTATTTTCATTTTCTAATTTGCAGCAATCTTTTGTTAAAATTTTAATGAATTTAAACATTTTATCAGGAGGAAGAGATCGTACCTCACTTACCTTGTCGATCTCGTTGTCGGTTTCTCCCCCTGAACTGCTGCTCTCTTCGGACGTGGCTCCCCCTTCATCGATGCTTTCGATGCTCATTTCGGAAGAGCTTGACTCGCAGTCGTCGTCTTGATGACTCGCCATTAACGCGAGCCCGGAGAACTCCTCGACTTCCGATTCCGACGACGTATCGTCCCACGTCGCTTTTAGGGCCTTGCGCTTTTGGATAGGCTTCTTACCCTTGTCCTTCCCTTTGTTCTTCAGTTTAGGGCAATTGTCCTTGACGTGCCCTTCTTCATCGCAATGGTAGCAGTGGATGGTTCTTTTCTTTCTTCCCTGCGGATGGTTAGATTTCCTAGATTTACAAATATTTTTAAATCGACTTACCATCATTACCATTTCCTCGTCGTCGAGAGAAGATTCTTCGTCTCTCGAAGCTTTAAGAGCGACATTATTCTTGGGCTCCTTCGGACCTGCACATCTTGACTCATGCACTTCAAAAGTTGAAAAGAATTCGTCTAATGAAATTTTTTCTAGATCTTTTGAAATGTAAAAGGCATCTACTAGTGATGCCCATTTTGAGTTTCTAGGAAAGGAATTTAGGACATACCTTAGCGAATCTCGATTACTTACCTTTTCTCCGAGATTCGTAAGTCTAGTGATGAGTTCCTGAATCCTCGAGGGTAGATGTGCAATTGTTTCACCTTCTTCAAATCGGAGGTTTGTAAGCTGGTTACGAAGTAAATCCCGTCTTGCAAGTTTGGCTTCGGATGTTCCTTCGTGTAACTCCAGGAATTTCTCCCAAAGCTCCTTTGCCGAGTTGTAGGTACCGACTCGATTGACTTCTTGTGTTGGAAGTACACTTAGCAGATGGAATTCCGCTTTCTTGTTCGCCACGTGGTCACCGCTCCTTCTTCGACCATCGATTTCTTGCTTCCCTCCGGTACTCATAGCCAAATTCCATCATAGTAATAAATCATAACTGCTTCAAGAAATACCCATTCGATTTTTCCACCAGCTAAGTCCCTTCGAATTTTGGTGCGTGGATGTTGGATCCGCCATCTTGTTGCTTCGCTCGCTGGTTAGTCCTCCTGAAGCTCGGCTCTGATACCACTTGTAGGACCGATGCGGCCGGGAATAGCCCTGAAAAATCAAACACAACCCTTTCTCGTACGATTTTATAAAATGAATTAAGCAGATAAATAAAAGCATAAAAACGAGGCACCGAATTTGACTTGGTTACAACCGGGGAGGTTGTTAATCCAAGGATGAAGATCGCACTAAGAGCTCCTTCAGGCGGAGAAGCCTCGTTTACAGCAGTGTAAGCACAGAAAGACAGAAGCTAATCTAAACAGTGGAAGCACACAAGTGTTGTTTACAATTTCTGAACTGATTTGAAGCTTCTGGACCAAGGCTATATTTATAGCCTTGGTCGGGGCGCCTGGAAGGGTTTCGGGCGCCCTGGGGGGGATAAAATTTATCCCCCAACGTTCGGATCGAGATAATTCTCGATCTGGTCAAGATTACTGTTCCGGGCGCCCCGGTCAGTTCCGGGCGCCCCGGACCCCGAAAGTCAACACAGTTGACTTTTTTATCCGGGACCGCTTCTCTGGTTCAATCCCGCCTCGGTCCGGTTCTTCCGCTCCGGATCCGCTTGATTGGGTGATCTCTGACATCCGGAATAGGGCTCACCCGAACCCATCTTCCGGTCTTCTCGAGCGTGCTTCCCTCCGGCTTCTCGTCCCTCGGAATTGCCACGTGTCCCTTCTCGTCCACCAGCGTACTCATCCGCAGACTTCGTCCCTCGATCGCACCCCGTGCCGACCTTCGCGCTAGCTGCGTCTCTTGCTCCCCGAGCAATCTTCCGCTCCGGCTTTCGTACCTCGGAACCATCGCGCGCACTTCCTTCTCGTCCGCCGGTGTACTCTTCCGCAGCGCCTCGTCCCTCGGACGCACCGCGTGCCGTCCTTCTCGCTAGCTGCGTCTTCCGCTCGAGTACCTGTGCTCCTAAGCTCCTGCACACTTAGACACAAGGTTTAGAAAACAACAGAACCTAACTTAACTTGTTGATCACACCAAAACCAACCTTAGGGTTCCAACAATACCCTCATCTAACAAAGGGCAAACTTAAAAACTGGAGAAACCTTCAGAGGGTATATTGGTTTTGCATGTCCCTACCTCAACACATCATTGATGAAACCCTATGAGCCTTGTTATCATGAGCACAACTGCTATACTTCTATTAAACCCCATAATATTAGCATCTATGCAGGGTGTTTGTATGATATTAGCACAGTTGTATGCATAGAAAAGAATCTCCATTTGTCCAAAGCCTATCACTTGAAATAAGCACATCATTTTGTTAGACAAGACTGAAAATGCAGGTCTTGGCAATCAAAGTTATGCAAAATTGTATTCTTAACTTCTTGCCATGTGAAAACTCTACAACCACCAACGCATGCATCCAAACCAAACTTGCAAATAACTTTGACAAAGTTCCATCATGTCCCAGACACCTCAAATCTTCAAGATTAGCAAACCATTAATCTAACTTTGGTGTTTGGTTTTACAGTTTATACCTGATTTCCTTTTGCTGTTACTTTATGGTAGGTTACAAGAGAGGAAAAGAGGCCATTTGACAAGAAAAAACATTCCTTATTATTTTCAGCTTTTGGCCTTTTCATCATTCATCCAACACCTTGGCACCCATTTTTATGAAGAATATCCGTGTTTGAACATTCTTTTAATAGATATGTTGATTTAGTAAAATACCCCACTATTCATCAGCAATCTGGATAAGTAACATGTGTACTTTGAGATGATCCATAGTGAGAAGTGGAGTGAATCGATGTGCACAAAGCCTAACTAGTGTTCTAAATGACGGTCGAAGCGGCTGCCTAGACAGCCACTAGGCGAGAGGCAAGCATCAATCGCAATGTCTTTGCCTTAGGCGGTGCTTTAGGTGAAGGCGAGATGGTGGGTAGACGAGGCAGCGCGCAAGGCGCCCAAGGCAGCGCACGAGGCGCACGAAGTAGCAATGGGACGACAAAATTTTAAAAACCCTAGTCCCTTTCAAGTTTCAAAATATAAATAACTTCAACCACAACTCACCTCTTTTCCTTCCGCTTGGAACAACCACCGCCACGCTTGGAACCACCACTGCCATTGTCGCTGTCGCCGCCACTAGGTTAGATTTCATATATTTCTAGTCATCCAAGTCGTAGTCGTCTTGCCACCGTGACACGTTCGAATGCGTCGCCTAGTCCTGGTGATGAGTTCGAACGCGTCGCGCGAGCCCAGATGCATCACGAGAGCCAGGACGTGTCGCCCAAGCCCTGCGACAAGCTGGGACAACTCGGACGCTTCGTTCAAACCCAGTGATTGGCCCGGAAGTGCCACCGAGCCCGCAACAGGCCCGGACGCATCATGCAGTTCTTGCGACGAGTCTGAACTCATCGCTTGGTCCCTGCAACACGTCAAACTTGTCGCGCTGGCCGAAACGAGTGGGCCAAAATGTGAGCCAAAAACACGGGTAAGAGGCAGCATTGGATTTTTAACTTAGGTCCTAGATATGATTGTAATACTTTAAATGAGCTTAATTAAAGCCTAATAAAATTATCCTATTATATATATATATATATATATAAAATTATTTTTTAAAATATTTAGATTAAATTTTTTAATCATGGATGACTCAACATTGTAAATCATATTTTTAGTAAGTTTTTGTTCTAGTTTTGATCTTTTATTTAATTATTATAGATTAATGGTAGAAAATGAGAAAAAATCGAAGGTGGAATTGAAGCGAAAGTATAGTGATATTGTTTAGGATTATGTGGTGTTGTATTGCAAAGAAAAAAGAGATTGAATCACATGCAAATTGTATAAAAGGCTTATCTCATGAGAAGTTTATCAAATGAAACATCATATTGCGGGTATTGTAAGACAAATTGGAACATGTCTTAAAGCGTCTGATCAAGACAAAAAAAAAGAGTAAAGGCTTATCTTGAAAATAGCAAGAATAAGAAGCAAGGAAGAGTGGAAATAAAAAAAGAGAGGGCGGAAATAAATATAGATGTTAATGTAGAGGACGATGAGTGTCGAGTGGAGGGAAATTCTTCTAAAAAGAAGGCAAAGCATCTCAGGCCTATTGATAAATGGACATCCATAATCGATCCAACAAAGGCAAGACAACAAAGCATAAATGATGCATTAAAGTTAAAGTTAATAAACGAAGTGCATGAGTACCTTGTAAGATGGATTTATGAGACGGAATTTTTTTTTAATGCGATTGACAATCAAAGCTTTAGATAATTTGTAGAGGTGGGTCAATTCGGCCCGAGCTACAAACCTCCAAGTCAATATCTTCTAAGAGTCACTTTTGAAACAAGAAGTTGAGATGACCAAATTATCTCTAAAAAAGTGTGAAGAAAAGTGGATAAAAAATGAATGTTCAATTATGACCAATGCATGGAGGGATCTCAAGAGGAGAAGCATTATGTATTTATGTGTTAATTACAAACTAAACACTTCATTCCTTGGTTATATTGAAGAATCCATGAAGGCACACACCAAGGCTTACATCTTCAAGTTTGTAGAAAAATACATCAAATGATATTGGCTCTCAACATGTTGTTTAAGCGGACAATGCGATAAATAATATAGCGGTGGTGGAGTTGTTGAAGGCTACACAATCTCAAATTTTTTGGACCTCTTGTACGACTCATACAATCAACCTCATGCTTGAAGTAATTGGAAAGTTATCCAAGTTTAGTGGAATGCTCAAAAACCCACCTAACAATATTCATCTATGCATATCATAGAACTTTGGCTATCATGAAAAAAAATATACCAATAAGAGGGATATTGTGAGCCCCGGGTGGCTAGATTTTGACCTTAGAAAGTTTAAAGGCAAGAAAGATCAATTGAGACTTATGTTTATATCCGAGTGGAGCAAAACAAAATTAATGAGCAGTGTGAAGGGTAAAACGGCGGAGGCGACAGTAAGTATCTCTTTTTGGAATGGTGCTTTTTGTCTTTGAATGTTTTCACCTCTTTAGTGAAAGTTTTACGCCTTGTTGATGATGATAAAAAGCCCTCAATGGCTGCACTTAAACAAGTCAAGGAAGAGACAAGAAAGGCTTTCAAAAAAGAAGAAAATGTCACCCCTATTTTGAAGATTATTGATAAAAAATCTAAGGTAGACTTGATAGTCCTTTGCATTATACCGTTTACTTGTTGAATACGGTTTTTTACTTCAACGATCCAAGCATACAAATTGACATCAATGTTATGAATGAGATCTTGAATTGTGTTAAGGGAATTTTTCCCATCGACGAGGGCATACAATCCACCATTTCTAATGATGAATTGTTGAAGCATAAGAGTAATCCAGAAACATTGGAAGAAAAATAGCAGTCGCGGCATATGAGAATGTGTACTATGACTTTGATCTGTGTACATCTAGTTCCATTATTTCTATTCACTAACATACATATCTCTTTTATTTATTTTTTGATTTATCATTTTTTTGCCTCTTTACTTTTTTAAGTTGGATGGTGGTACAATTATGGTGGTGACACTCCAAACTTACAAAAAAAAAAATAGCAATGAGATTTCTCTCTTTGACAAGTAGTTCATCGGGGTGTCAAAAGAAATTAGAGTCTATTTGAAAGGTTAACTAGCAATTCATAAATTATGTTTTCCATCCTTTCTTTTTATTAGTTTTTAATAATTTTCTAATTATTTAGATACATACTAAGAAGAGAAATAGGCGCGAGACACATGACTGAATGAACTTGTATATGTCAAATATATCAATGTAATGAAGAAGAGTAAAAGAGAAATGGACGGAGATTCGCTTCTATCCTCTCAAGCTAGTGAAGTTCAAGGTTGCCTTATTGAATGTGATGATGAAGATGAGGTCGAGCCGCGTTTAGGAGTTACTTGAAGAATGGTGGCGGGGCCTCGAGAGCGGATGGAGCGCTACAATTAAGGAGGAGCACAAGGAACATTCCCATTAGAGAACTTGATAAGGATTTAGATACATCGGAGGAGAATGAAGATGTTGATTTTGAGTTCGTTCATGAAAGAATTATGAATGTAGTTGATGGTGCATGTGTAAATAATTTAAAAGATTAGTTATGTTTAGTCTAGTCCTTGTTAGCTTTTTGTCATGTTATATTGAAACTTCAAATTTTAAACTTATGTTTTTAGTAAAAGTAATAATATTACTTTTTAAGTATTAATATGGTGGTGAATTTTTATTAATTATCTTATTAGTTGCATTTATATATTTATTTGTACTTTATATAAATTGTATTGTATTGTATGAAACTTATTTATGCATAAACATCATAAAGAATAATAACTATTCATAATATTATGTATAAAAATAGTATATAAAAATTCAACCGATTAGGCACTGCCTAGACGGCCGAGGCGGTAAGCGGTCACTAACCGTCCTGTCACTATCTACCGTCATTTACAACACTGAGCTTAACCGATGAATAAGCGATGCAAAGCCATACTCTTATAAGAGCAAGTTGGATCCACGTAGGTGATTTTGCCACATGGCATCTCTTGATTGATCTAGCATGGATTTCAAGGCTTGTAAAAGAAGGGTAAAGGCCATGTGGAAGGGACAATGGACTCTCTCTTGGAAATATTTGAAGAACAGTTATAGTTTCCCATGAAGCTCAATATAAATTTTTCATCACTATGGTGCATAGACCCTACTTCAATTCAGTTTGTCTACAACCCTATCCACTTTGACCACTTAGCTCAAAAAAGCACCTTACCTTGCCCTACAACCAAACTGCTCGTTAGACTAAACTGCCAAAACTAATCTAACAACTATGTGTAACTACCTCGGGTTGATTTAGATATGATCAACGGAGTTAAGTTAGGCTCTGTGTTTTTTATATCATGTGTCGAAGTGTGCAAAGACTTAGAAATATATGAAGTCGAGCGGAAGGCACAGCAAGAGAGAAGGATGGCACGGGAAGCAAGTCGACGGGCTCGGAGCATTCGAGGGACGAGGAGCTGCAGAAGAGTATGCCGGTGGACGAGAAGAACGTGAGTTGAGATTCCAAGGACGAGCAGTCAAGGAAGACTGCTCGAGGAGAAGGCCGGAGTTGGGTTCGGATGAGCTCAACTCAAGATGGTCAAAGAATCAACAAAAGTCAACTTCTGAGTTGACTAGGTCCACGAGCCCAGACCCGGACACCAGGTCCTCGGATCAGGTCTAGACGCCTAGACTATTCCACCACGTCAGCAAGTTGTTGGTCAAAGAGGATCAGCATTAGAGTCCACGTCAACCAACCCCAATGCACGGACTAGTCCAAGTGCCCGGAAATCGATAATTCATTGACGAAGAGCCGCTGCATAGTGAATTGAGTCGACCACGTCCAGGCACCAGACTGGGTCCAAGCGTCCGAAAAGTGCCACATCAGCAAATAGATAGTTACGACTAGTGGGTTATAAATAGAGTCTTGTCTTTAAAGTTTAGAACAACAACACACTTTGTAGTCTTTCTAGTTTCGGTTTTTAACTGTTGTACTCTCAACACTGTAAGAGGTTTTTCCGCCTTCAACAAAGGAGATCTTTCTATTAGAGCTTTCACTCCCTTGGATTAGCAACCTCCCCAGTTGCAAACCAAATAACTCGAAGTCTTCTCTTACTTTCCTTTTATGCATTTATTTTTATTTAATTAACGTGTGTTTATCCTTGCTAAGTTCAATAGCAAGAGAAGTGTTAAATTTTAATTGCAGGCTATTCATCCCCTCTAGCCAGCCTACTGGGTACCTAGAATTGGTATCAGAATCCAACCGCTTTGAAAGGACTAACGCAAACTAAAACAATAAGATGATGGCTAGATAGAGCATCCACAAAGTTTTTATGAGGATTTCGCTATTTGGAAAAAAAAATAGAGGTATTTTTTTAAAACAAACTTGGAAATTCTTTTAACAATAAAATATGATTTTGTAACACTCATAGATCAACACGGAGAAGAAAAAGAGGAACATCTATGGAACAAGGAGCAAGCTGATTTTGTTGCAAACGGCAAAGCAGAATTTCATCGGCTGAGTATTCTACCGCCGCAAGAAGTCAATCGAATCGGAGCCTACGACTTTGCCAAGGAACTCTAGGAGAAATTCCTAGAACTACATAAAGGAACCTCGGAGGCTAAGCTAGCAAGACAGAACCTACTCCGAAACTAACTTAACAACCTCCGAATGGAAAAGGTCACTGGACTTACGAACCTCGAAGAATCAATAACAAATCGGGACTCGTTAAGGTATGTGTTAAATGTGTTTCCGAGAACACCAGAATGGATGTCTATAGTGGACTCCTACATCTCCAAGTATCTTGAGATATGTACTTTAGAGAATTTATTTTCTACTTTCGAATTACACGAATCGAGATGGCCAGGTATAAGAAAAGAAAAGGAGCCAAGTCAAAACTTAGCATTGAAAGCTAACCAGAAAAACGAATCAGATTCCGACACATCACTCAACAACGACGAAGCAACTTTTGTGGTAAGGAAGTTTTCAAAGTTCTTTAAGTCTAATAACTTTGATAAGAGATTGACTAATAAGATTCTACAAGCAAAGAGGAAAATCAAATGCTACAACTGTCAAAAAGAAGAGCACATCAAGGATAACTACCCGAAACTCAAAAGCAAAGAAAAAGATAAAGGATCAAGACGATCGAAACATAAGAACCAGAAAGCTACATGGGATGAAACGTCATCAGAATCTGAAGGTGAAGCGTACCCCGAACTTGCACTAATGGCAAGTCACCAAGAAGAAAAAGACGAAATCTCGTCCGAGATGGGCATCAAGAACATCAATGAAGGGGGAACTTTGAATTACGAGTCTAACATGGTAAGTGAAGTATGACTCTTACCTCCTAATCAACTTTATGAAGCAATACAGATGTTATATAGATCTCTATGTAAATTACGAACTAAATGTAAGAATTTAAAAAAAGATAATAATGAATTAAAAATAAACTTAGCTAAAGCATGCCCATTAGAACATTTTCTTAAAATTCAAATGGAAAATTGGAAGTTAAAAGAACAAATAGAATTATTGAAAAAGAATGGTGCATGCACAAATTCTTTACCAATTTCAAATTTTAGAAATTATAAAGAGCTAAATTGATATATTAGGAATCATAGGGGCCAAATTGCAAAAAAGTTTAGAAATTATATTTTAAGAAAATTTCTAATAAATCCAATAGGTAGAAATTTATTTTGGTTCCTAAATATATTCTAAACTATTAAATTGATTTTATTTGCATGCTTAAATATTAATTTAATTTAATTTTAACTTTGTTAGAAAAATTAATTATCTCGTAGATTTGTTGTTTATGTTTTTCTATTGAAATGTTTTTATGTGATACACAAATGGATTAGCTATTAGCATAAAAATTTTCAGAATTTTTCGACAAGTAATTAATTTTTTTATGAATTTTTTATCAAAAAATAGAATTTTAAAAATTAAAATTTATTCGGAGATTGATTTTGAGAAACATAATTTTTCAGCTAAAGACCTTTATATTTTGAATACATAGGAAATCAGCAATATTTCTAGATGACAAATTCTATTTTTTAAGCATTTAAATTCGAAAATAATCATTTCTGTTTAAAAATAATATTCTAGTCAAAATAAATATTTGTTAGTCATGAAAAATTTTATCTTGGTCGACTATTTCTGTTTGACCATGATACCGATTTTCAGTATTTTTCGAAACTTAAAAATATTTGTGTATAAATAGAGAATTAATTAATAAAAATTATTACTTTAAAAAATTAATTTCAATAAAAAGGCATAATCTGAAAATTATATTCAAACGCCCAGAAAAATTTCTCAATATTTTTCCAACTTTTTACGTATTTCCCTAACATTTTTTATGTGATCAAAGAAGAGAAATTAGAGATTAAGTTAAGAGGGAGGTATTAATATTTTTCTTGATCTAAATTGATCACAATGTTTTTTAAATTGCAAATTAATATTGTTTTATTATATGTTTTAACTCTTACTTAACTTGAGTTGATTCACATTAAAAAGGGGAAGATTGTAGGTACTCCAGGTTGATTTATATGATTAACCGAGTTAAATTAAGCTCTGCATTTTTGATGTCTTGTGTCTAAGTGTGCAGGGACTTAGAAATACAAAAAATCGAGCAGAATATGTAGCGACCGAAAAGGATGGCACGAGAAGCGAGTCGACGGACTCGGTGCATCTGATGGACGAGGAGCTGTGGAAGACGCGCGCGGCGCTTCCGAGCGACGAGAAACTGAGGAGAAAGACTGCTTGAGGAGAAGGTCAGAGTTAGGTTTGAATGAGCTCAACTCTAGATGGCCAGAGAATAACCAAAAGTCAACTTCTAAGTTGAGTAGGTCCAAGCGCCCAGATCAAGTCGAGGTGCCTGGATCGAGTCCTCGAGCCTGGACTGTTCCACCACATCAGTGAACCATTGGTCGAAGAGGATCAACACTAGAGTTCACGTCAGCCAGGCATCCGGACCGGGTCCAGGCACAAAAAAACCAATAATTCGTTGACGAAGAGCCGTTGCAGAGTGGATTGAGTCGACCACGTCTAGGCATTCAAATAGGTGCAGGCACCTAAAAAGTGTCATATCAGGAAACGGCTAGTTGCGACCAGTGGATTATCAATAGAGCCCTGATCTTTAAAGTTTAGAGGAACAACACACTCTGTAATCTTTCTAGTTTCGATTTTTAACTGTTGTACTCTCAACGTTGTACGAGACTTATTCACCTTCAACAAAGGAGATCTTTCTATTAGAGTTTTCCTTAGATTAGTAGCCTCCCCGGTTGCAACCCAAGTAAACTCGGAGTCTTCTCTTACTATTCCCCCCCCCCCCCCCCTCCCCTCCCTCCCTAGCCGACCTATCGGGGACCTACACTATCCACCTCATATAAGTTGCTCGCCTTCTAACCCACTCAACCCACATTGATTAAACTCAAATAGCTCAGTCAACGCCACCTAACTCTACCCACATTGTCCAAACTCCAAGTAAGACAACCACATTAAACTAGTAAGTTCATTCAAGCCAGTTGAATTTCTATCAAACTGAGCACCTCTAGTCCATTTCCCAACTGAGGTCCAAACCATAATAAATTTCTAGAAAAATTTTAGCAATATTAATTTTATGGATCATCAAAACACCATCTTTTAGGCCTATCATATTTATACAATGAATAATGAGCTTATGACAACATATATTGACATGAATTTAAGCATGATGTTTTATAAGGCTAGACTTTTATTTAAAAATTTCTTTACGAAAATATGTTTTTGGTAAAATGTAACAGTGTCAACTTCATGGATAATCATAACTTTTTTTGTCTTTATCACGTGGTGTTCTCTGATATGACACTATTCCTCAACAAGAATAAAGTCAAAGCCCTCTCACCCACAGTAGTGGCTGAAAACGCTCCAAACCTTACTTGTTTGCCCTTGACCAAGCAATTGTTGAAATCATCACTTCAACTTTTAACCTAGATTTATATAACACAATTTGTTTATGACAACATATATTAACATGAATTTTATTGTACATGATTTTAAAAACACTAGATGTTTCACCATGATTTCTTGATTTCTTCTGTGTGGGTTTAAATAATTCCTTATATACTATAGGCTTCTTAGTGTAGTATGATATTAGCACTCTTTTATACACAGATTAGAACCTCCATCAATTTAGAACCTATCACTTGAAAATATGCACGTCTCTAGAGAAGCCTGAAAATGTAGTCTTCCTGCCGAATCAAGCGAGTTATGCAAACTTGTATTCTTAACTTCTTTCCACATGAAAACTGAAGAACCTGCAGAGCCCAAGCAAGCTTAAAAATGAATGTGACAAAGACCAATAAGTCTTAGGCACCTAAATCTTCAAGAAAGATTAGCAATGCATAAATCTAAAGTTTAATTTTACAGTTCAGATCTGATTGCCTTGTGTTGTTTGTTGTTTGTGGTGGGTTATGAGACGGGAGAAAAGGTCTCAGTTGACATTTAACAAGCATCAACTTTCGATAGGAGGCAACAAAAAAATTTTAAAAAAAAATGCATAGATATAGGGTTTCTCTTCCCTTGACACCTATAAATATCCAAATATGAACCATAGATGGGGGCTCCTCTCTCTCTCTCTCTCTCTCTCTCTCTCTCTCGCATATTTTTCATCACTCACTACACCTCTAGTGACTTAAACTTGGAGAGGCTTTTCAGGCACCCTCTGATGCTTGATCTGGTGTGCTTATGTCGGATCAAACAACTCTCACCTAAGCAGCCACCACTATGTGTGCCCCATTCTTTAGTCCCACCATAACCCATTTTATAAATCAAGAATGTGACCAATTCTTTGTAAAATCAAAACTTCAATGCTCCCAAAAAAGCAAAAACTCCAAATAAATCTAAACAACTTTTAAAAATAAATAAATAAATTTAAATACCCAAATTTATAAATTAAAAAACCTAACTGCATCATTATGATAAACATAAAGTAAAACGAATTTAATCCTACGTGGCCCTTGTTTTCCATGTGGGTTTAAATAATTCTAGATCATAAACACATTATAAAGATAGCAAATAGAATATACAATATTCATAAGCACCCAACTGTTTTCAACTCTAAAGATGGCATGTTGAATCTTTAAACATACTCTATAGAAAATATTTGCTAAAAATAATGCAAGTCTGTGTGATGAAATCAAGTGTATAAGCTAAATATATGTTCCAATGGCATAAATTATAGGTAATCTTCATCCATATATCTTAAATCACAAGAACCATAGCTGGTTGAACTAATACCTGCATATCAAGCACAATACTGTCTTCCTCTACACCAACAATCCTTTCCTGCAAAACTCATCAACTTTAGAAAAAATCCTAATGCCTCAAGGTGTTCCAGTAATGAACTTTACTGGACTAGCACCCATATGTTGTATGAAACAAGAGTAAACATAAAACATAAACCAAAAAAATTCCAACGTAGTCCATACCACAGTTAAACTTGGATGTAAAGGTGTTCATAAATAGATGTTAACGCATGAATGCTTCCTATAATTGTATGAAATGAAAAAAATAAAATTAGTGATACATAAAGAAACCAAGTGACATGACTATCAGACCAGTATCTAAATCTTTGATTTTTGTTAAGATGTCATGGAAAAATGGATATGCATGACATCATTAATATCAATGTATTAAAATTCAGCAAATCGAGAAGAAATAGCAAAAGCATTTGCCTAAACACAATGAAAAGGTTGGTGACATGAGCCAGTATCCTACTCCTAAGTCTTAATATTTATCCACAATAGTTGGGAAAACACTTGAGCTCACATCTTCTAAAGTATCTATTATGTAATTCACAAAATCAGCCTACAAAAATAGCTATATGAAGAAATAATTAAAAGCTTCTGAATTTTTGTCATGTTAAAGCTTCTGAATTTTTTTCAAGTTAAACTTTCACATTTTCATTTCTTTTTTATGACTATTAGTTGAGTTGAACCTAACTAACAAATTAGATTTGGGGCATCAAGTTGTAGGTGTAGTGATAAGGGCACATGAGTTCAAACCAAGAGTGATTTGACTTTATTTTAGTAGGAGTCTTACTCACTTTACCAACACAGCTTGGCAAAATGGAGGACATATTTCTAAGGTGGGAAGGTATAACTAAAAATGTCGTAGCTCTTCAAAACTTTACTGACACGCAGAACAAAGCGGATTTTATTGAGAATTTACTTGGAGAAACGGAAAGGCTAACCTGGATACAATGGAGAATGGCATTTCCCACAGAATACCAAGAACTTGTCAATTCTGCCGAAGGACGAAATGGTACTCAAAATATAATTTCCCAAATTAGAAAAGTTTTCATGCTAGAAGATCCTTTCCAAGGATCCACAGATATGCAAGACCATGCTTATCGTGATTTGGAACGATTATCTTGCTCACAAATAAAAGATATAATTCCTTTTATGAATGATTATATGCATTTAGCAGCAAAAACTGGAAGACTTTTTACTGGCCTGAACTTACTGAAAAATTCTGGTTCAAATTACCTAAGGATCTTGGCCGAAGAGTTAAAATGGCTTTTGAAGAAAAATATCAGGGAAACACAATTGGCGTACATCCAAGAATATTATTTACTTATAAATACCTAGAAGAAGAATGCAAGAAGGTTGCTTTCAACAGATCTCTCAAAGACTTATCTTTTTGTAATCAAATTCCAATTCCTGGATATTATCAAAATACTCACAGAAGATTTGGTATAAGAAGATCAACAACCTACAAAGGCAAGTCCCATGATTCGCATGCTCGCATAGAAAAGAAGAAGCATTTAATACGAAACAAGAAATGCAAATGTTTCTTGTGCAGAGAGGAAGGACACGTTGCTAGAGATTGCCCAAAAAAATATAAAAGTGTGAAAAGGGTAGCAATGTTTGAAGAACTGGAGCTCCCTGAAGATTATGAAATTATGTCAGTACAGGAAGGGGATGAACAATCTGATGCTATTTACAGTATTTCAGAAGGAGAAGATCAGCAGGTACACATTGATTCCATACTAACTAATGAGTACCTATGCATTTTCATTGAACAGAAGAATTGTTATATGATTGGGAAAACCTGTGGTTGGCAACCGTTGGTCAAAGTAACCAAGGAACAGCATGACTGCAACCACATATGGAAGATGAATCAAGAAGTTGCTTTCGAATTTCTTAAATGTCACTGTTGCAGAAGAGATTCTATGAAGAATCATCGGATGCATTGTGAAAAATGCACCCTTACATCATGTGGTATGTGCTCTCTTAATTATTTTGATATCAAAATTCCTGTAGAAAAGGAGCAACACATTCCTTTCAGCCCAACTTCACTTATTCATGAGCAGCAAGCTTATATAGTATGGTTAGAAGCAGAAAATGCAAAGTTAAGACAAGAATTGGATTCCTTAAAAATATTGGCTGTTGTACAATTGGAAAACCTTCAACAAGAATTAGCTGAAGAGAAGGAAGCATTATTAAAAAACATATCTTCTGAGCGTATGGAGCTTGACACGGAAATTGAAGAACTAAAGTACAAAAATGATGCTTTGGAATTAGAAATTCATGATCTCCGAAAAGATCAGGCAACAATTGAGGAAGAGATCAATGTCATTATTGAAGAAAAAGAAAAGGTATTTTCTGCTGAAGAAGTTGCTCATCCCAAAAGAAGAACGAATGGGCTATATAATATGACAGTTGAAATAGATATACCTGGGGTTGAAAAATTCAAGGTCAATGCTATATTTGACACAGGAGCAACAACTTGTTGTATTGATCAACAAACAATTCCAAAAGAAGCTGTTGAAGACAATACCTTTGTAGTAAACTTCAGTGGTATAAATTCACAAACCAAGGCCACTAAGAAACTTAGAAATGGAGGTATTAAGATAAATGATCATGTATTTCGTATTCCTTATACATATGTCTTTCCATTATCATTAGGTAATATCTCAATGATACTCGGCTGCAACTTTATAAGATCAATGTATGGTGGCTTAAGGATAGAAAGAAATAAAGTAACATTCTACAAAAATGTTACTACTATTAAAACTCAGCAAGAAATAGCAGTAGTACCAGCACTGGAAGAGTTAAGCCTGGAAGAAGAAGAATATATTCAAATTCAGGAACAAGTTCATATTATTGAGGCACCATTACAAGGTACACGTTTTAATAGACTATTAAAAGAACTTGCTGAAACAGGTCAGATTGGAGAAGATCCTATGAAATTCTGGTATCAAAACCAAGTTAAATGCCATTTGGAAATAAAAAATCCCAACTTGATTATTGAAGATAGGCCTCTCAAGCATGTAACTCCAATAATGCAAGACTCATTCAGAAGACATGTAAAGGCGTTATTAGATCTAAAGGTAATCAGACCAAGCAAAAGCCGCCACAGGACAACAGCCATTATAGTATATTCGAGCACTACAGTTGACCCGATAACTAAGAAGGAGACAAAAGGAAAGGAATGCATAGTTTTTAACTACAAAAGACTTAATGACAATACGCACAAAGATCAGTACAGTCTCCCTGGAATCAATATCATCATCAAAAGAGTCAGACAAAGCAAAATATATTCGAAGTTTGATCTCAAAAGTGACTTCCATCAAGTAGCTATGAGCCCAGAATCCATAGAATGGACCACTTTCTGGTTCCTGATGGGTTATACGAATGACTTGTCATGCCCTTTGGGCTTAAAAATGCTCCGGCCATATTTCAGCACAAAATGGATTTCTGTTTCAAAGGTACGGAACAATTTATTGTTGTTTATATTGATGATATTCTTGTATTTTCCCAAACAGGTGAAGATCATGAAAAGCACCTCAGTATAATGCTCAACATTTGCAAGAAGAATGGGCTTATTCTCAGTCCTACCAAAATGAAGATTGGAAGCCCTACAATAGAATTTCTAGGAGCTTCAATTGGGAATTCAAAAATAAAACTGCAGGAGCATCTTATTCGAAAAATTGCTGACTTCAAAGATGAAGAGGTAAAAACAACAAAAGACCTTCGATCCTGGTTAGGCTTACTCAATTATGTTAGGAGTTATATTCCTGAAATGGGTAAAATATTAGGCCCATTATACTCCAAGACCAGCCCAACCGGAGAAAAGAGAATGAATTCTCAAGACTGGACTTTGATCCATAAGATAAAAGGTTTAATTACTCAACTCCCTGATTTGGAACTTCCCCCTAATAATTGTTTTATTATAGAATCTGATGGCTGCATGGAAGGATGGGGGAAATTTGTAAATGGAAACCCCAAAAGTTTGATCCAAAAACAGCAAAAAAGATTTATGCATATGCCAGCGGAAAATTTAATCCCATAAAATCAACCATTGGCGCTGAAATATATGCAGTTATGAACAGCTTGAACAATTTCAAGATCTATTATCTTGATAAGCAAGAGCTAATGGTGTGCACTGACTGCCAAATGATTATAAGCTTCTTCAATAAGTCTGCGCAAAATAAGTTGTCTAGAGTCAGATGGATTTCTTTTACTGACTTTATTACTGGCCTCGGAGTACCTGTTTGTTTCCAACACATAGATGGTAAGGATAACCTTCTTGCTAACTCTTTATCACGACTTGTCTGTTTTCTTACAGCATCATCATGGCAACTCAAAGAGAAGGGGATAAACCTTCTAGCCTAAATAGAAGCAACAATCATACAAGTCAAAGGCCGACCCAGCCCAGTTGCAGTACAGCATTTGGAGAATATCATCAGCTCCATGATGAGTACTCCTCAATTATTGGTGACCTCCCCACAACAGGCATCTTTTTCAAAGAAGAACACGACAAAGGAGAAAGACTCGTTGAAATTGAATATCAAGCTTGTGGAGAATTATTGGACACACACAGGGAACTTGAGCACATCCTCCAGCTCAAGGAATATCTTTTCCGAAGAAACCAACAAAGTAGTGGCCCAGACACTCAATGGGGCAAAGGATTACCAGCTATCCAAGAACAACGAAGGAATCTCTTTAAGACATATGTACAACTATAAGAGATAATCCACCAGATCCGCATGACACCTCCGTAAAATAGTGGTGGACCCATAATAACAGTGAATTGAGTCTCGGGGAGTCGTTCACTATAAAGTAACTTTAATAAAGTAGCTTTAATAAGATATGATAAGATATCCAGAATCTTGTAAGGAGTGATATGGTGAGCTGTAAAGAATGACGATGGGGCTCAATGAGCACCCGGTTCTTATCACCTCATCATCTCATCTCTATATAAGTCGTATAGACGCCTCATTGCAAGACACAAAGGAAATCATCCTACAAGTCTTACTCTGAAAGCATCCTTAAGAGCAAGCTTAGTCCTGTAAGTTCTTTACTAGTTCTCTTGTACATTATCTAAGTTTGTTTTAAAGAAATACATTTTCGCTATTGTTCTGGTATCAGAGCTAGTTTATGGCTAAGTAACAAAAATTATTCAAGGTTTCTCTAGTAAGAAGTAATTGTGATAATTAGTAAATTAATGAGCTTTATTCCCATACTTCAATAACAGATATCTTTCTGAAAGTATCTCCAAAGTATGCTAGCCCCTAAAGTTAAAAGGTAAACCGTGATAAAGCGACCAATAATGGTTAACTGGATTGCAAAAGGGTAGGTCTTAACTTGGACAACTGCAAAGAGGCCATAAATCCAAGGGCACACCTACATGAGCTAAAGAAGATTACACCATACTCTAAGCCGTAAGCAGTTGTGAAAATAAAACCTTAAGCTAGTCTACTTTTTGAAGTGTTAATCAAATAATTAACTGGAAAAAGGAATTGCTTGAACGTCTGCAAACTAAGTAATTCCGTTAGGGTGGATAGCCAGAAGCCTTAACATGAAAGAAGGGTGGATAGCCAGAAGCCCGTCTTTTAGAAAGTTGATTATATGTCTAAACAATGGGAAGAAGCTATTTAGGAATGGTATACTAAGTCACATACTTCAAACCTAGAGTACCTTGATCTCACAGAAACAAAGCCAACAACAAAAGAAATAGCTCATAACCTTTCAGTCATTTATGACAAAGTCTGTTTATCTAGTCGAGTTCACATCAAGCATTTCAAAACTTTGTTAGGAGAATTAGAGGCTGTCAAATTACAAAACCAGAAGTTGGAAGAAGCTATTAAGATATTAACAAAAGAAACAATAGAAAACAAGCCTCTAACAAAAAGCAGGTAGAAGAATTTATAGAAGAGCAGGCTGAAAAAGTGTTTACAGACCTAAAAGGAAAACTTACTAAGATCGACAAGGTGTCACAAAAATTAGAGGCTTGGACCTCTACATGAGTTATATAAACACTCGAGCAACAAATAGTTACAAAGAAGCCTTAGCGGCCACCGAAAACATTGAATCACCAGCTCTTGGTTTTTGTAAGCCTGCGGAATACAAAGGTCCTCTGACCAGTTCAATTGTTGTAATTAAGCAAGCAAACACCCAAATACAGTTACTTGTAACAATCTTAGAAAAGCTTGAGTCTCTTGAAGATCGAATTAAATGAATATAGTCTAAAACACCAACTACCACTACAATCCCGGATGAAGTAATCAACAGCTTGAACGAAAGAATCAAGACTTTAAACATTTCTGAAAAACCTAAGGAAAACCCAGGGAAATTATTAGTTTTTAAAGACCCCTTCAAAACCTTTGAAGAAGAAAAAGCTAAAAAGTAATTATGGCTACTAGACATTCAACTTCAGATCCTCCTGTTACTACAATCACAAGAAGAACAGCAACTGAAGCAGCCCCCCTATTTGAAGATCAAATTCGAAGTTATCGTCAAGGACAACGGAGGAGATATAATGCTCAACGCACCCGACAAAGAGTAGCTAGACAAATTACTGGAAGGAGTCCACATAATCAAACGCTAGAGCAACAGACGGACCCTCAAATACAGCTAAGACTTTTATGCAAGAACGGACATCCATAGTTCCTGCTGAAGTATTATACCACTCATGTAATGATGATGTTAATCATCGTGTTTATGTGCACCGCTCTGAAGAGGCAATCCTAGTTACTACAAATCAAGTGGATCGTGCCTTCATCCAACCAGAAAGTTTTCATCAACTACTAAGGAGCGGTATGCGATTCATTCATATAGGGGTAATTCAGGTCCGTATTCAAATCCTTCACCGACAAGAAGAAGGAACGCTAGCTTTAGTAGTGTTCCGAGATAATAGATGGCAAGGTGACCAGGCAATTTTTGCCACCATGGAAATAGACCTTTCTCACGGGAGTCAACTGGTATATGTTATTCCTGACACAATGTTAACAATTTCTGATTTTTATAGAAATGTGCAGCTCTCTATCTTGGCTCACGATGGCAGCATGGTGATGCTAATCTTCTCATTACAAGGGGATTAGTGGGCCGATTATCCAACACACCTAATGTTAGATTTGATATGAAGTAGAAAATGTAGTTGACTACCTCGCTAGTCACGGAGTTCGCGCTCTTCCAGGATGAAGATACAGCACCAGGGATGTCTTAGGACAAAATTGGATTATACGGCAATCTGTAATCAACATTCCTATGCAACCTACTGAAGTAAATACAAGAAATTTACCATATCTCCTCCGTTGTCCTTGACGATAACTTCGAATTTGATCTTCAAATAGGGGGGCTGCTTCAGTTGCTGTTCTTCTTGTGATTGTAGTAACAGGAGGATCTGAAGTTGAATGTCTAGTAGCCATAATTACTTTTTAGCTTTTTCTTCTTCAAAGGTTTTGAAGGGGTCTTTAAAAACTAATAATTTCCATGGGTTTTCCTTAGGTTTTTCAGAAATGTTTAAAGTCTTGATTCTTTCGTTCAAGCTGTTGATTACTTCATCCAGGATTGTAGTGGTAGTTGGTGTTTTAGACTCTATTCGTTTAATTCGTTTAATTCGATCTTCAAGAGACTCAAGCTTTTCTAAGATTGTTACAAGTAACTGTATTTGGGTGTTTGCTTGCTTAATTACAGCAATTGAACTGGTCAGAGGACCTTTGTATTCCGCAAGCTTACAAAAACCAAGAGCTGGTGATTCAATGTTTTCGGTGGCCGCTAAGGCTTCTTTGTAACTATTTGTTGCTCGAGTGTTTATATAACTCATGTAGAGGTCCAAGCCTCTAATTTTTGTGACACCTTGTCGATCTTAGTAAGTTTTCCTTTTAGGTCTGTAAACACTTTTTCAGCCTGCTCTTCTATAAATTCTTCTACCTGCCTTTTTGTTAGAGGCTTGTTTTCTATTGTTTCTTTTGTTAATATCTTAATAGCTTCTTCCAACTTCTGGTTTTGTAATTTGACAGCCTCTAATTCTCCTAACAAAGTTTTGAAATGCTTGATGTGAACTCGACTAGATAAACAGACTTTGTCATAAATGACTGAAAGGTTATGAGCTATTTCTTTTGTTGTTGGCTTTGTTTCTGTGAGATCAAGGTACTCTAGGTTTGAAGTATGTGACTTAGTATACCATTCCTAAATAGCTTCTTCCCATTGTTTAGATATATAATCAACTTTCTAAAAGACGGGGCTTCTGGCTATCCACCCTTCTTTCATGTTAAGGCTTCTGGCTATCCACCCTAACGGAATTTCAAATTTTTACCTATTATTTTCACTTTTAAACGTGACGTTCTCTTTTTTTAAAAAAAAGCATATTAACTAGTATAAGATCGTATGTTATCACAAAATCCAATATAGTTTTCCCTTTTTCATTTCTTATTCCGAACTCATAGCCACATGCACACTCTCATATTCCTCATGTTTTCACTCCGATATACCTATTTAAATCGTCTCCTATTAAAATCATTTCATTTGGTGGAATGTTTTGCAATACTTCATCTAGGTCATCCCAAAATCTTGATTTGATATCATTATCTAATCATACATAAGGTGCATATATGCTAATTATGTTCATAGTTTCTTTCATCACTATTATTTTGAGAGCAATTCTATACCTCTTGCTAACTACTCCTACAACTTCATTTTTTAACGAACTATCTATCACAATACTCACTCCATTTCTTGTTTTATTCTTTCTGTGTACCATAACTTAAAACTCGAGTTCTCTATCATTTTTGTCTTCTCATCCATCCATTTTCTCTTGTACACACAAAATACTAATTATTCTGCTAATCATAGTATCTACTACCTCCATTGCTTTACGAGTGAGAATTTCTATTCTATGTTCCAAATCTTACACTAGTAGTTTTCCTATAATATTTGTTCTTATTCAACCTATGACGTGAGAACTCTTGCCTATTTAATACTACGCTTAAGTTCTCATGGAGATGTAGTAATCCTTATGCGAACCCTGCAACACCTTCCTTCCGAGGAACAACCTAGTATTAGCATAATAGTTTAATAGATTTATTTATTAAATATTTATCTTAGTTTAACGCTAGCTAGTAACCTAACACAACCCACTCCTTTATCCGGGCTTTGGGGCCGACCGTAATTCGTCATGGTCGGAGTTGTCAAAACAAACTATATAATTATTGTAAATTAGAGAATGAGTTCTAAATACTAATAAAATGTGTAACTTCTTTTAATGTTTTTCCTTTTTTTTAGCATTCAATTTTTTTAAAGATGTTTTAGCACTAAATCTTGGTCAAAGCTTTGTTTTGTGTAAATTTTCATGTTTGATATGCATGTTATGACCATTTAGGGGTAATAACATACATTTGTGGCATCCAACTAGAGATTTGCATTATATCACTATTTTAACACTCAATCATCTTTCCGCTAAAATATAGGTGAATATTAAAACAAATTATATAAATTTTGTAAATCAAGAGTCCTAAATAATCATAAATGAATCCATTTTAGAATTTTTTTTTTTTTGCAACTCAAAATATTTTTTTAGATTTTTTAAGGGTGATAAAGGCTAAAGGTATTTTAGAATCTCAATGGCAATTTATGGAAAAAAAAGGATCTGGGTAGAGTATAACTAAAACTATGGGTGGTTTTTCAAGGCAATTGCCCTAAATTTTTCAATATATTGATATTTTATGAATTGATTATAGAATTTATTTTTAGCAATTATTTTTTCAAATATATTAATTTGTTCAAGGTATTCTAAAACTAGATGCTATAAATTATAAATTCGTGTAAATTTTGTAAAAAAAATAGATATTAGAATTAGAATTCTTTAAAATGTATCCTAAGTTTATTTCATGAAATAGCTTTTTAAATAACTTTGGAAATATATAGAGAATTTAAGCGATTTTTCGAATTATAACAAAATTTTAGTTATACTAAACTATAAAAAGTTGCGATTATTTAATAATATGCTAGTTCTCTTCTAAAAGCATACAAATCCAAACAATTACCTCCATTCGGACAAGTCTATCTTTAATGGTCTCAACATTCTTGAGTTCAAACTCAAATAGAGCCTACATAACAATTATCACGAATCAATTAGACTACCAGAATAATTGTAGCAAAAAAAAAGTTGAAATCCACCACCCAAGAGGGGCCCCAGAACAATGCACCATCAAAAAGTGAACTACAACCACAAATAACTGGACATGTTTGAACCCAAGAGGGGCCCCAGAACAATGCACCATCAAAAAGTGAACTACAACCACAAATAACTGGACATGTTTGAACTCATTTGAGACTGATTAATCATTTAGCAATATTGGAACTAACAATGAATCCAAAATGGGGACATGAAAGTTCTCGTGTTGCCACTATGTAATAACAGATTCAAGATATCATTTTCAACCTACTAAAGTGAATCAAGCATTATCATTCTTCTCTTGTAATATTGATATTAATTAAATATTCACCTCTTCTAACTGCAAAATATATTAGTCTTTATAATGTTCAAACCATTTTAACCTATTTTCTCACATTTATCATGTGTTGAAGCTACAACAAATTTCTCTTGATATGAGTTAACATTCTTTATTTTATTATTTATAGTACCTTCATAAATTTACCTCATGATTTTCATTTCTACTATATTAACTTTCTATGTTTGTTACTTCCTATAGTTCAACACTTCAACTAATGGTAATTTGTGTCATAATCCAAGGTATTAAAAAGTGATTCCAAGTGATAAAGTCGCCAACCGACTGCCTATCACCTAGATGGTAGGTGGGTGCCTAGCCATGGTTAATATAAAAATATTATTAAAATAGAGAAAATAAGTAAATTAAATTAACACTGACTAATACTAATAATATATGACAATCATATATTTTATAATCAAAACAATTTTATAATCACAAATAAACAAATCATAAATGATAAGGAAGAACTAAACACAAAACAACAACAAATTTTATGAAATATTGCAACAACAACAACAACAACCAAGTTTTTTCCCACTAGGTGGGGTCAGTTGTATGAATCCTTTTATGTCATTGAGCTCTATCCCATTGAAATATTGCAACAAAGAAAATAAAAATCATAAGAAAATATAAAAATGCAATTCATAATCATAAATCCAAAAACCAAAAACAGTATATAAAGAATACGAGTAAGATGACTAATGTAAAATAATCCAACTTATAAAAAATAATTTATTTCCTTTGATCCATTTGAACTGCTAAGTAGATTGTATAGGTTGCGTAAATTGCCTAAATGAATTATCTAAAAGATGTTGCCTAACAACCAAGCAAAATGACCTTTGATGAAACAAGACAGGTAGGTGCCTAGACTCTTAGACTGTTTTATAAAACTTTTGCCACAATTTTATATATTTCTTTATGTAGCATCAAACTACCTTAAACATTCAAACTCATGAATAAGATAAAATGCCATAAATTGAAATACTAAAATTATTGGGGATCATAACCCTTTTATAAACACATAATACGAAAAAGTCATCTAAAATTACCTAAACTATATATATATATATATATAACAAACTTTCTAAAAATTGGAAATATTAACAACTCACTTTTAAAAAAAACTTGATTAACTAAAAAAATGTAATTATTATTTTTTATGTTAATCTTAATTTTTATCATATTTGTAACTCAAGTTAGAAGAGAACTCTTGGCGCAATGGTAAAGTTATTGTCATGTGGGTTCGGGTCATAAAAATAACCTCTTACAATGTAGGATAAGGTTGCATATAATAGATTCTTCCCCGAAACCCCACGTTAATGGAAGTTTCACGCATCAGGCTGCCCTTTGTGTTAACTTAAGTATATCAAATAATGATATGAGTTGTGAGTTCAAACCAAGAAAGATTTGGACTCGTCTTGTCATATTTAGATTTGAACCAAATTTTTATTGGATAATTCAATTTAGTTTAATTGGGGGAGGGGGATACATGTATTTCTTCTTTCTATCTTCACTAATCCTCGCCCTCTAAGCCCTTCTCTTCCAAGGCATGCCTAAGTTTCAATCTTGAATTGGAATGATATTCATTTCGGTATCGATCCACCAATGTTTCTATGTATGATAACAATAATGATATGGAGTTGAAGAAGGAAGAAGATGAAGCATAAGAAGTTTGTGCCGAGCATGATTTTAAATCTTATACCATATCGGGCAGATCGGTCGAAACATATATTCAAGTAAATTAACGAAACTTGATACGATTGAGCACAAACAATGTCTCCTTCCTTTGATTCATCTCTTTCCTCCTTTAACCTTCAATTTGTCATCAACATCATGCATCATAGTATCGATACAATTCTCAAAGAGTATCTTTCCAATCAAAGACTAAAACTATGGCACAGCTCGAGATTTTGAACCTTGGTGTTGAGTGGCATCCAGTTTTGGTGATTTACCTAAATGAAACATTTCGACTGTTCCCCCAACACAGTACAAGATTTCAAATCATGTTCTCTTCTACCTGTCACAATGCCACCACCTTCACTCCTTTCTATGTGTGCCACCAACCTTAACATAGTCGTAGGCCTCCTATCTTTTGACAACTCTCTCTCTCTCCCCTATTTATTCCCTCTTCCCCTTCCCTATTCAATGCATCCGATGACCTACATCCGGTCATCATGCCAACCACTTGTGTTCCATGCACACCTTAACACCACCATTGCCCTTTCACCTGGTTCTTTTTCCCCTCTTTTGCTACTCTCTTCTCCTATATCACCCTCTCCACGCAAGGGCATCGAAGGGCAATCAACTTCTCCCTCAAACCCTTCCCCTCCTTCAAACCCCAACTACCTAATTCACTTCTAAATTTCCTTTTTCAACACTGGAGTGAACTACCATTTGTTGAGATTGGCATTTAAGAAATTAAGATCATAGTAATTGGGAAAGGACCACATATTTTAGATAACAATTGTTTGTTTGCTATTTAGGTTAATTTGCTAAAGTGTTTTATCATCAGATCACCTACTTTGTTTAGTCAACCAAGGAAAATTACTTGGTAAAAGCTTAGTAGGTTTGTTATGATATGTGTCTTGGTGTATTTAGTTCAAATTTAGAGATTCTTGGTTGTTTGCTAGTAATGAATGTTAGATTCCTTAATTTGGATTGATTTGGGAAAATTAGAAAATGAATGGATTCATTGACATTGAGTTTAGTTAATTTTTAGATTTTCTATTATTATCATATTTAGTTTATCTGAAGCCTTCCCAAGTCCTTCCTATACTTGTTTTTGTACTTTTGTAGATATGCATCAAGAGGAAGTGCACTGCTTTTAGAATTTCAAATTTTTACCTAGTATAATTCGAGGTCGGTAAATTTACCCTTAGATTCACTTATATGTCCTCATGAATGAATTTTGCATATATAAAAATATTATTTATATTGCTACAACTATTTTTAAAAAAAGAAATTAAAATAACACTTAATTATCAAAATGGATTCTAAAAGACAAAGAGAGATTGCTTTAAAGGAAAAACAATTAATACCTTAGTTACTCCTTAGTTGAAATATATCTTTAAACTACATATCTTCAAAGCTATTTGTTGATTTGCAAGTTGATACTTGTACACCTCTTTAATGCTATAATTATCTAGAGATCATCTAAAGGAGATGTAGGTAGCCCCCTTTAACTAATCTACAGGATGTGACCTCAAGGTAGAATAATTGATGTATAAAGATTTAAAGTAAAAAAAATAATGGTTATTATAAATGGTGAAAAATAAATACTCAAAATGAAACTATGAACTTAGCCTTTTACTATAGTTCTTAATTGCCCATAGAGAGATGGTAGCGTGGTTCGTACATGGATAATATGTTTTTGCACAAGCATTATACTATTGTTTATCACCAATAACGGTTTACACATATGTTAGATGACATCATTTGTAGCTTGAGAGTCTTCCTCCAATGATTCAATAAGTAGTGAATATATTAATGATGATTAAAACAACAATAACCAAGTCTTTATCCCATTAAGTGGAGAGTAAATATATTAATGACAACTAAAAGAGATGATTAGAAATGGATTAAATTATGATAATAAATGGTGAAAATTAAATAGATCTACTTATGAAAAGTAAATTGTGATACTTAAGTGTAATAAAGATAAATGTTGATTTTACATTAAAATAAAAACCATAACTTAAAACTCTAGTGGTGGAAACTTAAACTCTACATGCATATAATCTCTACCACTTAGCAATTTGTGTTTACTGTCCATTTTCCTTGGCCAATAGTTTTGTAGGCAATGGCTGGTTTAAAGCCTTATTTGGTTTTAGTCGATCTATAGACTTGCTTTAAGATCCTCGACATGATAGAAATTGAGACTATATTTACTTGTACCTTTCATTTTAATTGTTTGACATTTTCCTTTTGTATATCCACATTGTATTCTCTTTTAATAAAAGAAATAAAAATGTTTATAATATATATTTTTATTGAATGCCTCCTTTATATTTTAAGCCAATTATCATGGATTGAAATGTGAAATCTCGTACCATGTTTTCTTACCCTCCCATTTCAAGCAAGTACACAATTTTAAAACTTTCAGCTGAAGTAAAAACACCCTCTCATCATATAAATATGATTTCCTTTGTCTACACTTCAACTAGAACAAAAAATAAATAGTTGCTCAAACTTCCTTATTACAAATTATATATATCATAGCTGCTTCAATAAAGATAAAGAAAAAAGAAAAAAGAAACCAAATTGGACATATAATTTATGAAGTTATCCAAAGTTGATTAATAAGCATATACCTAGATTAGGCCCTAATAAAGTCTCTTTTAATGAAAAATGGTCAAAGCATGCCCCCTCTCATCCAGTAAACCAAAATCTTATCTTCTGACTAAGAAATTGTTTCACCAAAACAGCCTATGAAATGATATTTTCTATCAATTTCTAAATTGAATTAGATGATGCAGCCATATAAAGTAACATTCCATGCTAGATTTTTTGTTCTCCGGGTAGAAAGGTGAGGTTTTGGTATTTTGTGGTGCCAACACTTTAACATGTTCTAATATGTTTTAAGATCAACCAAGTTAATCTTATACTACACTTGTTTATTTATCTCCGAATATTAACCTATGACAATCATAAAATTTAGAGCAACGAGTTATACAAATATAATAAGAAATCTCAACCACAGTGAGTGTTGTACATTAGATGAAAGAATTAGTTCTTTAAATATGATACTAACTATCTCATAATTTTCTAAGATCCATATTGTATAGTACTCCCAGGACATCTAATATTGGAATTCACTTCTCCACATACACATAAATATATCTAAGATAGCCACTGGGAGTGACTTCAACTGACATAACTAAAATTAAAGAGGCATAGGTATAGCTTGATTTCTCCGACTCTAGCATCATTCCTCTTTCTGTTGTCATTACCTTGATAGGTGTATCTCTTTTGCCCCTCTATCTTTTGAGGATTTATCTCCTCACCATGACCAACAAATGGACAAATCATAAAATAATATTCTTGTATTAATTAGTACCATCCTCTAGTGTTTCTCTTTCCCTCACCTCTTTCAAATGTTTCATCTTCTCCTAGTGTCCAACAAACAAAATAGAAAGTTGAATCATGAAAAAAGAAAATATTTCTGTCTCAATCGGTACTACTCAAGCTGTTTGGCACAAGCGACTAATTGATATCTACGCATGCTGACATAGTCAATATAAGTTGTCAATCCAGATGGTACATTTTGTTTATGCAAACCGACAGCAATTGCCACTTGAAACCATGGATATCAATACACTCAAATATGAGGATGAATCGTTAAAGTATGAGATTGACAAAATCCATCCAAATCTTAAGATCTAAAATACCATTCTATTACGATCTCAAGGGACTTCCAACACTGAATACAATAATTTGTACCAAAATTATCATAAAATTATCCAAGATATTACTAATAAATTCAAAGAGTATATTGATGAACTTAGGCACAATGATAAACATTGTCAAGTGTTTAGTGAAACAATTGCTTGGTGAAAATACTAAATGGTCAAAAAGGACTATTTTTGTATAATGGGTGGGTGTCTAATTTATGTATTTATGAACAGGGAGGCCTTATTTGAGAAATTGTCACTACCATGGGCCCAAGGCATTTGTTTGTGAGTAATTGAATAATTAAAAAAAACTAGAGTTAAGTACCTCCGCATGTTTCAAAGTATCATTTTCACTCTCGAAATGTTGAAGTTTTTGCTCTAAAATAGCCTACAAAAATATAAGGCAGTGAAACAACTCGTAAGAGCCTTTCTGAGATGAACTATAATGCAATATGTGATATGAGCAAGCAAAACATTACCTCTTTCTGCACATATGAATCAAATTCCACCTTTAATGATTTAACATTTTCTTCAAGGTTAACCTGAAAATTGCACTAGGAAGTGAGACCATTGATTTAATGGCAATTCAATGACAATCAAATGACATTTATTTCATAAGAGGCATTCCTGGTGAAGAGGGGGTTATTGTACAAGTGGATATATTGCAGTAAAGAGTGTAGGTTTTCAAAAGTCAGATAAAATGGGATGACTAATACTATATGTAGTGATAGACTAGATCTCTTCTCAAATTTCCTGATGAGATTTTATCTTCAATATTCATTGCAATTAGACACACACTACCTGTCTTTGGAGCCATAATGTTCTCTCAGTTTCCAAATGCCTGAATTGTTCCTGTACTTTTGCCTGTCATGTAAGGTGAAACCAACACCAGTTCAAAGAACAAAGATCAGCCCTATCCAAATACAGAAATGTATGGAAAACTTCTGTGATCATACACATCAAAAGATTAAGATGTAGAACTAAAGATAGATAAGACAAAGCCAAGTATTCAGCCATGCTATGAAGTCAAAATGAGGAACTTAAGATAAAATTCTTCTTGAACACAGAAGTGCAAAGAAAAGTTAAATTGTTTCAAAGATCATTCCAGTATAGCGTAGGCAGCATTTGGTGTATTGGCAGTCAAGGTTATCAAAATTGGAGACATGGCCCAAAACAAATAGGCTGAGTTGTCTTGGCCCAGGGATATGAACCATTCCATGTACAAGTGGGATCTCATGTCAGATTGTTGAAATGTCAAGCCCATCCCCACATGGACTAAAACCAAGATCAGGCTACATTAGGCTCAAGTTGTTAGCACATGTTTTTTTCCTTCTATCCATACAAGCTTTGTGTCAATCAAAGGATTGTGCTCCCAAGATGCTAGACAATGCTTTAACACATCCACACTAAGCATTCACAGAGATAAGAGAACTCGGTATAAAATACAATAACAAAGGGAAATATAAAGGAAATAGTGATAAAGCAACCTAACTACGCATATAGTCTAACAGAAATAAAAAGAAAAAAAAACAGCTAGGATAAAAAAAAAAGACAAAAAGAAGTGTAGGAAATAAGAACAGTGAATGGCAGAAAGTTTGAGAGTGCATGATATTCCAACTCCAATAGCAGTGATATCTCAGAATAGCAAAAGTAATGGCACATCTAATAATGTAATGCCCGTACCACATGCCTTAGGCTCATCCAACGGAAAGCATAAAAATAGGATGATTGTTAGATAACAGATATTTATAGAACTAAAAAATAATAATAATAATAAAGTAATTGAATTTGTTTAGGGAAAAATTTACAATAATAAATTTGTAAATAATGAGGAAATGAAAATCTATAACCACATATTAATTTTAAGAATTTTTCTAGATTTATCTGGATTTTTTTCAGAGTTTGTTTAGTGAATTTATAAGTAATTCATTAGGGTAATTAATTAGGGGTGGAGAAAGTCTATTTGGGTGAACCTATTTAAAGGAAATGTTGATTTTCCTAAACTCATTTTTTCTTTTCCCCTAACCCTAAAGTATCCGCCGACTCACCCTCTCCCTCTCGCATCTTCGAAGCCGCCGCCACCCGATCGTCCGATGCTGCCGTCGTTGCTACGTCGCCCACTTCTAGGGGTTGCAGGTTCGGATAGGGAGCCACCGTCGGTTGCTGTGAGCTAGAGTCGAATAGTTGAAATGCTAGAGAGTCAGGTTGTTGCCCTTTCTCCCACTTGCGGCCATGAACAATAGCCGTTGTTGCCACTATTGCGAGAGTTGTCGTCGACCGCCTTAACTCCCAACCCCGTTACCTCTGTCGGTTGTCGTGAACCATCATCGGAAAAGGAGCTGTGGGTAACGAAGTCCTTTTACCTAAGTTCTAATCATTCAAGCTAATGAATCTAGGTAGCCGCAATTAATGGAGTAATTGGTGTCATAGTATGAATTGGAAATTGGTCATTGATTTGGGAGGGATGAATTGTTCAGTTAATGCTTGTTAGGTTGCTAGATTTATAAGTCATTGGGCATTTTGCATGTTAACCAAAATTGAAACTTATTACTAATTAGGCTCATCTTGTTTCATTCACCTATGATTTAAATCATGTTAATTACATATTTAGTAGAGCTATAGAATATTAAGCCCTAGATCTTTCAACCAAAAGACTAGTAATTTAGAGACTTAAAACATCCACATCAGCTACCCTAAACACAAAATTTATCTTAAATTTTACATTTTATGTAAAAAGACCTTTGCATCAGCTACCGTATCCATTCTCTAAATTTAGATTTCATGAATAGTACTTTTCTAAGTTTAAGGAATAAAATTCATTCTCTAAATATTAAAATATCATTTAATTTGGGAGGGAGAGAAAATAAAGGTAATGGAGTGGGTAATAAAAAATAGATATTACATATGGAGAGAAAAAATAATAAAAAAAGTGGAAGAGAGAAGAAAATAATAAAAAAATAAAGATAATGGAAATTTTAGGATAGATGATATAGTGTGTAGTGAAAAATGATTGTCTAAATTTAATAAAGTGGGTGGTTTACACCAAATTTTAGAGATATTATAGAGAAACTGATGTGGATGCTCTTAGATGCCTAATACCAAAGAATAGGGGGAATAAATTGGTTATATGAAATCTGTTATTAGCATTAACTTAGTACTTAAATAGCCTCTGTATTTGCTTATCTTCAAGGTTTGGGCTCGAGACAAAGCCTCAGATTTGAAGACTATTAGGGCATCCTACATTTAAGGTGGGTAGTTCCATCTTGTTTCTCTTTTAGACCTTTGTCCTTGGTACATGATTTATTTTATTGTTGTGGCAATATACATTGCTTAACTCAACTTTTGATTGATTCTTAAGATTGACACATATTCTACTTGCCCTTATGTTTAGTCCATTTGATATCTATGCGGTCTCATTATTTTCATGTTTGATTGTTTATACACATACGATATCTTTAGACAATGATGTAACTAGTGAAGTGTACTCTAATATGTGGTGGTGACTATTTTCTTGTCTTTATTGGTTGTGTACTTGTAGATCTTGACTCCGACCATCTATGGTAGCGTGTTTCGCTCGTAATCCGTAGATAGATAGCTATGTACATACCCTGTCTGCCCACAGAACCATCCGTGGTAGAGCATTTCTCCCGTAAACATTGGCCACTATTAGATCTTGTCTACCTACTAAACCATCCATGGTAAAATATTTCTTCCGTAGACAGTGCAACTGCAGTCAATAGTTGTTGTATACCTGTTATATATTTATGCTATGGAGGGATTGGATGTATGTGCCATATTTGGTTATTCAAGTTTGTGGATGTCTAGGTTGATGTTTTACTCTTACTTTTGCTAGTAAGTGACATTACTTAAACGGCTCCCTTTGACCATTTACATTTTAGTATCATGCGCTCTCTGTATTATACTAACTAAGTATTTTGTACTCAGTGCCCCTTTGTTTCCTTTGACTTCTACGTTAGCAAGTAGGAAAAGGAGTCATGTCGCTTAGAGATCCTGACTACCAGTCCCATGTCATCTTGAGAAATCTCTTGTTCTTTGTTTTGTCATTGTGGCACTTTGACTTTATAGTATTTGAAATTTGCTTTGAAACTTGTTTTTATAGTTTGATCTATTTTGACGGTTTCCGAATAAAGTATGTTATTTGTTAGACATGCGCACATGCAAATTATTCTTTAATCATATATATTTTAGTGGTGTACTTTATTGTTTTATATCCTTTTCCTCATGTGCAAGCAATGTGTGGTTTTAGATTGCCTTTCAGGATGTCACTAAGGCGTACCCCGTCATCGAATGACAATTTATACCCGGGGCGTGACAATTTTGTTGGTATAAGAGCCCAAGTTTTAATGTCGATTTCTGAGCCTTCATATTTTGAAATTTCATTTTTGTTTTATTTGATTGACTTCTCAAGTGTTGGGACACTAGGCAAACCAATGAACATCTTTGAGCTATAGGAAACTAATGTGTCTTTAATTGTTATTATACCTTCTGTTAGGTATAAACTTATTTTAACTTTCAATGCAAAGTCAGAAACTAGGGGTCAGGGTCGTCAACAACTTATTAGGAGTCAAGGAGCGCTAGGAGCACCAACAACAATACTGGCCCGTGCTACTACCAATTAGGTAATGGACAAAGCACGTATACCAATGCTTGCCCGGTCAGTTAAGAATCGATTCACCCTCTTCCATGGAGGTTCTGATCCATGGACTGCTTGTACTTGGGTGGATAATTTAGAGAGTACATTTGGATATATAACATATATTGATGTAGAAAAGGCGAACTTAGCGGTGTATCATTTACGAGACCAGGCCACCTTTTAGGTGACTCGTTGAGTTTAGCCCCCACCTAGTGGCTCAGGACTATGATCGGATGTTCTTGTTCACATAGTGTCTTGCGGCCTACATCTTGATCCGCTATTGGCACTTATAGGGAGGAGTTGAACCGAGCAATATTAATCGAGATGACCCAACAACAGGTGGAATCAAAGAAGGCAGAATCAGAAACATCATACAGATGGACAGAAAACTAAAAATTGGAATCAAAGATCAAGAGCAATCGCTGGAGAGTCTTCTTAACCACAAAAGACGGCTCGAGTGTCGTCTGGATCTTCCCGCCCCTCTCAGAAAAATCTATTTTCTGAGATTAGGTGCATTCAATACGGTTCACAGAGTCATACAAAGCCAAAATGCCCTTCGGAGCAACCGATATGCTTCTGTAAACATCCAGGACACATGAGTAGAGAGTGCACATTAAAGGCTCAGTTGGCACACTCAGATTCTCCATCCCATAAAGGACGTCTGATAAGTCACATCGATCGAAAAGATAGCAGAAGCCCTAGTCATCCAACAGCAACCTTTGCCTCCATGGAGAGCCCCCGTGCTATTTGTTAAAAAGAAAGATGGAACACTAAGATTATGTATTGATTATAGACAACTAAATGCTCTGACCATTAAGAACAAATATCCTTTGCCACGGATAGAAGATTTGTTTGATCAACTCAAGGACACTTCGTATACTCTAAGATCGATTTAAGATTAGGCTACCATCAGCTTAAAGTAAGAGATGTAGATGTGCAGAAGATAGCATTCCACACATGCTATGGATACTACGAGTTCTTGGTGATGCCATTTGAACTTACTAATGCTCCAGTTGCTTTCATGGACTTGAATAATATTCATAGACATTTAGAAGATTATGTTATTTGTTTATCATAAATAACATATAATATACTCAAGATCACATCAACATTTGCAAGTATTAGCTTAAAGAACACTTATAAGCAATGTTCAGGAAATGCGCATTTTTGTTATCTTCCGTAGGATTCCTTGGACATGCGGTTTCTAGTAGAGGTATTTTAGTGGATCGATAGAAAATAAAAGCTATTACCAACTGGGAACAACCTAAGACGGTACAAGAACTTTGTAGCTTCCTCGGATTGGCAGGATACTATCAAAGATTCATGGAAGGTTTCTCCATAATCACAACACCCTTAACACAACTGACCAAAAAGGGAGTGAAGTTTGCATAGAAAGAGGATTGTGAGGCAAGCTTCCAGGAGCTTAAACAAAGACTAACAGGCGCGCCAATTTTAGTGATTCCTTCTTGTGAAGATGGGTTTATACTCTACACAAATGCATCCATGCCAGGATTGGGCGCAGTCTTAATCGAGTAGTAGCATATGCTTCACGTCAGTTAAAGGACCATGAGACGAATTACCCTATCCATGACTTAGATAGCGGTCATCATCTTTGCTCTTAAAATATAGAGACATCACCGGTACGGGATCACTTTTGAGATCTTCACGGACCACAAAAACCTTAAATATTTATTCACACAAAAGGAATTGAACCTTAGACCAACGAGATAGATGGAATTCCTGAAGGACTACGATTGTACTATCAATTATCATCCAGATAAAGCTAATGTGCTAGCAAATGCACTGAGTAGGAAATCTTGGAGAGTTCTAGCCAACCATCAGGTCGCGGTTATAGATTTAATCCAACAATTCTCATAAATGGATCTAATAGAAAAGGCACAAACCCAACAAGGGATACTAGTATCCATAATAGCTCAATTGTCCTTGGTTGAACAAATCAAAGAAGCACAGGTTAATGATCAACACCTCAAATTCTTAAATAGCGAAATAGACACGAGACAATAAACACAATTTTCACGTGATGAGGATAGGACTCTCAGGTATCGAGGAAGGTTATGTGTTCCCGAGACACATTCAATTAAAGAAGATCTGTTCAAGAAGTGCATTAATCACGGTTTGTAGTTCATTTGGGAGGTACCCGCATATATAGGATCTAAAACGCTCTTATTGGTGGAATGGCATGAACAAAGACATTGCGGATTTTATAGTTCGATGTTTAATACGTCAACAAGTGAAGGCAAAACATCAGAGGCCAGGATTACTTCAGAAAATCAATATACCTGAATGAAAATAGGAACAATGGACTTTGTGGTGGGGTTATCCAAAACACAAAAAGGGCATGATGCAATATGGGTTATTGTTGATCGACTAACTAAGTCTGCGCATTTTCTATTCACTCGTAAAACTGATTTTTTGGATCGTCTAGAATATTTGTATTGCAAAGAAATCACCAGAGATACCTCTCAGTATCATCTCTGACCGAGACCCACGTTTCACCTCGCGGTTTTGGCAGAGTTTCCAAAAAGTTATAGGAACCGAGCTTCGTTTCAATACAGCGCTCCACCCTCAGTGTACTATACAGACACTAGAAGATTGACTATGAGCATGCATGATGGACTTCAGAGGCAGTTGGGAAGATCATCTACATATGGAGTTCGCCTACCATAACAACTATCACTCGACTATTCAAATGGACCTTTTGAAGCTCTATATAGTAGGGCGTGTAGGTCTCCTACATTATAGGAGGAAGTGGGTGAACGACAACTTTTGGGACCACAAGGTATCCAATGAAACGCAGAACTAGTATGGGTCATCCGAGAAAGATTGTTGAATGCTCAAGATCGACAAAAGAGTTATACGGATCACAGACGAAGACCTTTGGAATTTACGGTAGGTGATTATCTATTCCTATATGTTTCACCCACCAAAGGAGTCCAATGATCTGGCTTGAAAGAAAAATTAGCTACTCATTACATTGGACCCTTCTAGATATTGGAACGGATAAGTGGAGTAGCTTATCAACTAGCACTACCCTTGACACGGGTAGAAATACATAATGTTTTCCATGTCTCCATGTTAAGGAAATATTTACCACATCCTACACATGTCCTAAAGGATGCATCAGTTTCACTACAACTAGATGCAACATATGATGAGACAGTTCGCATCCTGTATCACAAGGAGCGTCGACTACGAAACAAGACAGTACGATTAGTAAAATTTGAATGGCGACACCACACTGATGAAGAGGTCACCTGGGAGTTAGAGGATGATATACGAGATCAATATCCCCATCTATTCACTTGAGGTATGAAAATTTAGAGACCAAATTTTTATTAGTGGGAAAAGATGTTAGATAACATATATTTATATAACTAAAAAAAGGTAAAGTAATTGAATTTGTTTAGGGAAAGATTTATAATAGTAAGTTTATAAATAATGAGGAATGAAAATATATAACCACATATTAATTTTTAGAATTTTTCCAGATTTATTTGGATTTTTCCAGGGTTTGTTTAGTGAATTTATAAGTAATTAATTAGGGTAATTAATGAGAGGTGGAGAAAGTCTATTTAGGTGAGCCTATTTAAAGGAAATATTGATTTTCCTAAACTCATTTTTCCTTTTCGCCTAACCCTAAAGTTTCCGCCGACTCACCTTCTTTCTCTCATGTTGCCCTCGCATCTTCGAAGCCGCCCTCGCCCAATCGCCCGACGTCACCTGATCGCCCGACGTCATCGTCGCTGCCCCATCACCCACTTCCAAGGGTTGTGGGTTCGAATAGGGGGCACCAGCGACTGCCGTGAGACAGCACGAAATAGTTGAAACACCGAAGAGCCAGGTTGCCGCCCTCTCTCCCCTTGCGGCAGCAAACAACAACCGTTGTTGCCACTGTTGCGAGATCCACAGCCAACAGCCTTAACTCTCGACCCCGTTACCTATGTCAAATGTCATGAACCGTTGCCGAAAAAGAGTTGTGGTTAATGAAGTCCTTTACCCAAGTTCTAATCATTCAAGCTAATAAATTTGGGTAGCCGCAATTAATAGAGTAATCGGTCTCATAATATGAATTGGAAATTGGTCATTGATTTAGGGATGAATTGTTCAGTTAATGCTTGTTAGGTTGCTAGATTTATAATCCATTGAGGGTTTCGCATGCTAACCGAAATTGAACCCTATTACTAATTAGGCTCATCTTGTTTCATGCACCTATGATTTAAATTGAGTTAATTACATATTTAGAAGAGCTATAGAATATTAAGCCAAGAGCTATAGAATATTAAGCCCTAGATCTTTCAACTGAAGGACTAGCAATTTAGAGACTTAGATGCCTAATACCAAAGAATGGGGGGAATAAATTGGTTATATGGAGTCTGTTATTAGCATTAGCTTAGTACTTAAATAGCCTCTATATTTGCTTCTCTTTAAGGTTCGGGCTCAAGACAAAGCCTCGGTTTTGAAGACTATTAGGACATCCTATATTTGTGGTAGGTAGTTCCCTCTTGTTTCTCTTTTAGACCTTTATACTTGGTACATGATTTATTTTATTATTGCAGCAGTACATTGCTTATCTTAACTCAACTTTTGATCGATTCTTAAGATTGATACTTTTTCTGCTTGCCCTTATGTTTAGTCCATTTGATATCTATAAAGTCTCGTTATTTTCACGTTTGTTGTTTATACATGTAGGATATCTTTAGACGATGATGTAACTAGTGGAGTGTACTCTGGTATATGGTGGTCACTGTTTTCTTGTCATTAATTGTGTACTTATAGATATTGACTGCCCACGAGATCATCAATGGTAGCGTGTTTCGCTCGCAATCCATAGATAGATAACTATGTATATACTTGTCTGTCCATGGAATTATCCGTTGTAGAGCGTTTCTTCTGCACACAGTGGCCGCTAATAGATCCTGTCTGCCCAGGGGACCATTTGTAGTGTCTGAAACCACTTATTTAATTAAGGAGATTTATTGGATTAGGTTGCAATTTAATTAGAATTCAGAATTATTTAATTACGGGAGTTCATTTGATTAGTTAAGAAAATAATAGGATATAAATATAGAATAAAATATAAATAATATATTATATATAATATAAAGTATATAGAATAAATAATAAAAATAAGAAAATTATAAGATTCATATATAACGTGTAGAAGAAAATATAGTATGTGATTTATATATATATATAAAAGAAATTTGATCCATATAAATAATATACTATAGAGTATATAGTATAAATAATAAAAAAATAATTATAAGATTAAAACGTGTAGATGATAACTAAGAAATTATGACATTTTAATTTATGAATTATATATATATATATAGGAAATTTGGATTTATAAATTATAAGACTTAGTATTTATATAATTTATATATATAAATTATCCATCTAATCATAATGGAAATGAAATATAAATAATATATACTATATATATGATATATATAATAAATTATAGAGTATAAATTTAATATAACGTGTGTATGATAATTAAGAAACAATAATAATGGATAAAACTTAGTATATAGGAATTAAAGGACTTAACATTTAGGGATAAAACTTAGTATGTATAAATTTTAAAGATTATTCATCTAATTAATATATAAATAAAATATAGATAATATATTACGTAATATAAATGTATAATATAAATTTCAAAGCATAGAATTAAATAAGGAAAATATAAGATGAATATATACAGAGCGTGCACATAATAAATTAAGAAATTATAGTATTATAAATTATATATTATTATGTATCCATGGATATAGGTTTATATTTAGACTTAGTATTCAGTTTTATAAAAATAATATATAGGACTTAGCATTTATAAAATCTATCTAGTATTTAAATAAAAGTATAAGAATTTGTATATCAACCTATAAAATGTATATGTTGTAGATAATGATTAAGAACTACAACATTATCACATGCAAATTATATATATATATATATATATATATATATATATATATATATATATATAAACTTAGTAAGAGATTTTATATAAAATTTATAGGATTTAGAAATTTATGCCAAGTCCTAAAGCTTCCACATTATATAAAACACTCACCTAGAACTCCACCTTGCTTTCTTGTTGCCGCCGGCCTTAAGCCCCCACCTCATCAAGTTGCACTGGTTCCATAGATCCAAGGGAAAACAAGAAGAGAAGGGTACTAGCTAAAGAATCAAAGGCATGTTCTCAACCATGTTATTGTTTTATTTAGCTTTTATGTCTTGTGAATTTCAGGTATCGTAGATTGGGTTGATGTTTCATAGATGTTCTGGAATTATGTTGTGACCCTACTGCTTTTGATTCTATTGTAGTGTAAATTAGCTTCAATAGGTGAACGAATTTTACTTCGATCTCTTATGTTGAAATGTAGAAAATTTAGTTAGCTTTCATTATCAATTTACAGAACCCTTTTCGGATCAAAGATGAATTTTATATGATTTTTATACCACTAACTGATGAATCTGGAATTATGCTGTGACTTATTGCTTTTTGTTCTATTATGGTGTAAATTAGCTTCGATAGGTGAACGAATTTCACTTCGGTGTCTCTAATTGAAATGTAGGAAATTTAGTTAGCTTTAATTACCAATTTACAGAACTCTTTTCGGATCAAAGATGAATTTCATATGATTTTTATACTAACGAATCTGGAATTATGTTGTGACCTTACTGCTTTTGGTTCTATTGTGGTGTAAATTAGCCTCAATGGGTGAACGAATTTCACTTCGGTATCTTGTTGTTGAAATGTAGAAAATTTAGTTAGCTTTCATTACCAATTTACAGAACCCTTTTCGGATAAAGATGAATTACATATAATTTTTATACCACTGATTAACAAATCTAGAATTATGTTGTGACCTTGTGGCTCAACGAGTTGTTTCATATTTTACAAATTGTATACTCTTAGGAACTAGAGAACTATGCAGATAAATGTAGGTTTAAATTCTGTTTTAAGATTTATGAATATGAATATTACATTACAGTTGGGGTCGTGCTTCTAGTTACTTTCCATTAGAAGATAGGAAACTTTCCTATGCTCAAATAACCTTACAAAACTAGAAAATTTCAGTTTACTAAGAGTAGTTTTTAAATTCTATTTTCAATGTCATATTCATCATGATGTCGCCCTACGATTTCTTCATGTTTCCTCGTATCATGTTTTATGTTAGTTCCTCAAGTTCATGTATGTTTAGGTACATTAAATGAGTTCATGATTTTGATTTATGTTCTACTTATCATGATGACTATGTATATATTCTACGTCTAGGTTTCGGATCTCTAGATTAAGTAAGTCCAAGTTGCTTCTTGCTCCACATCATGATAGTTTAGTAGGCTATATGTAAAATTACATGCTTGCATCTAAGATCATGTTCATGTTCTTTCTTATGTCTTATTATGATACCTTAATATGATCTAGGTTTAGGTGGATATTATGTTTCCCTTTACATCTTATCATGATAATGAAAATTACTCAATGAGAATACCGTAAGGGAAAAGGCCCCAGAGGGAGCTCGCTTACAGGAAAAGGCCCAGAGGGAGCACAATATCGGGTAAGTTGACTGTTACAAAGTAATAATGATAATGATAAAGATAAAAATACCATACGGGAAAGGGCCCCAGAAGGAGCCTAATATCAGGTAAGTCAACTATGACAAAATGATGAGGATTTGATGGGAATACTATGAGGGAAAAGGCCCAGAGGGATTTCGTTTATAGGACAAGACCCTAAAGGGAGCCCAATATCGATTTCCATGTTAGTAATAAGTTAGGTTCATGATATGTTAAGTTCAGATTCATGTTATGCTATGAATATGTTAAGCTCATGATATGCTATATATAAGTTCATGTTATGCTACAAATATGTTAATTTCATGATATGCTATGTATAGTTCATGTTATGTTATAAATACGTTAAGTCCATGATATGCTACGAATATATTAGGTTAATGATATGTTATAAATATGTTAGGTTTATGATATGCTATGTTCATGCTCATGTATGCCCATGTATATGCTCATGATAAAGTCTATTTTTATGTGTATGTTTATACCATGCAAATATGCTTATGTTATGCGTACATACATGCTCATGATTAAGTTTGTTTAGGCTTATGTTATGCTTATGTGCATGCTCATGATCAAGTTTGTTTAGGCTTATGTTATGCTTATGTGCATGCTCATGATCAAGTTTGTTTAGGCTTATGTTATGCTTATGTACATACTCATGATCAAGTCTATCATTATGTCTAGGTCATATACCATGCTTATGTTTATGTTATCATGCTTATGTCGATGTCTATGCTTACGTTCATAGTATGCTACTACGGAGATCCCAAGTTACCTTGTATATGATTTCCCTTGGTACACTAGATTATAGTCACTAACTAATGCATAACATTATTTTGAACATGATAAGCCTCTCGACTCACATATTATAACCATTTTTCAGACAATGAGGCGAACGCAACAGAAAGCATTGACCAGTAAACTAGCTTGGAACAAGGGCAGTACAACCCAAAGACCACCCAATTTAAAAATTCCACATTTAGTTATGTTTTCTTTCAAACTGTCTATATAATTTTATTTGAACTAAGAAACTGTCATAGAAGTATGAATACGTGGCATCTGCAGTTTATGTATTATTATAAAAAAAAAAAAACTAGGGACGTTACACCATCTGTGGTAGAGTGTTTCTCCCGTAGACAATGTCGGTTTATATGCCTTGATTGACAGTTCGGCTATAGTCAATAGTTGTTGTATACCTGTTATATGTTTATGCTATACAGGGATTTGATGTACATGTCATATTTGGTTATTCAGGTTTGTGGATGCCTAGGTAGGTGTTTTACTCTTACTTTTGACCCTTTACTTGAGACTTCTCCTTTTGACCTTTTACACTTTAGTATCATGTACTATCTGTCACTGGATATTTTGTACTCATTACCCTTTTATTTCCCTAGACTTCCAGGTTAGCAGGTAGGAAAAGGAGTCATGTCGCTTGGAGATCTTGGCTGCAAATGCAAAGGCATCAAGTCCAAAAACTTATTTAGAATGGAAATGAAGACTAATATTTAGGGAAGAGCAAAAGGTTGGTTAAACCAAATTAACTAACCAAACCGATCGAAGTTAAAAATTCAGTTCAACTAATTTGAGAATTCAATTTTTATTCATAAAATATAGTTATTTCGGTCAAATCGGTTCAATCTCGGTTTTAAAAATCTGAATTCGATTAAACCAAATTCGGTCATGCATGAATCAAAACTAGGAGTTTAAAATGTTGGACCCCGTGGGTGTTTTGATATGATCAACAAAGTTAGGTTAAGTCCTGCTAGTTATTTCATCCCTGTGTCTAAGTGTGCAGTTACTTAGGAGCGCAAGAAGTCGAGCAGAAGACGCAGCTAACGAGAAAGACGGCATGGGAAAGGAGCCAACGGGCTCGGTGCGTCCGGAGGATGAGAAAACTGCGGAAGAGTACTCCAGTGGACGAGAAGAACATGCGCGACATTCGAGGACGAGAAGCTAGGACGAAAGCCTGCTCGAGGAAAAGGCCGGGAATTGGGTTCGGGTGAGCCCTATTCCGGTTGACCGCAATCACCCAAGCTATTGGAGCATCGGAAGCTAAAATGAAGTCAAAAGGAGCTGGAAAGTTAGCTGGAGGCGCCTTCAACGAAGTGCTGAATGCGCCTCCGCTGCCTGCACTGTCTGAGGCGCCTCAGACCCAGTCCGAGGCGCCTTCAAGGGTAATGGAGGGGCCTCAGACCCAGTAAAAATAAACGTTTGCAATCGGATAAAGCTTTATCCAATCAAACTCCTTGGAGGCGCCTTCAACCCTCTTGGAGGCGCCTTCAACACTCGAGATAGAGTTTCCAGGAGCTATATAAAGGCCCCTGGAGCTAGGAAATAATAATTCAACTCTGTATTAAGTGTAGGACCGTTAGATTCGATAGAGGGGGGGGGTGAATATCGATTAAAAAAAACAAGAGTTTAAGCGCAGCGGAAAAAGATAAAGTAGACACAAATATTTTTACTTCGTTCGGAGCCTGTGACGACTCCTACTCGAAGGCCCGTGGTCCTTGACCACTTTCGTTGGGCAATCACTAGCAAGTCGAAATATGATTACAGAAAAAGTACAAGAGATGCTAGTAATAATAAAGCAATACAGACAAAAAGAAAATTAAACAAAAAACCGGAAGAGCACTTTTGTCGGAGCGTTGTTGGCGTCGCACTTGAACGTCGAGCAGCAAGATCAGCAGAAGAGTTCTCATCAAAATGATTCAAGCTCCCGTGCGGGCTTCTTTATATGCTGCCCGGGCGCTGGATCCCTTCCGGTGAGCGACGAATCGCCAAATCAAGATGCCCACGTGGCGGCGAGGTGTCGGATAAAATTCGCCCAGCGCCGGATCCTTCCGGCGCCGACCTCGGCCGGATCCTCCGAGCCGGATCCTCTCGGCGCTCGAACCACCTGTTCGAAAGACTCCTTTTCCCGCAAAACAAGGTTAGTCCGAGGCAAATATATATCCTGTAAAACAAATGGTTAACACAGTTAAAGTTCAACAGATAAATAAAGAGAGTATGACTTAGATTAGCTTTCCGAGACCGGAATCTAGTCACGATCTCGACTTGGACATCCGAATGGATCTAGCCGGATCGACGCCTAATGTCCCTTCCGGAACGCCCCTCACACCCTCCAGCCGACTTACCTCACTTACCGCCAGACGTCCGGCCACCACGACCGTCTGACTTCTCGCCAGCGTCCGGTCGGCCGTCGACCGCTTGGACTTCTCGCCACTATCCCCACGTCGACCTGGACTTCTCGCCAGTGTCCGGTCACGTCGACCGCTTGACTTCGCCAACTATCCGGCCACCTCGACCTATGGACTTTTCACGCACACTGATCAAAGTGTCGACAACAACACAACTAACTTAACCTATTTGTCATTCATCAAAACCTGGGTTAGACCCTTAGTGCTACCCGCACCAACAATCTCCCCCTTTTTGATGGAATGACAACCTGGTTAAGTTAGTGAAAGCATATGTACGAAACAACATGCATTTGTGTGGTTTTAAAGTCAGTTTGTGTTTTCAAATTGGTTTAGCTAACTTAACCACCTAACCCTCCCCCTTTGGCATTCATCAAAAAACAAGCAAGGGTAAAGTTATTGAATAACACTTAAACAATCATTGTTCAGAATTTAAGGACAAGAGTACAATTTTTCAATCCAAGACAAGATCAAGTTGACTTGGGGGAGTATAAAGTTTTGAAAACTTGTATAAAGCAGTAGTTTTTAGCTTTTAGAAAAATTTCAAGATTTAAATTTACAAACATAAGTGTATAAGGTCTAAATTTCAAGATTTAAATATTCAAAACAAGTTTCAACTTTGAAACGCTTTTTCAAACATAAGTTTTCAAAACCAAAAATTCCAAAACTAAGTTTAAAAAACCTATATTTTTTTTTAAAACTAATTGAAATTTACTTTTCAACACTAAGTTTGTAAAAGATTCAATTTTCAAAATCAAGGAAAATAAGTTTGAGAAGTTTTAGTTTGTAAACTAATTTTTTCGTAAAATTTAATCTTGAAATCAAAATATTAAATTTTAAGAACTAGATTCAGGACAATATTCAAAGTAAAGTTAAATTAGATTTAAATCTTTACTTTTAGTTTTCAAAAAGTAAGATCATATTTTTAGAATGTTTTTGTAAAATTTGTTTTTCAAAATCAAATTTTCGAAGTTCAAAACTTTTCAAACTTTCAAATTTTTGTAAAAAATTTCACAATTTTTAAACAAGGTGTTTTTAAACTTTGATTTTCAAAATTAAGTTTAAAATTCAATTTGGAAAACTAAAGTAGTTTTATTTCTCCCCCTGAATTTTGATACTTAACTTTAACCAGCTGTCTAACCAATTAGGTACTAACTAACTATCAAAAGATAGTAGCTTTCACTTGGTTAGTCAGATTAAGTTAATTATAATCAATTAGTGTTTGACTTGACTGATGAACTTTAATCTGATTAATATCTGAATTGTATTTAACGTCCAGACTTATGCTGATGCACTGAAATAAGCATCTTAAGTCCAGACAGTTGGCCTATGCATCTCACCCCTTTCTATGTTTATCAAACACAAGCAAGGTAAACCTAAGGTGTTGGTGAGATGCTTAAAAACTAGTCCTATGGGTACATGCTTTCTAAGGATTCAAAACTAGTCTAAGGCCAAAACTGTTTTTGAAAATCTAAAAATGGAAAGTTTGAAAACAAACAAGTTTAGCCTATAAGTTGGTAAAATTATTTTTTGAAAGTATTTTTGAAATATCCTAGTCTATTAAGCACATCCCTAATTTTCGTCGTAAGTTGCTAAATTCACTTTCAGGGAGAGGTTTTGTAAAATGTCAGCTAAATTTGATTTGGACTCAATGTACTTGAGTTCAATGTCGCCTTTAGTAACATGATCCCTGATGAAGTGGTGTCTAATTTCAATATGTTTGGTTCTTGAATGATGCACAGGATTCTTGGTTAAGTTAATTGAACTTATATTGTCAATTAATACTTTTACATTTGTGATATTTAAGTTGAAATCTTTTAGAGTATGCATCATCCATAATATTTGTGCAACACATTCGCCTATAGCTATGTATTCTGACTCAGTTGTAGACAGAGCAACACAATGTTGCTTTCTACTAAACCAGCTAACAAGTGATGAACCTAATAATTGGCATCCACCACTTGTGCTTTGCGGTCTAATTTGCATCCAGATAATCTGAGTCAGAATACCCTATTAGTTCAAAATTACTTGTCCTAGGATACCAGATTCCTACATTTGTTGTTCCTTTAAGATATCTAAAAATTCTTTTAACCTGTGTCAAATGGGATTCCTTAGCACAAGTTTGGTATCTAGCACACATACTAACTGCAAATAAGATATCAGGTCGGCTTGCAGTTAGGTACAGTAGGCTACCTATTGCACTTCTATAATATTTTAAGTCAACTGGTTTTCCATTTGGGTCACTATCTAAGATTGTGTTTACAGCCATCGGTGTTTTTATTTTTTTTGTATTTTCCATTCCGAATTTTTTAAGTAATTCTTTGGTGTATTTATGTTGAGAGATATAGTTTCCTTCATTTGTCTGTTTGATTTGTAATCCTAAGAAATAGGTTAGTTTTCCCACTAAGCTCATTTCAAACTCTTTTTCCATTAGATTAATAAATTCTTCTAAAAATTCTGAATTTGTTGAGCCAAATATTATGTCATCCACGTATATTTGTGCAATAAATATGTTTGTATTTAATGATTTGACAAACAAGGTTGGGTCAATTTGACCTTGTTTGAATCCTTTAGATGTTAGGTAAGATGTTAGCCTCTCATACCACGCCCTGGGTGCTTGTTTAAGTCCATATAGGGCTTTCTTTAATTTAAAAACATAATCAGGGTGTTCTAGACCATAAACTTCTTCTCTGATTAGTCCATTAAGAAAGGCAGACTTAACATCCATTTGGTATAGTTTAAATCCCTTATGGGCTGCATAACTTAGTAACATTCTAATGGATTCTAATCTGGCTACTGGGGCATATGTTTCGTCATAGTCAAGTCCTTCAACTTGACTAAATCCTTTGGCAACCAGCCTAGCCTTATTTCTAGTAATTTCCCAGTTTCATTTATTTTTGAATACCCATTTTGTTTCTATTATTTTCTTATTCTTAGGTGGTGGGACTAGGTCCCAGACCTCATTACGCTCAAATTGGGCTAGTTCTTCTTGCATAGCTATAATCCAATCTGGGTCTAGTAGGGATTCATCCACAGTTTTAGGTTCAATTTTTGAAATTAATGAGATTTGACTTAGGTTTCTAAAGGATGATCTGGTTTGAACTCTTAAGTCTGGGTCACCAATTATTTGATCAGTTGGATGATTTGGGTTTACCCTTATTGTTTTAGGAGGTTGATTCTCTTGATGTTGTTCCTCGTCTTCATGATTTAGAGTTTGGTTGGTTTCTGGAACAAACTCTGGGGGTTGTGTAGGTTCTATGTCTTGTTTAGTTTCTTTAAATTTTACATTAGTAGTTTCTTCAATTTTTAAGGTAACTTTATTATAAATTCTGTAGCCTCTACTGTTTAGGGAATATCCTACAAAAATTCCATTTTCAATTTTAGAGGTGAATTTTCCTAAGTGTTCTCTTGTATTTAAGCCTTAAAGTATTTTATGTTTGGTTGTTTATTATAAAATATTTCGAAGAAAGTTTTGTTATGAGTTTTATTTATTATTGTTCTGTTCTGTACATAGCAGGCTGTACTAACGGCTTCTGCCCAAAAGTATTTAGGTAGGTTATACTCATTTAACATTGTTCTAGAAGCTTCAAGTAAGGTTCTATTTACAATTACATTTTGTTGGGGTTTTAGGGCATGAGAACTCATGATGGTAACCGTTTTCTAGACAAAAACTGTTAAAGTTGTGATTTTTAAATTCTCCCCCATTGTCACTTCTAATTCTTTTAATTTTAATATCTTTCTCGTTTTCAATCTGTTTGCAAAAATTTGTAAGAATTTCAAAAGTTTCATCTTTATGTTTTAAGAATTTTACCCAAGTAAACCTAGAGTAATCGTCTATAATTACTAAACAATATAAGTTTCCATTAATGGATTTGACTCCATGGGAGTCAAAAAGATCTAAATGTATAAGTTCTAAGATTGAGTTAGTTTGTGGTTGATTTGTTTGTTTGTGGGTTGATTTAGTTTGTTTTCCTTGTTGACAAGCATTACATATAGTTGAATCTAAGTTAGGTAACTTCGGTAAGCCTTTTACAAGTCCATTTAGTTTACTTATATTTTTAAAGTTGGTGTGAGACATTCTCCTATGCCATAACCAAGTTTCTTCTTTTTGTGTTAAATAGCACTTAATGGAAGAAATGGTTAAGTTGATGACATAGATGTTGTCTTTTCTAAAACCCTTTAGGCTTATGGTAGGATTATCTAGATGTTTGATTAAGCACTCTGTAGATAGAAACTTGACCTTATACCTAGCATCACATAATTGACTTATACTTAAAAGATTATATTTAAAGTTTTCAACAAGTAAGACATTTGTAATTATAAAGTTTAATTTTAATTCAATATTACCTATACCAATTACCTTGAGTTTGCCGTTGTTTCCAAAGGCAACTGTTCCTAGGCTTTTGTAAGTGAGTTGAGTGAACTTGGTGTGATCTCCAGTCATATGTTTCGAGCAACCACTGTCCAAAATCCACTTGGTTTCCTACAGTAAGTAGGATCTAAAGTTAGTCTTTTGAGCCTGCATTAATTTAAATTTAAATTTTTTAAAATAATTTAAAATTAATTTAAATTTTGAGATTAAATTAAAATTTAAAATTTTGAAAATAATTTTTAAGTTTAAAATTTTGAAAATAATTTTTAAGTTTAAAATTAAAATTTTGAAAATAATTTTTAAGTTTAAAATTAAAATTTAAGTTTAAAATTAAAATTTTGAAATTAAGTTTTAAAATTAAAATTTTGAAATTAAGTTTTAAAATTAAAATTTTGAAATTAACTTTTAAGTTTTAACATTAAAATTTTGAAATTAATTTAAGTTTTAAAATTAAAATTTTGAAATTAACTTTTAAGTTTTAAAATTAATTTAAGTTTTAAAATTAAAATTTTGAAATTAATTTTTAAGTTAAAAATTGAAATTTAGAAATTAATTTTTAAGTTTAAAATTGAAATTTTGAAATTAATTTAAGTTTTAAAATTGAAATTTAAGTTTAAAATTAATTTAAGTTTAAAATTAAAAATTTTGAAATTAATTTTTTAAGCCTTATTCATCTCACCCGATCTATATTATCAATCAAGGAATCCTATGATTTTGTGAGATGAAATTGGTTTGATTACAGAGTTTTGGTTTAACTTGTGTTAGATTCAGACTTAGCTTTGGTTTCCACAAATAGGCATTCTTCGAATAAACTTCTAAGCTTGGTGAGTCACAAGGACATCATTAGAAGTAACCAACCTTTCGAGTTTTTCCGAATAGTCCTATCCACGGAACTTAGTACTACATCTTGGTCTAACTGGTTAGGATTCGTTTAAGGGTAGCTTCGATCAGTTCCACTTGGCGAAACGCACTGATCGAAACCGTATCTTTCTGATACGATGCCCAAGTTTCCACTAACGTCTTATCGTCCAAAATTTCACCAAGACCGTGTTTGAGTTAAACTTTGTCTCTTTTAACTAATCCTAATTACCTTGCCGGGTAAATTTTGGGTTACCCTGCTGGGTAAGTTAGTTTTGGAGGTGCCGGTATTCTCAGCCCCCTGAATTATTGGCCATTAATTTAAGTTTTGATTTTAGGCTTGTGTCGATTCTTTTTATAGTTATAGTTAACTTGGTGATAATTCTGTTTAGATTTTGAATTTGATTTAGGTTTGTATTTTGAATTTTGGTTTGGTTTATTTAATTTTATATAATGTATTTTTTCTTTAGGTATATAATATTGATTAAGTCCTACTTGCGTGGTCAGACACGCTTTCGAAACCCAAGCTAGATTGGTTGACTTGTATTGGGTTATTAATGATTTGAAGGTTTTATTTGAATTCGACTTATATCCTAGTCCGGTTTTATTATAACATGCTTTTTGATTATTTAGGATTAAATCTAAATTTTTTGATCTTGTTGTAAATTTTTCTAACATCTCTTTTAAGTTGTTTATTTCATTTTTTAATGATAGATTTTCCTCTTCAAGTGTTAGATCTTGAGTTGGTTTGGAATTTTTTAATTGTTCTTTGAGGTTTTGATTTTCCTCAAGAAGTGATTTATTTTCATTTTCTAATTTAGTTAATTTACTATTTAAACAGGAAATAATTCTGAAAAATTTTTTGTTTAAATTAAAGTATACCTCATTCGGGCCTTCGGAAACGAGTACGGACTCGTGGCTTGTTTCGGGTTCAGACCCGTCTTCATCTTCCGACTCGTTTTCTGTTTCATCGTCGCGAGGTGGCTCTGATGTTTCGCTCTTCTTCCTCCGATTCGTCCGAGGAGTCGCCCCACGTTGCTTTGAGTGCCTTCTTTTGGTTGGCTTTGGTTTGTCGAACTTTAGTTTTGGGCGTTCGTTCTTGTAATGTCCCTTTTGTTCTAGTAACAAGTCACGTTCTTTGTTACGAGGAGAGCCGATCTTTTGAAGATCCTTTTCTTGAAGCTCTTCTTTCTCCCGGTGAACATTTTTCTTACCAAGTTCACGGTGTTTCGGAGTCTTGGTCAGATTCTTCTTCAACTTCAGGCTTGCTTTTCTTGGAGGAACCTGCAAATAAGGCTACACCTTTCTCGGCTCCAGCATTAGTTTGTTCGTGCAATTCTAATTCACAGAAAAGCTCATCCAATTTTAATTTAGACAGATTCTTAGAAATTTTGTAGGCATCCACTATTGATGCCCACAAACTATTACGTGGAAAGGTGTTTAATGCGTACCTTATCAAGTCTCTATTCTCCATCTGGTGGCCTATCGCATGGAGCCCGTTAAGAATGTCCTTGATCCTTGCGTGGAGTTGATTCGCTGTTTCTCCTTCCTGCATTTTTATATTAAAAATTTTATTTAAAAGCATGTCTCGTTTTGTTACCTTAGCGTCGCTTGTTCCTTCGTGCAGCTCGATCAGTTTGTCCCACAATTCTTTAGCGTTTTTGTGTGGACCGACTCTGTTTAGCTCTTCCCTTGTTAGTCCGCACTGTAGTGTGTTGATCACTTTGTTTTCTGTTGACGCTTTTTTCTTGAGATCTGCTGTCCAGTCTTCAGGATCCACTAGATTCCCGGCGTTGTCCACTGGAATTTTGTAAGGTCTTGTAATGCTCATCCACTAGTCAAAGTCAGTTTTGAGGTAGACCTCCATGCGCTTCTTCCAATAAGGGAAGTCGTCCTCGTTGAAGAGTGGAGGTCGCACTGTGCTGAATCCTTCTTGTTGGGACATTCTGTACACAGATAAATAACCAAGAAAAAATATCCCAAGACTTGGTCTTGGATTAGTAGTGCGGGAAGAAAAAAACTAGATTTGTGTTGCACTAATTTAAATTGATTAGTTAAATATTAAGTTATCGAAACACCAGTTTTAAAATTAATTAAAAAAAATTCACCCCTGTCTGATTGGTGGTTGCACCAAATCAGAGCGGTACCTGCTCTGATACCACTTGTAGGACCGTTAGATTCGATAGAGGGGGGGGTGAATATCGATTAAAAAAAACAAGAGTTTAAGCGTAGCGGAAAAAGATAAAGTAGACACAAATATTTTTACTTCGTTCGGAGCCTGTGACGACTCCTACTCGAAGGCCCGTGGTCCTTGACCACTTTCGTTGGGCAATCACTAGCAAGTCGAAATATGATTACAGAAAAAGTACAAGAGATGCTAGTAATAATAAAGCAATACCGACAAAAGAAAGAAAAAAAAAACCGGAAGAGCACTTTTGTCGGGCGTTGTTGGCGTCGCACTTGAACGCGTCGGCGTGAATCGTGAAGAGTTCTCGGTCAAATTGATTGAAGCTCACATGCCCGGGCTTCTTTATATGCTCGCTGGATCCCTTAAGGCGCACGAATCGCCAAATCAAGATGATCCACGTGGCGGCGAGGTGTCGGATAAAATTAGCCTTAGGCGCCCGGCGCCCGGACCACCTGAAAGACTCCTTTTTCCTGCAAAATAAGGTTAGTCCGAGGCAAATATATATCCTGTAAAACAAATGGTTAGCACAGTTAAAGTTCAACAGATAGATAAAGAGAGTATGACTTAGATTCCGTCTTTCTGAGACCGGAATCTAGTCACGATCTCGACTTAAACATCCGAAATGGATCTAAGCCGGATTGACGCCTAATGTCCCCTTCCCGGGAACGCGTCCTCACAGTCACTCCCCTCCAGTGACTTACCTCACTTAACTGCCAGACGTCCGGTCGACCCGTCTGGACTTCTCGCCAAGCGTCCGGTCAGCCCGTCGACCCGCTTGGACTTCTCGCCAGCTATCCGGTCAGCCCGTCGACCTAGCTGGACTTCTCGCCAAGCGTCCGGTCAGCCCGTCGACCCGCTTGGACTTTTCGCCAGCTATCCGGTCAGCCCGTCGACCTAGCTGGACTTTTCCTGCACACTTGATCAAAGTGTCAGACAACAACACAACTAACTTAACCTATTTGTCATTCATCAAAACCTGGGTTAGACCGTTAGTGCTACCCGCACCAACATTAAGTTCCTAGCAACCTCTGAGCATTCTAAGTGTGTAAAAAAGACTTCTCCTGTTGGGTTTTTCGGGCCGCAAAAATCCTTTTTTGCGTTGCGAAAATCCCGAAATTCCCATGCCACGGATCCGTGCGAAGAAATAAAATTTCGTAAAACTTTCACGTATGAGTTTTCTAAGCCTAGATCTACTTTAGATCTACAAGATAAGAATTTACCCTTGATGCGAAGCCCTTCGCTTAATCCCGCTCGTCCACGGTTCACCGGATCTCGAGAGTATCAAAGTAGATACTCTTCTATGTGTATCCACACAAGCAAGAGATGGAGAAACCTAACACAAAGGTGTGCTAGCACCTTTGTAAGGTTCGGCCAAAGAGGAGGAGAGGGGGAGAAGAAACCTAGAGAGGAAGAAGAAATGAATGAGAATGAATTCTCACCTTGTGTAACTCCCAAGTGGCCGGCCACTTTAGGCTTATAAACTCCCATGGAATATCAAGAGTCAAGTCTCTTGATCTCCTCCATGAGGTGGCATTTGGTCAAGTCAAACTTGACCAAATGAAGAAACCTTGCTGATGTGGCATTGGTCAAGTCAGAGTCAAGTCAAAACTTGACTCTTCATCTTCCTACTTAAGTCAAGTCAAACTTGACCACTTCTCTCCCTTGGTTGATCTAATTTAACCATTGGTTCAAGTCAATTTTAATTTAATGAATCTCTATTCATTGAATTAAATTAATTAAATGAGGTTAAGTCCAAATTAGACTCACTTAACACATGAACCAAATTGAGTCCAACTCAATTAGCCTAATTTGGATTACTCTTAATCTAATTTAGTTCATCACATGAACCTAATCCTTTAGGTTCATCAAATGAACATAATCTCCATCTAATTGCCCTTTGTGTGTGACCCTATAGGTTTTTATAACATTGGCAATGCTCCTAAACCCATTTAGAAGCGTAAGTAATAAGCGGTATCTAGCAACACATCATTACTACCCAAGTTATAAGAATGTTGAGATCCAACATCACCTTGTGACTACTAATTGTGACTCTTCACAATATATGACAAGTATCCTTTTATCCTTGACATCTAGATTGATCAATATGAGTCATAGACCATGTCATCCTCTAATGAATCTAAATCTTGAACTCCAAGTAGACTCACTCAATCAAATGAGCTCAATATCTCATATTGACTCATTTGGGCATGGTCATGCACTTCGTGATCTCACTCTATCAAAAATATCGATGTCACTCCCGTCATATAGGAGAGATAGATCCCATCTACATCACTCACATCCCTCCGCATAATTTGTTACATACCCAGTAATCGCCTTTATAGTCCACCCAGTTACGGGTGACGTTTGACGAAGCCAGAGTACGTAACTCCTTATGTAGGGAACCATAGTGACTTCAGGTCCAAGGACTAGTAGTCATACTAATAGCCACATGAGAAAATATATGACACTCATATAACGATCTATGATACTTTCTCATGGCGGGTCATTCAGTATACATTCTCCAATGCATACCCATGTGTCAACTTGATATCTCTATATCTATGACTTGTGAGATCAAGTCATCGAGTTGACCTACATGCTAGTCTCGTCGTATTAACATTGTCCCTGAATATTAATACTTAACTAGGAATGATTAAGAGTAGTGTTCCCTATATCATCTCACTATCGATTCGACCAATCGATTGATATAGGTAAGAACCTTCTACTCAAGGACGCTATTATACTTAGTTATTTGGCACCAATACAGGTAAGTATAATAACCAAAAAATAAATGCTTTTATTTATATACAAGAATATAATACAACGAGTCCATACAACAATCATCAAATGATTGGCTCTAGGGCTCTAACTAGCCTATAGTAAAAGAGATATTCTAGTAGAGTCGTTCGACCGCCTTGGATTAACAACCCCCTCGGTCGTAACCAAGTTAAAATTCGGTGTCCTCTTTATTTCTATTCTTTCATTTTTATTAGTGTTGCATTTTTGAATTGAGAGTCTTGAGGAGGGTATACTTTCATTTGCAAGCAATTCACCCCCCTCTTGCTGGCCCCGCTGCACCAACAAGTGGTTTCTGAGCCAGACCGCCTCATAAGGACTGACCGCCGATTGAAGCACAAAGATCAAGACGATAGTCGGAACCAACATTCATCCTCCGAAATTCGACGGAGAGTTCGCGACGTGGAAGCGTTGTATAGAGGTAATTTTTAAGACTGAGTTTGATATTCTTCTTGTTATGAAATATGATTTTGTAACCCCCAAAACAAGGAAGAATACAACTAGACGAAGAAGGAGCAAGCCGATTTCATGGCTAACGGAAAGGCGGAATTCCACCTGCTCAGCGTCTTGCCACCCAGGTAAGTCGGATCGAAAGCTACGACTCCGCTAAAGACCTCTAGGAAAAATTCCTGGAGCTCCACGAAGGCACCTCAGAAGCAAAGTTAGCAAGGCGCGACATCCTCCGAACTCAGCTGACGAATCTCCAGATGAACAACGGCGAGAAGGTAGCGCAACTCCAAGCTAGAATCAAGAAGCTGATAACGCAACTAACAAATCTCGGCGAATCAGTAACGAATCGAGATTCCATCCGGTATGCGCTCAACACCTTCCCAAGAAATCCAGAGTGGTCGTCCTTAGTAGATACTTACGACATCTCTAAGGACTTTGAGGTAAGTAGTTTAAAAAGTTTATTTTCTACATTTAAACTTCACGAGTCTCGAATTGCAGAACCTATAGAGAAGTCAAAACTCAACGTTGCCCTACAAGCCGAGATAGGCGATCCCGACTCCGAAGTATCCATCGACGAATCTGAAGCGGCACTACTGTAAGAAAGTTAAAACTAATAAATTTAAATCGCAGTCGATGAAGCATCAACGCAACAGAAGGACGGTCCGGTGCTACAACTGCAACGAAGAAGGGCACATCAAGGATGACTGCCCCAAGTTGAAGAACAAGCATAAGGAGAAGCCTCAGAGACCGACGTCCTCTACACACAAAAGTCTGAAGGCTACATAGGACGATTCTTCATCCTCCGAGTCAGAAGTCGAAGCCTTATCAGGAGTAGCATTGATGGCCAACCATCTCTTTGAAGATGACTCGGACTCAGAGATGAGCATAGATCAAGGGGGAGAATCAGAAGAGGAAAGCTACGATGAAGGGGGAGCATCACCAAGTGAGGTAAGTAAGGTACGTGATCTCACCCCCACTCAGTCGCTTCAATTTATCAAAGTACTTACGAAAGATCTAGCAAAATTAGAAAAAGAAAATGCTAAATTAAAATTAGAAGAATCATGCCCCTTAGAGTTATTTAACCACTTAAAATCATAAAATGACAGTTTGAAAATACAAATTGAAAATTTAAAAATTGCTGCATGTTCAAAAACAAATGTTTTCCAAAAATCAAAACTTAAAATTTATGGAAAGCTAAATTGGTATATAAAAAACATCAGGGACAAGTTAGAAAGATTCCCAAGACTTATGTACTGCCCAAATATTTAGCTAACCCTATAGCAAGGAACTTATACTGGGTTCCAAAATCTTTACAAGGTTAAAAATTCTTTAAGTTAAGGCTTTTAGAAGAAATTAAACAGTGAGGTTCTTAATGAGGCTTTATCTAAGAAAGTGGTTGTTGCTCCAATAACCAAGAAGGCCTAGTACATCGCCACGACCTGGAAGCCAAAATATCGAAATAAAATGTTTAATTAACTTTCTGATAAAAGCATTAAAATTAGAATTATATAATGCTTTCAAAAAAAAAATTTAAACACTTTATTGGAAATTCTTCACAAATAATTTTTTTTCTTTTTTCTAGAAAAAAAAAATTTTTTTTTATAAAATCGTGACTTGGAAAATTCTCAGTTTATTTAAGTTAAAATCATTTCTTAACTAAGTTTTTACTTAAAAATTATTCTGAAAATAATTTAAATTTTAAAATATGTTTTGCAAACGTTAATAATTGTTTAACTTCAAAATTTCTTTGAAAATTCTTAAAGATAATTATGTCTTAGAAATTTTCTTTTACAAATGATTTCCTTTTTCCCCACTCATTTTGCTGTGATCAAAGGGGGAGAGTTAGGTACAAGTTTAGAGGGAGTTAGGAAAATCAAAAATCTTGATATTTGAGGTTGCAAATTCTATTATTACAATTTTTATGCTTACAATATTAGGTTAGTAATTGTTCTTAAATTACTATTTGTTTGTTTTTACCCTAACTTGAACTTGGGTTGATGTACATCAAAAAGGGGGAGATTATTGGACCCCGTGGGTGTTTTGATGTGATCAACCAAGTTAGGTTAGGTCCTGCTAGTTATCTCATCCCTGAGTCAAAGTGTGCAGGAACTTAGGAGCATAGGAAGTCGAGCAGAAGATGCAGCTAGCGAGAAGGACGGCACGGGAAAGGAGCCGATGGGCTCGGTGTGTCTGAAGGACGAGAGAGCTACAGAATAGTACTCCGGTGGACGAGAAGAACGTGCGCGGCGTTCGAGAACGAGAAGCCGGGACGAAAGCCTGCTCGAGGAAAAGGCCGGAAATTGGGTTCAGGTGAGCCCTATTCTGGTTGGTCGTAATCACCCAAGCTATTGGAGCATCGGAAGCTAAAATGAAATCAAAAGGAGCTGGAAAGTTAGCTGGAGGTGCCTTCAACGAAGTACTGAAGGCGCCTCCGCTACTTGCACTGTCTGAGGCGCCTCCATAACCTTGAAGGTGCCTCAGACCCAGTCCGAGGCGCCTTCAAGGGTAATGGAGGTGCCTCAGACCCAGTAAAAATGAACGTTTGCAATCGGATAAAGTTTTATCCGATCAAACTCCTTGGAGGCGCCTTCAACCCTCTTGGAGGCGCCTTCAACACTCGAGATAGAGTTTCCAGGAGCTATATAAAGGCCCCTGGAGCTAGGAAATATTCATTCAACTCTGTATTAAGTTCCTAGCAACCTCTGAGCATTCTAAGTGTGTAAAAAAGGCTTCTCCGCCTACAGTAAAGGAGATATTCTAGTAGAGTCGTTCGACCGCCTTGGATTAACAACCCCCTGGGTTGTAACTAAGTTAAAATTCTGTCTCCTCTTTATTTCTATTCTTTCATTTTTATAAGTATCGCATTTTTGAGTTGAAAGTCTTGAAAAGGATATATTTTCATTTGCAGGCAATTCACCCCCCCCCCTTCTGGCCCAACTGCACCATCATAAAATTCCTAATTCTATAATTCGCGACTCTCCTCCCCTCCCAAGTCCAACAAAAATTGAAAGTATGGTTATTTTAATTTTTTGACCTCTTTAATAGATGTTTTATTTGTTCGATTTTTTGTACGAAAGTTCAATCGTTCGGTTAGGTCTAAAAAAAATTGATTTGTTCAATTTCGATTTAAACGATTTCGGTAATTAACCAACTCAACCCTACTAATATTGAGTTTTAAGTTTTATTACTAAGGCATTAAGTCCTAATGGTCATATAAAGATTGATCTTTGATTTCAACATCCAATAAACTTTGATGATTTTAAGGATTGATTATATTATATTTATTTGAAAACTTCAAATTATTCATGGAATAATGTAATTTTTATAATTTTTATTAACCAACTCAACCCTACTAATATTGAGTTTTAAGTTATATTACTGAGGCATTAAGTCTTAATGGTCATATAGAGATTGATCTTTAATTTCAACATCCGATAAACTTTGATGATTATAAGGATTGATCATGTTATATTTATTTGAAAACTTCAAATTAGTCATGGAATAATGTAATTTTTATAGTTTGAGAATATATAATAGTGTTGGTTAAATTTTCTATTTTATAATAAAAGGATAAAGGGATATAGAGAAAGAGTGTGTGTGATTAGGACAAGTAAGCTTACATTTAATTTAATTTAACTTATCTTGATTAATTTAAAATTAAACTAAATTTATATATAAAATAATTTAGTTTAATCATAATAGTATTTGGGATTTATATTATATTTAATTTTCTATTCTATCTTTCTAGCAATCCATCCCCTTTGTCCTTAAAGAGAGGTATTTTTCCCTCTATCCTTAAAGAGGTTTTGTTTTCCTCTCGTAGTACCCATATGAATGGGTGAAGGAGGATAAGAATTATCAGAAAGATAGGAACTACTGTAAAAAGGTAAGGTTTTCTTGCCCATGTGTTTAAGGAGGAAAAGGAATAGGAATGGGAATGAGAACGGAACTAGGAATCAGAAAAGAAATTAACAGAGGAAAGAAAAAGAATTAAGAGGGAGGGAAAAGAATTAAGTATTCAAAAAATAAAAAAGGAAAAGGAATTAATAGTTCAAAAAAAAATAGAAATAGAGAAAAAAAAAATGCATAGCAGTGGCATGCTACCGTGAGGCCTTATGCTACCACGGGCCTTGTGGCGGCTCCACGTAAGGGTTCACTGCCTTGCAAAGTCCTCGCGGCCAAGCGAGGACATCGTAAGAGGATTCGCAACTCCATACAATGTTGGTGGTGCTGACATTAATTGGCAGGTGAAACTATAAATTTCATGCATGTCGACTCGCATGACTTAATTTTTTAAACACTACATATAACATCCTCCAAAGTATAACAATTACATTAGCTCATATATAATATGCATTAATTATTAAATAATATATAACAAATCAACTTTTAAAGAACATCATTTCCTAACATGTGAAGCATCACAATTCACTTTTAAAAACTCAATTGAAGTTTGGTAATTATCAAATGGGAGCATTAATCATGTACTTCTTCACCCTCTAAAGACCTTTGAAGTTTGGCCATTCTTTAAATAACCAATATCTAGTGTCATAGAAATTGAAATTTTGAATTAACCATCCAATAAAAGGTAGATAACATGATAGGGGTTAGCACTTGGCAAATCTATCATAGTACCATATATTGGCCGTTTTAGGATTTGCCTCCATAACCTTAGAAGAGGCAACCAAGTGTATCAAACTTCACAAACATTTCATCCTGTCTGAGAGTCGAGGTGATGGACGGTGGGGATGTGGCGCTCGTGTTGACCGTGCGTGGACCTCCGACGAGACTAGCCTGTAAGCACCAAAGCGTCAGTGCCGAGCCAGGGAGTGGTTCCCCGACGGTGGCCCTCCGACGCTCAAGTCAGATCTCCGGCGAAAGCAACAAGCAAGCAAAGAAACGAAAATGGCAGCGTAACTGTAGCTACAGTAGAATGAGCATACCTTCGTCGAAACTTGGGGTCCTCTATATAGGGCTTCCAGGGGTTCGCGTGCACGCTCCTCAAAGCATGCACGCATCTCAAAGCTTTTCCTGATAGGACATGTCAGAAAAGTGTACCTGACATCATACCTCAACAGTCCGAGCATATCCTGACAAGGCAGTGGAAGCTTCCGTCATACGATTCTCCGCCTGATCATGCCGCCAACCATGTTGTCTGTCTGTGGCACGGATCTCGAGGAGGATAGCAGTCGATCCTGCCTTTGTCTGTTAATGGGCCGAGCGGGGAGGCCGCTCGGCTACTTCCACTGTCTAGGTTTGCCGGGTCGGGTCTGCGCTTCGTTGGCTATGATCTGATCTGCCATCGACCCGGATGTCCGCCCAGCACATGCCTAGCCACTCGGCACATGACTTGCCGGTCGACGCCTACTTTGGTGATAGTCTTTGAGCATCGGAAGCTCGGTGCGAGACCGAGCTGTAATAACATCGGGTCAGCTATTCCTTAGTCCGACCGGCTGATGGGGTCGCCCGGTCGGACGCTAACCTGGGGGCATTGACTGCGCCTTGACTTTAACCTTCCACATGGCGTTGCTACGGGGTGAGGCCCGACCTTATCACCGGATCACATTCCTTCCCCTCAAGTCTAGTCGAAGGAGGCGGCAAGTCCGACTGACTGGACAGGGTAGTCTGGTGATTGGTTGGCCGATCGGCCAATATGTTGGTTGGACCTCGACCGGTCTATATAGGACCGATATTTAAGGCCACTCGGCGTTTTGAGGGTTTGCGCTTGGAAGATTCTTCCCTCGACGATTTAAGATGACCGTGAACTGCGCGATCAATGTTGATGTCACCCGAATCTCCTCAGAATTCGTGCTAATCACCCCCATTAAGGTCGAGCGCGCGCCCCCGTCTAATAATGGCACCCATTAAATGTCGCCTTGTGAGAGCGTGTCACGTGTCGCTGCCGCTGTCGCTGCGCGTTCGAGGCGATAGCCGCCCTGTGGGAGCCAGCCACGTGTCGCCGCCGCACGTTCGAGGTGACAGTTGCTGATGTGACGCCTGACGGTTTGAATTCAACGGCTGGATTTACACTTCGATGTTTGCGACCTAGATCGGACGACTCCGGTCGGCCGAATCTGACCTATAAAAAACTGCAGCACCACCTTCGTCCCCACTTTGTGTCTCATTTTCCTGCGACTGTCGGCGACCTTGAGCGACCAGTGCTCCGGCGACCAGTGCTCCGACGACAAGTGCTCTGGCGACCTTGCGCTTCTCGGCGGCGATCCACTGCTTTCTGCGGCCCCCTTTCTCTCCCCTGTAAGCCTCCCCAAAACCTCTCTCGTTGATCTTCCACTGTTCTTTCTCCGCCACGCCACTATTCCAGCGTCTGTTTTACGTTTTTCCTTCCTTTCGTCCTTCGAGCTTTCTGTTTTCGACTTTCCGGCGATGGCGGGCTCCTCTCAACCGTCCAACGCCGCTCCTGATCTCTATTACAACACCATGAAAACTCGGTTCAACGCAGGCGACGCTGTGAGCCTTATAAATGTCTTTAACTTTCCCTCTGACCATGAGATAATCCTGGCTTCCCCGTCCGATCGGCCCCCTAACTCGCCGACCGGCACAGTCTGTTTCTTCCGAAACCAACTCGTGGTTGGTCTTCAATTCCCCATCCATCCCTTCATAATCGAAGTCTGTAACTACTTCCATGTCCCTCTTGCCCAGCTCGTCCCCAACTCATTTCGCCTGCTGTGCGGCGTGGTCGTGTTATTCCGAGTGCACAGAATTCCGTTAACCCCTCGGGTATTTCACTACTTTTATTATCCCAAGCAGTCCGAGCTGGGCACCTACCTCTTTAAGTCCCGAGCCGATCTGGTCTTTTTCGATAAAATGTCAACTTCCAATAAACATTGGAAGGATTATTTTTTCTAAATACGACTCCCCGAGCGGCCGAGCTTTCGTACCAAGTGGCAGGTCGAACTGCCACCTCAACCGAATCTGCAGAAGTACCGAAATCGGTCGAACTACCTCCACGCGGCTAACCTGCTGGCCTGAAATTTGAAATCCACAAGCTACTACTGGAGGGTGTGATGTATGTGTTCGAACTCAGCCCGATCCGAGAGCAGCCTAGGTATGAAATTTCTCAGCCTTCTTCTCTTGAATTTAATTGATTCTTTCCTTCTTTCGCAGCTGACATCATGCTGCGCACCCGAGCAACTGGTCTGATAAAGCTGAAGAATGCCGAGATAGATGCGGCAGCGGCGAAAGAGATAAAGAGCCTAGGCCTGACTCCTGTCAGCTCTCATGAGGGCGAGAGCGAGGCGGCACAAACTGAGGGAGACGGCGCCGTCGATCGGACGCCCCACACTGAAACAACTGTAGACCCACTCCCTCCTGAGTCGTAGCCGGCCACCCAGGTCGAAGGCTCAGGGTCCTCTGGTGAGGTGCCTCTATCTACCCGCAAGAGACGCCGCATGACCACCCCATCCCGTTCGGCTACTTCGGTAGTGCATTCTCCCGAGAGGGGTGGCAGCTCTTCTCCGGTCGTTCCCGAGACAGTTAAAGTCATTTCCTTCGATCGGACCCCCTCGTTTGTTGATCTACCGCCCGAACCGATTGCAGTCCAACCACTCGCATCTCTTCCTCCGGCTCGCCGGAGGGTCTTACGATCCGGCATCCTTCCGGCATCGACCTCCCAAGCTTCTGGCCCCGTGGCTTCTTCTTAGTCAGTGCCAACCGGTCGACGCTCCATAACGGCAATCCTCCACCTCCCGACAAAGGAGATTTTAGCGGCCGGCGATCAACCGTGAACTCCAGAACATCAGATACTCATCCGCGAGCCGCTCACCAAGGTTTGGGAGGAGGCCCGAGCACGTGCTGCAACCATGCCTCCAGAGCTGCTTGCCGACAGCCATCTGCAAATATCCACCAGGGTATGTATGCAATGATCTATTCATGATTTTACCTCCACTCAGCCTTAACATTCTTCGGTTATGTGGCAGTACTGGATGGAGAGTGTGCCAATGTGTTGGCGTCTTGCCTTCGTGGAGGATGAGCTGAAGAAGCTCAAAATCTCTGGTGGTGTCTCTTCCTCCCAAGGGCCATCCACTGCCCAATTGCAGGTTGATCTGTAGAAAGCCAATAAACTCCTGGTGGCCGAGCGGAAGAAGTCTGCCGATCAGGCCATCATGCTGGGTCGGCTCGAGGCTCAGGTGAAAACTTACGACCACAAGATCGAGCTGGCCACCAACAGGAAGAACCACGTCATAGCTAACCTAGAGCTGAAGAACCAGGAGGCTCGGAATTTAGCCGAGAAACTCAAGAGGGCAGAGGACCTTTTCGCCGCCGAACAAGGCATTCGTTCGGTTAGGGAGGCTGATCTCCAAGGGCAAGTGAGGACCCTCGAAGGTGCTCTGGAGTCCTCCCGCGCTGCCCTGAAATCTTACCAGGATGCCAAACCGAGCCGCTTTGAGATCATGAAGCAAGAATACCTCCGCTCGGAGAAATTTACCGACAAAGTTGTTAATCGGGTCATCCGGAGTTTCGAGCTGGCCATAACCAGGACGTTCAACCAATTGCAAGCAAACGGGCATATCGCCGCCTCTCTGACCGATGGTGTCGTCGATCGGGCCCGAACGAGTCGATACCGGACGACGTCTTTGACAATCTCGAGTGAGGAGGGATCTTGTAACCTTTGAATGTTTGATTGCCGCTCGGCAGCTTTTAGTTTGTTATCAATGAAGTCATTTTGCAGTTCTTCCTCGCATGTCTGCTTGTCTATCACAAGGCTTTCGACTATATAGCCCCGAACGGACGTCCTGCTTGCCTTTCAATCATTGATAAATTTACTATCATACCTCTGGGTTTTAAGGTCCTCACTCGACCCTAGGGTTTATAGTCGCCGCTCGACTCTAGAGTTTAACGTCGCCGCTCGACGATTTGGCGAAGGCCGGAGTTTAAGGTCGCCGCTCGACCGTCGATGGAGACATGGGTTTAATGTCACCGCTCGACGATTTGGTAAAGTCTCGGGTTTAAGATCGTCGCTCGATCGTCGGTGGAAACCTGGGTTTAACGTCGCCGCTCAACAATTTGGTGAAGTCTCGGGTTTAAGGTCGTCGCTCGACCGTCGGTGGAGACCTGGGTTTAACATCGACACTCGACGATTTGGTGAAGTCTCGGGCTTAAGATCGCCGCTCAACTGTCGGTGGAGACTTGGGTTTAACGTCGCCGCTCGACGATTTGGTGAAGTCCGGAGTTTAAGGTCGTCGCTCGACCGTCAATGGAGACCTGGGTTTAACGTCGCCGCTCGACGATTTGACTTATCGTTCGTCCTGAGCTTTGGCAACCTTTTGCTTTTGATTTCAATCCTACACTTAAAGGATGCAGGGATAAAAGGAAATACATTGATTACATCAGCGCACTTTTCATCAGGCTCGGTATGGCTGGAGATGGTTCGCGCTCCACGGTCGTTCTAATCGTCGTCTGTCCTCATCCTCTAGGTAGTAGGCGCCCGAGCGGAGCTTCTCTGCGATCCTGAAGGGTCTGGCCCATGAAGCTTCCAACTTGGTGATATCGCCGACCGGCTTTACCTTCTTCCACACGAGGTCGTCAACCTGAAATGATCTTGGGATCACACTTCGATTGTAATTCTGCCACATCCTCTGTCGGTAGGCCATCAGCCGGACGACGACTTTAGCACGTGCCTCGTCCACCATGTCCAGCTCCAGAAGTCTCCGCTCAGCGTTGTCCTCGTCATAGTGTTGTATCCGGTCGAACTCTACTCCAACTTCAACGGGGACGACCGCTTTACCGCCGTACACCAAGTGAAAGGGGGTTGCTTCCGTTCCTTCTTTAGGGTCGTGCGGATCGCCCACAGCACGTTGGGGAGTTTGTCCACTCAGCTCCCTCCCATATGGTCGAGTCATGCGCGTAGGATTCGCAATATCTCTCGATTGGCGACTTCTGCCTGCCCATTACTTTGAGGATATACTACCGAGGTGAAAGTCTGCTGGATGTCATACCCCTCGCACCATTCCCTGAGTTCTTAACCAACGAACTGTCTCTCGTTGTCCGAGATGAGCCGGCGAGGGATGTCGAATCGACAAATGATATGCTGCCAGATGAACTTCTTAACCATATGTTCGGTTATCTTGGCCAGCGGCTCAGATTCAACCCACTTGGAGAAATAATCAACCGCAACAAACAGGAACTTCCGCTGACCTGTCGCCATTGGAAAGGATCCCACGATATCCATGCCCCATTGGTCGAACGAGCAAGACACGGTAGACGCTTTCATTTCCTTGGTCGGCCGATGCAAGAAAGTGCGATATTTCTGATAGGATAAGCAGGTGGCGACTGTCTGAGCGGCGTCCTCCTGTAGGGTCGGCCAGAAATATCCGGCCAGGAGGATTTTCCTTGCTAATGAGCGGTCGCCCGGATATCCATCGCAGGATCCCTGATGCACCTCTTGTAGTATGTACTCGACGTCTTCCGATCCGACGCACTTGAGCAGAGACCTAGTGAAGGCTTTTTTGTAAAATTGATCCCCGATCAGAGTGAACCAACTAGCTCTTTTTCTCAATAAGTTGGCCCCTTCCCAATCGGAGGGTGTAGCTCCTGATCGCATAAACTCTATCAGCATCGTTCTCCAGTCGCTTGGGAAGGTGAGCCCCTCCATCCGATCAATGTGGGCCACCAGAGACGCCTGCTCGATCGGCTGTGGTATGATGATCGGAGATAGAGAGTTGGCCAGTTCGTCTGCAGTTTGGTTCTCCGTGTGGGGGATCTTTTGTATAGTGACCTCCCGAAAATTGGCCTTCAGTTTTTCAAAAGCTTCAGCGTAGAGCTTGAGCCTTGCGTTACTTATCTCGAATGTCCCAGTAAGCTGTTGAGCGGCTAATTAAGAATCCGAGTGAATGAGAACCGTAATGGCTCCGACGTGCCAAGCGGCTTGCAGACCGGCTATTAGCGTCTCGTATTCGGCCTCATTATTGGTTGCCCTGTAGTCTAGTCGAACGGACAGCTGCATCCGTTCGTCTTGAGGGGAGATGAGCAGTATGCTGATCCCGCTTCCTGCTTAGTGGACGACCTATCCACATATATTTTTCAGATTGAGTCGGGCTCAAGATTTTGTACCTCCGTGACGAAATCTGTCAAGGACTGTGCCTTGATGGCCGTTCGGGGTTGATACTGGATGTCAAACTCGCTGAGCTTTGTTGTCCACTTGATCAGCCATCCGGAAGCCTTAGGATTGAGGAGGACTCTTCCCAAAGGACTATTGGTCATCACAATGATAGTGTGCGCGAGGAAATACGAGCGGAGCCTCCGAGCAGCGAGTACTAATGCGAAAGCAAGCTTCTCAAGACCAGTGTAGCGGGACTCGGCGTCTTTTAATATGTGACTTAGGAAATACACTGGTTGTTCTTCGCCTTTCTGACGGACTAGTGCCTAGCCGACAGCATGCTCAATCGAGGACAGATTTATTCGGAGCGGCTCACCGGCAGTTAGCTTAGCCAGTACAAGCAACGAGTTCAGAAATGCCTTGAGTTCCCCGAATGTCCGATCACACTCCTCGTCCCACTGAAATTTGGTGGCTCGGCGCAATAGTTTAAAGAAGGGCAGGCTTCGGTCAGATGACTTGGAAATGAACCGAGATAATGCAGTTATCCGATCGGTGAGACGTTGTGCTTCCTTCAAGTTTCTGGGGGGCAGTATATCCTATAGCGCCCTCACTTTGCTAGGGTTTGCTTCGATTCCCCGTTCGATAACGATGTAGCCCAGAAATCGCCCGCTCTTCGTGTCAAACATACACTTGTTCGGATTTAGCTTGATCTCATACGTCTTCAGCGTCTGGCATGTCTCCGTGGCATCTGCACATAGATCAGCAACTCGGAGGGACTTAATTAATATATCGTCCACATATACCTCCATGTTGCGGCCGATCTGCCGCCGAAACAATCTGTTCATCAGTCTTTAATATGTGGCCCCAGTATTCTTCAGTCCGAATGGCATCACATTGTAGCAGTACGTGTCGTCGACTGTGATGAAGCTGACCTCTTGATCTTCCCGGGCGAGCGGCACTTGATGGTATCCTTGATACGCGTCCAGCATGCATATCAACTCACATCCGGCAGTGGAGTCCACCATCTGATCGATCCGAGGTAGGAGGTAGAAGTCCTTTGGGCAAGCCTTATTGAGATCCCGGAAGTCGATGCAGACCCTCCACTTATTCCCGGGCTTGGAGACTAGCACAACATTGGCAAGCCAGCTCGGGAACTGAACTTCGCATATGTGGCCGGCCTCCAGGAGATTTTCTATTTCGGCTCGGATGATCAAATTCTCTTCCTCTGCTTTATCGGCCGAGTGTCCGACCGGACGTGCAACTCGTGCAGGGCAACGTTCGGGGAGATGTCGGGCAGTTCATGCGTCGACCGCGCGAACACGTCATGGTTCTGCTGGAGGCATGTGATCAACTCAGCTTTCTGCTCGGCCTCCAGATCGGCGGCAATGAAGGTACTTGCTTCCACTCGGCTCGGGTGGATCTGTACTTCTATCTTCTCCTCGTAAACCAAAGTAGGGGGCTTTTCTGTTACGGCGTTTACCTCCAACCGGGGTGCTTTCCGTGCAAACTTCACCTCCGTCTTGACAATATCGACATAACAACGTCGAGCGGCCAACTGATCACCCTTTACCTCTCCTACCCGATCTTCCACCGGAAACTTGATCTTCTGGTTGAAGGTTGAGGCGACCACTCGGAATTCATTGAGGGTCGATCGGCCCAAAATGACGTTGTAAGCGGAGGAGGCGTCCACCACGATGAAGTTTGTGGCCCTCGTTCTTCGGAGCGGCTCCTCTCCAAGTGATATGGCCAGCATGATTTGGCCGATCAGCTGGACCTCATTGCCGATGAACCCGTACAGCAGGGTTGTCATTGGTAGCAGCTCGCCCTGATCGATTTGGAGTTGATCAAACGCCTTCTTGAAGATGATATTGACCGAGCTGCATGTGTCAACGAATACATTGTGAATGGTATAGTTTGCAATTACCGCTCGGATAATGAGGGCGTCATTGTGCGGTACTTCGACTCCTTCGAGATCTCGGGGGCGAATCTGATTTCGGGCCTGCTCGCATTCTCCCTGCAGCAACCAACGGCGTGGATCTCCAGCCGCCGAGCGTATGATTTTCGGGCTCGGTTGGAGTCTCCGCTGGTGGGTCCGCCAGCTATAATGTTGATCTCACCTCGCGCCACGTTGCTCCTGTTCTCCTCCTCCCGAGCGGACGGTCTGCTTCGCTCACATGCGACTCGGTCAGGCTCGGTGCTTCTTCGATGGGGCTGCTACGATGATCTCCTTACTTCCTCCCGTCATTCGGCGTCGTGGTGCCCATGTCGCCGATCAGGGGTGGGAGACCGGCGGCGATAACTTCTGGGCGCTGGTTGGGCGACCGAATTAAATCCGCGACAGTCGCGAGTGTTGTGAGTTGCTAACTGGTGGAAGGAACAAAACATAGGGGTCCATACTTTTCCTTTTGGTTTTGGGCGCTCGACGGCCACGTGCTGAACTGCATGAGGCCTTGCTTCCTGGTGTAGTCGCGCCCCTTCGGGTCGAGGTCCTCGTGACGGCTGATGGCTAATTGGCGGCCTCCATTCGGTCGGCGCCGATGGTTCGGACGGCGTTTCCTTCCTCCTTGCTGCCTGGGCCTCTTCCACATTTATGTATTCGTTAGCCTTCTTCAGCATATGGTCGTAGTCTCGAGGTGGCTTTCGGATGAGAGACCGGAAAAAATCTCCGTCCACGAGCCCTTGGGTGAACGCATTCATCATGGTATCGGACGAGACCGATGGGATGTCCATGGCCACCTGATTGAAGCGTTGGATGTACGCTCGGAGGGATTCTCTGGGGCTTGCTTCATGGAGAACAAACTGACACTCGTCTTTTGGTATCGTCTGCTACTTGCGAAGTGGTGCAAGAAGGTCGTTCGGAAGTCCTTGAAGCTTTGGATGGACCCGTCCGACAGCCTTTTAAACCATCGTTGTGCCGAGCCGGAGAGCGTGGTGAGGAAGACTCAGCACTTGACTCCCTCTATATACTGATGAAGAGTGGCAGCGTTATCGAACTTACCAAAATGGTCGTCCGGGTCTGTCGACCCGTTATATTCTCCGATCGCCAAGGGAGTGTAGTACCTTGGCAGCGGATCTTATAGGATTGCCTCGAAGAATTGGCGGTTGATCCGCTCAGGTGACGAATCAGTTCGAGGCGTCTTGCCTTTCCTTGCGTCTCGCACGGGTGCTTCATCTGAAGAAGAGTCCCTTCCTTGATGGGCTTGAGCAATCTCGGAGGGCGTTTGAAACAAGGCTGGATGGAATGGAATAGGCGCGGGAGAAGCCTCCCCGTGAGTGTCGATCGGCCCTTTATTCTGCCTCAAGATGGACAATTGCTCCGGTCGGTCTTCATGGGTCGCTCGGCTTCCCAAGGCCGATGTTGCTTGTTGAGCCAACCGATCGACTAGCACTCTTTGCTGCTATTTCTCGACTAATTTTACCGCTCGCGATTGTACAAGTGTGTCGAGCTCCTCTTGAGTGAGTGTCACTATGTGAAGTCGTCCAGCTTCTTCCATCCCCTTGGCTCGGATGCAGGTGCGTTCCCACAGACGACGTCAAATTTGATCCTGTCCGAGAGTCAAGGTGATGGACAATGGGGATGTGGCACTCCTGTTGACCGTGCGTGGACCTCCGACGAGACTAGCCTGTAAGAACCAAAGCATCAATGCCGAGCCAGGGAGTGGTTCCCCAACGGTGGCCCTCCGACGCTCAAGTCAGATCTCCGACGAAAGCAACAAGCAAGCAAAGAAACGAAAATGACAGCATAACTGTAGCTACAGTAGAATGAGCATACCTTCGTCAACCCTTGGGGTCCTCTATATAGGGCTCCCAGGGGTGCGCGTGCACGCTCCTCGAGGCATGCACGTATCTCAAAGCTTTCCCTGATAGGACGTGTCAGAAAAGTGTACCTGACACCATACCTCAACGAGCATATCCTGACAAGGCAGTGGAAGCTTCTGTCGTACGATTCTCTGCCTGAGCATGCCGCCAACCATGTTGTCTGCCTGCGGCACGGGTCTCGAGGAGGATAGTAGTCGATCCTGCCTTTGTCTGTTAGTGGACCGAGCGGATGGGTCGCTCGGCTAATTCCGCTGTCTGGGCTGAGCGGGGAGGTTGCTTGGCTACTTCCACTATCTAGGTTTGCTGGGTCGGGTATGCACTTCGCTAGCTGTGACCTGATCTGCGGCCGACCCGGATGTCGCCCGACACATGACTTGCCGGTCGGCGCCTACTTTGGTGATAGTCTTTGAGTGTCTGAAGCTCAGTGCAAGACCGAGCTGTAATAACGTCGGACCGGCCATTCCTTAGTCCGACCGGCTGATGGGGTTGCCCGATCAGACGCTAGCTTAGGGGCATTGACCGCGCCTTGACTTTGACCTTCCGCGTGGCGTTGCTGCGGGATGGGGCCCGACCTTATCACCGGATCAACGAACATTTCTTCATGTTGACATAGAGAAGAAGGCTATTAAGATGAAAGAAGTGTACTTCCTTTGCAACATCAATATAGAGGCACTTCCCATTGCAATTTTCTTCTTGTGAACAAAGCATTAGGATGCAACACCAATCGATCCATCACATAGATCAATGCTTGTACTCATTTTCAGATGGATATAATGTATCACTTCACGTGAACGAGAATGTTGGAGGAATCTAGTAATGGAATTATATGCACCTACCCACTAATTGGTAAGTAAGCTAAATAGTAGTTAGTGCTTTTATATACATATTGATGTGTGTAGTTTCATTTCAGGCATGGTGTTGTGCACATATGGGATATTGATATAGCATTTTAGCCAACATTGTGAGCAGACTAAATGTGACAGTTATATCAAGAAAAGTGGTTTGTACCTTTATGGTTACAATAGTTGCAAGCTATATTAAGGATTGTGTAGTTGTGCCCATAATAAAATAGGTTATTACACGTGATTTATAATGTAGTTTTATTATGTTGTATAATACTTATCGATTCCACCTACTGGAATAAAGCTTGATTGTTGTTGTATAGTACGTATCAACTTTGCATTCATTAGATGTAATTAAGAATTAGATTAAAGATGGTGTAATTGTGCAAATTATGTAGAGGGGGGCAACCCGGTACATGAATCTCCTACCAGTGACCACATTGGATCTCTTGTAGTCTTACCTTACATTTTGCAAAAGATTTTCTACAACTCGAACTCGTGATCTCATGGTTACATGGCAGCAACTTTATCGTTGCGCCATGGCTCGCCTTCTGTGCATATTATGTAGAAGGGAAATAATTTGGAACAATTTGAATTTTTCATTCCAGTTTTGAGTTGTTAACTTATTGCAAGTTGATTTTCTATTTTTTGCATCTTATGTAATATGCAGTTTGAAGATAATGTTCCTACTTGTCCTCAATGTGAATTTCGGACTTCCATTAAGAGATAGGTCAAGAGTATTGAAGTTGATGCCCTCATTCAATGTGACATAATCTTTCTTAATCCTTTTGATTCTACTACCACACAAAACTGCATTCTTCCTCTCAGGAGTGTCATCATCTATCAACCTTCTATTGTCGCTTCATCATTATCAACCAGTTGCACTAGTAGTCACAGCGTACTCCCATCACTTTTACTACTTATGTCCTCATCGATGCTACGACCATCACTAGTGGACACCCATAAAGTCCTTCCCTCAAAGTCAATCACCTCTCAATTAATGTCTCTTCCAACTGCCTACATTGGTTGAACTCTACCAAAGCTTCACTCCTATGTGAATCACTACTTGGTTCGGCTACGTTACCTTACAACAACCTCCATCCACATTGCCAGCAATCCCTTCAAATAGTTCCATCAACTGGGGCATCTTCACATGCGGCAACCATCGCTCTAGCACTCACTCGATGCATGTCATTCCTCAGCTACTATAGGACTCTCGAATGTCTATGGAAACTCCACTACAACTACTTCTGCATATGAAATGACCTGGTCTCTATGGTTGAGACAACAAAACAATCTCTACAAGACAACAAAACTGGATCCTAAATTTGGATTCAATCAGATGATTCAGGTTACATTTAATTAAATTAGAGAAAATGGTTATCACAACAACATTTTTGAGTCCTCGCTTGAGTATGACAAGACCCAGTGTTTTTGATGGCTACATGGTATAAATTAAAAAGTTTATATTTAATTTAGTCAATTTTTATGCATTAGTATTTTTCCCCAGTGACCATCTATTCTAATTCAAAACATAAGTTTGATCTTTATTATTTAGTTGTTTACTTATTTCCATAATTATCTATGTTACTTAGTCTTGCAATCATTATTACTTGTCAAACCATCCATACCATCCCTAAAAAGAAACGCCACTACCAAAGATGAAGATGTTATGTCTAACATAGTGGAAGATGAGCTATCCTTTGATCTAGAGAAGAAGACCTAGACTTGTTTAAGGATAAAAAATAACACCATTTTCATGATCCAACACACCATAGATTTTATCTCATGATCACAATCGTATAACCTTTCCACACTATAGCAAGAACCCTAGACTGCACTGAACTGACTAGGCAAAGGCAAGTTGAAAAACTTACAAAAATGGTTCATTACACTGCTCTGATTTTTGCAAGTTGTTTGTCAAACAACAGATATACTGGAAACAGAGATAGGTATCTTAAAGTTGTGTTCAAACTTCAAATTAGTGTAAATTTATGAAAAAAATGCTCACTTTAGGCCTGTTTTTCTGTTGATTCTTTTCCAATCAGTTTGATTTGGAATTAATCCAGAGTGTATCTTTGAAATATGACTCGAACATATTGCTAAAGTGCTAACTCGTAAGCATAATGAATACATTCAAAGAGACAGTTTTGTGATCCCTTCACAAAAATTCTTGATTATGTTCTTGCTTAATTCATTTCATAACTGATGGTTTGCAAAACACTAGTAGGTACCCTGAACGCCATAATAATCAAAACTTTTAGGTAATAACAGCAAGAATATTTGTATCTATTCAATCAATGAACCAAGTAACTAGAACAAATAAACTTCAATATGGAATCTGACTTACAAATTTCTCCTCAAGGATCCTGTGTTTATCATGCTCCATCTCTGATTCGGAGATGCCAACACTCTGTACATCCACATTGGTGGAAGTATCTATATTGCGACTTTCCTCCACTCCTGATCCATTCTGCACAGCCACCTTTTCAGAATCAGGCATAGCATCATCAGACACTTTATGCTGATTCTCCTTCTTTCTCCTGTTCTTCTTCTTCTTTGCATCCATCGTTCATTCAGTGTCACAGCTAGATAAAATCTAATATCATACACACTTCAGTGGCTATTTCCAATCAAAAGTTAGAAATAGTTTAGTCAAGGCTTTCCCATGATTCCTGTTCGAGACAGATGATGCATTTTAAAGCGGAATAAGGGTGATCTTTTTTACTCAAAGAACGAAAGCATAAAAAGCAATTTATGAATCGACGCTCCTATCCATCTATTTAGAAGAGAAAAAGCATGTGCTATAACACTCATAGGACTTAACCAAACCCTCGCCAACAGTTGAAAACCACAGAAGATCAACCAAATTCCAGAGTGAAATTTAAAAACTCCTCTATGACAGAGACGAAAATTCAGGTTTGCTCATACCGAAGAAACACCGGCAGAGACAAAGGAAGGCGCACGACACATATTAATCAAACAACTGCACGCAGATCAATCAGAACTAGATCTGCATTCCAAATCAATCAAAAACCCAACTTCTCGAGTCTAAGAATCAAAGCTAAGAAAAGAACCCGGACCTACAGATCAAAGGGGAAGAAATCTATAGATCCATCCGATTCGCTCGATTAATCGAATCTTCCATGGAACCTAAGCCTCTAAAGTCAACAAGAAGCCGAAATGGTTCCTGCAGGAGCAAACTAACCTTAAGCAGATTCAGAAAACCTCAGCAATGTTGAATTTCGCTACGAGATCAGTCAGTGTTCGGAAGAAAGGAGACATGAGATCCAAGATCAAAGGGTTAGAACGAAACGAAGGTTGATGAAACGCCTTAAATTAATTAGAAAATTATCAAAAAAAAAAAATTCTAACTGACTAAATAAAATAATAATAGTAGATAAAAACATCTACATCAATTTCTTTATTATTATATCTAAAATTTAAAATAAATGATTCACTTTATTAAATTTAGATAATCATTTTTCACTACACACTACATTAAATACCCTAAAATTTTCATCATTTTTAATTTTTTTATTATTTTTTTTCTTCTATTTTTTATTATTATATTTATAAAATGAGTGGAATGAGAGATATTGAAAAGATTGAGTGGAAGGAGAGATTAAAAAGAAATATTATTTTATTTTTAGGGTTGAGATTTCATTTCCTAAATTTAGAGAATCACTATTGCAGAGGATTTTTAGTTATCATATCTAAAATTTAGAGTAAAATTTTTGAATAGGGTAACTGATGTGGATACTCTAAAACCTATTTTATCTGAATTACGATGAAAATAAAAATTAATAATTTATCAAAGGTGCATTGAACTTTCTTAATATCTTGATGTTTAACAAATAAAGGTTTTTCAAACGCCTCTCTTTTTAAATTGCATTGTATATTGTTTATGTTGTGTGGGTTAGTAGTTGGTATTCGTCTAGATATTTATTCTAATAGGTTTGACTTCTTCTATTCAAAGGGTTAATGTATAAATACTATTATGATTTACATGCATGTATGTCGATACATAAAAAAATATACATTTTACAATTAAAATTATCACTCAAATTTTTATTAACACTATATTTTTCTACCTATTTTGTCAATAATCAATTAAAAGAATTTTTTTTACTTCCTTAGAATATTATCATATTTTAGAATTATTTAAAGTGTCTAGCCATTAGTAGTTCTATCTTTTACTTTGCAATAATTTCTTGTATAAATTTTTAAAGTGAACAAGTGTGATTATCTTACTTGCGACTTGTAATTATCCATCTCTTTCATGTCTCATTGAGTTATTAAGCTTTTTAGTTGTGATGGTCCCCTCTGCGTGCTTGGACCTCTCATGATTATTGAGGTGCCTATCATGACACCTTCAACGATCAAGTTAGCATTAGGCTATAAAAAGATGGAGCTCGCAGATGCAAGAGGGAGTAATGAGATAACCAACATGTTAACTTGAGAGAAAAGGAGGGAAAAAACTCCCCTTCACTATATCTTACCTACTCTTTTATTCTAGGGAAGGGAGTCTAGATGAGCTACCATAGAAGTCGAAAGTCAAGTGAGTCGGCATAAAATAGTTGGTTGCCAGGTCATAATGATAGAATCGTACATCTGGCATAATTTGGTCGTTGGCTAGGCATCATATTCAATGCAGACTGCACTATCAGGGGAGGTTATGGGTCACAAGGTATAGCAACTGCAGTTGTCAAGAGCGGTCGGAGGTTGAGTTTGAAGGGAGTAGCTCAGTGAAGACTCTTTCTCTTGGATGAGCTCCTTTGTGCGAGCATTGGATCAAGAGAGTTAGTATGGATATGACCGATCCAAACATTCCCCGGTATGTAAAGAATGATGAGATTCCCACTCGAGAATAATTACAAGGCACCCGATTGGGGTGGATCTTCTTTCTAGAGATGTTCCGAAAAGGGGATGTTTCCAAAGTGAGTGCAAAGTTAAAGTCTTATGTGATCTTTCCAGGGATGTTCCCAAAGTAAGTGTACGATTGAAATCTTGTGCGATCTTTTCAAAGTTGTTCTCAAATAAGGATATTCCCAAAGTGAGTGCATAGCTAAAGTCATGTGTGATCTTTCCAACAATGTTCCCAAAGTGATGTATGGTTGAAGTCATATGTAATCTTTCTGGGGATGTTCTCAAGTGAAGATGTTCTCAAAGTGAATGCACAACTAAAGTCTTATATGATCTTTTTGGGGACATTCTCAATTAATGATGTTCCTAAAGTGAGTGCATGGCTGAAATCTTTTGTAATCTTTCTAAGGATATTCCTAAAGTGAATGCACAGTTGAATTCCTATGTGATCTTTTCAGGATATTCCCAAGTAGGGATGTTGTGAAAGTAAATGTACAACTGAAATCCTATGTGATATTTTCAAGAATGTTCCCAAAGTTTGTTCATGACTGAAGTCCCGTGTATTTTTTCACTCGATTGTGAGTCTGACAAGTGTAGAATTATAAGATCATCTAGTCGTGTGTCTTGGGTCATCTGCAAGATTGTCTAAGCGTTAGACATTTGGCTAATATGTGTGAGGTTGTTGTCATCTACAAAGTCGTTCAAGGACTCAGCTGTGTGGCTGGCGTGTGTGATGTGTTAGAATTATGCACATGTTTTTGATCTTATTTAGTATACATTTGTTGCATTACATGAGTATATCATGTATAAACTTCTAGCATTTGCATTCATTTCATATTTTTAGTTTGGATGACTATGTTTTGTGTTTTATAATGATATGACGTGAAGATTTTTGCATTAGAATGTTCTTGGAGATGCAAAGTTAGAAGAAACAAATAGCAAAATAATCCACGACCAACTAGTGGTAGCCACCACAACTATGGATCATCTGAGAAATTAGATCCGGATGTGGAACATCAATTAGGACAAGCAGAATGTACCATGGCCAGGTTGTGGTCCTTACTAACTAAAGAGAAGAATCACCACAACATGATCCACGATCACATAATGGAACATACCAAGGTCAGCCAGTGAAACATACCACAACCATGGATCATTAGGGTTTCAAATGGCACCACCCTATTTTTTAGGAAATTCTATTAGGGTTTGAAGACTAAAAGGAATCAAGGAGCGACGATTTTAGGGAATTTAGTAACAAGAGATCGAATAGAGAAGCCGCATCTAAGACTTTTGATTTCAGACATCAAAGAATAAGTGAAGATCTTTCATAAATATCGATAAACTTTTACAATCGAGTTCTTTGTATCCCTTTTGCTTATTTTAATATATAGAATGCTTTATCTGATATCGATGGCTTGTATCTTCAATGTTATAGAGTAGTCTTCTTATTCTTAGATTAAGGAGTAACTCAATGGCATGTTGACATTAAACTTGTGATTTATTTCCCTCATTAATATCATGATTATCTCAATTCAATTTTAGCCTGTTTAACAAAATGTTGGCAATTGTGGATATATTAGCGTTTGTTTGCAATTATTAGAGATTAAGGGACAAATTGAGAGGTGAACTTTAATCTTGGATCTATAAAATTGAACTAGAGTTTTTTATCACAAAAGTAGATCAATTTCTCTTGATGATAACATTAATTATCAATTTATCATAGAGTGTAATGGGTTTAGCTTGATTCAATTACCATGAGAATACAAGTTGTGTCAGGATAACACATTATTATATTAGAGAGGAAACACAGATTACCTAAAGATAAATCACCTTCAAGAGTAGTCTGACATTGTGAGAGAATGGACCATATATGATTTGACAATACTCATCATGCTGAAACTAAAATCCTAGAATTATCTTAAGATTTAGTTTCCCAATCATTCTATTATTCAATTTTTTGTTTGGTTTCTCATTACAACTATTCCTTCATCTTAATTTGTCTTGATAGTCTACTTTGTACATAACTAGTAATCAACAACACAATCCCAAATGACGATATTTTTATTATTTGACGATAATCATGCATTTGTGGGTATCACACATCAAGCTTTTGACATCATTGCCGAGAAGTATGTTTTGTTGATATTAGTCTTTTTTGTAATTTGGTTAATCTAGTTTTTTATTTTTATCTTTTTACTATTATTTGTCATTTCAACCCTTATAGGTGAACAAATTTTTCTTGTATGCAAAAATCCGATAAAAGAATTCTTCTTGATACAGATCCTAAGATTGAAAGAACTTATCATGCAAGAAGAAACCTACAAAGGCAGCTGGAAATCGATCAAGAACAGTTAATAGCAATATTGGCTATCAATGATGAGTATAGGCCTTTAAAGAACTATACTATACTAAGTTAAATATGACTGAGATCTAGCATCACAAGACTTCCAATTGATGCTAATAACTTTAAGTTGAAACCTACACCAACACTAATTTGGAGGCGCACCTACAGACGATCCTAATATGCATTTAGAGGTATTTTTGGGATTTTGTGAGATTTTAAAGCTTAATGGTGCTTTTGCATATACTATTAGGTTATGATTGTTCCCTTTCTCTCTAAGGGACAAGGCTAGAGCTTGGATATATTCTCTTCCATCTTGAAGTATCACCACATGGGACCAACTACAACAACACTTTCTCAATAAGTATTTTCTTGCTAGCAAGACATCACATCTTAGAAATCGAATCATAAGTTTTGCATAAAAGAGAAGGAGAATTATTGTTTGATGCATGAGATATATTCAAAGGACTATTTCAATAATGTGTGCATCATGAACTGGAAAGATGGTTGATTATCCACACATTGTATAATGAGATTGCATAACAAAAGTTTCATTGGATTCTACTACGAGAGGTGCTTTAATGAATAACAAAATAGATGAATGATATTATTGAGAGTGTGACTCTGAATCGTCATCAATGACGGAATGAAAGAGGCAATCCCATAAAGGATGCAGGTAAATATTATTAGTGTTGAGAGCACCACGTTTAACCTATGTTTCGATGGATGTCTAAGTTAATTAAAGTTAGTATATTTGTTATTTGAGGAGTTTATCGAGTTTGCAAGTGCAAGTAACTTGTCACATGACAAAGTCCTAGTTGGGACTAGGCAATGGCTAAGACCTTGTGATTCTTGGCAAGGAAGACCTAGTGGAACTAGGCAACAGAAGTTCTAGTTAAGAACTAGGCAATAGGAAGTCTAGTGGGACTAGGCAGGGAAGACTTGATTGGGAACCATATAAGGCAGACCTAGTTGGGAACTAGGTGTTTCAAGTTCAAGTAAATTAGCTGGAAGCTGAGGTCTTAGCAACTAAGAATAGATGGTCAGTTGAGAGTTGAACATCTAGCAAAGGTACGTGAACAACTTATAATAATATTGCTCATACTTATTAATCTTTATTATGCAGGGAGCTACTCCATGGTTCCAAGTTACCAAATGAGATTCTAAGTGAATGACTGGGGATAAGTCTCAACTAACAGAGTCAAGAGGTTCTAGGTGATTGGAGCGAGGAGTAGGGCGACCTCAACGTCTAGGTGATTCAAGATGATATGATCTAGCTATCTGGAAGAGGTGGTTAAGATTGGAGTTTGATTACACTCCAAGTGCCCGGAGGGAGTCCATGCGACCATAGTTCATATTAGCATGCTCCAGGCAACTGGAAGAACTTCGAG